>NC_092873.1:183782960-184415877 GCF_028372415.1 Notamacropus eugenii | reverse complement strand
AGTCCTTCCCACTACACAGTTGAAGAACTCAGGTAGATGTGTGTTAGAATATGCAGGACCTTTATGTCCTTTAAGGGTTAAGAAAAATCTCCCCTGAAGTTTATTACTGGTATCAGTAAAAAAAAGAAAAAAAGTTAAATGAATAGGTCCTTTTTGTCACTGAATTCTGAGAACCAAAATGCATACGTAGTGGGGTTTTTAATTTGAGTTACCTATCTTGAACAATGTCTAACATTTCCAGAATAAGGATGAACTTTGTTTTTAAAAGATGGTAGAAACATGAAGCTTGCTTCACCAAGAAGTTTGTTATCATCAGTTTCCCTTTGGCAAAGTTAAACCTCAGAATAATGTTGGGATTTTCCCAGGGTCAGACATCTGTTCTGTCTACAAAGTCATTGGCCATCCCACTTCTCCCACTCACCAGTAACACCATTGAGCATGAGAGACTCTTAATAAATGGTTGTTAAAAAGAATAATAACTAATAGCACATAGAGGACTTTAAAGCACTTCATATACATTATCTTATGATATGAGTTTCTTATTATTCCTCTGTGGTTTAGTGCTATAGGTATTCTTATCCCTGTTTTACAGATGATGAAACTGAGACTCAGAGAGGCTAAGTAACTTGCCAGTACACAGACAATAAATGTCATAGATTGTGGGCTCAGGTTTTTCCTTGGTCCAGGTATAACCTTTGTTCTACTGTACTATGCTTCTTTTGATCATAAATCTCTCAGTTACCAACTAGGGTCTCAGGAATTTCTAAAGAGAAAAATGTCATATCAGCTTTGTGGCATTGGAAGCTTGAGATTAGTTGGTGACTAAATTACTTTTCACTTTTCCCTTTCCCCATTCCCTATCCTCACCCCCTAATAATCACTATTTTTCCTTCCCTTGACATTTACATGTTTCCATCCTCTCTGAAAGGGGTATGTGGTATATAGTGAGAAGAGTCCTGAGCTCATAGTCACCACACTTGTTTTCAAGTCCTGGTTTTATTACTTTAGTAACTATGAACCTGGACAAGGTAATTAACCTCTCTGAGATTTAGTTTCCTAAAACAATTTTTCAGGTTAATAAATATATAAAAAATAATAATCTATCCCTTTGCCCCCATTGAGCAAATTAAAAAAAAAAACAAACCATTAATCCACAAACAAATTCTTCAGTGTATCTCTACATAGTACAGCAAAACAAATTTCAACATTAGCCATGTCTAAAAATATGTATTTCTTTCTCCACTTTAAGTTTATCAGTGTCATATTAGGAGGTGAGTGGTGTGTTTCCTCTTCATTCTTTTGGACTCATGGTTTATCAGTTCATTGATCATGGTTCTGAAGTCTTTGAAAGTTGTTTTTCTCAATAATGTTCTTATTGTATAAATCATTCTCCTAATTCCACCAACTTGCTCAACATTATTAAGGTTTCCTTTGAAGTTGTCCATTTCATCATTTCTTAGAGCACAATAACAATCGTTTAAATTTTTATACCACAGTTGGTTTAACTATTTCCTAATGGGAGGATTTCACTATAGTTTTCAGTTTTTGGCTTGCCACAAAAAGAGCTGCTATAAATATATTTGTACATATAGATCTTTTTCCTGTTTCTTTGGGGTTATTTCTTAGCAGTGGTATATCTGGGTCAAAGGATGTGCAAAGATTGGTAACTCTGAACATGGTTCCAGAATGCTTTCCAGAATAGATTTTGTAGCTCCACCAACAATGGCCGTAGCATACTTGTTTTCCCATAGCTCATTTTATCCTTTTTGTTCTTTTATTCCCTTGTGTTAGGTCCTCTTATCTAAAAATGAAGATGATATTTTAACTGTCTTTCAGGGTTGTTATGAGGAAAGTATTTTGTTAGTCATACAGTCCCGTACAGATGTTGGTAGTTTTCATTTCTTGATCAGCTTCCTTCTTCTTGATTATCTTTGATTTTTTTCCTCTGTTATTAACTTTTTTCAACTATTACCCCCACTTAGGTTTTCATGCCAATGTATCTCAGCTCCAGTCTTCTCCATTTTAGTTTTCCACCTTGGCTAGCGTATTCCTGTGTTCCCTGTCAAACCTTTTTTTGTGAGTAAACTTACTTTTATTCAGTCTTTTTTACATGGATTATATCACTTGCTTTGCTTTGAAGCCAAATATCAGAGGATTAAGGGTTAGAAGCTACCATAGCCTAAAAATCATCCAAGATATGGGTTCTTTTTTGTGTTAAGGACCCCATCGGCAGTTTGTGAAGTCTATGGATACATTCTCAGGTTTTGAAACCTACCGATTCATTCTCAGAATAATATTTGTTGCCTACATTCATAATTGAAGGACATGCTAAATTTCTGTTAGAGATTAGTAAAAATAAAGATGTCATTTTTTACCCTACCCAACTTTATTGGGCCACTTGAAATCTATCCTTGGATCCAAGGTTAAGAACCCTTGGTCTTTGTTGAAGAAATTGATACCCAAAGAGTTGAATTGTGATCACATGGATATAAATGGCAGAGCTAAATTTCAAACTAATAAATACAGTGCTCTTTCCTTTATACTACAATCTTCTGACTTTCCTCAAAGGATACCATGACTCCTAAGGTGTCCACTCCAATGGAAAGGTCATTTTTTTTCCTTGATCTTTTTGCTTCAAAAAGAGATAAGGAGGAGCTAGTCTATTCCTTACTTTCTATTGCCACTTCTAAACCAGGGGTGTCCCATTTTCTCTTGGCTTCTTATCATGTCTTTATTTAAAATAATTTTTTTTGGAATATTTTGTTTTTATATTACCTACATTTTCCAATGTATCCCTTCCCTCTCCCTTTTGAAGAGAGCCATTCCTTATGAAAATGAATAAAAGAAAGGAAAAAAAACAATTTGAAGCTAACATGTTAAAAAAAATCTGACATATGCAGAACCTTTTTTTTTTTTTTGAGAAGTATTATCTTACCAGTCACTTGACTTGAAGTATTTCTTCTCTTTATCTAATCAGTCTGTGAATCAAGTATTCGTTAAGGTACTGTGCTGGGGATTCAAAGGTTAAGAAAAACAATTCCTTCTCTCAGGGAGCTCACAGACTAATTGGATAGTCAGTCATCTAGTCCTATTGATTCCTCTTTTATAGTATTTCTTGTACAATGGAAAGAATACTAGCTCTGGAGCCTGGAATCAAAGCCTACCTCTTGTATTTATCACCTGTATGACTTTGGACAAGTCAGGTATCCTAAATGAGGCATTCGTACTAGATTACCTCTGAAATCACTTCTGGCTCTAGATATGTGTTCTCTAACCCTTTTCATTCTCAGTCCTTATTATAGTCTAAGTTTTCATCACTTCATGTTTGGACTACTGTAAATCTTTCCTAGTTGTCCTCCCTGTCTCTAGACTCCTTTGCCTTTGATTCATTCTTTTCAGTACAGACAAATTTAGACTTGATACACAGGATTTGATCTCAATGATACAGGTATACCCTTCAGTTGTGCAGATACAGGTATACTCTCCAGTCGTGTAGATCTCAGTCTGTCCATATCTTAGAACTGTGTGATCCTTGTCACTGTCATCCTGCCAGTCTTTCATGATGGATCTATCCAGCATCCCTGGAGTCCTTTCTCTAGATGTTTTAATATATTAGGGACTAATACAGCAATTGTACACTCCATCTTTTCCTCTTTTCCTCTTGCTTTTTGACTGTTCTACTCCCTTTTCTGATCATACCATTCCGATATGATGCCTTTTATATCATTTCTTATGCACTAGTTGTTGTTGCCGGTATGTTGTATTCTGCTTACAGTACATCATGCATCTCTCCATTGCCCTTCAGATTACCCACAATTTTGACTCTTCAGAAATTGTGGTACTCTGTGATTGCAACAATATAGCATCACTGGGAGGGTATTGTTTGTGTCAACAAGTAGCTTGAGCTTACTGAAAGCACTGTACATTTCCCTAAATAGGGTCCATCCCATTTTCACCTCTTATTCATTTCTAGGCCCAGCTCATTGATCTTTTGATCCAACAGATTTATATTAAACTCCTATTAAGTATAAGGTTTGTACATGGTCCAAGGTACTGATGGACTCCTTCAGTAGGCTCATCATAACATGTTACAGTTGAACAATAGGCATTTGCTGTTCCTTTGGGGTTTTTGTTCTTGTTTGTTTTCCCTTTGGAAATATTTAGGATGTCTCATTAGATGTTCCCAATAGTACTGCGAGTTGCTGTTATTATTCCCAGAATTTAAACCGAGGTCTTTCTGACACCCATGTTTTTAGCACCTTATCATGTATGTCACATTGACTCTCAAATGATGAATTGTAGGGCGCCAAGTACATAGGTGTTTGGTAAATGTCTGTTCACTGGTTTTTAAATTTCAATTTTATTTGTAATAACATTAGTTTCCCCATAGGTAAATAGTTTTCCACATTTAGCTCTGTATTAAGACAGAAAGGCTCAGAGATAATATGTTCAGAACAATAGTAATCACAGAGCATATTGGACTTCATTTTGGATATTAATATTAGTAAATATTAATCCAGTCTGGGTGGTGTTCATAAGATCATATATTTATAGCTAGAAGAGACTTGAAAGGCCATTCATTTTGCAAATAAGGAAACTGAGAACCAGGGAGGTGAAGTGATAAATCAAGATTAAGAACTGGAAAGGACTTTAGAGTAAATGCAATGTTTTGGGAAAAATGTAAAAGGACTGCTCCTTTAAAGGAGAGAGAGACTGACAGGGAAGAAGATGATAAGTGTTTCCTGCTGCACAGAATTTAGAGCCTTCTGTATAACATGTTGCCATGGTACATTTCCTACTTTGGAAAGTTTCCTTTTTGCTCATTGAGAAGTTTTACATTACACCTTTCTCTTACAATGGTGTGGAAGAGAGGAAAAGTTTTAAAATTTTAGTAGAGCTACGTTTGCTTGGGTCTCTATGTCGGTGATTTGTTAGTATTACTGTGTGTAGCTGTTGGCTTTCTGCCTGTCATATTGATCTGGTATTTATGAAGGTCTTGCTTAAAAGATATATGGCCAGGAGAATTTTCCAGAATGTTTCGAATGTTCTTCCTAGGGCAGGGACAAACTATTGCGAAATAGATTGTGAGGTAGGAGAATTCAGTTTAAAAGATAAGCAGTAAAGCCTCTCTGACTTCTGGGTCACAAACCTCACTAGGGAAAATAATAAAAGAGAGGGACTTGTTTGTGTAGTGATGATAAAATATTAGTCTTTACATTGGGAGTTCAAAGCCCTAGGAATTTTGATAGGAAGATAATCAGAAAATGAAAGTGCAAGAAATTTAGCGAACTCCAGGGAAAAACTTTCTTGCGCTTTGTCTAGATCACTCCAACCCTCTTGGAAGCTGAATGTATGGTGGTTGGGAGGACAAAGAAAAGAATCTGGTGTAATGCCTCTACTTATGGAACAAGGAAGAGGCTCTTCCTTACTCCCTCCCTTCTCTCTCTCTCTCTCTTTCTCTCCTCTGTCTTTTTTTCTCTTTCTTTTCAAATCATTCTATAAAGAGAAGACAGAGGGAAGAGGGAGGAAATTGAAGACAGAGGATGCATGTGTACAAAAATGGACATTATAACCTACCCCCCTCCTACCTCCCTCTCCATGCTATAAGATAGCATGATATAATGGAATAAATATTGGATTTAGAGTTAGAAGACCTGGGTTTGAATCCCATTTCTCCTTTTTTTCACTCTAGTACTTGTATGACCTTGGTCAGTTGACTCGGTATCTCTGAGCCTTTGTTTTTTCATCTGTGTAATAGGAGGGGTGGGGGGAATGAGGGAGGGGTATAACCTTTAAGGTCCATTTAAGTTACAAATATGATTCTTTCATGAAAGTTACGTGGAAGAAATTTTTGCCTCAACTTGGGGACAAACTTTCTAACAATTAAAACTGACTAAAAATGGAATTGCTCCCTTGGACGTTACTAATCTTTGCCCTGTTCTTGAAGTTGTTTACGAAAAATTGTTGGAAAACCACTTGTTGGGAATGTTGTAAATGGGATTCATGCTTTTGGAAGGGGTTGTACCAGATGGCCTTGGAGGTTCCTTTCAGATTTGATAGTTCTATGATTCCGCCAAGCAGAAAAGACTAATGTTCATGAGCCAAATGGCAATCAGTTATGTAAGACTTATTCTGGAGGCAGTAAACACAATATTTGTTTGTAAGAACAAAATACATATACCTTGAAGATGGCCATTCAATCACCTATCACCTTGAAGCAAAGAAAGGCTTGTTTATCTTTTGAGGGACTGTCAGTTATAGAACACAGCTGGAGGTAATCTTAGTAATTATCTAGTTCAACTCATTTGTTTCACAGTTGAAGGAATTGATTTGCCTGGCTCTGTAGTTTTAGGAAGTCTCCCAAATGGCATGTATTTTGCTAAAATCAAACTTGGGCATGCCTTGTAGGGTCTTTCTAATCAGATCAATGGTTTTTAAGTAACTTTTTCTATCAGCAAAACATCCCAAACCAAAAAGTAGTACAGAGGAAAGAAGAAAACCAAATTTGGTTAATTGAGGATATGAGAAACTTCAAATATTCAAAGTTAAATTTTGGAAGATGAATAGCTTTTTTTTTTTTTAAAAAGATTGCATAAAGTGTGATTTGGCTCAGTGATGAATTTTTTACAGAATCCTTTTACTGTACTAGAAAAGCTTTTAAAATACCTCAATGCTGATATTTATAGCATGGAGTCTGCTTTAGAAATTGAAGCCACCCACTTTAATATTAATTCTTTTTCAGAAACATGAAGGGAAAATTAGAAAGATAATGTTGTATGACCAGAAATCTCAGATCCTTTTCTTTTAGCTTTCCTTCCCCCTCCCACCTGCCAACCCTCACCCCCATTCACATTCTGTCTTCTTAAAAACATTTCTCTTCTCATATTCTTCTATGTTTTTCGTCATAATCAGCCAGGCTATAAATTATTCCTGCAGACTAAGCAGACCATTTGGGTGGATGCATGGATTCTTTTAGATCACTTCAGTATCTTTCCTGCAGACAATCACCTTTCTTTTACAGCTATACTATATCCACAGACTTTCTATCCATTTTCTAATTTGCCATCCTGGTTGTTAGTCCTCTCCCTACATACTTACCATTAGGTGGACAGTTCTGGAAGGCAGTGCCTGTTGCAGTAACTACTTTGCAGATAACATTTCGGTAAGCTGTTGGGGTTGCCATCTTGCTGCTAAGGAGTTGGACAGGAGGTTAGGGAGGGAATGATCAGGTGGGAGAAGAGGAGTAAGATTAGAAGTCCAAGGAGGAGTTGGGGAGCTGGAGGCAAGTATGAACAGGAAGGAAGTATCCATTATATTTGAAGTGTCATAGTGTGCAGAGCTTTCTATGAAAACACTGTACTCTCTGTAATTGAGAAGTAACCCAAGTGACAGGTGATAGATACCAATAGATCACTTTGTCCAGCTTCCAGCTTTATAAAGTCATTGAAAATAATTTGAATTGGTTCTGATGCTGTTTATTACAAAGGAATCTGAGGTTATTAAGAGACTAAACATTGTTCTTGGGCAGCTTTTGATCTGGGAATGGTCATTCTCAAAATTTTAACTGAAATTTGTAGGGTAAGTGGTAGTAAAATATTGGAAGCAAAAATCTAATATTTGCCTATTTCTTTTTTTATTAATTTATTTTAAACTTAAATACTCAATAAGGAAAGAAAAAGAAACATTATAAACTTAAATACTAAAACTTAAAAACAAAATAAGAAAATCAAAAAAAAACATTGCCATGTGCATAGCAGAACATGAGAGGATTCAAAATATACAGCAATAAATTTCCATTTCAAGAACACCTATATAATGAATACTACACATTATGTTCAAAGCTGTCCATCTTTGTTTCCTTGCTGTTTTTCTTTTGTTCTCTGCTGTGCACTTTTACTTTGTTCTTTTTCCTCCCTTCCTCCCCGCTCCCCAAGAAGGCTACCATTAAGTATTTGTGTGTGTATATATATACACACATTTCATGTATATATATATACACATACATATATTTAGATATCTGTAATCATACTCATACATAGACATATACATGCATCTATGTAAGACTGTATTATACTTGCTTGTCCTCTGTGTCTTTGAGAGTGGATTGCATCTTCCTTCATAAGTCCAAATCTTTCTGTGTAAGTCCACCAACTCATCATTTTCTACACCACAGCAATATTCTAACCTTATACTGTCTAGTTATTTTAAATAGTCCAGAACAATGTTGATTAATATGGCTGACATATACTTCAGTTTCTCTATTTTTCTCTTTTGATTAAATCTTTACCCCTGCTTTTTTTCTCTTAATAAATTCTACTTCTGATCTTGATTTTATGTTTATGTGTATCTCTCATTTTTGTAGGTTTCTCTAGTAAGGAAAGGATAAGTATCTTTTGTTAATGCTTTGATTGTATTGATGAATGACATTTCTTATTGGAAACTTTTATATTTGACTTGTTTTGTATCCTGTTTTATTTTTTAATCCAGGCTTTTGTGGAGGCCCAAAATAAGCTTACAGTACCCTTTCTTGAGCAATGCCCTGTTAGAGGCTTATACAAAGAAAGAATGACTGAATTATATGACTATCCCAAGTATAGCTGCCACTTCAAGAAAGGAAAAAGGTATATGTAATTTTATTTTTAATTAGTTATTGAAAATTATTTTCCTAGACTATAGAAAAATGGTTTAACAAAAAAAGCATTTTATAAAAATTCATGCATTTATAAATTTTGTATGTGAGAATAACATCTCTTTGACCTATGAGATATTTCTCCAGTTATAGAACTGTCCCTGGAAAATAATTGACTAGAAAAATGTTTGCCAGGTGACAAGGGTCTGGATCTAGATTCTGAAGAAGAGTAAGACAAATTTCAATTTAATTGAAGTCATTGTGGTGCTAGTGTGATGCCTACAGCACCTGCCATAGTTATGCAGGTGTATTTCTAGGGTAAATTCGCAAAATATAAACTCTCTTACTCAAAGAGGAAACCAAAATATTTATTCAGGTATCAGAAAGCCAGTTCCACCCTGATAACACGGAAGTTTGTGCACATTACCAATAGAGGGAAGCCTTCCCTCCTTCAGGCCTCCCCACATGCAGGCACAATGCCCCTCTCTCACCCGGGCTAGCTCTCTGCTCTGCCTACTGCCTCTCTCCCAGCTCCTCTCACTGTCTCTTCCTGCTGCAACTTTGCTGCTCCACTTACCATGGACTTCATGTGACTCAGGCTATGGGCTGGGCCAAAAGTTCAAAGCAGGTCACATGGGCCTCTTAAGGGACAGGGAAGATCTTCAAATTCCCTTAACATTACAGTCATTACACATATGTTGAGTACCTATTACATGTTTGCAGTAGTGCATTGTGTCAGCACTGAAGCAGCTGTGTAAGTTGATTACTTATGCTCCTGTAGATTTATACCTAAGCTATGTGATTTGAAAAATTTTGTTTTTGCTTCAGTTTTTTATGTTTGTGTTGTACATTATATACAGATGTATTAACAAAACTACCTAATGATCTTATCTGTGTTCCAGGTATTTTCATTTTTATAATACAGGACTGCAAAACCAACGAGTATTATATGTACAAGATTCTTTAGATGATGAAGCCAGAGTATTCCTTGATCCAAACAAGCTTTCTGATGATGGCACTGTGGCCCTTCGAGGTGAGCAAGCCTCATAGAATATCTTGTTCAATTCACAACAGCTTAGAATTAGATCTGAGCTGGAAAGACTCTTACAAATCATCTTTTTCACTTGTGCAGATGAGAAAACTGTGACTTAGAGGGATTAATTGGCTTGCACAAGGTCCTAGGTCATATGTGTCTAAGCCAGGGTTAGGATACAGGTCCTCTGACGCCATGTCCAGTGCTTTTTAAAAAGCTGATACAGGCTAATGTGTTATTGGGAGTATGGATATTAGTTTGGTTTTTTTTTTTTTGGATGTCTTCATTCCATATCAGAAAAACAAAATTTCATCTGATATAATCAAAATAAAATTTCAGGTCATGCTTTTCCATATTGATGGTATGAAGTAGAAATGGGAATCATTCACATGCTTTGTATAGAAACTTTTAAAGAACAATATGTCTCAAACATGGAAAAAAATAAACACATTCTCTTCCCTTCTCTTACAGCTGGCTCCCTGCTTTGATTGTAATTCATTGATAGGGTGCTCTAAGGTTAGTTGTTTGTACAGGAGAAGCCATTCATGCAGCAATTAATGCATTGGGACAGTGAAATAGGGATATTGGGGGATCCAGAGAGAAGGGCTACACCTCACTTGAATCTTAAATGTTTTTGCCATGGCTACCTAATGATTTTTATAATATGTAGAATTGCTTTTATTTCCTATAAATACTTAGGCCTGTTTAGCTCTGTGACTTTCATTCTTGTGACGTGGGAAAAAACCTAGAGGCAGGCTTTTAAGTATCGGAAGAGAAAATTTTATGCAATGAAATATGAAAGAAATGTCCTACGCTTGGGAATATGGACTATTAGTTGAGCAATCAGAGTTTCTGGTGTGAAAATGTAGGAAAAAAGAGCAGTCTTTGAAAGAAATCTCTTCTGTTAGCAGTGACCCACCTCATCCCAAGAATTCTAGGGTGACCAGATTTTACTAAGTCTGCATTTTGCAGATGTAATTCAGATCGCTAAAAAGGTGATTCCTTTGATGTCCTCCTTGAGGGTACAGATTTTTCCCCCCTTATTAGTATTTTTTTTTATAATTACATGTAAAGATAGTTTTCGGCATTCATTTTTGTAAAATTTTGAATTCCAATTTTTTTTTCTCCCTCCCTCCTTTCCCCCTCCAAGACAACAAGCAGTCTGATAAAGGTTTAACATGTACAGTCATGTGAAACATATTTCCACATTAGTTGTGTTGTGAAAAAAGTAGAATCAGAACAAAAGGGAG
Organism: Notamacropus eugenii; assembly: GCF_028372415.1. Classification (NCBI taxonomy): domain Eukaryota; kingdom Metazoa; phylum Chordata; class Mammalia; order Diprotodontia; family Macropodidae; genus Notamacropus; species Notamacropus eugenii. The sequence continues at coordinate 184,404,965 of NC_092873.1, read as the reverse complement.
CAGCCATAAGAAAGAAAAAAACAAACCAAAAAAAGTGAAAATAGGATGCTTTGATTTGTATTCAGATTCCCTAGTCTTTTGGTGTTGTCTTGAATTGTTATATTGTATTGCTGAGAAGAGCTGAGGCTATCATAGTTAATCATCACACAATTTATTGTTGCTATGTGTAATGTTCTTTTGGTTCTGCTCACTTCACTCAGCCTCAGTTCATGTAAGTCTTTACAGGTTTTTCTGAAATCAGCCTGTTCATCACTTATTATAGCACAATATTATTCCATTACATTTACATACCACAACTTGTTCAGCCGTTCCCCAATTGATGGGCATCCCCTCAATTTCCAATTCTTTGCCACCACAATAAGAGCTGCTATAAATATTTTTGCATGTGTGAGTCCTCTTCCTTTTTTTTTGGTGATCTCTTTGGGATACAGAACTTGTAGTAGTATTGTTGAATCAGAGGGTATGGAACAGTTTTGTAACCCTTTTGGTACAGTACCAAATTGTTCTCCAGAATGATTGGATCAGTTCACAACTCCACCAACAGTGCATTAGTGTTCTAATTTTCTAACATCTTCTCCAGTATTTATCGCCTTTTTTGTCTTATTAGCTAATCTGATAGATGTGAGATAGTACTTCATAGTTGTTTTAATTTGCATGTCTCTAATCAATGGTGATTGAGAGCATTTTTTCATAAGATTATGGGGGTATAGATTTTTAAGGAAAAATTAATAAGTAGGTTTGATAGTGTTTTTTTTCTTTTGGGCCATGTATGTGATTTCTTTGATATAAGGAATTCCCTATGAGGAAATGCCCTCTGTCAGTGTACATCAGCAGCTTTTTTGCAAAATTATAGTTTTAGAGTTTCCTGAAGCACCAAAAAGTTAAAGGACTTGCCCAGGCTCATATCCTTTGTGTGTTATAGTCAGAACTTGAACCTAGGTTTTCTTGACTTTCAGGCAGCTCTATCCACTATTCTTTTCTCCTTCTCCTGATTATTATTTCTAAAGAAGCCTTTCTCACCAGCTGATGGGGAGGGCATGTTGCCTCAGGCTTGACCCAATCCTAGGTGAAAGAATAGGTATTTCTGGTCACCCTCATATACTCTTAAGGGTTTGTCCAGTAGAAGGTGGGAAAATTTAATTTTAAGTTAAAATTCTAGCATACTTGTTAGTGGAAAAAAATAGATTCAGTCTCTTTTGTTTTTTGGAATTGCAGCTGGCATAGATTCAACCTTTCAGAATTTGAGATTTGGCACACTAGAGGAATTCTTGAAAAATTGGGTAGGTGTCATAGGCCCTTGTTTCATCAGGTATTTTCAGAGGTCCTTTTTTTCCTTCAAATGAATTACTGCTTTGAGGCATTTTTCTCCAAAAACACCTTTTTCTGAACCACTGTTCGTTTAATATATGCCAGTATATAGATGATAATCACTGATCAGTGTTGAAAGTAAAATTTCAACTTGAATTTGTATCTGGAGTTTTAATACACAGTTACCTCATATAATTTGATATTTGAGGATGTAATGAAAAGCCAAAAAACAGTCCCTGCTCTCAAGGACTTCTCAGTCTAATGGGGCAAACAGCACACAAATAATTATGTACAAACAAAATATATTGGTGATATCTCAAAGGGAAAAACAAAAGGAATTTAAGATTAAGACACAGCAGGTAATGTGTTGCTATTTATGTTGTGTTTCCAATCAAAACATTTTTAGCTTTTATAATTATTGAATGATGATAGCATCATAGAATGTTAGTTTCAAGGGACCTTAGAATTCATCTGATTCTCAGGTATCTAATGCCTAATACTTGTTGCTTGCCTTGCCTTGCCTTGCCCTGTTTGAGATAATTATTGATTTTTAAAAAAATAATCAAAATACTTAGTATTCAATGAATTAGACAAGTAGGGTCTAACAGCTTGAAATTTCTTGCTTTGTGGGCATACTACATTGTTTGGGTCCACTTGCTTATTTTATAATACGTTCTTTATCATTAAAAAACTAAAATGGAAATTTGTGTGGCCTGCAGACATAAGAATTTTGAGCTTTCTGTTAATTTCTGTCACTACCGAGAGACTTAGATACTGCTGATCTAGTTCATCCCACTATTTTATAGATGAAGACACTGGGGCTCAGAAAGGTATACTGATATATACCCAATCTATGGCAGAAATCACTTGTCAGGTGAAATTTTTCTTTCCAACTAAATCACCTTCCCATGACCATAAAGTCAGTGTAAAGAGATGCAAAATGTCTGAAACCATAAATTTTGTTTATGGTAGCTTGCACCTGCTGGACAACCTAGACAAAAGGGTAAATCTCCAGTTCCATTATTCTTAATTGAATTCCAGCTGTGAGTGACGTGGTAGTAGGGGATGATATAGATACATAAAAATATTATATATTAAGTTTGTATTATAGTACATGTAACATATATTTATGTTATAATTATTGTATGTTATTTACATATTAGCAGAAAGTATAAAAATAATATATATCTTAAGTTATTAACTATTAACATTAAATGAAAATTGAAGGAAAAGGTTACAATTCACTTCTACAGATGAATTAATTACCTGCATGTGCAAGGCACTTTATTGCTAAGATAAAAATGAAAATGCCCTCAAGGAATGTTTTTATACACACACACACACACACACACACACACACACACACACACACACCCCACACTTTAAAAAAACTTTGCTTATTGATTGGCTCTATCTTCCCATGATCCTAAAAAACTAGCCATTACATCACCAAACAGTGCTGTTTTTTCTTTCTTTTTCCCAATTGAAGTGAACACCATTTGAATGCTTATTTTTGCTTTAAACATGAACTTGTATAGTCAGAGGTAATAGGCCGTATGCTTTAATGTTTGAATGCTCAGAGAAATGTTATGAAGAGACATCCCAGTGATTTTTGAATCCATTCTCCAAATTACACAATGGCTACAAATAGTTTCTTTTATTTGATATGCCTCATAATTCACTCACTAATTCCAAGACTGTTGCCTTATTCCCTTTATAGTATAAATAAAAGATTCTAAAAAAAAATCTTAGAAATGCTTTACTTTAAATATGTATTTTATACCTGAGATCAGTGTAAAGATACCAATAGTAGGAAGATGTTTTGTTTTAGAGGGCAAAATGTATGTTGAAAAATGCTGACAATGTTGTGTGCTTCTGCTGACTTTTTCCCTTATAATCCCACAGGCTATGCATTCAGTGAAGATGGTGAATATTTTGCCTATGGCCTAAGTTCCAGTGGTTCGGACTGGGTAACTATCAAATTTATGAAAGTTGATGGACCCAAGGATCTTCCAGATGTTCTAGAAAGAGTCAAGTTCAGTTGCATGGCTTGGACCCATGATGGAAGGGGAATGTTCTACAACTGCTATCCCAAACAGGATGGAAAAAGTGATGGTAAGATCATGATGGAAATGGTGCACGTCAAAAAGGAGGCTTTTTGGAGCAGTGGATGACAAAAAATAGCTAAGTATCTTCCAAGGTTGCTTCAGTCTAGGGTAGCATTTCACAGAGTACCAGTTATACTGCCCAAGAGGGTTTTGAGATTATTACAAAACCTTGCAGTTGTTTTAGTGTTGGTTTTGATAGTGGCATTGCTGGAGGCAAGGATGTTACAGAGGTTCCTTATAGCATGTCCTCACCTGCTCTTCTTTGATCATCAACATACATGTAGTATGTTAGAAAGGTAGTATGAAATGTCATCAATCTCAAGTAGACTTACCTACTCTTCCTTTCCCCTTTTCTGCAGCGAGGAAGGATCATGGCTTGCTTGTTATCCCTTGATAAGAGGAACCATCACAGTAAAAGTTGTACCCTGTCATATTTCAGAAATCACTGGCTTGTCCATCTACCTTGACCATGATGTCATAGTGTTTTTCCTTTGCTTTCAGCTTTTGCCCTCTCTGGGTTGGATTCTTGCAACATCTTTGTCTAGAGGCTGCCTTTGAAGTAAAAAAGAGCTCATTGGGCAGCAGGACAAGAATGTAGGTTGTAAGATGGTTGGTTGCTATGCAACAGTTACCTTTGTTATGGGTGCATAGTGGTCAAGAGATGCTGAAAATTTAGAAATCACTAGCTATATCAAATATGTGTAGTTGGCATATGGTCTGTTGCACAGAGAGATTTTTGTAGTTGTGAAAAGAATAGCAGTTATTATTTACTCTTAATCTTCCATTACAGTAATAATGATGGTTAGTGATGATTGAGCTTGAGAATGCTGGTGTCCTTTTGTACTCACGATTAGGCTGTACTATTTATCAAAAGTACTTCATTTTACATTTTCATACTGTTAGATGGCAGGGTCCTTTAAAATACCAAAGGCAGTGCTGTAAGTGGTTTTATTACAAATGCCTGGAATGGAAATCTGGAATGGTAAACCACTAAGTATCCTAAAGTTGATTAAGTGAGAATATTTTATCAGTTTTTTATTCATTTAGCAGGTAGGGTTGCTATTTTTATAGAACAAAAAGTGTTAGGCTAAATGCTACTGCTTGATAACTCTCAGCAATTAAGTATAAATAATATCTGGACTAACTTCCATCTGTATGATAGATGGAAAATAGTAGTGCACACATTACTCACCTTTCTAAATGTGGGGCATTATCTGGAATGAATAGAAGAGATCATAGATGATGGCTTTCATCTGCATTGCTTAATTCTTTCAGGCACTGAAACATCCACAAATCTTCACCAGAAGCTGTTCTACCATGTTTTGGGGACTGATCAAGCAGAGGATATTTTGTGTGCTGAGTTTCCTGATGAACCAAAGTGGATGGGTGGAGCTGAGGTATTGTGTAACCCCTCGGAGCAGACAGTTTTACCCAGATTCCAAGAACAGAACCCATCTTGTGGATTCTTTATATGGATGTATTTCTGATGCTGCATGCTAACTTTTGTCCTCTCTCCTTTTGAGTCACCCAACCAGACCTCTACACTCATTCCTGGCTGTCTTCCTTCCTCACTCCCTCCCTTTCTTTTCATAGGTTCTTGCATTTCAAAATATCACTAATTAAAGTGGACTTTGTTTACTGTCACTTTGAAGCAATGAGCATTGCAAACCATCCTCAGTGATCATGTTGACAGCAACAAGCCTCTGATGGAATTTGACTCCTTAGGCTATGCCATTGATATTGAACTCATTTTTTAACTTGGCATTTCATTCACAGTCTCTGGAAAGAATCCAAAAAAATGCTTACAGTACAAACTATACCCATGAGTCTCAGTTTTGTTCTGGGTAATAAGTAGTGATTTTGTTGTTGTTTTTGAAGTATTTTCTCATGGTGAATAAATTAAATTATATGTCTTATTTTTGTAAAATGTAAATGGAGAGTAATTTTTCTTCCCTTAGAATCCTAGGATTTTAGAATTCAAAGGGACCTTTAAGGTCATCTAAGTCATTTTATAGGTGAGGAAACTGAGGCCCAGAGAGGAAACATAGGTAATAAATGACAACTATCATTCAAACACAGGTCCCCTGAAGCCAGATAGTGCTCTTCAGCTATACCACAGCTTGTCACCAAAAAGTAGAGGAAATATTTGAAATCTTTTGTTTTCTACCAAGAGTTCAGTAATACCTCTAAATGTGCTGTTTTGATTCCTTCTTACTTGTTCATACCAAAGATATTTGGTGCTATGGTAGAAGAAGAGTATATTTAGCTGGAAAGGCAAATCTGCTGCTGCTAAAAGCAGACAGAAGTGATGGAGGCTATTTCAAGGAGTATTCCAAAATAAGATGCACATTGATCTTTCTTTGTGAATGATTCTAGAAAATTACCTACAAATCAAACTTTTTCAGTCAAGTCCTACTTCCCACATACTCATGTTTTTTTGAAATCCAGATTATATTATTTCCATGAAGCAATTTTTTTGAGGTGACAAAAACAAAAGTAGCATATTCTTAATCACCTGGTGAAGGGAAGTATATTGGTACTATAGTGACAGGAACTAAACCTGTGGTTTTGTTGATAGAGAAAACTCCCTTTACCAGTGAAGGTCATCACCTTTTCTGCAACTTTTATTCTTGAAGCATTGCCTAAAGCACTGAGAGGTGAAGCTACTTGGAAAGGGTCACACAGGCACTATGTTTCGGAGATGGAGCTAGAATCTGAGTGTTCTTGACTCTGGTCAGCTCTCTATCCACAATACCAATTTATCTGTTACATAAGATGTTCAGTTTTAAGCTCTGATAGCCTATTGCAGTGGCCCTATTACAATATTAACAAAAAATGGCAGATTATTAGTACAAATTATCATAAAGATCTGAAGGAAAGGTTCTTAACCTTTTTTGTGTGTCATGAACCCCCTTAGCAGTCAGTCTGGGGAAGCCAGTAGACTCCTCAGAATAAGGTTTTTAAAACATATAGTAAAATATATAGGATTACAAAAGAAATCAATTATATTGAAGTACAGCTATCAGAATATTTAAAAAACAACTTCACGGACCCCAGGTTAAGAACCCCTAGCCATAAGAGAAGACACTTTCAGCTTAATTGAAACAAAACAGCAAACTGGGTTGAAAATCCCTAATAACTTGGCTACTGATATCACATGCAGCTTTTTGGTCATTCAGATCCTGTTTGTGATCATTTTGAAGAAACTACTGACTTTTAGATGCTAGAAGCTGTTTTGATCTAGACAAGAGGGAAGAGAAAGAACACACACATATAGACAGACAGTGATTCAGAATGCATCAGTAAATGAATAAACCAAAGGCCATGTTTACTGGACCACACACACACTGTCATAAATCAAGTAGTGGCAGGGGCACATTGACTGGAACACACAGTTTAATAAGACTTGTAAAGCGAGTCATTAAAAGATACATATAGGATCAGTGCCCTAAATGATGCAGTAGATTTACATCAATCCAGATGGGCTATTCCTGCCCTGCATTTCTCAAGGGTTCCTAACCTGAAATGATTGGGTGAAGTAGTTATAAACCTGCTAACCACAGAAAATTTACAGCAGAATATAACAAACCACATCTTTAACTGGGAATCCTTTCATGTTCACCAAAGTATGGCAGTCCCAGAAGCTCAGGAATCAGACCTGAAGGCAGACCAGAAGCATCCATTGCTGACATGTAATAGTAGGCGTCATGTATTTTAGAGTGACCTACACTTGAGGGAGAAGCAGTGGCTCTTTTGCCTGTTCCCTGGAGGGTGCTCAGTTTTCAGCCACACAAATAAATCAAATAGTTACAGTTGTTTTCATTTCTGAAACACTCCTGATGGTTCCTTTTTCTAAGGTAGCATTTGGTTTGGAAAACTCTAACTGGGTTAATGAATTTAGATTTTCTTGATGTTGTTTGGCAGCATGTTACAGTTTTGATGTGGAGGATTGGGCATTGGATTTAAGAGTTAAACAACCTGAGGTTGAATTCTAGTTCTGTTCCATACTATTTGTCATGCCACCTCTCTGGATCTCAGTTTCCACATTTATAAAATAAGGATATTGCACTTAGCTACAAATTCTATGACTATAAATATATCCAAGGAAGGTAATTTGTTAGACCTTTTGCCTGCCACTTATATTTATGTAATTCTCTACTATCTAGTCAGATCGGGTCCATTCATTACTAGGTTCCAGCCTTATGTCAGCCTATAATGTAAGTTCTTTGAAGGCATGCGGACTTGCTTTTATCTTTGTAACGTTAGCATCCAAAGCATTGCCTGCAACATAGGTACTTAACAAATGCTTGCTGGTTGATAAGTCACTTAAACCTTTCTGAGGTTAGGTTCCTCATCTTTAAAATACAAGTGGTTGAAATAGATGGCCTGGGATCTCCTTAAGCTCTAGAGCTATGTCCTATGAAGTCCTGTGGTTAGATGTCCTTGAAGTTCCCTTTTCAGCCTGAAATCTGCAATTCCACCTTTCCAACTTGGAACTACTCCCCTTTATGTACCCTATATTCCAACCAAATTCAACTACTTGTAGTTTTCTGAAGATTACTTTTCCACCTTTGTTTTATTGCTTCCATTGTTCCTTATACATAAAGTGCCCTCATTCAACATATACCTCCCTTTTAAAATAAAAAATTATTTATTTTTAGTTTTTAATATTCACTTTCATAAGAGTTTGAGTTTCATATTTTTTCCCCATCTCCGCCCTTTTCCCACCCCAAGGCAACATGCAGCTTGATGTGTGCTCTACGTGTACATTCAGATTAAGCCTATTTTCACATTAATCATGTTTAAAAGAAGCATTAGAATCAATGGGAGAAACCAAGATAAAGAAGAAGCAAAGAAAGAAAGAGAGACCAAATAATATGCTTCAATCTGCATTCAGACTCCATAGTACCTTTCCTGGATCTGGAGAGCATTTTCCATCATGAGTTCTTTGGAGTTGTCTTAGAGCCTTGCATTGCTAAGAAAAAATGTCTAGCAAAGTTAATCATTGCATATTGTGGCTGTTACTGTGTACAGTGTTCTCCTGGTTTTGCTCATTTCCCTCAACCTTAGTTCATATAAGTCTTTACAGATTTTTCTGAAATATATCTGCTCATCATTTTTTATAGCACAATAGTATTCCATTATATTCATATACTGCAACTTACATACCTCCTTTTGAAATGCTACTGTCCTTCAGGGTCCAGTTAAAATGCTACCTTCTCTGAAATCTTTCTTTATATCCTGGTTAAAAAGTCTGGTTTCTTTCTGCTAAACTCTACTGGCCTTTGATACCCCTTATGTACATTTTTCTCATTCTTTATTAATTTGTGTACTTGTCTTTTCCTTCATTCAGTTTTGAGTTTCTTGAGAGCAGGAAACTTGCCTTATTTATCTTTATATGGATAGGAAGAGTTATGAGCATGTCCACCTTTTTAACTTGATAAGATATTAGAGCATAATCCTTTCTGTATGATCACACTGGCTGAGGCCCTGCTGTACCCTTTCTTTGCTGAACTGACAGTATAGGAGAGGATCTGATATTGCCAAAACTTGGGCAGATGGCAGGTGTTGATTGGGGTGGGGTGAGGTGGAAAAGAAAGAGTGATGAGGAAGAAGAGGGGGAAGGCAGCACGAAAGTGTCTCTACGTTCCCTCATCCATCCTTTGACATCAAGAAAGAGCTACCAGTGCAAAGTAAAGGCAAAGAGGCCTAAGGGGATCCAGGATGTGGGAAGGGGGGAAGTAAGAGCAAAACTAACAAAGCGTAAGTTTGACCTGATGTTTCTATATTTTCTATCTAGTTAGTGTTTCATACTGATTGATCAATATAAACCCCAAATTATTGACAAAATAAATTTCATTTGCAAATGATAGCTGCAGGCTTTAATGTTTTATGAAACATCAAAAATATAGGTTCTTTTTTACAGCATTAGTTTACAGATGAAGCACAGAGTGGCCTATTTGATAGAGAGCTTGCCTACAATGAATGAGTAGAAAAGCATTTAAGTACTTTCTGTGTATGAGGCACTGTGAAATGTACTGGGCTTATAAGTAAATTTAAGCAAGATGGTCCTTGCCTTCAAGCAGCTTGAACTCTAAAAGAGGAAGACAGCACATAAAGTGGAACCGGTGTTAGAAATTGAGGCTGACTGGAAATGGCCAGAAGTGGTATTGTAGCTTCATTCCAAAGGAGAGTAAAAGGTGAGGTGACCAGAGTTTTGAAATGGTTTTGAAATGACTTGGCAAGACAGACTTGTTCAAGTTCTGCTTTTGAAACAGGTCCTTTGTTACCTAGTGCAGGTCACTTAACTTCAGTATTCTAAATGACTTTCTAAGACTTTCTAATGACTTTCTAAGATAGTAAGTTGCAGATAGTACTTGTCTGCTTAGGTAGAGGGAGTTTCTTTACCTAGGAGTGCCTTATTGTCTGTCATTAAGCATTTAGTAAGCACCTACACCTATTGTGTACCAGGCATTGTGCTAAGCACTGGAGGTACAAAAAAGAGGCAGAAGATAGCCCCTGTCCTCAAGGAAATGACTATCTAATCTCATTCCAGTGAAATCACAGATCTAGTCCCTTAAGTCACAGATACAAGTAGATGACCAAATACAGTTTCACATAGAAGCATGCAAGTATTTAGTGTGCTTGTCAGTCCTCTCTTTTTGTAATTCCTACAGTGCCCAAAGTTTTACAGCTTGGTCTAGTAACCAGGTCTTCTTGTCAATCTCCGCCCCTCTTCATATTTCACCGTATTATGTTCTCTCTCCCAAGGCTTAGTTCTCAAGTACTTTATTGTCCCTTTGCACATTCTCTCACTGAAATTTACCACATAGTCTAGACTTTAGCTTCTGTGCTTATGTTGCAAGTCTCATTAGACCTAGACCCTTCCTCAATGTCAGAATCACTTTTTGTCTTCAGAACATGTCTTCTTGTATGTACTATCTTCATGTCAAACTCCACATAATCAAAAGGTTCAGGATGTTCATTAGAACAGTCACAACCCTACTATCAATCAGTGTACATTTATTAAACTTCTACTGTGCACCAGCACTATAGATGAGTGAATGAAAAAGCATTTATTAAATTGCTTACTGTGTACCAAACTCTGGAGATACTAATAAAAAAAGGTGAGATTGCCTGTGCTTTCAAGGAACTATCACTCTTAACGTAAGAAAGGCAGCACATTCAGCTACTAAGTGAATGGCAAGGCCCAAGAATTCTTACGCTCTATCAGCAGATCAGACGACAGTGCCTAGGAGTCTGGAAGGTATAGAGGCAGAATAGGTAATAAGGCTAAGTAGACCTTTGGATGCAGTGGGAGTGAATGTAAGGCCTAGTGGTCTGTTCTAGGAATATAAGACTTCCCGGTCATGTAAGCAGTGTGAAATGTTATGTGGCACATAGGTGACCAGAGAGTCAAGAGAATGGGGGAGGAAGAGGGAAGAGGGAAGGGAAGTTCACCTCGACAGATAGTTTTCCCACTATGTAGAAAAAAAACAAAAGTCCCTGCCCCCAGAAAATTACAGTGGTGCCTTGTTGCCTCTCAAACTAAGGATAAATTCTTTGTCTTTTTTCTTATACCAACCTTCATTTCCATTTCTTTCCTTAACATTTTTCCTAATCATCCAGACTCGAAACCTGGGAACAGTCTTTTTATTCATACAGAATCATACACAGACTCTATAACTGAACTTTACAAAATACCCGACATGTTGTTGTCTAGAGTTTGCTTGGTTACCTAGTGAGGGTAATTACTCTTCCTCTAGAGCTAGTCCATTCTACTTTTGGATAGTTTTCATTATTATTTTTATTTTTTACATATATATGTATATAGTTTATTTATTTATAGTTTTCAGCATTCATTTCCACAACATTTTGAGTTCCAAATTTTCTCCCCATCTTTCCCCTCCCCCTGATGCCAAGATGGCATGTATTCTGATTACCCCTTCTGCCAGTCTGCCTTCCCTTTTATTATCCCCCCTTCTTATTCCCTTCCTCTTTACTTTCTTGAAGGGTAAGATAGATTTCTATACCCCATTGCCTGTTTATCTTATTCCTCAGTTGCATGTAAAAACAGTTTTTTAGCATTTGTTTTTAAAACACTAAGTTCTAAATTCTCTTCTTTCTTCCCTCCTCACCCATCCCCATTGAGAAAGCAAGCAATTCAATATATGTGTTATACATGCAAATCACCTCCATAATAGTCATGCTGTTAAAGACTAACTATATTTCTTCCATCCTATTCCACTGCCACCCAACTATTCTATTTTCTTCTTTGGCCCTGTCCCTTTTCTAAAGAGTTTGCTTCTGACTACCCCCTCCCCCATTCTGCCTTCCTTTCTGTCATCCTCCTTTCCTTTCCCCTTCCCCCCTACTTTTCTGTAGGGTAAGATACCCAACTGACTCTGTATGTTATTCCCTCCTTAAGCCAAATCCTATGAGAAAAAGGTTCACTCATTCCTTCTTACCTCCCCCCTCTTCCACTCCATTGTAAAAACCTTTTTCTTGCCTCTTTTATATGAGATAATTTACCCCATTCTATCTCTCCCTTTCTCTTCCCAACATATTCCCCTCTCTCCCCTTAATTTCATTTTTTAGATATCATCCCTTCATAGTCACCTCATCTTGTGCCATCTATCTATCTGTCTGTCTACCTATGTATTTCTTCCAACTACCCTAATACTGAGAAGAAAGCTCTCATGAGTCACAAATATCATCTTTCCACGTGGGAATATGAACAGTTTAACTTTAATAAGTCTCTTATGCTTTCTGATTCTCTTGATTCTTATATTTGAAAGTCAGATTTTCTATTCAGCTCTGGTCTTTTCATCAAGAATTCTTGAAAGTCCTCTATTTCATTGAATGTCCATATTTTCCCCTCATGGATTATACTTAGTTTTTGCTGGATAGGTGATTCTTGGTTTTTATTCTGGCTCCTCTGACCTCCAGAATATCATATTCCAAGTCCTCCTATCCCTTAACATAGAAGCTGCTAGATCTTGTGTTATCCTGATTGTATTTAGACAGTACTCAAATTGTTTCTTTCTGGCTACTTGCAGTATGGTCTCCTTGTCTTGGAAACTCTGGAATATGGCTACAATATTCCTTGGAGTTTTCTTTTTAGGATCTCTTTCCAGTGGTGATCAGTGGATTCTTTCAATTTCTGTTTTACCCCCTGATTCTAGAATATCAGCGGTTTTCCTTGATAATTTCTTAAAAAGATGGTATCTGGGAGATATCTGGCTTTTAGGTAGTCCAATAATTTTTAAATCATCTCTCCTGGATCTATTTTCCAGGCCAGTGGTTTTTCCAGTGAGATAGTTCACATTGCCTTCTATTTTTTCATTTTTTTGGTTCTCTTTTTAATTTCTTGATTTCTCATAAAGTCATTAGCTTCCATTTGCTCCATTCTAATTTTGAAGGAAATATTTTCTTCATTGAACTTTTGGACTTCCTTTTCTATTTGACCAGTTCCGCTTTTTTAAGGCATTCTTCTGCTCATTGGCTTTTTGGACTGTTTTTTGCCATTTGGGTTAGTCTATTTTTTAAGGTGTTAATTTCTTCTTTTTTTGGGTGTCCTTTAGCAAGCTGTTGACTTATTTTTCATGATTTTCTTGTGTCATTCTCATTTCTCTTCCCAATTTCCCTTCTTCTTCTCTTACTTGATTTTCAAAATCCTTTTTGAGCTCCTCCATGGTCTGTGACTAGTTTATGTTCCTCTTAGAGTCTTTTGATGTAGGAGCTTTGACTCTGCTGTCCTATTTGTATGCTCCGATCTTCCTTGTCGCCAAAGTAAGATTCTATAGTCTGAATTCTTTTACAATATTTACTCATCTTCCCAGCCAAATACTTGACTTTCTAACTCTGTCAAAGTAAAACTCTGCTTCTAGTGGGAGTTAGGGTGGGTGTACTGTCTCAGGCTTTAGGGATTTTATATCAGCTGCGTGTTCCCCCACTATCTGTGGGCTCAGAGCTCTGGAAGCAGCCTCTGTTGCTCCTGCGGCTACCACTAGCCGCCACCACCACCCTCACTGCCCGGGGGCTGACTTGCTATGACTGACTGACTGACTATGCTCCTCTTTCACCCAGGTCCTACAGTTTTCCCACGGACCTTTTTGGTATTTGTGGGTTGAGAAGTTTGGAAAGCACCACAGCTGCCAATGATTCAGTCCCTGGAAGTCTGCTTAGGTCCATCTGTGCCATTGTGGCCATGCCAGATTGGGCTCTACTCCCTTTCCAGTGTGAAAGACCCTTCCTCTCAACTTTGCAGGTGGCCTTGGGCTGGGGATTTGTTTCACTCTGCCATTTTGTGGGTTCTGTAGCTCTAGAATTTTTTTAGAGTCATTTTTTACAGGTATTTAGAGGGTTTTGTGGGAGAGCTCAGGGAATTCTGTGCTTTTACTCCACTGTCTTGGCTCCACCCCCAGTTCTCATTATTATTAGCAAGTTTTTCCTTACATCAGTCTTAAATCTGCCTCTCTACACTTCTACCTTTTTGTTATTCCTGATGCTGCCTGTTTTCTGGGACTAAGAAGAACCAGTTGAATCCTGTTTCCACATGACAACTCTACAGATAGATACTTGAAGACAACTATCAGAACTCCCCTAAGTTTTCTTTTCCAGGTAACATTTCTAGACCCTCCTGCTTCCTATCTTTTTATGGTTGGATTTAGAGCTAGAAGGAATCTTAGAAGCTATGGAGTCCAGCCCATCCACTTACACATATAGAAACAGACCAAGAGGTTAACTGACTTGCCCAAGGCCAATTGCCAATCTGAATCAGGATTCAAACTCAAGTCTTTCCGACTCTAAAACTAGTACTTTCTCCAGTATGCCATCTAGCTTCAATTCAACCTTCCTAAAAAGATTACATCTTTTGCCGGTGTGTGTTGGAAAACTTTCTAGATGAGAATAATTGTTAATGATTTTATATAGAATATCAAAAGTATTAGTGGGGGACAATTCTTGTCTTTCTGAATCTGTGAATGATGTAGTATCTTTTCTTTTAAAGTTGATTGCATTTTGTTTAAGGAGCTAGAAATAAAGAAATGAAATGTTTTTTAGTTCCTTTTCCAGCAGAGGGTGCTCTGTAATGAAGATTTCTAAAATACGTCAAGTTTCTTGTAGAAGGATTAAGGAGATAATATTCCACTGCTCTTAGTTTCATAATTATCCAACTAAATCTTGCAGATTTTTTTTTCAAATTTTAAAATTTACCAAATATTTGTATGCACTGCCTACCGTTGATCTAATTGATATAGTTCATTTATTTATATATTTGTATGTTAATCTTAATGTGTATTTATATACATACATACATACACACATGCAGAACTTTGTACTATGGGACACAAGCAGCTAATTGGGTTAAATGATGTTCCCAAGATCATTTAGAGAGTAAGAACAGCTTGGATTGGAATTCTCAACCTTCAAGTGTCCCATGTGTCCCACCTTCTCCTTAAGTGAAGAACAATTGAAATGAATTATCAGATATTTCTGGATCACATCCAGCGTGCTTTCGATTGTACTAGTTTCTATGAACACTTAGTTGGTTCAATTTTTTCTTGTAATCAGTTGTACTAGTATTATCTAAGCCTTCAGGGGCTCTGACATTCCGCTCTCTGGCATATACTATTCTCATCAGCCATTGTGAACTATTAGATGTGTGTATATTCTTATATAATATAAGTTTCAGGCCCTATGAAGGATTTTCTCCCTAAAGTGATTTGTCTTTTCACCTTTCCTGCTATTTCAAAGGTATTGTATTATATTCTCTCTATCCACCTCTGTTTCTTTTCCTCCTTCTCTCTTTCTTCTCTATTAATTTTGCATGATAACAGATTTAAACTTTTGTCCAATTGGTGACCACTTTCACTTCCTTGTTCTGTCACAGAAAGTCCAGAGCTTTCCTTCCACTACTTAAAATATGTTTAGTTCTTCATAGTTGGGACTTCACTGTTTGCTTTCTCATGATACTGACTTTGTTTCCTGATATGAGTGCTTCACTTTCTGTGAAGCTTAATGTTCATTTCTCTGATTAGCACACTAGATGCCTGATAGTCCATTACTCTGATTAGAATTCAGGGAATTCTACTTTTGTGGAAATTAAAATAGCACAGTCTAAAGCTTCTAAAGTTTTTAACTTTGTATCATGGGCATCTTTGCAATCTAGTGAAGTCAATGGACCCTTTCTCAAAATCATGTTTTCAAAAACATAAAATAAAATTTAGAGGATTATAAAGCAAACCAATGATACTGAAGTATAGTTGTTAATTTTTTTTTAAGGGGGAGCAAGGTCACAATAACCAGTTTGAGAACTTCTGGCATAGGGGCTATAAAGCTGGCATGTTCTAAGAGGGGTTTTTTCTACTACTCAGAATGAATTTGTGCTGATCCATCATGTTGTCCCCTTGTGCCTCCTTGTGATAAATAACATACATTTTCCAAGAAGCTTATAGAAATCGGGTGTGTACATGGGGACTCAGAAACAGATTGAAAGTAACTGACCCATATAGTGACTGCACCTGCAAACCTGGCCCTTTTTGCAGTTTAGCTAACTGACCAAAGTGCATGAGTTCTGTAGAGGAAACAGGGGATTTCAGTTATTTTTCTATATGTTGGATGGGTTTTTGCCTCCCTGAGGATTGTATTTTTTTCTTAGAGCAACCTGCTCTCATTTCAAATAATGCTTGAATAATTTTTTTTCAGCATGATTCTCCCAGGGAGACCAGATGATTTAGTTTAATCTCTGTAGATGCTGATAACAGGCTGGTAGAAATGTGCATGTCAGTGCATTGTCATGTGATTACATCATCACTTAGGTTTATTCTACTGAAATTGTCTCCATAGTTTTATCCTAAAACCTTGTGTTAGAGGTTTTGGAAATGGATTCTACAGATTTGTAGGAACCTATTTAGTATATTGAATTGACATTTCAAAACCTTTTTGGGACATGTAAGCCCCATGGCAGCAGTCTGAGTCCTAAATTACCTTTGGGGCAAATACATAAAATTAAATGGATTTTTTTTTTTAATGATTTAGAACTATTGTGAAAATAATCTGAAGTCCTTTTTTTGCACATAATATTATCATCTCTCTCAAAGCTATCGAAGAATATTTTTTATTCTTTGTCAATCATTTCCCAGTACCACACAAGACAATTTCAAGTGTTAACTGCTTTTTAGGCTATTTCCCATAGGGTCACTTAATTCTTCTAGCACAGCACACAAAAGAAAATCCTTACATCATTCTAAAGTGGGTGTATATATAAATATGTTGATTTCAAATCTTGAAAACTCTTTTCACCCTATACTAGTTCATTGACAAATAATAAAAAATACCCATATTCAAGAAATGGCATGTATGTGGAGATTGGATTTAATGGAAGACTATGCATTTGGAATTTAGTAGCTCTTTATATTGCTTTTATATTTTACATATATAATATTATATTACATAATATATTACATATACATTTTATATATATATAATTTTATATTGCTTTTTTATTGTAAGTGGTATATATGCTTAATGAAAGGACGAAGGCTCATATTTTTCTGATTATTTTTCAAATATCAACCATCAGATACAGTTTGGAAAATAGTCTTAGTTCATTAGCAGTTATATCTTCAAAAGAAAAGTTGCTTTTCATTTTGTTTTTGAGACTGAATCTCCCTCTTGTGCTCTGGCTGGAAGTGCAGTAGCTACTCAAGGGCCTAATGCCAGACCAAGTGGTACAGAAACTTCAAACTGCACTGTTCTGACTTGGACTGGTTCATCCCGCCTTACGCAACCTGGTGATGCTTCAATCCCACAGGTTCATCATATTGGTGTCAGACTTAGTACAGATGATTGGCTTTAGCTCTGCTGTAACTCAGAACCCTGAGATGAAGAGATCGCCCCACTTTAACTTTCTCTGGTAGGAGAGGTTACAGGCATGCATTGCCACACTCAGCTTATATTGTTTTTTAAGTGTTTGTTGATAACTCTTTTACAAATGTCCCTGTCACTTCTGACTGATTCTGGTTCCTTCCTTCTTTTAATTATTTCCTGTTTATCCTGTCTGTAGCTTTGTTTATTCATATTTATTTCTTTGTTGTCTCCCCCTTTTGAATGTAAGTTCCTTGAGTGCAGGAACATTATTTTTTGTCAATTTTTGTGTCTCCAGCTCTTAAAACAGTACATGGCACATAGTAGGGGCTTAATAAATGTTTATTAAATGACTGACTCACTGCTATTCCTTGTTCATCTTTTCCCACACCCAACCCCCACTGATTTTCCTCTCCCACAATTAGAACTCTTTCTTATAATAAGTATAATTAAACAAAACATAGTTGAACAGTGGCCAGGACTAAAGATATTTGCCTTTTTCCACACCTCTATCCCACAGCTTCTCTAATTAGAAGTAGTCTAAAGTCATGATTGGTCATGTTTTGTTTTGTTTTTCAGGTTGAAAATAACTGACAGATTTACTTATTTTGATGTTACTTAGGAGGTACAGGCATTTATACACTGTAGAAGATTGGGATTCCTTTACAATTTACTATAAAGTGAATTTTTAAAATGTTAATAGAAATTTCCTGTAGCCCTCTGGAAGAAATTTTGATCAAAAAACACTACAAAATAATAATACAATAATTCAGTAAGCATTTATGATATACTTTTTCAAAGCATTGTGCCAGGGAAAGACACAAAGTCAAATGACATCTTCTTTTGTTCTTAGTGAGCTTGCAATGATGAAACAAAAAAATTCTATTAAAAACTATTCTGAGTTAACTTTTTGAGTAAGTCATGCCTTTAAATTGAATTTATTCTTATGACACAAGAGTTTGAAAAGTTGGAATAGTCAAACCACAATTTGGTTTTAGAATGTACCAGAGGGCCAGGGCCTTCTAAATTTCTAGCAAAGACTGGAGAGCAGTGAAGCGCTGAATGTTAATTTTTGTTTCTATCTGTCCCCAGAGATGATTAAAAAAGACAATGTTCAATACCAATTCTCCTGTCTAGTGGCCATTCTTGTTACAAAGAAGAAAAGCATTGTTGAGCCACTGGCTCAGCATAGCATCCTTGGCTAACCAGTGGTGGTGATTCTCCATCTGCTCTGAACGAAGAGCATCTTGTGCCTTTCTTGCTAGAATTTCATATTGCATCTTATTACATACATTATATGTGTGGGTCATACAACCATTTAACCTTCTTTAATTGAAGATGCAACAGAAAATAAGAAGGCTCAAAGAGGCAAAGCTCCCTGAGGATATGGTATAAGGGTATTTTATAGGCTTTAAAGGTTTGTAAAGCCTTTTATGTCCTTTATCTCATTTGAACCTCACTACAGCTCTGTGGTAGAGAATACAATGCAGGTGATATGTACACACCTACTCACACCTTTTTTTTTTTTTTAAACTAAAGGGGAAACTGAAACAGAGAAGTCAGAAGACTTGCCAATTTTCACACAGTTGTCAGAGGTAGGATCTAAAGCCAGATCTATCTGACTTGCAAATCTAGCACTGTTTACTTGGTAAGGAGAGGAATTAAAGTCTCAGAGCTGCAGCCAAGACTTCAGGAGGGTTTTGAGATGTGGAATTAAGAAGGTAGAGGGTGTATGACTAACTCAGTCTGAAGGGTAGGAATAGTATTGTGGCACTTGAGGTGTGAAACAGTCTGCATGGAGTTTGATAGGGAAATTAATCAGGAAAGAATAGATTGCTGAGCAACAGGTGAGATTCTTGAAGTTAGAATGTGTAGACCTGATTAGCATGGTTGTACAACTTGCTGTAGCAGGCAATATTCAGCAACTTAGAAGTAGGAACAGTGAAGGCAGATATTGGAATGATACAGAGTTGAAGGTTAGCACAGGAAAAGTGGAAAAAAAATGAAGGGGCATAGGATTCAAGATGGAGGATAATACATATCTGAATCTATTAATACAAAGGGTCAAGGTTGAAAAGGAAAAGAAATGAGTCTAGAGCAGGAGACCAGAACAGGGAGTGAATGGTGCAGTAAGAATGAAAACTAAATTTGGGAGGAATAAGGCAGAGGAAGAGGTGGAAGGACAGGAAATTATGATCAGGGAGTGAAGTTTTAGAGTTCCTTGATGAAGGTGACACCGTTTGGGGTGATGAGGTATGAGGTAAGATTTAAAATGAACTTGGCCTTTTGTGGTACAGAATTCTTGAACATTTTTGTGGGGTAAAAGGAAGTCAAAAGACTTGGGTTCACATCCTTGTGATAACATGTGCTCTCTCTTAGCTTCATGTTTCTCACTTGTAAAATTAAGGTAATACTTGCATTTGAGTAAAATTGTAGAAGGTTCTTTATAAAAGAACTCTATAGATAGTTTAGTATTACTAGAATAAAGAAAAGTATGAGAGAGAATCTTTTGGTTTTCCTTAAACGAAACATTGTCTTTATATGTGAAAAACCATAAAAGAGTCTATAACAGATCTGGAAAGGAATGAGCAACCAGGATGCTTAAGAGTCTTGGAATCATGCTGTCCTAAGATTCGTTAAAGACGGTTAGAGGTGTTACTTGGACATGAAAAGATTGAGGCAAAGAAGAGACATGATAGCTAAGTATTTGAAGGGTTAAGAAGTGAAAAAGGAATAACTCGAGAGCAGAACAAGAAGCAGTGGGTAAAAGTTGCAGAGAGACAGATTAATCTTGTGGGGGAAAGTTTGTTAAGAATTAGAGCTATCCACAAATTGAGTGGAGCTGCCTTTAAGCTTCTTCTCCTAGGAGATCTTTGAACAAAGACTGAATGACCACTTACTAGGGATGTTAAAGAGTGCATTCTAATTCAGGTATGGGTTAGACTAGATGACCTGTGAAGTTGCCTTCCATCAGTGGAATTCTATGATTCTGTGTTATTATCAGTGACTTTTTTTGTATATTAAAGACTTGTTGATGGTTTTTTTCCTGGTAATCCATTTCTGCTTTATCTTTTAAGGGTGTGCCAAATAGTATACATCAGTGACTGTCAAGTAGTGCCCTGTATATGCCCTCCTGTACTCTTTGCATACTTCTTTGCTATTTCCAATAGTTATTTAACCAGGACAGATGTAATGACTGTTCTGTTTTTGCTCCTCTGTAATTAATTTTTTCTAATTTCTGTCTAATCAGTAAATCTAATCAGTATATTTTATTCCAGGTTGTTAAATTGAGAATGTTGCCATACTTAATCACAAACTTTAGACTTCATAAATGTTATTTTGTCATCATAAAATTTTAATCATGAAATTTTAATCAAAACTGTCTATATTCAGTATTTAATGAACACATACTTTATGCTAAGAATGGAAGGAGATACAAAATTTGCAAAAGGGCCATTATAGGGTTTTTAATCTAATCAGGAAATAGAAACAAAAAAATAATTATAATATACATCAGGAGCAAAATACTGAATTGTAAAAATAAACATTTTTTGAAGACTATGTAAATATGTATGTGTGTGACTATATGTATATGTGAATACATATATACCTACACACGTGTGTATGTGATTAAACTGGAAATCCTTTTTATATGTTGAGCTCATTAAGGAGATTATCTGATATCAGAATTCATGTGTATTAAGTAGTTTTTATAAGCAAAAATGCAAGTGATGATTCCTGAATCAATAGATGCATTTATTTTGATGGACAATTATTTAGAATTTGATTTGAGTGATTTTTAAAATATTCATCTAGAAATACATTATAGGTTTTGCTTATTGTGTTTTATTTAGGAAGAAATAAATTTAAGAAGAAAGATGTGAAGTAGTAAAAAGTTCTGACACTTTGAAGTTATGGATCATTTTGTTATTGTCAAGACTATATTCCTGGTGCAACACTTGGCTTGGATTAATGTTTCTAAGAATCATATGTACTGCCTCAAAGACTTAGTTATTTTAGTCTATCTCAGTTTGGGTAAAAAATTCCAATTTGTGGTTGAGTATAAAATTGGAAATTGTTCTGTACCCTAAGAATCCTGCTGACTCCTGTGTACGTTTTCAGCTTTTTCTGTTTACTTCTTACATGGTTTCCTTAAGTCACTAATATTCTGTGGCTTGGCACTCTCCCTTTAGTGCAGGCCATGCTGTTATTAGTTCTCCATATTGTTTGTCTCTGATGTTTCAGAAATGTTTTGAAATTCCTTGAATGTCAGGCTGTATGCAAAGGTTTAAATTTTGTGTTGGATTTTAGTTTTTAATGTTCAGGAATACACAGAGTTTACAATCTAAACTTTAAAAGTTTAGAAGTAAAGGTCCAAATAAACTGATGTTCAAAATGTTGCAATTGGAAAGCACTTTATAATATTGACTAGTCCAGAAGTGGGGAACCTGCAGCCTCAAGGGCACATGTGACCCTGGTAGGTCCCTAGGTGCCGCCTTTTGACTGAGCACAAGTTTTACAGAACAAATCCTTTTATTAAGGGGATTTTTCTGTGAAGTTTGATTGTTGTCCTTCATTTTCAAAGAGGACAAAAATGATATCACCATGATAAAGTCAAGTTTCAATGTGTGTTGGACTCTGGCTGATCAGACCAATGTGAGCTCAAAATGCGTTACCACAGATTGGGCACAGATAATCCATGTAAACATTTGGGGTGTATACTTTAATTCCTCATCCTGTGTTTCCTTTGAGCTGTTTCAATTCTGCTTTGCTCATAGAGCATAGCACCTTTCCTGATGTGGACACACCATGCTGAGCAGTTCTGTACCTGTGTCTCTCATGCCACACAATATATTCCAAAGTTCTTGAGAGAGACCTTGGGAGTGTCCTTGTGTCTCCTCTTTTGACCACCATGTGATCATCTGCCCCATGCGAGTTCTCCATAAAATAGTTTTTTTGGCAAGCATATGTTTTGTATTCGAACAACATGGCCAGCCCATCAGAGTTGCACTCTCTGAAACATAGTTTGAATGCTTGGCAGTTTAGTTCAAGTTAAGACCCCAGTGCCTGGTACCTTATCCTGACAGGTGATCCTCAAACTCTTCCTAAGACAATTCAAATGGGAACGATTCAGTTTCCTGGCATGGCGCTGGTAGACTGTCCATGTTTCATAGGTATACAATAATGAAGTCAGCACAACGACCCTGTAGACCTTCAGTTTGGTAGTCTCTTCTCTCCCATACTTTTCTTTGGAGCCTCCCAAAAACTGAGCTAGCTCTGGGAATGTGTATGTCAACCTCATTATCAATTTATACATCCCTGGAAAGTACCCTACCAACATAAGTGAACTTATCTACAACATTCAAAACTTCTCCGTTTGTTGTAACTGATGGTTCCACAGATGGATGATGTGGTGGTGGCTGATGGAGCACCTGTGTTTTCTTGATGTTAATTATTAGGTCAAAATTAACACAGGCCGCAGAGAATTGATCTATACTTCGCTGCATTTCACCTTCAGAGGCTGCATTGAGTGTACAGTCATCTGCAAACAGAAAATCTTGCACCAACACTCCCTCCACTTTGGTCTTGGCTTGTAGCTTTTTCACATTGAAGTATGGTAGTTGACCTTGATGCCGTGTTTATCCTCATTGAAAGCATTTGACAACATGGCTGAAAACATCATGCTAAAAAGTATGGGAGCAAGCCCACGGTCCTGTTTCACTCCACTGGTGACAGGGAAGGCACAAAAGCATTGTCCACTATCCAAAAACTGGACAAACATGCCATCATGAAACTGACATACGATATTGATGAACTTCTCTGGGCAACCAAATTTTGACATAATTTTCCATAAGCCCTCATGACTAACAGTGTCAAAGGCCCAGATCTACAAACATTGTGTACAGACCTCTGTTCTGCTCCTGGCATTTCTCCTGGAGTTATTGGGCAGCAAACGCCATATCGACTGTTCCTCGGCCCTTTCTGAAGCCACACTGGCTCTCAGGTAAATGACCATCTTCCAGGTGAAATATCAGCCTATTAAGGAGCACTCTAGCAAGAATCTTGCCACAGCGACGAAGAGAGAGACCCCCTTGTCATTGTCGCAGGACAGTCTATTTCCTTTACCTTTATTATAGAGATGGACAACAGAGGCATACTAGAACTCCTGGGGGATAACCTCCTCTTGCCATATGACCTGGAAAATTTCAGTCAGCTTTTGTATGAGCAATGGGCATCCTACCTTGTAAATCTCAGCTGGAATAGAATCAGCACCAGCTGCTTTGCCACATGAAAGGAATCTAGTGGCAGTCAAAACCTCTTCTTTGATTGGAAGTTCAGCTACAGAGGGATTGACTTCAACCTGAGGTAAACAGTCATTGGCTTCAGCATTGATTAATGGTGGTCTGTTGAGAATGCTATGGAAGTATTCAGCCCATCTCTTTAGGATCATGTCCTTATCACTAATCAATGTGCCTCCGTCAGCACTGAGTAGTTGTGATGCACCATAGGTTTTTGGTCCATAACTAACTTTCTGGGAATCATAAAAGCACTTTGGATTGTTACCATCAGCATAAAACTGAATTTCATCTTCTTACTGAGCCAGGAATCCTACATCTCTCTAAGCTTTGCTCATAACTTTACTTTTAGTGGAATTAAATGCTGCCTTCTTAGAGATGAATGAACTATGCTGCTGGTAAATCCTGTGGAGTTCTTGTTTTTTGTTTAGAAGCTTCTGAATTTCCTCATCATTTTCATCAAACCAGTCTTGGTGTTTGTAAGTGTTCTGACCCAGAAGAGCAAATGCAGTGCTGTACACCAAATCTCTGAATGCTGCTCACTCCTTTTCTGCTCCATCATTGCCAACTGTGTGTTGGCTCAACTTTCCTTCCAAGTCAGCAGCAAACTGTTCACACTCAGAGAAGATTTCTAACTTGTTGTCATTAATTCTTCTGGTAGTCATTTTGTCTTGGGGGCAGCACTTGATGAATGAGAATATTTAGCTTGGAAAGGATAAGTCTATGATTAGTCCAGCACTCTGCACCACACATTGCCTTTGACACTCTCACATCTTGTCTGTCTTTTCTCTTTACAATCACATAATCTATTAGATGCCAGTCTTTGCAGTGAGGGTGCATCCATGAAGTTTTATCACGTTTAGGTACACAGAAAACAGTGTTGGTGACGAGAAGGTCATGCGATGCACAAGTCTTCAGTAGTAAGTGATCATTGCGGTTGCTGTTTCCAACTCCATTCCTTTATAGGACTCCCTGCCAAGTCTGGTAGTTTGAGCCTACTCTAGCATTAAAGTCACCCCAAATTATAATCTTGTCTTCTTTCAGCACATTGATGATAAGGTTCTCTAGGTCTTCCTAAAATTTTTCTTTGACTTATGGTGGGAGCATAGTGGCATGACGTTTTCCTGCAAGTGGCAATTGCATTTTCATTAGTCTGGCATTCAGTCCTTTTGCCAGGCATACCAGCTTGCTGACTAGACTAGTTTTGATTGCAAAATCTGTGCCAACTTCACAGCACTTGCCTTTACTTCAGCCAATCCAGAAAAATGTGTATCCAGCTCCGACTTCAGTAAGCTGGCCTTCATTTGCCAGCCTTGTTTCACTCAGGGCTGCTATTTGGATGAAATACCTATTGAGTTCTCTTGCAACAAGAACAGTTCATCTTTCAGGTCTACTGGATTTTGTGAAGTTCGGGAACCTCTGAAGTCTTACGCCTTTATTTTACAAATGGATATTATTTCTCTATAAAAATGGAATAGAAGAATACTTTTATTTTTGGTAGCAAAGAATTATAGTCCGGCACCAGGAAAATGACCTTGGAAACCCTTTAGTCCAAACTTCTTATTTTACATATGAGGAAATTGAGTCCGAGGATAGTTAAATGACTTGCCAAAATCACACAGGAAACAAACTTTAGAAGTGGGATATTTGAATCCATTTTCTCAGGAAGGAGATTCACTTTTATTGGACAGATCATAAGGCTTAGAGGCGGGATAATCTAGTTAACATGTTTGACCTTGGGCAGTATACTTTTGCCTCAGGCAACTCCTTAGGACTTACTGAGTTTTAGAATGGTTTGAAAGTCTGGGGATAGAAAGTTTCCACTCCAGGAATATCATGGAAATTGCATATCCTCTGCGTATTTTTATATTCTCTCAGGAGTAGTTTTGAAGCAGGGACTTTTGATATGTGGAGAATGAGGCGCTGGTTACATTTTAGTACATTTTGTCTACTAGTCTTGGCATTTGACTTGAGTGAAAAATGGAAGAACTCTGATGGTTATAGCAAACCTAATTGACATCTCTCAGGAATGTGCCTTGGGAGTTCTTGTCTCTGATTAAGTATCAACTGTTACCACGTTTTTGGACTCGCCACTTTTGGCATCCTGAGAAAAGCCTGCTAAGATGTACTTGATATAGTTGTCATCAAGTCTTCTTGGTCACCCTTGCGAAGCATTTTTGTAGCCCACAGTTTCAGTAGTGGAATAGCATCTCCCTCCTTGACAAAACCACCAGGGAATAATAAAACATCAAAACCATAAAATAATTAATGCAGGTTCTGTCCCATATTTTAATTATCAAAAAACAAAATTAGGAAAGATGACTGATGACCACATCTTATTTATAACAGAATTACCAATACGTATGTTTTTCATCAAAAAAAGAAACTCTGCTTCATGGCTTGCTAACTTAACATTTTTTAATATCTATCAACAGTTCTCAGAGAAAAAGAAAAAAGAAAAGAAAAAATTGATCAGAACTAAGAATGCCTTTAAAACAGAATGTTTTTATACTACGACCTTGAGGCTAGCTGGGATAATTGAATGTTTTGTTTTTTTTTAAAAAACATGACACAAAGTATTTTTTACCTTTTTTTTTTTTTAAAGAAATTTCTAAAGGCTTACTTTCCATCAGCAGCAGAATATTGATATAGATAGGCTCAGTATATTGCTTAAAGAATTTAAGGGTTATGTGGTATAGCAGAATAAATGCTGGACTTGGAGTCAAGAATATCCAAGTTTGACTTTTACCTCTGACACTGCTTCATAGAAGTGTCTTAAGGTTGGATTTTTAGTTCATAGGATCATAGTCTTGGGTCTAGAAGGGTCTATAGATATTAGGGTGATAGGTTTGGAGCTGGAAGAGACGTTGGAGATCATCTAGTACCAAATGAGGAGACTAAATCCCAGAGAGGTTATGACTTTCCTAAGGACACTCTCTTAGTAAAATAATGATGTGGAATTTTTGATAACAGGGCAAAACCACCATCATCAGATATCTACAAGAAATGAGAATCCAGCCCTCTTGACTCCAAATCAAGCACTCTTTCCATGGTCATATTTTATGTCAGAAAATGAATAAGATTCTACTCCCCACAGACATTTTATTTAATTAAGCATGTATTTAATCAGAAGGGCAGATTTTATGTTGTCTGTAGTTGAAATTTAATGAAAAAAGTCACAGATATTCAGTGTGTGATATTTATGTTCAGTATTCACTGATGTTTTAGCACAGCAATCTGTCTTGTCTCAATTATAAAATAACACATTGCATTTTCAGTTATAGGGTGTTTTGTGGGAGAACCATAGGGTGAGGAGTGTTTGGACTTGTGATTTCATCAGTATAGGGAAATCTAGGTATAGAAACTCCATCTATGTATATGAATGCAATTTCTAGTTTTAAGTGAGTTTCCTGGGACATTGCAGGACGTTATTTTTCCCCAAATTAAAGAGTTAATATATGTTAGAGGAGAATTTAAACTCAGCTCTTCCTGGCTATAAGACCAGTCCTCTATCCATTATGCTAAAAGCCTTTCATTATTTAAGATAGCAATAAATACAAATCTGGTTGGATTCAAAGGTGTGTTGTTGCAGCTGTTAAAATAGCATGAGATTAAAATTTGCTGTACATCTAGTTTTTATGACAGTACTGAAATGTAATTGAGATTCAGGTTCTGTTTTATAGATACCAGAAGTTTATTGTATTTGACATCAGACTTTTAACTCGCTTTTGAATTTTATAGTAGCAGTGAGCTATCAAAGACTGCATTCTGATTCTTTCTTATTTCTTGTAGTTGTCTGATGATGGTCGTTATGTCTTGTTATCAATAAGACAAGGATGTGATCCAGTTAACAGACTCTGGTATTGTGATCTACAGCAGGAATCTAATGGCATTACAGGTAAGTTCTGTTTAAAAAGTAAGGAAATCAAATTCCCAGAAGTTTCATTAAAAAAGCTATAATTTTGACTTTCAAAGTGATTTCTGAGGATGCTTTCTTCTCTTGAGTATATAATCTTCCTCTCTCTCTCTCTCTCTCTCTCTCTCTCTCTCTTTCTCTCGTATTATCCAAAAAATTAAAGTGAATAATGGGTCAACTAAATATTAGTGTTTTGTTGTACAACATAGTTCTAGACTAATGTTGAGTAAATTGTATTCTTATTACGTGTCACTAGTTCAGTAGTCTATTGAGCTTATCAGTGTGGATGATGCAGAACTACAAAAGTGGCCCATCCCTGCCTGCTCTTGCTATATACACATACATACATATACACACCCACACAAAAACATATATAAGTGCTAGTTTGGTAGTAATTATTCCATTAATTTGATCAAAGTACTTAACCAATTACATGAACTTTTTTTTTGATAATTTTTTATTAAAAGATACACAGTACACGAAGTAGTTCATAATAGTCAGTGAACATAACTTTTCAGCAAGAGTCATGTTTCTTTATGTGTAGATAGTCACCATATAGAGTGCAAAAACGAGACAGAAATGAACTTTCTGCTTTCAACTTAGCAGAAACTATTCAATATAAATCTATTCTTCTTTTTCTCCCCCATAGTTGTGCTAGAGAGGTAGCATAGAGAAGTGTAAAGAACACTGACTCAAGTCTGGGAGCCTGGATTCAAATTCTGTCTTTTATGCTTTTTCTGGCTGTGCAACTTTAAACAAATCACTTAACTTCCCTCAGCTTTTCTTTCATCCTCTGTAAAGTATGAAGAGTTTGGGTTGCCTGGAATCACATGACTACTTTTCTCTTCTGGTGATTAATATGAACACAAATGATACTACCAGGAGGCATCTGAAAAGCATTGCTAAGAGTTGTGATGTCTAGGGTAAGAAACTGGAAATTTTAGGTGAGTAGGAGATCTTCTCATCATTCTAACCAGTTGAAAGAAAGAGCTTCAAAGAGAGAAGCAGATATAAGAACTGAACATGTGGTTAAGAAGATGGTTTCTGAGAATGGTCTTAGATTTCTGGAAATCCATATAAAACTTATATAGAAAATGAGTTCTTGGTCAGGGATAGAGTCCTAATATGGACTGATAAATATGTATTTATCTTGACTCTTGAATATCTAATTAAAAGTGCTTTAAATTGGCAGAGACGATAAGAGAACAGAGGAAACTTTGTGTATCTACCAAGTTCAGGTACCATGGAAAATATTTATAGTGTATAAACAAAATTAACTATAGAAAAACCCCAAAATTCACAGACAACAAAATTCAAAAACGCAATTATTATTAAAATCTTTGGCTTCAGATGTTAATGCAGAAATGTACAGCATAATAGTAGCAAGGAAGGAAAACTAGAGATTTCAAGACAAGGAGGTAAATTTGACCCAATGAGATTCACTAAGATTTGGTGAGCTGGGATCAGTGAATCTAAACATTGTTCTTGGAGGATAGACCTTATCCAAAAGGAGAAGTATAGGCAAAAAAAGGGTGGAGGGAGAAAAGGGTTGAAAGAGAGATTAGAATAGCACTGTATAGTTGGTGACTCATTACAGTTTCTGTTGCTGAGAGATTGTTCTTGTATTTCATATTAATTTTTTTCAGAAATACTTGGTAAATCACCTTTATTGTGTAATATGAAATCAACGGTAAAGAACAGACAGTTTTATTATGTACTACTAGTGAGTATTTAGTACTTTCATTAAGAGTCATCAGACTCTCTTCCAAAGGGCAGAGACAGGTCCTCATTTTGTACAAGGAGTAAAATAAGTGCTCAGTGCTGAATTATTAATAATCTGGTCTTCAAGGGGATTCTGCTGTGTTACTCAGAATGAGGGGGGGAAATCCTTAAATAAGCCATTTATTTGATATTTGTAATTGTTAATCATCAGTAATAATTTCTAAAAGGTAACGTTCATTTTCCTCATGTTATATTTTCTATCTACTTCATTTTCCTCAAGGTTCCAGAAAAATATAAGGAAGAAAAGTTTTACACTATTTACAAATGTTTACCATTTGCCACTTACTTAACAAAAATATGTTTGCATAGGTAAAAATTTGTAAATTATACATTTAGTTAGACACGTATATAGTAGTCTTTGGATTTGTACCTTTTTCTAGTCTCTTTCCAGTTACTTGGGTCAGTGTTGTCTATTTTAGGTTCTATGCTTCTTGAGGGTAAGAATTGTATCTGTTTAGCTTTGAGGTTGGGGCTTCCAAATTGTTCTTTTATACAAGTGTCTCTTGTGATGTAGTCAGAAGAGGATTTGTATTCTAGCTATACATTGAACATATTCTCCCAGATCCAAATTATTTCAAGAAAACTCTGCCCTCTTCCTTCCCTTCTCATAAGTTTTATGAAATGATCTACTTCCTAAACAATTCAGTTCAGTGAAAATTGATTAAGAATGCTAGATTAAAGTATTAGCTTATATATTAAGACTAAAAGAACTTTTAGTCTTATTGCCAGAAAGCTTGGTGTTAAGTCCAATTTTGACACTTTTTACTCACCGTGTGACCATGGTAAGTCATTTTAAATTCTCAAAACCTCAGTCATTTTCCCTGTAAAATGAAAATAAAATTTACACTCCCTAACACAAAGACTTTTTATGGAGAAAGCATCTTGTAAATCTTAAACCACTATATATAGGATTATGTCATCATTATAATCATTTTAAGCACCTGTTAAGTACCAGAGCCTCTATCTCTACAATATCTGTTAGGCCCTCAGGATACACAGTTGCAAAATTCTGAAGGAGAATCCTTGAACAGTGTTTAAGATGCCTACCCTGAGAACACATTAGATTGTAACAAGCACATAGGAAAATTTGAAGAAGGGTGATAGATCCAGGGAAAGAGCATCTCTGAGAAAGAATATCCCTTTTCTACATTGAGGAATTAAGACAGGCTTCTTGGAACATGTGCCACCTGAATTGGACCTTAAAGGAAGAAAAGAATTTTAACAGTCATAGTCATGAAAGGAACCTGTTCCAAGAATAAGGGTTAACCTGTGCAAGTGCAGAGCTGGACATGAGAGAGCAGTTAGCAGTCCAGTTTGGATGAAAAAGTGCACAGGGAGAAGTACTGTGAAACAAGGCTAGAAGGGTGTGCTGGAGGTAGTTTGTGGTGGGACTGAAGTGCCAGCCTAAGAAATTGGTACTTCATGTTCATCAAAGGTTTTTGACCCAGGTAATGTAACCTCATGATATCTGTGCATTGGCAAAATTGCTTTGGTAACTTTGTAAAGGGCAATTGAGAAAGGTGAAAACAAGTAGAACCATTCAGAAACTTTTATGTTAGACCTAATGTGAACTAATGAAGGCCAGAACTAATAATCACCCATAGTTATATAATGCATTAAGGCTTACAAGCTTTTTTTTTTTGAACAACAGCCCTGTGAGGAAAGGTGGTAGAAATGCTTATTATATCCCTTTTCTAGATGAAGAAACAAACTTTAAGAACTCAAGTAATTTTTCCCAAAGGAAACCACCATTTCAAGTAAGTTCAGCTTAGATTTGAGTTGAGGCCTCCTGACTCCCAAGTCCAGTGCTTCTTCCACTGTGAGACCCTGTTGTTTAAAATGTGTGAATAGAAAAGAGGAAAAGTTCCAAGTAATATTATATAGAATAACTTTAGTGAATAGGCCTGACCATATCACTGAGATTCACAAAATTTGTGTCTTGGAGTTTGAAAAGACTCTGAGGCCATCTCTTTTGACCTGCCATCCCTAACAAGTGGTGATCTCTCCTTTGCTTGAAGAACTCTAGTCAGGTCCATCTCCATTCAGAAATCTTCAGTGACTCCTCATTCCTAATTGATAAAAGTTCAGTTCTTTTTCAGAATTGAGGGCTGTGTATAGTCCATTACTATCCTCCCTTTCTAGCTTTATACAGTTATCCTTTCCATGTGACAACTTTCCCCATCATGTTTTTGATGTATTGCAGGTTGGCATAAGAAATAAAATGAGAATATTTTGAGAATTTTGTGAAAGCTATTGAAGACTCATGAAGGCCAGCAGATGACAGAAAAGTTTAGAAACTCAGAAATGCATAAAATATATATGTAGTATTATATAATATAGTTTATGTTTTAATACCATAATAATTCGAACTTCTTCTCTGGTATGAAAGGAGGGCCAAAAAATTTTACGTGTCTTTTCCAGATCTTGGGGTGCCATGAATTGGATTATTCTTTGCTCCTGTAAAAGTGATCTAGCATAGCCCTTCATTTTGCAGTCAGTGAAACTGACTCAGAGAGATTAAAGGTCTTGACCAACGTAGCAATTGGCAGAGCTGGATCTGAACCCAGCCCCTCCAGTTCCAACTCTTAACACTTTTTCCTCCTGTATTACACAGGTTACCTTCCACCACTTTTTCTCCATTTAATTTTTAGCGATTTTTTAAAGCTAGTCTTAGGATCACAGGATTTAGAACTGTGAAGAGACTCTGAAGATTATTTAGTCTGGACATGCCATTTTACAAATGAGGGTGGCTGAGGGTATAGTTCAGCCTTTGAGGAGAAAGGAGTTTTAGAAAGGCTTCAGTGGAAAATGTTGTCATAGATAAGATAATGAGTAAAGAATTGACTTTCCTCTAAGAACGCCCAGTTGAGGTTGGATGGTATGAATCTGTACTTTGTGCATTCTTTTCCTTTTATGTTTTTAGTTGCCTGACTACCCTATTGAACGCCTTCCTCATCGCCTGTTCCCTACTCTTGAAACTCAAAGAACTTATACCTTTCTTACCATTTCAGTTTTCTTACCTGGCCATTGCAAGGGGAAAACACAGTCTTCTGATAGCAGGCAGCAGTTCCTCCTCTCGTTCTTCTTTACTACGGTTTCCTCTTCTTCCCCACAATTCTCTTGCACCCATTCTCCTCTCCACACAAAGGATATATAAATCTTATATGAAGACAGATTTATTCTCATATTTTTCCAAACTTCTTTAAGAAAACCTCTCATTTTACAGCTTTACAATTTACTTGAGGAAATGAAAACATTTTCATTTTTTAAAAAATCTTCAAAATTAAAAAAGAAAAACTTGTCAGAATTTCACTTTGTAAAGCATGATTTCCACGTAATCCCCACTTTACAATTTAATATCTCGTCTACTCACAAATTCATGACAGTAATTTTGAATTAAGAACAGATTCTGATCTTTTGCATTGCAAGTCAATTAAAACTAGCCTTGTCCTTTATTTGACACCTAGAATTTTATTAGACTTTGTCACAGATTGCATCTTTCCTATCCTCTGTTTCTGTGTTGAGCTTTATGTTTCTACTTCTTGATTCTGTTCTCTAAAATCTTCAATGAAGAGATAAGGGTGTCATTAAAGGCACTGGACAAGTATGTCATTTTTAGTTCAGCTATAGAGGAGGCAGCTATGTCTTAGTTTCAATAATTCTGCCTGTGGATTAGTTGAATATTAGTTCATTCTGTACCCTTTTGGATAATGATTTACCTAGATTTTTTCAGTTCTGTGCATTCTTCTGTTTCATAAAATTATGAATGCAGTACTTTATTATATACACATTGCATTTAATTTTAAATTTTTAATGGTTCTTTTGTTTTTATATCACCTACATTTCCCCAGATAGCCTATCTCTCCCAAACAGGCCATCCCTAATAACAAAGAATACAAGGGAGTTGAGGGGAGAAGAATTCAGCAAAAGTAACCAAGGCATCAGCCAGATTTGACATATAGCCATATTCCCCTTCCTCTGCAAAGATGTTGGAGAAGTATATCCTCATATATCTTCTTTGGGGCCACACTTGATCATAATATTTTGTAGTGTTCAGTTTCTTTTGTTTTGTTGTTGTTTTCAGTTTCCATTGTTGTAGTTGCTGTGTAACTTGTTTTCCTGATTCTTCTTAACTTCACTTTGCATCAGTTCATATAGGTCTTCCTATGCCTTTTTAGTCATAAAAATTTCATTTTTGAACACGTAACTAAAAAAGAGTTAGTATAAATGTAAGACATTCATCCTTAGAGCTTTTCTATAATAAAATTAAAATTGAGTGTCATATGTCTGAGAATCAGCCTGGGGAGTCAGTCAGTTAACAAAATTCATTAAGCACTTGTTTTTTACCTTGTTTCCTGTGTGCTCAATGGGAGGGATACAAAGAAAGGCAAAAACATGGTTCCTCATAGAGTGGTCACATTCTAATAGGGAAGACAACATGCAATAACTACATACAGGATATATCCAGTGTAAATAAAATCTTAGAGACGCTAGTAGTTAACTATTAGTTGAAAAATTTTGGAGACATGGCAAATCAGGAGTTCTGGTCCAGTTTCTTTAACGTGTAAAGAATTTAATTAAATTTACTTGGAAGTTAAATTAATTTGCACCAAAAAATACTTAATAACAATTGACAGTGTCTTAATCATCCATAATTAAGTAGATGCTGTATTTCAAAGAATCTCTGCTGGAAAACTTGAGAAGATAGCTATTTGGATGAATTTTAAGTTCTTTAAAATTCTAAAATGATTTATTTGTGTAATAGTAAAACTCCCCACACAATGCAGGTCAGCAGCTGTACTATAATGTACAATCTTAGAGGATTGTTTGGGACACTGAGAAGTTAAGTGACTTGGCCAGAGTCTCACAGTTAGTGGTTGGATTTGCACACACATCTTTTTGACTCAGAATCTAGCTTTCTCACTACTATATCCTGCTGCTTTTAGTAAAAGAATGTCTAATTATTATTGCTAACTTTATAGCAGCTATGTAAAAGAAACTCATATGTAAACTTGTTTTTTTACAACATCTGTAAATATCCTTTTGGGTGGTAGGATGGGAATAAAGGAAAGAAGTTATGCAATTCTGAATAAACCTGAAGCTCTATCCCAAGATACCTAGTGAAGATGAGAAACTGAAAAGAAGCCTGTGGGAATCTAAAGAAAAAGGCACTGTTACTGGTTAAGTTCCTTGTGCCTCAGTTTTCCTGTCTTTAATATAGATCTAAAAGCTCTCTCTGACTTGGGCTTTTGCAGCATTGAACTTATTGGTTGGTATTATTGAAAGTGCTTCATGGTTTCTCAGGTGCAATTCAGTACCATCTCCTCTGTTCAGTTTTGGCCTCAGCTGATAGACAGACAGACAGACAGACAGATAAGGTTCCTCACTGCTCTTGAATATGTGAGGAGACCCTCTCCTTTATTTGTTTTATTGGGAGCTTTACATTTACATTTAGCTTCAGTAGCTTTTTTTTATTGTTTCCTATATAGTGAGATTGACTTTGACAGAGCTCAATGAATATAATTCAATTCCTCCAGGCATATGTTAGTTTCTTGGTCATTTAGGAAGGATAACACAAGAATGTTTGCCAGTGGTTTAATACTTGTAGAAGATCTGAAAGGGGCATGTTTCCTTTTATCCTTTTCCCCTTTTCTGCTATTTTATCACCATCATTTTGGAAGCACAGAAGATAGTATCAATGAATAGGAGAGAAACGAAGCAGCTAGATGTCTCAGTGGATAAAGTGCGGGGCCTAAAATAAGAAAGACCTGAGTTCAGATTCAGCCTCAGACACTTGCTAGCTGTGTGACCCTGGGCAAGTCACTTAGCCCTGTTTGCTTTAATTCACTGGAGAAGGAAATGGCAAACCATTCTGATCTCTTTGTCAAGAAAACCTCATGAGGGTCATGAAGAGTTACACACAACTGAACAATAACAAGGAGAACAAAGTAACTTCAGTGACTGCCAACTTGGAACTTGAATTTTTGTATAGGAGACCCTTAACAGTTTTCCTTTATTTTGTTATTTCTCTAGTAGTAGTGATACATTCCTGCTGATCCATCTGCAGTATGCATTTATGAGATGTTAGGCTAGAGTTGAGGGCAAACTGTGGCCAAAGGCAGTGACCACAAACCTCATGTTGCATTTCTATTTTCTAAAAGAGGTTTATTTAATTGTAAATGTGGTACCTCTTTTGTGTGGATGATTTATTACTGTTTGATTAAATCTTGGTTTTCTTTTTAGGATGATTTTTAATCCATTGTACAGAAAATGATCTCTTAAAGAACTAGAGCCAATGCCTTTTTCACGGACATTTTGTACAGCTCACTAAGCCATGTTGAGTACTTAGAATTAAAGTATAGCTCCAAAAATGGAAATAAAATGTTCATTGCAGTTTAATCTTGGAGGACGCTGAAGTTAAACTATCTCTTTTTCCACCCTTCTTGGTCACTATAAACATTCCTTCTTAGGAGGACAGATGCAACTAAGGAGTGCAAATGAAGTTTTCCTTTTCATGCAGAAGCCATGTGGAGGGAGGTTGTATTAGAAAATTTAAAAGAAAAAGATTTCAAGTCAGTAAATGTTCTCTTTGTCAAAAGACCACTTAAAGAGACTGACATTTTACTGTACTACTCTGCAAATGTCACAGACTAGAAGACTGTATTTCACAATTCCCTTTATAAGCAAATGCTTCTTCCTGCTTATTTTTATAGCTCTGGCACTGCCTAATGGCAACCCACATTGTTTTCCTGGTGTAAAGATGGCCAGGTTCTGTCAGCTTCATATTTTGTATGGCTAAACCATCATCATGGAAATAAGCAATTATCTTAGCCTTTTGTGATGTGGGATAGGAGCAGAGCATTGAAAAATATGTTTAACTTAGGGTCAGAATTTTGCTTATTTTTTTTAAATATTACAATTTCCACAGCCTTCTTTGAGCATAATCTCTGAACACTTAACCATGAATATTTTGAGAACTGTGTATTGAGGTGGTTTGAATTTTTCTCCCATTGTAGGATTTTTTTTTAATTGTCATTTTGTCTGGGTAAGGTAGCATTGTTTTCCTTAAGTAGTAAAGGTTTGTTTTTAAGATGTGTTCTTTAGTTATCTCAACATGTGATCACTTGCTTGCTTTTGATTTGAAGTGTTAGAATAATATGAGCAGCTAGGTGTTGCAATGGAGAGAGCTGTGGACCTCAGGCCAGAATTCAGAAAGACCTGAGTTCAAATTCTGCTTGAGATAGCTATGTGATTCTGGGCAGATCTCATACTTAATTGTGCCTCACAATTCTTCATCTGTGAAATGCAGATAATAATAGTATTACCTCATAGTGTTGTTGTAGTCGCAGGATCAACTCTGGTAATAGATAAAAAGCACTTTGCAAACCTTAAAGTGCTGTATAAATGCTAGCAATTACTACTATCATTATTAGTATTTATTCTCAAGAGGAGATGCTTTTCCAAAGTTTCTAAATATATTTCTTACAGAATGCCTCCACATTTTTAAGCCACTTCATTCTTGTATAATTGAACTAAAGAAAGAACGAGAAGATTGTGCTACTTGGTATCTCGTGTCATTATTGCTTAGTAAAAATGAATAAGTATATGTTGTTAGAAATTCCATATTGCAAAATTCCAAGAAGTGGCATGCACATAAAACTTCTTACATTGCTGAAATTAAATTATTTGTTCAGGTCATAATTGTTGTTTAATAATTACTCTTACCCAAAAAGGACCCAGAAATTCTTGGTATAGTCTTTCCATAGTCTCTTCATTAATCAAAGAAACCTAAGTTATAAGCTTTTATATTTGCTAAATTTTCATTGATTTTAAAAGTTACAATAACATATTTGAATACTGGAAAACTTTCTCTCCCTTCTGTGCTTTGTATTTACAAGTATCTTTCCCTGTGTGTGACATTTCCTATAGTAAAACTCCGACAAAAAAATCAGTTTTCTGAAAGCAAAGCTGTCTGTTGTTTGATATATATGTTGCTTTGAACTGAAAGATTTCTGCATGTGTGATTTTTAAGTGTTTGTGTATTTAAAAATGATGATTATGGATAGGCAGGCTTTGTAAAGTTTGTTCCGTTTAGGGGATTGTGCTGATGATCAAACAGAATATAGGCTACTGCACGTTAGGATGCAAATCATAGAAATTCATTTGCATGTAATGAACAAATAAATGCCACAGCATGAAACTTAAGAAAATTCTCCAAAGATTCAGAATTTAAAACATACTGTTTTGGGAAGGAGAAAAATTGTTTTGTTTTTGGAAATCTTAGGGTTTGAAGATAGGTAAAAAAGTGATGGATTTTTAAAAATATCTGTGGTATAAATTATCCCTCTGTTTTTTAGTTTCCCTATTTAAAAAGAAAGGAAATAATACCTGGTCCAACAACTTTAAATTAGCTCTTAAATAAATGAGGAAATAAATAAGAAATTGCTTCATCAACTTCAGAAATTTTAATTGTCTGAAATTAATACAGCAATTTTTTTATTGTGGCATTTAAAGTAGTAACTAGTTTTATTTCTAGAGTTAAACACATGGATACCAGGCATCCTACCTCTTCTTTTTGCTAATTCCATCCCGTTGAGGTCAGCGCACCTGGATTCAGATAGAAGAAAATTTCTTGTGTCCATTCTTCAAGAGTGTTTCAGTAGATCTGTGATTTCATTGATGTGGTCCATGCCTGCCTATCCTATGATATTCTGGCCCATGGCCTTCCATAAGTTTGCTCTCGAGAGCCCACCTCATTTACTAGGGACCTATCTTCAGCTTTTCCAGTATCCTGAGCACATCCTGAGCACTGGAACACTTTGATGCTTGTCAGTTGTCTCTCATAACCACTCTTGCAATGTGATCAGCCTGTTGATTTTTTTTTATTCTTCTGTACTTGTTTATTTTCTTTTTTGTATTTTAAAAAAAGTTTTATTACCCCTGCTCCAATTTTTGTCTCATAACAAATGCATATAATCCAGTAAAACACAACATGTCATTGCCATTCTAAGAATATGGCATTGGCTGTATCATATTCTACATCTCTAGTCCACTATCTCTCTGTGATAAGATAGGAAGGAAGTTTATCAGTCTTTTAAAGTCACTGTTGTTTACTGCATTGATCAGAGTTCTGAAATCTTTCAAAGCTCTTTACCTTTTTGTTACCATTGTTGCCATTACATAAATTGTTCTCCTGGTTCCACCCATTCTACTCTGCGTCTGTTCATACAAATTTCCCATGTTTCCTCTGAATCTATCATTTGTCATTGCTTGTTATACAGTAATTTTCCATTACATTCATATATCACATTTTGTTCAATCATTTTCTAATTGACGGACACACCTCTTTTGTCTCCAGGTCTTTGCTACGACAAAAAGTTTAGCTATGTTCTTTAGTAGAACATTTATTATATTTATATTATTCTTTTATATGGTTATTCTTGTATATATCAGTCCTTCCTTTCTGTCCTTAATTTCTTTAGGATATATATCTAATAGTAGTATTGCTGTCATTTAAAATTGTTTTCCAGAATAGTTCAGTCAATTTGCAGCCCTACTAGCACTGCGGTAGCGTGCCTGTTCTCCCAAATCCTCTCCAACAATTGCTTTCTTCATCTATCATCTTTGCCAATCTGATATGGTTAAGCCTCAAAATTGTTTCAGTTTAAATTTTTTAATTATTAATGATCTTGAGCATTTTTATATGGTTAGCAGTTTGAATTACTTCATTTGAGAACTGTATTCACAACCTCTGGCCACTTCTCTAGCAAGCATGCAAACAAGCATTTATTTAAATTTCATTGGTGTGTTTTGTTTTTACGTTACAAACATTTACAGGTTACTGCGGCTATATGAGAGGTCTCTTGTATTAAAGTAAAATTAATAATACAGTGACTTCATCTGAAAGTTAAAGCAGTATATCATACTCTAGTACCTTCCCCATCAATTTAAAAAATTTAACAGAAATCTATTTTCCTCTCCCCCAGACCTCCTACTCCGTTGAAAAAAAGAGAAAAGCAAATTTCTTGTAACAAATCTGCATACTTGAGCAAAATAAATTTCATTAGTGGCTGTTTACAGAAACACATGCCTTATTTTGTACCCTAAATCTGTCACCTTTCTGTAAGAAATGGCATATTTCATAATTCAGGAATTATGAATGGTTGTTTATATTGATCATAATTCTTACGGGTTTCAGAGTTGTTTGTTTTTTACAGTGTTGCTTTTGCATACATTGTCCTCCTGTTTCTACTCATTTCATTCTTCATCAGCATATTAAAGTCTTCAAAATTGTTTATTTTTATAACATTGATATTATAGGATAAATTGTTCTTATTCTTCTTACTTCACTATGTATTAGTTTATGTAAGTCAACTATTTCATTATTTCTTACAACATAATAGTATACCACTGAGATGAATGAAAAGTCCAAGAGACATAGTTTCTGGGTAATTAAAAATAAATTTACTAATTACGCTACTAGATAATCAATAAATATCAATAAATGAGGTCAGTGGTTCTGTAGGAAATCAAAGACCCTGAATGGAGACTACTTAAATGTTTAAATAC
This sequence comes from Notamacropus eugenii, assembly GCF_028372415.1. Taxonomy (NCBI): domain Eukaryota; kingdom Metazoa; phylum Chordata; class Mammalia; order Diprotodontia; family Macropodidae; genus Notamacropus; species Notamacropus eugenii. The sequence goes on along the minus strand of NC_092873.1, from coordinate 184,365,117 downwards.
CTTTGGGAAATGAGTTGTCCCAGATTGGTGTAAAGCAATTCTGATTGGTTAACAATTAATGAGAATGAATATTATAATAAGAGGTGGGCTTATTCTAAAGAGGAACTGTTCAGCCCTCTCTCAGCATTCTGCCTCCAGCAACCTATACAAAGGAATCGATCTCTACCCAGTCATACCTGAGATGGACAATGGATACAGTAGAAATTCCACCTAGATAAGGTACCCTGGATGGGGTGAATTCTTTGCTCAAGGTCAGGTATGTCCTTGAGAGACTAGCTGTGAATATCAAAGCAAAAAAAAGAGAATCTTTTGGTCCTTTCATATACTACAACTTATTGAACAACTTCTTAGTTTCTAGTTTTTTCTCACCCCAAAAGGAACTGTTGTAAATATTTTTGTATGTAAAAGACCTTTTCCTGCTAAGCAGTGGTATGACTGGGTCAAAAAGCATGTACTATTTAGTAACTTTCTGTATATACAATAAATCCAAATTGCTTTCCAGAATGGTTTTGCATACTCACAGATCTGTCAGTGTGTTTGTTTTCCCAGAGCCCCTCCAACATTTATTTTCCTTTTTTGTCACCTTTGCCATTCTGATATTTTGGAGGTAGACACTCAGAATTGTATTAATTTGTATTTCTCTTATTAGTAGTGATTTGGAGCATATTTTCTTTTTACTTATTTATTTATTTTTAGATTATGACATTCATTTCCACAAAATTTTGAGTTCCAATTTTTCTCCCCATCTGTCCCCTCCACTCACCCCATAACACCTTGCATTCTGATTACCCCTTCTCTCAGTGTGCCCTCTCTTCTATCACATCCCATCCTTCCCTTATCCCCATCTTCTCTCTTTTCTTGTACGTCAAGATAAATTTCTGTACCCCATTACCTGTATTTCTTATTTCCCAGTTACATGCAATAACAATTCTCAACATTCATTTCTAATACTTTGAATTCCAACTTCTCTCCATTCCTCCCTCCCTGGACCCATCCCCACTGAGAAGGCAAGCAATTCAATATGGGCTGTATATGTCATTTTGAAAATGATTTCCATAATAGTCATGTTGTGTAAGACTAGCTGTATTTCTCTCCATCCTACCCTGTCCCCCCTTTATTCTGTTCTCTCATTTGACCTTGTCCTTTCCCAAAAGTGTTTACTTCTAATTACTCCCTTCTCCCATTTGCCCTCCCTTCTAACATCCCCCTCACCCCACTTGTCCCCTTCTCCCCTACTTTAAGTAGTGTAAGATAGATTTTCATACCAATTTAGTGAGCATGTCATTCCCTCCTTAAGCCATATGTGATGAGAGTAAGCTTCACTTTTCCCCTCTCACCTCCTCCCTTTTCTCCTCCATTGAAAAAGATTTTTCTTATCTCTTTTATGAGTGATAATTTGCCCCATTCCATTTCTCCCTTTCTCCTCCCAATATATTCCTCTTTTACCCTTTAATTTTATTTTTTTATAGATATCATCCCTTCTGATTCAACTCAACCTGTGCTGTGTGTGTGCGTGTGTGTGTGTGTGTGGGTGTGTGTGTGTGTGTGTGTGTGTGTGTGTGTGTGTGTGTGTATAATCCCTCCACTCACTCAAATACTGAGAAAAGTCTCAAGAGTTACAAATATTATCTTTCCATGTATGAATGTAAACAGTTCAGCCTTAGGAAGTCCTTTATGATTTCTCTTTCCTGTTTACCTTTTCGTGCTTCTCTTGATTTTTGTGTTTGAAACTCAGATTTTCTATTCCTTTCTGGTCTTTTCATCAAGAATGCTTGAAAGTCCTCTATATCATTGAATGACGATTTTTTTCCCCTTGAAGTATTACACTCAGTTTTGCTGGGTAGGTGATTCTTGGTTTTAATCCCAGTTCCTTTGCCTTCTGGAATATCCTATTCCAAGCCCTTTGATCCCTTAATGTAGAAGCTGCCAGATCCTGTGTTATCCTGATTGTATTTCCACAATACTTGAATTGTTTCTTTCTAGCTGCTTATAATATTTTCTCCTTGACCTGGGAACTCTGAAATTTGGCCACAAAATTCCTAGGAGTCTCTCTGTTCGGGTCTCTTTCAGGAGGTGATCAGTGGATTCTTTCAACATTTATTTTGCCTTCTGGTTCTAGAATGTCAAGGCAGTTTTCCTTGATAATTTCATGAAAGGTAATGTCTAGGCTCTTTTTTTAATCATAACTTTCAGGTAGTCCCATAATTTTTAAATTGTCTCTCCAGGATCTATTTTCCAGGTCAGTTGTTTTTCCAATGAGATATTTTATATTACCTTCTATTTTTCAGTCTTTTGGTTTTGTTTTGAAATATCTGGGTTTCTCATAAAGTCATTAGCTTCCCTCAGCTCCACTTTTCATTTTTAAAGAACTATTTTCCTCAGTGAGCTTTTGAACCTCCTTTTCCTTTTGACTAATTCTGCTTTTTAAAGTGTTCTTCTCATTGGCTTTTTGGGCCTCTTTTTCCAGTTGAGTTAGCCTATTTTTAAAGGTGTTATTTTCTTCAGCATTTTTTTGGGTTTCCTTTAACAAGCTGTTGACTCATTTTTCAAGTTCTTCCTTGACCTAAGCCCATTGCACATTCATTTTGGAGGTTCTGGGTGCAGAAGCCTTGACTTCCTCTGACAGTATGCATTGTTTTTCCTCATCCAAAAGAATGAAAGGAAATACCTGTTCACCAAGAAAGTAACCTTCTGTGGTCTTATTTTTTTTTCCATTTTTCAGGCATTTTCCCAGCCAGTTACTTGACTTCTGAATTCTTTGTCAAGAGGATGGTCCTAGTGCTCTTCCTCACCCCAGGCCTGTGCTCCGGGCTGAGATTCAGATCACCTGCTTGATTCCCCCAGAGGCTTTAGGTGGGGGTTGGGGCCTCCACTGAATGTCAAAGTTCAGATCAGCTGCTCAATTATACAGGGGGCAGGGCTTTAAGTGCGGTGCTTCACAGATGGATGCTGCAGCTGCCCACTACTGCAGCTGCCTGGGACCAGTGCTGGGGGGGGACCCTGCTACCCTCTTGCCCAGTTGGGAAAGCCTTCTCATTGACCTTTGACGCTTGTGCGTTGATGGATCTGAGACCTTCCCTGCTGGGGATTCTGCCCTGGAAGCCTGTTCTGGTCCTGTTCCTCCCAGTGCCACACTGCCAGGGCTGGGCTCTGCTCGCCTTAGCATCCTGTGGGATAGACCTTTCCTGTCGGCCTTACCTTTGGCTGGATATCTCTTTCACTCTGTCATTCTGTGGCTTCTGCTGCTCTAGAATTTGTTGAGGATCATATTTTACAGGTATTTTATAGGCTATGGGGGAAGAGTTAGAGTATGTGCATCTTTCTACTGGAGCATGTTTTCATTTGACTGTTGATAACCTGGATATCTTCCCTTAAGAACTGTCTGATCCTTAGATCATTTATCAATTGGGGGATTACTCCTTTTTTTTGTATAAATTTATATTAAATTTTTCTTTTAAATTTATACTGCTTATAAATTTATAATGTATAAATTTATACAAGTATTTGTTAATGCTTACTATGTTCTAGGCACTGTGTGAAGTACTGGGGACACAAATGGTAAAATGAAAAACAATCCTTACTCTCAAGGAGCTTATATTGTATTGCAAAAAGACAACACAAAAAGGAGCTAAAAATATGGGGAACAGGGGAAGTATCCACATGGGAACTTGGTAAGGAAATGCTATGAGTCAGAAGCATATGTGGCCTGGATGCATTTCCAAAGTAGAGACTCCTCTGTGGGCATGCTAGAGTTAACTTTTACTGGTTTGTCAGCCGATGTTTAAATTGTCATTGTAAATATTTATACCACAAAAGTTAGCATATACTACAAATCAGAGCTTGATTTATTGTTTTGCTGGTTGTCTAGACTTAAGAAAGTGATAAAAAAATTAATAATTCTATTCAACTTTAAAGTGTCTCCTCTGTACATTTTTCTTCTAGAGAGTCATTTTACCAGCACACACCTATCTCTGAGTAGCTCACCATTAGGAGTATGTAGGAGAGGCAGAAGATGTTCAAGGGCAAAAAGGTCCCAATTACTGAGGGAGTTACAGGGTTAAAGGGAAGCTTTGGCATGATAACCAAATTTTGAGAGTCCAAATTAGCTAGAAGAAGAATCTTATCTACTATGGAATGATTCTTGCTTTTAGATACTTGTGCTAGTCCTTTATATGGCTTGTATATTAGGCCTTTGTTAGAGAAAAAATTAATAGCTAAAATATGCTAATTTTAGAGATGTTTTGGATTGAACCTATAATTTCATTGATTCTAAGGAACTTCTTGTAAGGGAACACCCCAACTATCATTGGACATCAAGGACAGCCCTACAGCTGTTCTTTGGGGCACACAGCCACTGTGTATCAGAGGCCAATGACAGCCTGTCTCTGAGGTCTTAGAGGGGTTATGGTGAATGTATTTTAAATCTTCAGTCATGACTATATCTGTAATGCTCTTGAGGATAGGTCATGTCATTGCCACCTGACCCCATCTCTCGTTCCTCTAAAGGAAAATACGTTTATATTCTAGAATAGTAGTTTTCTAATTTTTTTTTTAAATTCCCTTAAAGAATATACACAATGTATCCCCAAGTACCTTATAAGTCTTGGTGTGCAATTGTTCCAAATATTCACCTTGTGTTGTAGTTTTTAAAGTGATACTCCCTTCTTTGCCCCCCCCCCCCCAATTTTATCATCCTTTAATATTGGAGAATTGACAGGACTAATATTTCTTTTCTTTTAGGGTAAAAAAAAAATGTTGTCTTTGCCATCTTGATTTCCAAATATATCCTTTCCAGTGAGCCATTCCTTTTAACAAAGAGTAAGGTGTAAAGGTGTAGGATGTGGGGCTGTAGAGTTCAACAAAACTAACCCATTGATCTTTCTTTCTTATCAGGAATTTTGAATTGGGTGAAGTTGATAGACAATTTTGATGGAGAATATGATTATGTGACAAATGAGGGGACAGTTTTCACCTTCAAGACAAATCTTCATTCTCCTAACTATCGTCTAATTAACATTGACTTCAAAGATCCAGATGAATCCAAATGGAAAGTGCTTGTTCCTGAGCATGAAAAGGATGTTCTTGGTAAGAACACCCACTTCTCAAACAATATCCTTTATTTTTGTTGAAATCATAACAACATTTACTACCTTGTCATTCACTAACCTATCTAAAATGTTACAAAGGTAAATGTTTTTTTCAGCTCCTAAACAGCTATTGGAAGGGGAGGGGAAGGGTTGGAGAATGAAGCTGGAGCAAGAGAACAATACATTGTAAAATTAACTGCAAAAGATTTTAGACAGAGGAAAATGTGCCAAAACCCACTTTTACTTCTGAAGGTATAAACGATGAATAAATGAAAATAATAGAACTTGATGAAATTGGAATCTTTCCTCCCTGAATTTTATCAGTGGTATCAAGAGAGATCGATCAGCTTACATCTGTAACATACTGCTTTTGAAAACATGAAATTAAAGCAAAAAGCAGTAGTATTTTTGGAAAATCAATAAATCAAATGATTTTGATTTCAGTTCTTAAAAAGATGACGTGATAATGCAACACTCCATAAAAGCTACGAATATATGAATTTTAAAAGATCATTGTCTTTTCTCTAATTGGCTAGGTATTCATTGGCAAATTGTAATCACTAATGTATTTAAAAAACATTTTGTTTTCAGAGAACCTAAGCTTTCAACATTTTGAAAACTTAGATTAAATTTCAAGCTATTTTTATATTATTTATTGTTAAAGAGCTTGTATATATATTTATATTTTAGGTAATGAGAAAGAGGTTAAGTTATCCTAAATTTTAGACGAGGCCATTGAAAATACTCTTTACATTGAAATTTGTTTAATTTCTTGATACAGTAATTGTTCTATATCAGTAATTTTTATAAGTACTCAACTGCCATTTTCCATTTCTTTCAACATTCTGAAAATTGAGATTCTTTTTAAAAAATTCAAAATGCAGAAGTCACTAATTTTATTTTAGATTTTTCACACAAAAAGAATTGAGATCATCAGACCACTAACCTACAAATAATAATGGATGCCTTTTTTTTTCTGCAAAACCTCACATTGTCACTTGCTTTGCCTCTTTAAACTGAAGAGAAAAGATAATTTTACATTTTTCTGGCTAATGTTTAAGTGAGCAGATTTATAGGTAATTTTGGTCACATATTACATTTTATAGGGATTAATAATTAAAAATAATTACCTGTACTTTACCTTAGCATTTATTGGGCCAAGAAACTATTTCCTTTTGATTGTATTCAAAATCCTTCCTTGCAAATTTCTGAATCTTTATTTGACTAAATATTAAAGAATATAGGTTTTGTAGGGAAGAGGCACAGATTAATCTGTGCATCCTTGTAAGATTATAAACACATCATGTGATTGTCCGTAGCCCTACTTGAGTTGCATAAAGGAGAATTGTCATTTTCATTAAAGAACTAGTAAGGAGCAATATGCCAGATCAAAATAATTACTTAATAACTTTTTCCTGATGAAAACATTTTTTAAAATGTATATTTCCAAATTGTAAGCACTATTTTTATTTACAATTCCTTATCATCAAAACTATAGTGAATCCATATCCCAAAGAAACTTTTGATCACCATAAGAGAAGAAAAATAGGATTAGGGAAATTGGGTTAATTATAGGAATCAGGTGATTATTTTTTCAATAACTACTGAAAAGATTAAAGTTCTTCGGTTTGAAAAAAATGAGGAGTGAGAGGAGATCTTCTTACCAAATTAAGGAATACTGGAACTCAGGGGAAAACATAAACATTAGACAATTATAATAAGTTAAAAAGTTGTGAAGCCTCTCACACATATGACATGTAATACAAGCTAACAAGATGAATGGGTTCAAAAATTAATGTATTTTTATTCCACAATTAGTTATTCAGGTAAAGTAGGATGTTTGAGGGTATATCTTCATTCTTTTGAGTTTGATATTGGTTAAGATAACCATGCCTTCCTATAAAATATCCTTTGTGCCCTTGACAAAGACAAAAATGTATGGTCATTTCTCTTTTCTCATGCCCTCCCTATAATATCATCCAGGAAATATTCTTTTGGAATAGATTGGTACTTTCTCATAGATTCTTACAAAACTGATAATGGCAGTCAAATACCTTAGTTGATTTAAGAACAGTGCTAATAACATCAAGGTTAAATTATAAATACTGTGGGACTCAGTTTCACTCCAAAACTATTTTGCCCTCAAAAGTTGCATACCATATTCATGATAATAAAAACAAAAACATTACTTAGCACTTTAAGGTTTATAGAGAACTTTATGTATATCTGAGATCTCATTTGACAATCACAGCAACCCTCTGAAGGAGCTCCTCTTATTTTTCCCATTTTATTTATGAGGAAGCTGAGACAGATAGAGGTTAAATGAATTGTTGTTGAGGGTCACACAGCTAGTACACATCTGAGACTGGGTCCAGTACTCTACCCAATGCCCCACGTAAATGCCAGGGTTCACAAATGAGATGACCACCATCAGAGAGTCAGAATGGGCTAAAATTGAAAATTGTTTTAAATGGAGTAGAATTTTCTAGCCATTTCAGTTTTTTAGATGTGTGTCTGTTATAGAAATGAAAATAATTTCTCTTGAGGAGATGGCAGCAGTTTTTTTTTTTTTAGGTGTTACCAGCTATTCTCAAGACTCCTTCTCAGATCTTTGTAGACTATAATATATACTTATTTGAATTATGTGACCTTTGCAAAAGGAGAGAAATGACTTTAAGAAATCATTATTCAGACACGCACACCATCTTCTCAATTCTTTTATCTATTCATAGACCACTTTTGCCCCTGCATATCACTTCATGAAATAATACTATTTTTAAAATATTACAAATTGCATATAAACTACATTGCCCATTGAACTGTTTCACAGTCATTCAAATTTTTACCATTAATGATTGGGACTGAGTTTGATGTACTTAAATTTTTTAGTCATCTAATGGTAGGCTATGAAGACTGTTGATATAGGACAACAGATAGAAGAAATATCAGAGTTGATATCACGAAAGTGAGCATATGGAAGACTAGAAAAAATAATGTTGGAAAACTTGGTTCAAGAGTAAGAAACATGCTATAAGAGCTTATAGACCAAAAGTCTTACACCTCCATATCAGAAACAGTATCTCTTTAAAAAGAGAAAGTTGGAAGAGCTGTTAGATAACAAACATTGAACAACATCATAAAAAATGAAATTGACAGTATCCTGGTCTGAGAAAACAACAGGTTACCTATGCAGGAGTCCTGTCCAAATCAATTGTCTTTATTGTCAGGCCATAGATAGCCATGGTAGAGCAAAAATCAAAGTAAATACCAAATTGAAAGAAAAGATAAAGATGAGGAAGATATAGCAAGCAAGTGTGGCAACTTTATACTGATTCATTTAAATATTCTATAGATGCTAAAAAATGGAAAACATAAAAAGAACAGATATCACATTTCCAAAGTAAATTAAGTCGCCCTAATAGGAAACTGCCTCAGCCAGATCTCCTTGCCAAAGAGAGAGATAGCAACTCAAGGCTATCTCTTGTAGCTCTTGTATCTCTTGTTACTCTTTTGTAAAATTTTCTGAAGAATGATAGTGTAAAATTTTGAGTGTCACTTTGTAATAGTGAAGAAACATGAGTTTGCTGAAAGCTAGATTCTCCCAAATAGTTAAGAATAAAATTTTTATTTTGATGGAAAACTGTTTTCTCCATAGGTAACATCTGGATTCTACCAACATAGTCTTGGATATATTTAGATGACAAAAAGAAATTAAAGTTGGAATCAAAACAAATAGCCTCTGGTCTTAATCAAGTACATACAGAGGAGTCTTAGGTACTCTTGAAGGTTTTGAGAACATTGAGAGATGACATCTTGAGAAATCATAAGGAGGGGAAGATTACCAAATGCTAAGGAAAAATTGTGGATTTTCTTGTTACCAAATTCAATCAGTTGAGAGAATATCAATAGCTGTTAATCCAAATGCTTACTTTTTCATCTCTACAAAACTTTTATGAGAATAATCCATATATAATAAGAGCCTGAGACATGAAAAGAGGACAGGAAAGCTTTCGTAATCTTCTACAGCAGATTACTTTTACAGTCACCCACAGTTGGACTGAAGGATATAGAGAATGCAAGAACCTACTGTGCTTACTGTTTTTTTTTTAAACAATAAAATAATTTTGATTTGGTAGAGCAAAATTCCACATTAAAGGCTCTCCTTCCTCAGGTTATCTTCCCTGAATGTGTCAAAACCATTCAAGATTTCTTGAAAGAAGTTATAAAATATCTTCATTTAGTTATGCTCTGGTTGTTAATACCGAGGGAAGCATGAAACAGAGAATTATGACTATCAAAAGTGTCATATGAAGGAAGGATTCCCTATATATGATAAGGTCTTCCAGATGCTTCTGTTGGCATATAACGTTATGAAGATTGCATCAAACTTTGGGTCTTTGCAGAGCTTCTTAAATGACATGTATGATCACTCAAACACTTGAAAAAACAAGCAAGTGAAGAGAGCCTATCATCCAGATTATGATGTGCAGTTTTAGAGACTGTTGAACCAGTCTATCAATGTATATATCTTTGATGGATGCTAGTAGTGAAAAGTAAATTGCCTTCATCATTGAATTAGAATGTGGTGGACTGGATTGTACATTATTTCTAATGACCACCGTGTTTCTTCTTGAAACAAAGACTTAGCTTTTTTTTTTTTTTTAAACATTAGCATGTTTAATAGGATTGTGAATTGGAGAGATAGTTGACTAGTTAAGAAACGTAAGCTGATCATGGAGTGAGTGTGAGAGTGAGCTTGTAGACAATTTATGTGCTCCACAACGTTGAGATTTAGAGGAAGGCCTGGGTTATATTGACAGTACCTTCTGGAGTGTTTGTGCGAAGACAGAGACAAGATTTACACATGTTAAGAAATCATGAATGGTTTACAGTTTGCACTGTTGGGAAGAGAACCTAAAGTACCAAGATCAGAGATCTAAGTAATTGAATTATAATTTATTATAATAAAATATTTAGCATTAATATAGTGTTTTTTTCATCTCATTTTACCTTCACAATAAGAAGTATGTGCTAGTGTGAATGGGTGGAGAGTGTCTTCGGAATCAGAAGACCTGAGTTTAAGGGTCCCACACCCTTTTCTCCCCACATATTGTCTGTGATCCCTGGGCAAGTCACTTAATCTCTTGATGCCCCAGGAAACTCTCCTAGACAATTGCAGAGAAGTTGCCAGCCTTCATTAAAAGGGTAGGGTTTCCTTATCCAGGAGTTCCCCATGTAAGGAAATAATGAATCTAGTCCCAATCCCCTCCCCAATATTAACAGACTCATTAATGTAACACACCAAGTAATTCCCAATTCTTGCTCCCTACCCAAATCAACTCTGTATTGAATTCTGAGGAATAGATATTAAATGAATACTATTCAGACATCTAGCCCAAAGTAAGTAACAGTTATCACAGATGGGATTGTCAATCCCTATTAAAATTTGTTTCCTTGCTCTATCTATAAATATGGATTCCAGAGAATTTTCTCTACAGCTTTCCTGGGTGATATCTCTGAATGAATAAGGTTCTTCCTCATTTTTTCAAATGCTTATTTATTTATTTTTAGTTTTCAACATTCCACAAAATTTTGAGTTCCAGATTTTCTCTCCATCTCTCCTCTCCTCCCACCCCATAACGCCTTGCATCCTGATTACTCCTTCCCTCAATATACCCTCCCTTCTGTCACATACCTCCCTTCCCTTATCCTCATCTTCTCTCTTTTCTTGTAGGGCAAGATAGATTTCTATATCCCATTACCTGTATTTCTTATTTCCTAGTTGCATGCAAAAACAATTCTCAACATTTGTTCCTAAAACTTTGAGTTCCAACTTATCTCCCTTCCTCCCTCCCCACCCATCCTTGAGAAAGCAAGCAATTTAATGCAGGCTGTATATGTGTAGTTTTACAAAAGACTTTCATAATAGTCATGTTATGTAAGACTAACTATATTTCCCTCCGTCCTATCCTGCTCCCCCATTTGTTCTATTCTCTCTTTTGACCTTGTCCCTTCCCAAAAGTGTTTATTTCTAATTACTCCTTTCTCCCATTTACCCACCCTTCTGTCATCCCCCCACCCCATTTGTCCACTTTCTCCCCTGCTTTCCTATAGTGTAAGATAGATTTTCATACCAGATTGAGTGAGCATGTTATTCCCTCCTCAAGCCACATGTGAAGACAGTAAGCTTCACTTTTTCCCTCTCACCTCCTCCCTTTTCTCCTCCACTGAAAAATCTTTCTCTTGCTTCTTTTATAAGAGATAATTTGCCCCATTATATTTCTCCTTTTCTCCTCCCAATATATTCCTATCACCCCTTAATTTTATTTTTTTAGATATCATCCCATCTTATTCAACTCACCCTGCTCTCTATCTGTGTGTGCGTGTGTGTGAATCCCTCCAACTATCCAAATACTGAGAAAAGTCTCAAGAGTTACAAATATTATCTTTCCATGTAGGAATGTAAACAGTTCAGCTTTAGAAAGTCCCTTATAATTTTTCTTTCCTGTTTACTTTTTCATACTTCTCTTGATTCTTGTGTTTGAAAGTCAAATTTTCTTTTCAGTTCTGGTCTTTTCATCAAGAATGCTTAAAAGTCCTCTATTTCATTGAATGACATTTTTTTCCTCTGAAGTGTTATACTCAGTTTTGCTGGGTAGGTAATTCTTGGTTTTAATCCTAGTTCGTTTGACTTCTGGAATATCCTATTCCAAGCCCTTCGATCCCTTCATGTAGAAACTGCTAGATCTTGTGTTATCCTGATTGTATTTCCATAATACTCAAATTGTTTCTTTTTTAGCTACTTGCAATATTTTCTCCTTGGCCTGGGGACTCTGGAATTTGACTACAATATTCCTAGGAGTTTCTCTTTTCAGATCTCTTTCAAGAGCAGTGGCTTCTTTCAGTATTTATTTTGCCCTCTGGTTCTAGAATATCAGGGCAGTCCATGTTCTCTTCTCCTGGGTGAAGGAGCTTTCTCACTGACCTTTGAAGCTGTCTTTAGTGTTTATGGGTTGAGCAATCTGGGAACTGCTGCTGCTGGTGGCTCCCTGAAGCCTGTTATGGGTCCTATCCTTGCCGCACTGCACGGCCCGTGCTGGACTGTGCTCCACTCTGCATCCAGGGCTATAGATCTTCCTGTTGGCCTTCCAGGCTGTCTTGAGCTGGAAATCTCTTTCACTCTGTCATTTTGTGGCTTCTGTTGCTGTAGAATTTGTTTAGAGTCATTTTTTGCAGGTATTTTATGGGCTACATTGGGGAGTTTCTACAAGTCCGTCTTTTTACTCTGCCATCTTGGCTCCACATCATTCTTCCCCATTTGACCCCAGATATTCCTTCCTCAGTCTTAAACTGATTGCAGTCATTTTCCTCACACTTCTCTTAGATTTCTCTGTGGTATTCTAGTTCCTTATCCCTGGTCTGTTTCATTCTGACCTATTATGTTATATTTTTTTTGCTTGAAATTTGTTTCCCAGATAGTTAAGGCTGTTTTTACCTTTCATAAAATTATAAGTTGGTATGTTATAAATGAAGAAAATGGGGCCAGAAGGTTGAGTGACTTTACCCAAGGTCACAGTGTTAATTAAGATAAGCAGGATTTGAAGCTTAAGTTCCCTAACTTCAAATCCAGTGCTATTTCCTGGTACCTTTCCTTCTTAACCAAAGATTTAAGTTCTGGACCTCTTCTTGCTGGTAGCTGTGTGGCCTCTGTATTGATTGCCATCTTTTGGAGAAACACAGAATTGCATTTTAGGAGACCTCTGTATCTACCTACTTCCCTAGATTCTCTCTTATGATTCATTCACTCACAGAATCACAAAATTTTAGAGGGAGAAAGTTTTTTTCCTTGTAGCAAGCTTAAATTTGTCTCTTTGCAACTTCCACCTAGTTCTGTTTTGTGGGGCCATTAAAACAAGTTAAATGTTTCTTCTTCATCATTGCCTTTCAAGTACTTGAAAACTGCTATTATGTCCCCCAATAAACCTTTTTTTCCTCCTCCAGACTATCTTTCAGTTGATTCCCATATGGCATGTCCTAGGTGCCCTCCCTTTGAATGCTCTCCTGTTTATTAATGTTCATCTTAAACTTTGGCACCCAAAACTGAACTCAGTACCCCAGGTGTGGTTTGACCAGTGTAGAGAATGAAAGGACTATCACTTTCTTATTCTGGGAATCCATGCCTCCTTTTGATATATCTCAAGAGTCTGATAGATATTTTGGCTGCCATACCTAATAGTTGACTCATATTGAACTTGGTGTCCAGTTAAGCCCTCTGGGCTTTTTCAGACAGATTGCTGCTAACCATGCTTGCCTTAACTTTTATCTGTAAAGTAGATTTCTTTAATGCAAATTTAAGATGTTAGCTTTATCCCTATCCAATTCAGTCTTATTATGTTCAGTTCAGTTTTTAGCCTGCTTTTAGGACAAGCTGTTGAGTTATTGTGTGATTGACTTGTCATAGATTAAGTTGAAAAAAATATTTTGCCTGAATTGACTTAGAGACAAGGATGTCACAAAGTTGAAAATTATATTAATCTAAAGTGGTGTCCTAAGATGTAAAGAAAATAGAGTCTGATTGTCAGTGATTAATTAAACTATTATAACATTCATAGTTATTTCTATAATTAAGCTCTTTTTATTCCATAGCTCCTTGCTATAAATATGAATAACATTCAGATTTAACTTTCAACTTAGAGATCATGTTTTAAACAGTGTACACAGAATCCTTTTTCATATGCCTCTGCTACAGTTAAATGAGTTTTTAATTATATAGGTTTTCATATTGGATGTTTGGCTTTTATTTTCTTTTTAGTCATATGTTTCTGTAGAATATCAACTCTTAAATATGAAGAAATCATGAAATCTGGAGATGTTAAAAGTAGGGGATGCTGTGGATTTCCCCAATCATCCAAGAACGTTTTTGACATACATAATAAAGTGGCCTCTCCAGTTGTATTTGTAGGGAAGGGGCAAGTCACTCAATTTTTCTGACTTTACGTTTTCCTCATTTGTAAAATGAAGATAAGCATTATTTCACTGATATAAGGATCAAGTAAGATCATCTGCATAAAGTATTTTATTAGTGAAGTGATACATCAATATGAAATACCAGTGAAATGGAACTAAAAAATATCCCAGTCTGTTTTGGTGATTTAGAGATATTCACAAGTCAGCTGAGCCAATGATGCTCACTTTTACTGGCCTGCACCTTTTACCTCTTGTGAGAGAGGACTTGAGGCTGAAGGAGGCACCTAGGGATAGGAGCACAGAAGTCAAGGATGCAACCAGAGTGGTCTTCAGGTTACAGGAGGATAAGGATGATTTTGTGGAGAGGCTGTTCCTCAGTTTTCTCTGGAGCCAAGAACTACTATTGAGCTGATATATCAGAACCACAAACCAATACCCAGTGCTATGACCACCCTTTGTACTAGCGTAGCTTATCACAGCCTCTGGAACAGCCACAAAACATCAGTAAAACTAGGGATTTATGGAGAGGATTAGTGTCTTTACTGTCTGAATCTTGAATGATTTCCTTCTCTCTTAATTTCATAGATAGAGAGGTACTGATTTTGGAGGTTGCATAGAATTGTGCAAGTTTCTTGCATGGCAGTTTTTCGGGATAGATTGTTTTAGAAAAGGAAAGGTGTCCCTATAGGAGTAGAAGACATGCGTAGAACAGTCAGCTGAATCTTTCCTAACCTATCAAGATAATAATGAATTTTTCAGAAATGGTGAATTTTTGTGAACTCACTTAATGAAAAAGAATCATAGTATCATAATGCTATAGGCCTCTACTCATAGGCCTCATAGGCCATCTACTCCAACCCCCTCATTTTATAGATTGAGAAAACTCAGATCCATTAAAGATCAGTAATTTGCCCAAGGTCACTTAAGTAGTAAGTGTCAGAGTGGGAATTTGAGCCCATATCCTTTGACTAGAAAGATGTTCTTTCATTATAAAGTCCTATCCTTGTCTTTAGTTTTTAAAGGATGAGACCTGAAGTACTTAAGAAATTAAACACAAGTACAGTTGACTTCATTATATATCATTAGCTGTGAAATAGATTTTAAATATTTTTCTAAAGATTGAAAGGAAACCACAAAATACAGATATAAAAGAATTCTTATTAATGATAGTGTCCAAAGTAGCTTATTTTCTTATTCTTATGACTTATACCATACTCTTACTATCTGCCTCTGATTTCATCTAGCCTTTATGATCTTTTGAGTCCTGATGAAATAGCACTGATGATGATTCTTTGACAGAAATATTTTATTTGAAGAAGTATCCATATTCATTACATATTGTAATAATTTCTTTTATTCCTACTGTGACATTCAGAGACCAAAATTGAAGTAATCATGAGGAAAGAACCATTTAATACAACTTTTACCAAAATTTATTTCATTTTCACTCCTTTGAAAAAATTTTTTTTAGAAAATTACAGTAGTTGAAAAAGTATCTTTGGATGAGATTCAGGTTTTAAACACGTTTAGATAATGACAACAGATTGCCCAGCTAAGAACTAGTTTGTGGAATGAAAAATCCTCAGAGTTCATACCTGGTAAAAATAAACTATAAATAACTCAAGAGGGGTTAATTTTTGGATAAATCATGATCATCTAAAGGTTTTCCTGGCAGTTTCTATTCTGGTCTGATATTCATGTTAATTATGATGAGATGATATTTTTTTAAGTGTGCTTCAAAAAAAAAAAAAAAGACATGACCTTATTGCCACCTCAGAAATATTATGCAATTTATCCCATCAAATCTGGTTAAGTTTTTTGTTTTTCTGTATGTGATAACAATATCTTACTTTCATCTTCCTCCAAGATGTCTTCAGATGGATGTCCTACTTTTAATGTATTATGTCCAAAATTGAGTACTTTATCATTTTCCCTACCCCCAAACTAGCTTCTCAACTTCCCTAGCTTTGTCAACAACCCCATCATTAGCTCGATTAGAAATGCTGGTCTCATCTTGGACTCACTTTGCCCTTTAGATCCACTCTTGCCCCCAAATGCTGTGAATTCTCTGACGTATAATATTCTTTCCTATATCTTTCCTTCCTTCTCTATTCCTGCTACCCTGGACTAGCTCATTTGTTCCTCAGGATCTGCATGATTCTAGCAGCTGCCTTATTCTTCCTTTTTGCTAACAGTCTCTTCCCTACTCATCTCCCTGTCCCCTTCTTCCACCCCATCCTGTATGTCTGCCATATTAAGCTTATTAAAATTTGTCTTTGAATCCCTAGTGCCCAATATAGTGTACATAGTATATTATTCTTTTTTCTTTTTTTTCAGGGGTCAAGCCTGGGGTGGATTTGTTATTTCATTAGTATAGGGAATTAATTCCAGATGAGAAAAAAAATCCCTGTATGAATGCAAATCTGTACCTGTTCTCTAACTTACTGTCTAAGAGAGTTGACTGGGGTATTAAGAGGTTAAGTGACTTATGTAGGGACAGCAACCTCTATCTGGTCTCTACTAGACACCAGGTCTTTTTGACTCTAGGCTTGCTATCCCATGCTGCCTATATTGTACATGTATATTGAACTCAATGTTTGTTGTGGTTTTTTTTTTTATCTGATCTGGAACCTGTAATAGCATCCGTTTACTATCTACCAAATCATTGTACTTAAAGCCCAGGATGCTAGTTCTCCAACAACATTCACTAGATTGGAGACATGGGTTTGTATCTGGATTTGCTGCTTACTCTGTGGCATTGGGCAAATGACCTCTTTGAGTGTCAGTTTCCTCATCTGTGAAATAGGAGTAAGTAATAATAATAATAATAACTATCCTTCTTACTTAAGAGTGTGGCATTGAGCACCAAATGAAGTAGGACGTAAGGTCTTTATGACCATGAGTCACTACTGAGCACTGCCATGTGTAGATAAGAAGTGATAGAGTTTTGTTGTTGTTTTTTGTTTTTTTTTTTTTTTACTGTTCCCTGCTTGCTCCTAATTGCTGCCTCTTCCCACCCTCCACCGTACAGATTTCTTTCTCTAGGACTTTGCCCATGCTATTGTACTTCCCACCACTGCTTTCTCCCTCCCAAGAACTCTCTCACCTCTCAAGGCCCAAAAGCAAGTCGTTTCTCTTCATGAAGCTTTTCTCTATTACAACTCCCAGAGATTTCTTGTTTTCCTCTTCCTGCTTTTGCCACAAACTTCCCTCACTGTTTATGTACTCTGCTTTCCAATTGTTACGTGTATGCTATTCTTATCTCTTCCACTAAAATATCAGTATCTGGAGGCCAGAAACCCCATCTTACATTTCAGCTTTTCCTCCAAGCATCCTGTTGCCTAGGATGTTTTGCCATGCAGAAATGACCCGTGGGTCCAAAATATCTGAAAATCACTTTCCTGAGTTTGAAGACATTTCTCTTTAAATTTCTTTTTGGTTTGTTAACCATGACATTGATTTTTAAAGAAAAAGCTGAGAACGAGTAAAAAAAAAGAATAAAATTACATAACTAAATAATTATGGCTTATATTGTTTTCATCCTTTTTTAATTTTAATAGAATTTCTTTCTCCCTTTTATCTTATCAGAATGGGTAGCTTGTGTCAGGTCCAACTTTTTGGTGTTGTCCTACCTCCATGATGTAAAAAACATCCTACAGTTGCATGATCTTGCCACTGGTTCACTCCTCAAGACATTTCCACTAGAGGTCGGCAGCATTGTGGGATATAGTGGCCAAAAGAAAGACACTGAAATCTTCTATCAGTTTACTTCCTTCTTATCTCCAGGTGAGTGTTTCTCTGTTTGTTTTTCCCCTCACATTTGCTGAGGAACTGTTTAGGTTTCTCTTAATAGAGGAAATTGGAATTCAGTGATGTATACTTGCATCTTTAAAAATTAATTTATTGATTTTTAGTTTTTAGCATGTGCTTCTATAAGATTTTGAGTTCTAAATTTTACCCCCCTCTCTCCATTACCTCTTCCCCAGGAGGGCATGCAATCTTACATATGTACAGGCAATACCTGTATGACCATGTTAAACATATTTCCACATTAGTCATGTTATATTGTTGCATTTTTAAAAATGATGCGCTCCAGATAAAAATAAATTATAGAATTAGAATAAACAATAGAATTAGAAACTCAGGATGAAGGAACATAGAAAAGGATAATGACTGCCTTTGTTAACTTTTCATTGTAAGCTGCTGTTTCTTTGAAGATAGAAAAACTTTTCTAGATCTGTACCAAGATTTTAATGGACAGACATGCTCTGAGATAATAAGTGTGTGTGTGTGTGTATGTGTTTGTGTGTTTATACACAAGGGCACTCAGTCTAGAGTTAAAAGATCTGAGTTCACATTCTAACTCCATCAGCTTATGTCTCTGTCAGCTCTGTATCATTTTATGATGCTATGTGTATGTGTGCCTAGATCTGGGATTTCATCAGTGTTGGGACCTCCGAGTTGGAAATTTCCTTCATTGATGTACATCAGTAACTCAGTTTTAACTGGAGTAAATTGATCCAATAAGACAGTTTTTCCTTGGAGACCTTTGAAAGATTCCTCAGTAAACTAACATAGACATGATCCTTCTGAAGAAAGGAGCAGGGGGAAACTGGCTTGTGATGGACAATATGTATATGGGGAAAATGGGAAGTGAGGAAAGTATGGTGACCTCTCTGAGAGAGCCACCAGACATGCCTGGGACAGCAGGAAAACCAGTGACACTTGAGTCCAGAAGACTTGGATTCCAATTCTATTTCTGGTGTTGATAGCTCTGCAACCTTAGGCAAGCAAACCACTTACCTTCCTGGGTCTCATTTCCTCATCTGTAAAATGAGGGGCTTCTGAGCCCCCTTCATTTGTTAGGTCTGTGATGCCAACAACATGCAAACTTGTAATAACTTAGAGTCTTAAGAGATTTGACTGGGGTATTAAGAGATTTGCCCCTAGTCACACAGCTAGTATGTATGCATCAGGAACGACTGAACTAAAGTCTAACTGACTCCAGGATCTGAGACACACACATGCACATATGCAGTTTGGAAAACACTGTTGGTTAATTTTGAAAAAAAAAAATAAACCACAACCTAGAATTAGATTAATGTTTCTAAGAAAAAGCATGTAATTAACCCATTCTTTTGATATGTCCTTTTGTTCCTGTTAAATCTTACATAATCTTCAGGATGGACAATTTCACCTGATTTGAAATAGTACCTCTCTCTCCTGGTTCTAGGCAGCATGAGGTTATCAGATGTTATGGAATTACATCCTAAGGAGGCCAAGTCTTCCTAGCATATCAGTTTTATTGTAATACTTTAGTTTCTGGAAAATGAAGTGAAATCTTGGGGAAAAGGTAAGTCGATATAGAGCTAGTCTTCAGTGCAACAAGAGATTTAATCAGGTGATTGATGATCAGGCTGTTCTGTTTTCTGTGACTGTGTTTTCTTTCTACCTGTGACTGAATAAGCAGTCCAATTAGAATCTTCAATCTTGTGGGCAGTTTTTGAAATTTTGAAAATGGCCAAGATTATTGAAATGACAAGAATGATCTGGAGGGACTGATTGTACACTGGAAAAGCCCAGACCATTTTTCTTTCTAGAATCCTTTCAGAGCAGCTGCAAAGATCAGAGACCAGGGACTGAAGCTGCCAGGTACACTGAATCAGAGAACCCCAGTGATACCTCAAGTTGCTTATATAGAGAAGATTGTAATGAATTAGAAGAGGTGAGAATATTTTTCCCCTGACTTCATGACCCCTGCAGTAGGTAGTGGGAAAAGTTTACTCAAACTGAAACTCCAAGGGACATTTTTCTTTTGCAAATCGTTAAGACTTTGCCTTTTTTTTTTTTATCTTTATCACTACTTGCAACACCCCCCCCCCCTCATACGCACACCCATACCTTGTGCATGCACGTATAACCACAACTGCAAATCTATTTGTGAGCCTTACTATCTGCTGTTAAATGTGGGAAGATACCTAGTAGACTGTAGACTTCATCACTTGAAATAAAAAGCTGTTAGCACAAGTAATTGTTTTACTAGCTTTTGAAATGCAGAACTGTACCTGAACATTTGGCTATTTTTACCAGATAAGTTGTGGAAAGGACAATGCAAAGCATAGACTGAGCATGACTCACCTGCTCTTGATGGAAGTCAGAATCCCAAAAGGCCTGTAAACCTCCATGAAATGACACCATGTGATCAGTTATTTCGGGAACACACTCATCATTACCTCTTGAAGAAAGGGCTCATTGTCCTAATGCAAAATGAAAGATTGGGTGCCAGGCAGTGAAGAATTCTTCATGACTCTAGCTGTAAAGATTGAAAACAGGAGCCTAGTTCCTAATTTCTTTAGATTTGAAGTTAGTTGATGATAGATACAACACTTCTGAAGCCTGTGCATCTCTCCTTTTGATTGACCTTGCTTCCCTTCTCATCTTTTTCCCTAACACTATCTGATGTCTCAAACCAGGGAGGGGAAAAAGGTTTTAAATTACAGAGTTTCACCTAAGATCCAAATATAACAACATTTAATTAAAATGCATCAAATAGAAGTAACAATTATCAGGTTCTATAAATGTTGATGAAACTCTGATTTGGAAAGCTTTCTGGTATAAGGCCCTGGCATTCCTCAGCCTGGAGGATTCCATCCCAGAGGGCCCAAAATTGTAAGGAAGGTTCCTGCTTCCACAGAAAACATTACACGATCTCCACTTCCCATTAAGAATTTTGGGGTGTTTCCTTTGTTCTGATTTGATGTTGCAGAACTTATGGAGACTATTCAATTAAACAAGCATTTCTGAAGAAATTACTTCTTAAAGCATTGCTGCTGTTCAAAGAGTAACTCAAGCACATTGAGATACAAAGACAAATAAAACTACTCTTGTCTTTAAGAAGCTTATATTCTGTTGGGGTTTGGGAACTGCTAAGGCCCTTGAAAGTCCAACCCCTCTCCTTTTACAGGTGAGAACAGTAAGGACCAAGGAGGCAAGGTCCCTGGCCCAAAGTTACACAGCTAATAGTGGCAGAGTTGATATTAAAACCCGTGTTTCCAAACTAGTGCACTAATACCAGATTGCCTCATAGTGCACTGCAAATAAATCGTCAGGGCAATAACGAGCACTGGTATATTTATACCGTGTCTCAAACCACTTGGTAGTTCAGTTGCACAACTTTTACTAGTTGGAAGTTGTAAGAAATTTTCAAGATTATCTGTAGCAGATCCAATGCAGTCTTACAAGTCCAGTCCAATAGCACAGATGCTTTGATGTTAGTCACAGAGATCCATGATGAAAGAAGCTGCCATGATCTTTATGTTAAATACAGATGTCTTTGAGAAGACATTTATCTCTTTGATAACATTGGAGCAAATTCTTCTGCCCAACCAATAATCAAAGCAGAATCCAAATGGATGTTGTCTTTGAGGTTTCTTCTTCTATACCAACATATCACCAAGGCCTATTAGCTCTTTGTAGTAGCTCTCAGATTTCTCTGTTCATTCTCACTGCCACTGCTCTAGTCCAGTTCTTTATTATTTCATATCTAGATTTCCAGTCTTTCACCTCTTCCGTCCTGCGTACCTCTGTCTGAGTAGTTTGTTCTCCCTCCCTCTGTCCCTCTTTCCCTCCTTCCTTTTCTCTTTCTCTCTCTGTCACACACACACACACACACACACACACACACACACACACACACGCACAGCTTTTTATATATGTTGTTGTTCAGTCATCTGAATCTTGTCTGACTCTTCATGACCCCCTTTGGGGATTTCTTGACACAGATGCTAAAATGGTTTGCCATTTCCTCTTCAGCTCATTTGGCAGATGAGGAAACTGTGGCAAACAGGGTGAAGTGACTTGCCCTGGCTGACACAACTAGTAAGTGTCTGAGGCTGGATTTGAATTCGTGAAAATGAGTCTTCCTGACTCCAGGCCTGGTGCTCTATCCACTGTACCACCTAGCTGCCAATTTTGATGTTAAGCTTTAAGCCAGCTTTTACAGTCTCCTCCTTATTGTCCATGGGATTTTCTTGGCAAGGATACCAAAGTGGTGTGCTATTTCCTATTCTAGCAGATTAAGGCAAGCAGAAGTTAAGTGACTTAACCAGGGTCACACAGCTAGTAAGTCACACTTGAACTCAGATCTTCCTCATTCCAGACTCAGCACTCCATTCACTGTGCCACCTAATTGCCCCTAGATTTGAGGTAGAGAGAGAATATGTGTGTATATATGTGTATACATGTATATATGTTCATATATGAATGTGTGTTTACACATGTATATACAGATGTATATATGTGTATGTGTGTATATTTTTGTTTGAGAGTGTGTGTGTGTGTGTGTGTGTGTGTGTGTGTGTACGTGTACACACATATCTATTTTTGTCACTTCTCTGTACAAAGCTTTCTGGTAGCTTTTCATTCCTACCACATCAAGCCCTTACCTGCTTTCAAAGCCATCCTCCTTGATCTGGCCATCCTGTTACTATCTAACCTTTCTGTCATAAACCTTCTAATCTAGACAAGCCATTTACTGTATTCTCCATCACAAATGATGTGCTAATTCTTTTAGTAGTGCCACATGCCATTTTGTCTCAAGTACTTTCTCTGTATGCTTTTTATTTTTAACTGTAATTTTATTTTTATTTTCATGGTTGTCCTTGGCACCTGATGCCTTTTCTGGAAATCTTGGCATTTAGCCATATTCAGTTTAGTTCTTGACCAACCCATATTATCCCCTTGCCTTAAGAGTCACCCTCTCACTGCTGTACATTGTTTTCTCTTTGCTCTGAGTGTACTAAATACTTTTTAAATGTAACCTATAATAGTTAGGTTTGTTGTTGTTGTTCCCATGTTTCCCCCCATCTAAATTCTTTTCCTTACAGAAATGATTATTCTTTCTTAACTAAACTATTCCATTAATTAAAAGACTATTTTCCCAGCCATGCTGGTTAGGCAGCTAGATGGCGTAGTAGATGGAGTGCTAGGCCTGTAGTAAGAAGAGCAGAATTCAAATTCAGCCTCAGACGCTTAGTAGCTATGCAACCTTGGGCAAGTCACTTAATAATTCTGTTTACTAGTTTCTTCAACTGTAAAGTGAAGAGTTATAATAGCACCTACCTCTTAGGATTGTGAAGATCAATTGAGATAGTATTTGTAAAGTGCTTAGCACTGTGCCTGACACACGGTAGGTACTGTATTGTCTTTGTTATGATGTTAGTCAGTTAGTCAACAAGCATTTATTAAATACCAAAGTGGAAGAAAGAAAAATTGTTCCTGCCCCTTAAGGAGTTTAAATTCTGATGCTAGCCAGCACAACATCCAGCCTGAGGCACATTTATGGCCTGCACTCTGCTTACAGCCCTTGAAAGGATTTCAGACAGCCTTTGAACAGTTCTGGAGATGTAAAACTGGCGTGCACTACATACTGCCTGTGGGTCATATATTACGCAAGCTTTTTCTAATGGGAGAAGACAACACATGGTAGGGGAGGAAGAGTGGGATGAAGATACCTGACCAGGTCCTAGCAGAAAAAGTCAAAGTCCAGGGTGTATCCTTGCGAAGAATGATAAGTGACTGACGTGGGCACCCTCCTTATGTGGAAGTTTTGGGAAGAACTAGGAAGACACTATAGTACCAGTGCATGTTTCCAACATGTGAATTTCAGGGCTAGAGTCATCTTCAGAATGATAAAGTCTCTGGGACATGATAAAGGAAGTCCCTAGTACAGACTGGAGAAGAATAAGGAATACTAAGTGGATTCTTACAATATATGTATAATTTGTCCCATTTTATCAGAGTAACATGCACCAAAAAACAGAAACATGGCCCAAAGTCACATAGCAAGTTACTGGTAGAGACAGAACAAACACTAGGTTATTCTTATTCATATTCTGTTATCTTTAACATTGGCTTTCAACTCAGTACACATTTGTCAGCAAGACATTAAATAGTTACTAAGCGTTAATGCATGCCAGGTATTGTGTTAAAAAGATAGTCCCTGATGCCAAGGAGCTTACATTTTAACTGGAGAAGACAACACTTAAGCTGAAAATCAGAAGAGTGGGGATGAAGTTACCCCCACAGGGGGATGGTGAAGAAAGTCCAGATTCAGAAGCAGTGCAGAAAGAAGAATGAAGGAGAGCTGACCTGGGGCCTTACTCATGATGCAGGGTCAATCATGTTGCTCTTCTTGCCTAGTTATTGTTAGATTTCTCATTTTATAAATGAGAAAATAGGTTCAACAAATGTGAAGCTTGCCCAGGGTTCAGTAGCCAGTCAAAAGAGAAGGAGAATGGCCCCAGTGGCAGGTGCAGCCCTATGGATCTTGTATGGCCTGAAGATGGAGGGAAGCAGAGGAGGAAAGAAAGAAGGATATCCCTTCTGGGAGGTCATAGGCAAAAACATGGCCTGGGAGTCAGGATACTTGAATTCCAGTCTTTTTAAAGAGAACTTTAAAAGTTTTAAAAGAAAGAAAACTTTAAAATGTAATGTAATGATAGTAAGAGTGCAGAATTGACATAAAATTATTAGAGATAACTATACATCTATTTTAGCCTTTTAAATTATATCCTGAAAGGTACATTTTCATTTCATGACTTATCCTTTTACTAATTTTGTTTTGTTTTTATTTTAAAGACTGCAGATGAATTACTTAGGCCTGTTTGTGTGAAGCCTGAGTTTTTCACTCATCCCCAGCTCCCAGACAAAAGGCTGGGACTTTAACCTGTTATTTAATATAGACATGTATATTTCATTTGTATTTGTATATACGTGTAGTCATATGTATATGTACACATATGTGAAAAGAGAAGGGAGAACTCATGTTTTAATACTCAATGAGGCCATCTAAATGTGCCCCATGAGCAGAATCATTCATTTCTGTCTTTCCAACTTGTATTGGGAATGCTAAATTGATTTTAATGTGCTTGACAGCATATGTTAAAAAAAAAAAAAAAGTATTATGTGGCGAGATGCTGTTTCGTTGCCAGCCACCCTGTGGGTTACCAAGTCTTGTTTCATAAACACAGCAGTATAAGTGTTTTACTTACTGTCTTATTTGTTGTTGATTTTTATTTAGCTCGTTTTTCTTCTTGGGCAGTAAATTACAGCTGCATTAGATTCAGGGAATGGCATTTTAATTATCAATATTATTTAAACAAGTCAGTCATGTAGGATGTTGTGCAGTGCACATCTCCCAGAAAAACAAAAATCGATGCTTCTAGAGTAGTTACTTGTGATCTTGTAACTCCTGTAAGACTATTCCCACCAGAATGTTAGCTTCTTACAGACAGAGACTATTTCAGGTTTTTGTCTTTGTGTTCCCACTGACCTAGTAGAATGCTTGGCACACAGTGGGTGCTAATAAATGCTTATTGAATGATGTGTTAAGCCTCGCGTCTGAATGTGTGTGCATATAAGTCTGTGAGTATCTAGCTTGAAGGAGGCAGTGGCTGCATAGGTAAGTATGTGTATTTGATCATTTCTGTTTCTTCATTTTTCCCAACTATCAAATGGTGATAATCCCTCTTCTACCAAAGGGTTGATTTGAAGCCAGCAGACTTTGTAGCATAATGAAAAGGATGCTGGAGTTGGAGTCAGTGGACCTGGGTTCAAATCCTGGCTCTATACATGCAATCCTGGGCAAGTCCTTTAGCCTCTCTAGATTTAGGTTTCCCTGTTGGATTAAATGACCTTCCACATCTATGGATAATAGGGTGTTTTCTGTTTGATCTATAGTAAGATGAAATAAGAGATATCGAGGTACTTACAAAAGTAAAACAGTAAGCACTATTATACTTAATAAATAATACCTTATATATGTGTAGCACTTTACCTTGTACAAAATGCTTTGTGAATATTCCTTTGAAGTAGGTAGGGCCTAGTTATTATTAGATTTCTCGTTTTACAAATGAGAAAATAGGTTCAGAAAGTTTGAGGTTTGCCCAAGTTTCAATAGCAAGTAAAATGGTTGAGTAAGGACTAGAACCAGACCCCAGTATTTTCTGGCTTTGGATATACATATATGGACACATATGTATGTGTATGTGTATGCATGTGTGTATTGCATACATATATCTACACAGCATATATAAAGTAGATGTTTGGATATAGAAATGTGCATATGTGTCTTTAATTCTATTTTTATCTTCCTACTTACATTCATATATTTTTAACTATATTTTATTTTTTCAATTTTTTTATCTGACTCTTCTTCTTTGGTCTCATTGAAAAATATTAAGCAGTAGGAATTAAAAATAAATGAAATAAAATGTGTGCATTATTATGTCCAACTGAGAATGTGTTCAGTGCCTCACTCTTTTCCTTTTTCATCCCAGTATTATTCCTTTAATGAGTTCCTTTTACTCATCTGTGACTTTAACTCTGTTTCAGGTATTATTTATCACTGTGATCTTACCAGAGAGGAGTTAGAGCCCAGAATTTTCCGAGAGGTGACTGTGAAAGGAATTGATGCTTCTGATTACCAAACTGTCCAGGTAACACAGATGTTCCTCTTCCAATAAATAGCTGTTTATTTAACTCAGTAGCCAGTACAGCTGTTGGGTGAACATGGAATCAGAACTGAAGATTTTGGAGTAGCTCCCATTAACATTCCAGCTTTGTCAGGAGCTGCAGGGCTGGTATGTGCAGAGGTTCTGGTCCTATAGACATTGCTTTTGACCTGAAGCACAAGCTCTCCATTATCACGGTCCTTCCTTGTCAAAGCTGCAAGGGCAGATACAGTTAATTCCACATAAATTGTTCTACTTTAAAGAAGTTCAGCATTCTGCCTCATGTTGTAGTTAAAATTGTTGGAGAGAGACTGGAATCCTGTTAGAAGCTATTTCTTATGGGAGTTTTGCCCATCTGGGGTCTGATTAAAAACCTCATTTACCCAAGGGTAATCCCATCCTGAGAGGATAAGCCTTACTAACAAAACTCATGAGAGAGACTGCTTTAGAAACAAAATATGCAGGTAATAATTTACTGTGTTAGGAGATATGTCCAGCAAGAAGACTGGTACTAGTCATTCCCACCAGGTAGGTAGGTAATTCAGGAAACCAGACCAGAAGTCTATTTGATGTTCAGAGAATTAGAGAATAATTAGAAGTATCCTTTCTTAAGGGATGACTCCTCTGACTGAGAATTACTTAGCTTAATGATAATAAACTTCTCTGCTCTAAGAATATTTGTGTCTTGGTAACTTGCCCAGAGAGAACAAATGTGAAATATTGGAGAGAAAGCTGTGCTCAAGGTCAGGAAGACCTGGAATCAAGTTCCTCCCCTAACACAAACAAGCTGGAGAACTCTGAGCAAGTCATTTTAAACTCTTTCAGTGCCCTAGGCAGCATTAAAACCAGAAATCATAAAGCAGATACTAGCCTTTATTGCTTGAAGAAATTTTCTCATTATTAGTTTGCTGTGCCAGTGAACACAGATCCAGCCAAAAAAACGAAAGTAAACACACACAAAAAAACCCACACAAAAAAATTGATAGTACTCATCAGAATCGGAACATCTTCTGCCCAGGACAGTGTTATAGATATTCTAACAAATAGTTTGCTACCCATATCTCCTTTTTCAGTATTTCTTATCTTTCACCAGTTCATGAGAGTTATATCACAATAAATTAGATTGCTGGATATTTAATGGTAATTTCATTCTAAGTTAGTATGTTTCTGAAGTTTCAGGGAAATATTCAGTACTACTTGCTGAGCTATGGGCAGTATCCCTGCCTCCCATTTACGTAGTATCTCTTAGAGTGGCTCATTTCTAAGTCCAGGTTACATCATCTCTTTTATATTGACTGTTGTTAGTTCCAACTTTGGGGAGTAATATTGTCTACTTTTGTCCCAGATTCTGAGGGGTAGACCCTTGCTCAGCCCCTGAGGCATTAGTGGTACATTTACCTGAGTCTTGTAGTGAGGGTTATGGTGTGTATTTCAGCTTCTAGTTTTTCCTATTTTCAGCAGGTTCCATCCCCAACTTCCAACCCCCGTGGGACTTAGTTTTTCAGTCTGAATCTAGTAGCACACCTCCCAGATGCCACAAAAAATCCAGCTACCAGCTAGGAAAGTTATGGATTTTTAATGATAAAGGCAGAGGTAAAATTTCGCAGTTAGGAATGGTTTATTATGCCAAGTACAAATCCATCAGTTTTATAAATATGGACCCTTACTACAGAATCAGACTTGGAAAAAAATAATCCAATGTTCCATTACTGTCTTTACCATGCCATTCCAGAAATTCCCTTAACCTGCTCTCATCTCCCAAAGACATCATACTTAACACTGAGCTTTTAAAACAGCTGCAACTTTTTTGTGCTACCACAACAGAGAAAATCATAGGTAAATATGTGAAAGTTGCTGGGCAAAAATTTATTGGTTTTAGAATCTTAATGGATTTCTGCCATGTGGTGGAAAATCGTGATCCACATTTGGGAAATTTTTAGTCTTCATGTGCATAAGTTCTAATATGAATACGTATTTTTATTTTAAAAATATATAAAAGTAGGTAGTATGGCTTAAGTATGTTCTTGTCCTGTTTTTAGTTTAGAGCTCTGATAATTCAGGGTGGACAGAGACCTTGGAAAACACTTGACCCATAATGAGACTTGAACTTAATTTTTTGGGATAAAATCTAGTCTTTAGTTTTTCCTTAGTACCTGTGTGAAGTAAAGCATGGTCTAAGCAATGGACATGGACTCAGGAAAACATGGGTTCAAATTCCAGTAGAGGCATTATCTTACTTTATGACCATGGACAAGTTATTTAACTACCCTTGGCCTCAGTTTCCATATCTATAAAAAGAAATTGGACTGGACGACCTGTAAGGTCTCTTCCAGCTCCCAGTCTGTGATCCTGTGAGAGTAGAAAATGTTTTCACATCTTCATGATGTTCTTCACAGTGATGCTAGTAATTAAATATTTTAAAAAAACAAAGAGATAAAGAGTGGTATAGGAGTAAATTGAAAATATTCTAAAAATATGCTATAGAAAGCCATGCTGTAGGGGGTAGAGGAGATTTGAGGAAGAGGAAGAGTGATTTGTAAAAGGTGTTCCTTTTTTTCTTTCAATCACTTTAACACACTTGTTGGTAGTTCTTAAACTTAGTGTTTTCATATTTCGCATATTTACAGTTTGAAAAGAATATTTCTTTGCTCTAATTTTGTTCCCCCTCCCTTTCTCTGAAGTGTTGGTATTGCTTTATTGCTTTAAATCAAACAACAGAGTTCAATTATATCTTGAGTACCTATGAGACATCGATTAATGGCAGGCCATCATGATCTTCAGGCACAGCATTATAACAACATTGTTTACCTAGAGCTTCTGTTGATAAAGTAAACAAATCAAGGAGAGAGAAAATCAGAGTGCTTGAAGAGGCAGGCAGAATGATTAAAACCCATAAGAGGTCTGTTTGCTCCTTGTGTGTGCTGCTCTTGGTTTAAAAACTATAAAATACAGAAGGTACTTGTATCAGCACAAAGTCTTTCCATCCCTGATTACATTTCTAGATGGAAAACTGAACTATACAGGGGGGATATAATTTTTAAAATGAGATTCTGAGGAAATAGACTTTTTTTTTGGAGGTAGCAATTTATAGCAACAGCTTTTGTGCTGAGAATATAATTCCTTACTCCAAAAAATATATATAATTTCTTAAAATATAAGCTCCATGGAAGTAGGAGCCTTATCTTAAAGTGTTAGATGTCACTCATGACTCACTTTGTATAGTATATACTCTTTTCGAAACAGCAAAGTGGTAAAATGAATATAGGTGGCAAAAAAAATCTTAACCAAGAAAACGTGGGCATACTATGGCATGACAAGGGTGTGCTTTTTATTTTGAGAAAGGATCTTATTCTTGTTCAGCTACTGAAAGATATCTTCACCCCCTCCCCACTGACACAAACACAAATACTTTTCATAAGCTTGAAAGGGAATCATTTCCAAAGTTCATGTCGTCCTTGGCTTCACATTTTACAGGATGGAGATGATTTTAAAGCAAGTTAAGATACAAATGCTTAGATTAAATGAGAGAAAGCAAACTTCAGTGTGGAGGGGGAAAATCTCAGAAATCATGAGATTAAAATGTGCTTTTCCAGCATTATAATTTTGTACCTGTTCTCTAACACTTAAATATTCCTCTTTCTAAGGAATACCTGCGGGAATTTGGATACTATCCCTTTTGTGTAATTGAGTAAAGTAAGCATTAGTAGAGGGTTTGTCTTGACTTATGGAGAAACCTAAATTCAATTCCTACCTTTAACACACACAAACTAGCTATATGACAATGGACAAGTTACTTAACCTCTCAGTTTTCTGGGCAGTTCTCTAAGACTAAATGATGTAGAAGTCAGTCATCTGCTTGAATGTAGGGAGTTTCTGCACTGAGAGTTCCCTGTAAAATGAAAACCTGGGTCTCCCCTCCAAAATAATAATAACAGTAATAATTATATAAAAGTATTAGTGCTGAAGAGCTCCTTAATTATTATCAGAATGCTTGTTTTTTTTCCTTGATCCTCAGTGACAGTAAGTTCACATGCAATGAACCATAGTGAACAAATTGTTGCACTTTCAATCAGAGTTGGTCTCAGGGTCAGTAAATACCAAAGTTAGAATTTTAACCTAGGTCTTCCAAACCCTCTGTCTTTAACCCCAAACCCTACTAGTACAGTTTCATACACTGGTGTATTTTCTCTAAATAAGCTTCAGTTTCTCCACACTGATGGCATTTCTACTCAACAAACCTTTAGTAATTTTCTGGCTTATGCAAGATCCAGGGCAGCACTTTGTGCTCTACCATGGCAAAACCTCTTAATTTTCTGAATTAAGAGACATGTTTCTGGTCTGTGTTGGAGGAGGAAATTTCCACAATGACAAAATCAAAATGTGATGATAGTACTTTCACATAACCAGAGTTCCAGCTTTGCCATTCAGAAAACACATTCTCCAAGTGTTAACTACTGTTTTCATAATCATTTAAAAAAGCCCATGGCAGAAATGCAATTTTTGCACTATTGACTTGTCAGCTTCCTTGTTAAATCCTGTATTAACTGATGTTATACTATCATTCTAGAAGGTTAAGATCCTGAAATAGGTATTCCAATCAGAAACATTTAGAGTGTGTGAAAGTCTTTAGAAATTAATCGACAGAAAATTGCCAGACATTACTAGAAGTTGTCATTTTCATTGTGAAAGTAAATTATTTGACTGCTGCTTTAGAGTGAACAACTTCTTAGGTATTTATAAGCTGAGCTTTGAGGTTCTTCTTGATATTTATATTTGTTGGTAATACCATCTTGGTTAAACAGGTTCATGTCCTGCCTCAAAATTCACTTTGTCATACTGGCATTCAAGATTGCAGTGTTGCATTTGTAATCAGCAAGTACATTGTTTGGATCCCTTTTTCATTCTTCAGCTTATCAGTTGGGTTAAAATTGTTCAAGACTACAGAAGATAATAGAAAATATCCTTTGTTTTGTTGCTATCTTATAAGAGAGAAATAAATTATGTGCCACAGTCCTGTAACTGATGTTCTGTTAACTGGCAGCAAGAAAAGCAATTCCATTATTTTCTCCAGTAAAACTTTCACCTTATTTATTCTTTTTTCATCCTACCTCCTTTTAATGTAGGCATTCACCCAAAGCTCTGTTCTCAACCCTGGATATTTAATTATCTGCAGTAATTTTCAAGACAGTGTCAAAAATATGTTGTACTCCTGCTCAGACAATTCCTATTGCCTAAGCAATAAAATCAAAACTCTTTAACTTGTCATTCAAGACCCTCTGGTCCCAATTTACATTTCTAGTGTTTTCTCACTCATTATTTCCTTCTCAAATCTTACACTTTGGGTTCATTTATTGCCTCTTTGACTTACTCTCTGAATGACCTTCATGTCATCACTTACGAGATCTTTGGACATCATTTTCCTGCTTTGTAAAATGGTAGATGTTGAGCTCAAGAGCCTATAAAGGCCCTTTCTGCTCCAGTTTTATGATCCCAACCAAAGCAGACCACTGAGCACTCTCATCTCTGTATCTGTATCTTTACTCCCCCCACTTCCCTCATCTCAAATGTCCTACACATATAGCTTTGCCTATAGAAATGCCACTAGATCATTCTCTCTCTTCTTCCCAGCCTGGAGTGGTTGCTTTTTTCTGTATGCTACCATAGCATTCTGTTTGTGGCTCTCTTTTAAGTATTTTTTTTGCCTGTATTCTTTTTATATTTTTTGCTCTTTGCAAACATTGCATATGTCTGTGCAACAAGACATTGAACATGTCTTGTTCATATTATATCCTACAAAGTACTTCACAGTGTTTACACACATACTAGAAGTTTGATAAATTGTAATAAATTTCTTTAGTAAGGTATGGCTCATTACTAACAGAGGCATTTTTTTTGTGGGATTATGTCACTGAATAATGAAAGCCAATGTGTATTGTCCAGATCCCTGCCCCTCTGCCATGCCTTGCTGCTTAATATTTAACAATGAGATATTTAATGTGGGTTCTCTCTCCAACAGTGTTGTTGTTGTTGATTTGTTTCAGTCATGTCCAACTCATCATGACCCCATTTGAGGTTTTGTTGGTATGGGAGTGGTTTGCTTATTTTCTTCACCTTATTTTACAGTTGACAAAACTGAAACAAATGGGGTTAAGTGACTTACCCAGAGTCACACAGCTAGTAACTCTCCAATAGTACAGTTTGTATCCTCTCATTTTACATGACTTTTGTCTAGGTTCATCATAGATATTTCATAGTTCTCCACATAATGTTTTGGAGACCTTGCTCAGGTCTAGAACCTTGCTCTAGAACTCTTGACATTTCAGGGAGACCAGTAAAGCACACAGGTTTTTCACATGTTTTTCCAACTTAGTTCTAGGATCAGCAGCCCATCTTTCAGTGACATCCTTGATACCATTTCTCCTACAAAATTCTTTATAATATGAAACAGCCTATTTATGCTCACTATTTATCTCTCCATCGACCTATACATTTACCCACAACTTAAGTTCTTAAGAGTCTATGGTATTCCATGGCTATGGCTCTAAACAGCATCCCTAGGATAATATTAAAATGAGCCATTGTTCTAGAGGGGAGGAGCAGAGGAGACTTCAGGCAGGCCAGTCCACTTTCTTCCTCCTGGTTAGTCCTAAGCCCATTACACTGTCTGTGCTATATAGAGGTGTTTCTAGTTCTATAGGTTGTCCATGCAACAGCATATCATTCTCTGGACAATTGATTTTTTCCATCTTCTTGGTAACTTTACAGTGTGAGTTGTTAGACTGAACTAATTATGACTAATTATGGATCTCTGCAGCATTTTGGAACTTGATTCAAGGAGCACAATACCATCTACCTTACTTGGTATTATAAATATTGTTCTTATCAAATAGTTGTTGGGCAAAGTGCAAGGCCTTCCAATTAGATATGCCTTTTTTGTGTCATCAGTCATCGTGGTAAGTCAACTTTATAATCAAATTAAGTAGATAAAGCAAGAATAAAGATGAATACAGGTAATGTTAACCTTTTGTTATTATGAGAACTATTTTCTCCTTATTCTTCTATACAAAACAGATAAAATAGATGAAACAAATACACACAAATTCATGCAGATACTTTCTATTAAATGAACCAGTGTAGCTGCTTTGCTTAATGGTTCTTCTCTTTCTTGCTCGTTTTTTTTTTCTCCTTCAGATGATTATGAAATGTCTAGAGAAGGCAGCCTTAGCCCTCACCTTCCTCACCTTTAATCTCTGTGCATAAGGGACGAAACTTAATCATTTAAACTTTTCAGCTTCTGCTAGACCTCCAAGGGAAGCCCCCAAAGTTTCCGTTTTGGATTTCTTTCAGAAGTTTGGCTTTAATACCAGTACTGGCAGCAGGACAACTAGCAAAGCAGCTTCTGCAAGATATCAGCAGAGTGACTTAGACAACTCTGGCATGAAGCCGTTGCTACTTGTAAAGTGATCCAGACACTAACTTCTGTGTCCAAAGCATATGACCCCTTCTCTAATTGCATGTTCTCAGTGGGGGCGGGGGGTGGGGTGTCTATTCCAGATTGTTATCTTTTTATACCACAGTGCTTTAATCATTGTGTGTTTCTGTCTTCTTAATATAGATTTCTTGAAAAGTGAGGTGACTACTTCGATTTTCTTTTTGTGACAGAATAGAATGGATCAATAAGAATGAAAATTTTTATAGGACAGTTTTGCTATTCTACCTCTTCTTTGAAAGTTTCATTCCTTAACTCCACTGAAAATATTTTATAATGGGTACAAGCACCCAGCTGCTTTCTAGCTTCTTGCTTTCTCTGTCTTTTGTGGCTAAGACAGATAAGAGACAAACTCATCTGGCCTGTCAGCTTTTTCCTCCCCTTCTCTTGTTCTGATTTGAGTCTCCTTGATGGTCAGCTGAAGATAAGTCAGCACCATGAGTAAAGATAGATCAAGAACTGGAAAGATTTTATTGTCTCTCCAGAGGAAAAATATTGTTACTATCACTAGACCTATAAAGGTTTGGGTAGGGGAGATTTTTTTTTCTATTTCCACAAATCATCTTTTAGCAGAGAACTAACATCTTTTCCTAGTTTAATGAAGTGAACTTGACAATTCTGCCATCATTGTCATTTGCCGATTGCAGTTCTTTACCTGTAAGGTAGTGATAAAAAGGAAACATATTTTTTTTATGTATTTTTCAGGGACAGGTTAGAATCTGCTTTAAAAGGAAAATATAATTATAAAACTAATTGCAAACAAAGTAATACATATTTGCCAAGCAAGAACGCATAATAAATTCCAATTATCATTCATAACTCAAACCTAACCACTTTCTTGTTTTGCCAGTCCCTTCACAGTCAGTGTCCTTCCAGCCTCCACACCTGTCATGATCCTTATTTCCTACTATTCACCTAGCAAAATCTTCCTCTCCTAGTCAGGAAGGTTATTTCCTTGTTACTTACAACATGCTACATCTAGGGCTTCCTTCTGTTTGGAATACCCTGTTCATGTCTTTCACCCTTTTATAATCCTTTAAATCCTTAAAGGACCTGAAGTAACTCTTTAGAGATTATAGGGACCTCAGAGACAATTTAGTCCAACTTGTACCTAACTAAAAATAGTCTCCCATATCCCTGACAAATAGATATCCAGACTATACTTGAAGTCCTCCAGTATATAGGGGATCCATGCCCTCCTAAGGTAACGCATTCCTTTTTTGGACAGTGCCAGTTGGTAGGGGAGTTTTTCTTGTCATTAAACCTAAATTTGCCTCTTTGCATTTTCCACCTATTGTTCTTAGTTCCACTCTCTGGGACCAAACAGAGTAAGTCTTGATTTTTTTTCTTATATGGCAATCCATCAAATCCATGAAGACAGCTATCATGCTCTGACTCTCTCCCCAGATACTTGTATAGCATAACCTCAGTGACCTCACTATCCCTATTGTCCTCCTGTTCATGCTCTCCAACTCTTCGATGTGCTTTCTAAAACTTAGTACCCAAGAATGAATACAGCAATAGCTCTTCTACTTCAGTTGAATATTTTATTAGCTTTTAGACTCCATATCACAGTGTGAATTCATGTTGAACTCATAATCTCCTAAGATTTCCAAATCTTTTCTGTGCAGGCTACTATCTAGAGAAGTTGTCTTCTAAAGCCAAAATTAAGACTATAGTTATCCCTATCCAACTTTACCTTTTTTTATTTCAGTCCATTGTTTTGAGTTTCTTGAGATCTTTGGGGATCTTGAGGAGTACCAAGTCCCAGGTTTGCATTATTTACAAATATGATAAGTATGTCAGATTTATCATTATCCATATTACTGATAAAAATATTCGAAAGTTACTCAGCTTACCATTTAATAAGTGCCAACTATATACCAAGTCATGTAGTAAGTATTGAGGATACAAAGAAAGACAAAAGACCCAGGGCCAACCATAGATCCCAGGGATGCTCCATGGGAAACCTCATTCCAAGCCAAGTTATACTGTTGTGTATCACATTGGTTCTAAATATTTTTGATTATGCTATCAGTAGAAATCTGAACATTCACCCCCATTTACTTATCTACAAATTAAATACAACTGTAATGATAATTGTATATTTTATGAGAAATAATAACTTTGAAAGGATGAGAGAAATGAAATAATAGGGAGCCACTGGAGTTTATTGAGGAGGGGAGCAACACGTTCAAACTTAAGCTTGTGGAAAATCACTGGCAGTTGTGTGGAGGATGAATTGTAGAGGAGAGAGACTTAGAGTAAGGAGACCAAATAGGAAACTATTTCAGTAGGCCAGGCAAGAGGTGATGAGGGCCTGAACATGAATAGTGGCCAGGCAAAAATAGAAGGGGAAGAGTTAAGGAGGTTAAAGCAGCAAAGATCTGGCAATAGGTTAGGTGAGGGAGAGTGAGAAATTGAAGATGAAAAGAACCTGGGTGAAAGGAAGAATGCTGGTGCCTTGGACAAATTTGGAAGAAGTCAGTGAGTAGGATGGAAAATTTTATGTAAAGATGTTTGCAATGTAGCTTTTATCCCATCCATGTTTATCCTGTTTGACTTACTCTGTCCCACTCAAAATAGTAAGGGGAGAGCTAAAGCTCTTACGAGTTGCTTGATAATGATCTACCCTCTGAGTATATGAGGAGATAGAGAAATTAGAGGGCAAAGGGGAAATTTTGTCAGGAGTATCTGTGCATCTAGTCTACTGAGTACCTGAGGGGCCAATGATGTGGCCAGAAGTGGTAAAGAGCAACTGTCTTGTGCCTCTTTGCTAGGCTTATGACCTATAACCAAGCTCCTCCATTTCTTCTTTCCTCTTTGCTAGGCTTATGACCTATAACCAAGCTCCTCCATTTCTTCTTTCCTCTTTGCTAGGCTTATGACCTATAACCAAGCTCCTCCATTTCCTCTTTCTCGACTGATCTCTAATATATTATGAATTCAAAATCACTTTTACTTCTAAATTAGAATTATAGGATTGTTGATTTGAAGTTGTTGGGGATTTTAGAGGCCATCTAATTTAATCCCCTCATTTAAAAGATGAGGAAACTGAGGCCCAGAGGGGGTTAAGTTATTTGTTCAGGGTCACCCAGGTATTGTTGGAGACAGGATACAAACCCAGGTCTTCTAATGTCAAAGCTATTGCTCTTTTCCACATACTGCATGGCCTTCGTTTTGCTTCTTTATTAATTTTCATTCAAATTTTTCTGTCCTGCTTCCTGTCCACCCTCACCCCCCATTCCTGAATTTCTTCACATGAGTATGTCTTCTTTATAATGCTATCCTGTCCTTCTTTTCTGTCTCTTTACCTCTCCTGTTTCTTTTAAATAAGTTGTATCCATCTAGAGTTATATTCCAGTCATGATTTTCAGCCCACTGAGCCTCAGTGATACCTTTAATTTCAAATTTGCTTCCTTCCATTCCAATCTCTAGTTCATCTTATTTTTGTTCTGTATTTTGTACGTTTATGTAAACAAATTTGAAAGCCATGAAATTTACTAGGCTACATTTTTTCCTGTCAGCTTTTTGGTGTCTCAGCTACTATTTTTCCTACATTTAAACTCTTCTTTTTGAGATATAACTTGTTGAATATTATGACTGTGTATGTGTAGTGTGTGTATGTGTTTTTCATTTTAGAGCCCTTTTGATTAGACTTATAAGATTCAAGGCAATTATATTATTAACAATCTTTATTAAGTACACTCCATCCCTGGCTAGTTTTGTTTCATTCGATATTTTAAGCTAATGATCAGA
This sequence comes from Notamacropus eugenii, assembly GCF_028372415.1. NCBI lineage: Eukaryota > Metazoa > Chordata > Mammalia > Diprotodontia > Macropodidae > Notamacropus > Notamacropus eugenii. The sequence goes on along the minus strand of NC_092873.1, from coordinate 184,327,303 downwards.
AATCCAAATGCCAATTTTAAGACTCTGTGTGTTCTTGAGACAAGTGTTCACTTCACAAGTTTGCTTTTCTCTTTTGCACTGCTTGTAATCTATGGATAGCATTGATAAAATTGATCTTCATTTTCTTGCCTGAGACTATAACTTTTGCCAAAGCTTTCTAGATTTCCTCCTGGAAATAGTGTTTCTGTCCATAGGAATCAACAGAACAAAGCATAGTCATCACCATTTCTAAAAATTTACAACTTTCTGTCTCATCTTGGATGTATGGCCTGGTCAGATAGTAGATCTCTTTGGTGACATGATGGGATCAACAAACAGCTGTCTCAGGATCCCTTAGCAGGGATTCACCAACCACAGCTGCTCCTTTCTTTCTGTGACCCTTACTGGATAATCTCTCATCTGAAACACTTGTGGATCTGTTTTATCATGCTGCTTGCCTCTTTCAATTCTTGTGACAAATATTAGTTTGATTTACCTGACATTGTGCGATCCCATGACATTTCTGTTCTTGTCATTAATTGTCATTTAAATCTTATCCCTCTGGGCAGGTTTCCTGATCTGTAGAATAAGGATAACACTTGTACTGCCTACTTTACCTTAGGAAGAAAAGAAGATACATAACAATCTCTCTTTGATTTGTGTGTGCATATATACATACATACATACATATGTACACATATTACATATATATGTGTATATATATACACACATATATATTTTGTGTTTGTGTGTGTTCTATACATCTTAAAATACTGCAAACTTCATTATTGTATTGCTTGGGTTTGTTTTGGTTTGGGTTTTTGTTGTTTTTTGGGGGGAAAGGTTTCTCATCTCTCCTCCCTTTCTCCCTACCTCTATGATTAAAAATTTTCAGGTTATATTCATAAATAAGAAAAGGATTTATCAGAAATCCTAATTGCTGAGAGCCAAATGATCTGTATTTTAAATCCGAGAACTGTATTAACTTAGATGTTTGAGCGCTTAGGAGTTTCCTAGACATGGTTACTGGATTTTTTTAATAGCACCTTGTACTCCCTGATATTTCGGGGAGGGAGAGGAGTTAATGCCTTTAACCCTAAAGACTCTGAACACCATACATTATTTATATAGTACTGTATTTTTTGCTCTGTCTTTTTACTTAATGATGAAATTTTTGCATCTTAAATTTTTGCTCTTCACTCTGCCTTTCACATGCCTTGGTACAACTTACTTGTAATTAATAGTATAAATGGAAACATGACCAACCAGTATAATTCCTCATGCAAACTTAAAGCTCAAAGGCATTTAGAAAAGGCTTATTTATGCATTAGGACATTCACTTTTGACCATTGATATTTTTGCACAGTAAATAAATTTTTTTTCAACCCTTACACAGCCAGGTGCATCTTGGTAATCAAGAAGAATTTATTCTGTATGTACACAGTAGGATTTCTGAGCTTTTTTATTTGTCTTCATTTTTTTTTCCTTCTTTCTTGTCACCCCCCAGTGAGCTGCTTCTCAGTAGTTTTTTGTGGTGCTGCTTCTAAGCTCACTAACAAGATTCCTTCTAATTGACCATCTCTTTGCAGTTGGCCTTCCCCAGCATGAGCCCACTTCTGGCCCTAAGTTTCCCAGTGGGTGGTAGTGAACTGCACTGTGGTACTCATGGATGTCTTAATAATTGTACTTTAAGCAGCTTGCAATTATCTAGAAAGGGTTTCCTTTCTGTCCCCTGCTTGCATGGAGGATTTATTGTATGGAATTTGTATTTGTAGTTTTTGAGGAAATGCAAGGGCATAATAACTTGTTGGAATAAAAGAGTTTTGTTGCGGTGTTAATTTTGACCAGTGGGAACAAACTTAAATAGTTTGGCAAAGAATTTTGCTGCTGAAAGTTTTTAAGTCCTTTGGTTATGTGTTTTAGGTAACAATTTTCTCTATTTGCATCTCGCGTTGTTTTTATTGTTACCCCAGTTTCCCACTGTGTTTTGCTCATCTTAGGCATTCAATAAATATTTTTTAAAAGAATGAATGAATAGGTCAAATGAAAAGTTGTAAGTGAGCTCTGGTGCTATTTTTCTGATTCTGAGGCTTTTGTTAGTGCTTTCTGTCACCAGTATAAAGCAACTGAGATTTTGTTCTTTACTTTACTACAGTTATGTAGAATTGATTACTATTCAATCCACAAACACTGCTTTCATTTCTCTTAGCTAACATCCGTCTCTACTTAATATTGCACCCTTAAGCAGTGAATAGCTACCACCTTCAATCTTCCAAACAAATCTTTCACTTCTTTTTTATTAATAGAGTTTATGTCCAGACTTTATCTTTGTAGAATATTGGTTATTAACTATCATTTTATAATGCACTGAAACCAAATAATTCCATAGTACATTGTATTTCTGAGTCTGCATTTTTTTATCAGTATTTTAAATGGATTTAAGAAGTTGTACTCTGGATTTTATTAGTAAGGTACTTTCTCTGCAACAAATTGCAACTATGAGAATAACAGTGTTTAGGATGGATTGAGAAGGGGGAAAGATTATGAAACAGGGAGTCTAATTATGAGGTGGTAGTAGTAGTTCACATACATAATGATGAGCTGGTATGCTGAAATGTTGTGGTGTAATAGAAAAAGAGGGGCAGGCGATAAGTTCTTGTCCCAGTTCTACCTCTGACTAGCTTGTTGTTTGTCCTTTGTCCTTGAAGAGGACCATGACATCAGGAAGATGATGTCATGATTTGCAAGTGAATTGGTTTAAGTGAGGGAGAACTGTGCAGAGTCACCAGCCTCATCCTTCTCTGGAGCCATCTGGGTCCAGTGGCAAAGATAAAGATCAAGACAACTGGAGATAACCCAGATGCAATGGGAGACCTTGGTCTTTTTAAGCTACGGTCTTTGCCAGGTCAGAGTTTGACCAGGGCAACACCCATTCAGTGATTAACTAGGTAAGAAATGAGGCAAAGAATGGCCTCTTTTTTCTAGTCAAAAAATAAATAAATAAATCTGAGAGGGGAAAACCCTTAGGATTTCTGGACAGTACAGAAACAATTGCTATTTATCTTCACTCTGAGCCTTCGGAGCCCAAACAGTGACCAAGTGAGGTCATCTGTGAGAGCCAGAGTGATTTGGGTTTAAGACCTGGTCCTTAAGAAATCTAGCCCATAACCCCAAGGTATCTTGCGTGGTTTCAGTGATCAAAATTTATTTTCCTTTGGGCAGAGCACCCATAGGTAAGGGTGTGATTCCCTATCTGTACAGAGGAGAGGAGGGAGGGAATGAAGGAGCTGCATTGCCCAACTGGAAATGACCAGTTGGGTCCCCAGTGGAACAGTTACTACTATTCACAGATTGTTGTTTGTCCTTCATTATTGGAAAGGACCATGAGGTCAGGAAGGTAATGTCATGATTTGCAAGTGAATTGGATTTAAGTGAGAGAGGGCTATGTAAAATCACCAATCCCACTCTCTCCTCCAGAGCCATCTGGATCCAGTGGCAAGATATAGATCAGGATAACTCAGTGTGACCCCTGCCCACCCTCTTTGACTAGGAGAGTGATCTTGAATAAGTTATAACTAGCCCACCATTTATTCACATGTAACCTAAGTTTGAATTAGGTTATTTCATGGGTTACATCTAATATTCTATGAGTTACATGTGACACTGACATTCAGATCATTAACTGAGTTTCATAACTAGTGAGAGAGCAGAAAACACATGCTGTATTAGTTGCTTGCTAATCATGCCGTTTTTGTACATTAAGGGTAACAAAGATTTCTTATGTATGTACGAATTAAAATTATTTTGTATGTATGTGCTATGTTTTCCCAGTTTGAATTATCTCCAAAACTTAGTAAAGTGCTTTGTACATAGTAGGCACTCAGTAAATGTTTGTTAAGTTGAATGGAATTCTTGTTGAAATGAGAAAGAGGAGAGCTTTACTGGACCTACTGTTACAATAATAATCTTTTTCTTTTTATTTTCTTTATTGTTACCAAGTAATAGCAATTGCCCTGAAATTTCCCATTGCATAAAGCCTAGGCCAACTAAACTCCAAACACTCACCCAAATAATATGGCCAAGGATATAGATTGTATAAAACAGGTCCCTATTCCTCTTAATACATTTTTAAAACCTTGTTATTTTCTCATTTCTTAAATCACAACACATCAGTTTCATCTCTGTCTCCTAACATTGAAGGGACATAACTTCTTCCAAGGCATCTCTTAGGACAAAATTCCAAATACAGCAAAGCAGTATGGAGATTCTTAGAATATGTCATACTGATGTTTTTAAACCTATGCGTCGAGCATGTAAAATATGCCCTTCGTAAAGGCATTATAATTTTAGTTCCATCCTGGATGATTACTTTTAAAATATTTTGTAGAAAAATAATTTGAGATTCAAACTTTCTGATGTCCAGAGGATTATTCATATCATACCCCTCCCCCCACCACTTCAAAAAAAATCAGTTTCACAATGTTATAAAATAATTTTTAGAATATTGTAAAGTCACTGATTGCTTTAATTCTCTGGCACACCTGGTCTATCCAAAATGAATTGCTTTCTTCAGAGAAATGAATTTGAAAAAGATTCATAATTGCTTCCCATGGAAATTGTTCAGCAAGTGATGTTTTGTTCATAATTATCTCCTTTTACCTTATTTTTTTTTTTTTTGGAGTGAGAGGTCACTTAATTTGTCTCTTTCCTCATTTCTTGCTTTTAAAAGCAAAAGTACTGTAATTAGGATTTCTTTACTGTTTGCCTTACTGTAAATGCAAAGGGGCCTTGAAAACTCTCTGCTGCCATTGGAAAGGCCTGCATTAGAAGAATGTGAGGCCATCTTCATTTACAATCTCATAAGAATCTACTAAATGCCTGTAGTATGCCAAGCACTAGAGATACAAAGAAAAATAGCCTCTGACCTCAATGAATTTACTTCCTATTAGAATACAAAGGGGAACAAAATAGATTAAATTGTTAATCCCATATACCTTTTCTGAATTCATCCATCACAAGGAAAAATGGGTTATGATTGATAAAACTAATTTTTTTCCTTTTAAACCTTAATCCAGAACATTGTTGCTGCAGTTACATGTAATTTCAGTAAAACATTAAGCTACTCTGTTACTAGAGCCTAGGCTAAAGTAAATTTGGGCCATTTCAGAAACTGAGATGCAATCCTTTCCTTCTTGTTTGTTCGGTTGTTTCAGTTGTGTCAGACCCTTTGTGACCCCATTTGGGTTTTCTTGGCAAAGATAACGGAGTGCTTTGCCATTTCTTTCTCCAGTTCCTTTTACAGATGTAGAAATTGAGGGAAACAGGGTTAAGTGATTTGCCCATGGTCACATAGCTGGTAAGTGCTTGCCCTGGGTCACATTAGCTGCTAAGTATCTGAGGCCAAATGTAGACTCAGGAAGATGAGTCTTCCTGACTTCAGGCTTGACACTCTATCCACTGTACCACCTAGCTGTCTTTTTTGAAGCTTCTTAGGAGTAGCATTAAAAAAAAGCCCTGTATTTCTATTTTAAATTGGTTTGATTTTTCTTTCTGCCATTCATACTCTATCTTTTGAATGATGGTGTTTTTCTGGATCTCTGTGTCAAGGTAATGTTTTCTTTTGTTTTAGAGGACTCTAAATGAGTATCCATGCTGCAGTCCATGATACTTCTTACCCCTTGCACAGAAGTCCAACGAAGGAAGTAGATCCCATTAACAAATTTTTTTTTTAAAATTAATTTGTTTTCAATTTTCTACAATCACTTTCAGAAGTCTTAGATTTTCTTCCCCTCCTTCCCTAAGACAGCATGCAATCTTATATGGATTCTACACATACATTCTTATTAATCACATTTTCACATTAGTCATGTTGCATAGAATTAAAATGAATGGGGGAAACCATGAGAAAAACCCAAACAAAACATCACACAAGAGAAAATATTCTGCTTCATTCTGCATTCCAATTCCATAGTTCTTTCTCTGGCATTTTGCCTCGAGTCCTTTGGGAATGTTTTGGATCCTTGCATTGTGGCTAAGGGCTAAGTCTGCCAGAAAAGCTCCTCACACACCCCGGTTGTTGCTTTGTACAGTGATCTCCTGGTTCTGTCCCTTTCACTCAGCATCAGTTCATCTAAGTCCTTCCAGGCCTCCTGAAGGAAGACTTCATCATTTCTTATAGCACACCATTACATTCATATACCACAACTTGTTCAGCCGTTCCCCAGTTGATGGGCATCCCCTCAGTTTCCAGTTCTTGGCCACCACAAAGAGAGCTGCTATAAATATTTTTGTACACATGGGACCCTTTCCCATTTTTATGATTTCTTTGGGATACAGTTAACAAATGTTTTAAAACCTGAATTTAAACCAGTAAGAATTTTGGAAACCCAAGGGTTCTTGTAGTAAAGAGCTTTAACCTATGAATGCATGGATTCCTGTTGAGTCCCATTACACAAAATGGACAAGTGTTATGAAAACAGTTGCTACATACACAGTATCTGGGGCTTCATCCCCAAGAAATTTCACACATAAAAATGACAAATCCATATAATATTCACATTGATCTGAGACCTGGAAAAGTTTCCTCCTGGAAATCTCTTTCCTTAGAAAGGTCTTTTAGAGCCAGAGATCAGTAAATCTTTTTTAACTCGGGTTCCAGGTAGTGGAAGAAGAATAAGATTTTCCCCAAATTGTACTTAGGAAGCTGTATTTATGGTTCTAAATGATGTGATTAAAGTTAATTTCCCTATTGCCCTGACTAAACTAATAACATTTTTTTCCACTAAGGATTAAAACATTAGGTTACCAATGACTTCAATATTTTCCCTAGCAATGTGGTTATTCTGAAAACCCAGTGTCCCATACCACACTTTTACATGAAAAGTGTGCGCCTTGGCCAATATGTCCTTGCTTGTCAACTGTTCCTTTTCTTTTTTTTCTCACCTTATACCAAAGAGACTTGTTCTGACGTTAATTTTTATTTTCCTCCAGGGTATTTTAACAACCTTCTGAGTAATAATCCATTAGTTCCATTTTAGCTATGTCAAACTCTTTGATAACCATTGGATTTACTAAATTATTTGTACATTCAATATGTTACTTATATACATAATTTTAGAAGTAGTTACCCTGATCATAAGAAGGACTTTATTATTTTTTAAAGTTAACTTTGGACTTTTTCGGGACAGGAAATTTATACTATGTTTATCCTGTACTTGATATATTTCTTTGCATAGTTAGTTAATACTTGCTTGTTTGAATGAGGGATGATATAATTAATAAATGATGTCTTTGTACTATACTTTTTATTTTGTTTGGATTTTCACATCCATCTTCATGTTTGATATTCACAAAAACTTGCTAAACTAAACATTACAGATGGGATTCTGTGAATTGTTCCTGTCTTACAGATAAGAAAACTGAAACTCAGAGAGAGGTAAAATGCGTTCCTCAGAATCACAAAAGGTTAGTGTAAGAGACTAACTGTGTTACATTAAGCAAGTCACTTTATTCTCTTACCACCACTAAGGGTTGGCCATCTTATATTTCATGGCTTAAGGACTGAGGTCCCTTCCACTTTTCACAGTGTCAAGTTAAATAATGTAACAAACTAATTTGCACCTGTGGGTGAGAAGGGACTAGAGGATTGCCCTCTTTTCAGGTGAGGTAATTTTGGACAGTGGCTTTCTGGAGAAAGTTACCCTCAGTTTTCTAGTTTAATCAAAGGGAGTAACTCTTTAATGATGACAAACACAAACATAGTAAGAGGAAAGTTTCTGTAGTAGTCCAGTAGGAAAATAAGGACTTTGTGGCATTCTTCAAATCATACCATGTAGGTGAATGTCTTCTCTGCCTATTTCTAAGGTTGGCCCTTCCTCCCTGACTTACAGAAAATCATGAGAACTTTCTTACATAGAAGGATTACTCTAGTCTAAGTCTACCAGTAGAAGTTCTATGTTCTCTGAAGCTTCTTTATTACTAGTAAATTTGCCATTCTAGGTTAAACCTGGAAAGGACTCCTACTTTATTTAATGAGAAAACTAAGGCCTAGAGAACCCACAATCAAATGGATAGTAAATGGAGAACCTAGAGTCAAACCCAGCTCCTCTGATTCTTGGTCCATCACATCTTCCACTGAAGATGTTCAAAGGGAAGCTGGATGAGCAACTTTTAAGGATGCTAAATAAGATATTCCAACACTAGGTGAGAAGCTGCACTCCATGAGTTTTCAAAGGTCACTCCCAATTCTTAAGACAATAGATATGACATGGAGGGGTGAAAACTTCTAAGTCTTTCCAGTATTCCATGTCAGCTTATTTCAATATCATGTTCCTTTTAAGAAGTCTGACCTTTTCATCATCACTTCTCACTCCTTAATTTTCAATCTCATCTTATCCATTGACTTCTCAAATGAGTATCAACAAGCTCCTATCTCTCCAGTCATTTAAAAGTAAAAACCAACAAACCTGTATTTAATCCTACCATCCTTTCCAGCTATCATCCTTTATCACTTTTCTGTTATACAGCCAGACTTCTGAAAAGAGCTTGTTGTTTCTGCTTCCTCTTGTCTCCTCTTTTTCATAGATCCTTGCAAGGTGACTTGCAGCCTCATCACTCAAATAAAGTTGTTCTCCAAAGTTAACATTGGTTTCTTAATTGCCAAACCAAGGACATTTCTCATTCCTTATCCTTGATTTCTGTGCAACATTTTACACTGTTGATGCACCCCCTTAGAATGGCGTATACATGGGAGTGATTGGGTCCCCGATATTGTTGTGAATTCAGATCTCACATTTATTTGTTGTATGACCTAGGACACGTCACTTAATCTCTCTCAGCCTCAGCTTCCTTACCTGTAGAATGAGGGGGTGGATTGAACTCAAAGTTCTCTCAAGTTCCTTTAGCCCTAAATCTGTGATCTTATGATCTCTCCTCCTAGACTCTCTTATTTGGGTTTTGGCTTCTAGAAATCACAAAAAGGTATAATAACATTGGAACTTAACCCTGAGCGTCTCCCATTTTCTTAAGGAATATTAATTTGAGCTCCTAAAGTGAACATATGAAGAATCTATGATTTTGTCAGCAGGGAACTTCTTCCACTGATTACACCGTTTGTTGAAAATTAAAATATTACTAACACTAATATTAAAAAAGGTAAATTAATTAAAATGTCTGATTCACAGTAAGCCTATGTTTCATGATAACGTAAATGTAAAAGTACTTTAAACCATAAGCTTGTAAAGTAAGCAAGCTAATTTTCAAGTAGATTATATATTTATGTGAAAGTTGTAGAACTGCATTAAGTACAACCTTAATTTTTACAGATTTTTTTAAACCTTATATTTTGCTTTATATTCTGAAAAATAATACATGGATCATTGATAATAACTTAAGAATAAGGTGTTAAAATCCTTAAAATGATATTGAAATGGTTCATTACTCTACCAAATGATATGCACTGATTTAGACTAGTCCCTTCCTGAAGCCCTAGTTAAGTCCTAGGACCTGTCCAAGTCAGAACCCTGGACCTGACTCCAAGCCTAGCACTCTGTTCATTATACCATGCTGTCATCTAAGATGAAGTGAATTTTAAATTTGGCAGGTTTCTCTGAATGCAACTTTCCCAGATCTGGCTACCTTCTTCTCCCACCAAAAAAGGGGAGAAGAAAACCCCTGGACAGTTAGGGCAAGGAAGTAGAATCCCACAAAAGAATTTTTCCAGGGATTGTCATTGCTCATATCCCAGATAAACCCAAGTCCATCTGTGCATGGATGTTTCTAGGTTGTTTTTCTGCTGAGTGCTGAGTTCATATAGAATTTGTTACTTGTATGTAACTCCTATAAATTCTCAATACCTAAGAAATGTTGCCCGAGTCATATTGAGACCTGGGAAAGATCTTAGCTTAAAAGAGGTCAAGATCTCTCACTTGGGCCATGGTTTGGGCCACTTCCATTCATCCTGATCTATATCTTGCCATTGGACCCAGATGACTCCAGAGGAGAAAGTGAAGCTGGTGACTTTGCACAGCTCTCTCTCACTTAAATCCAATTCTCTTGCAAGTCATGGCATCACCTTTCTGATGTCATGGTCCTCCTCAAGAGCAAAGCACAAACAGCAAACACCTAAAACTGCAAGTAATTTAGATTTTTATATATAACATTTTTGACATTAGCCAAATACCTTAATTTTTTTTTAACGTAAAAAGACTGGCTTATTTATAAGGTAAACAATAATTTTTCCAAGAGGAAATTTTCCCTTCTTATTTTCATCCCAAAGGTAACTTTTAAACAATTTTTATTCCTCCCCAGAAAGTTAAGTATCTGAAAACTGTGACTATATTACAGTGCCCTAATGTTAAGTAAATTTTTTAACTTAACTGAAATAAAGAAATTTGCGTTAAAGAAACCTCAGGACACCTAAGGCAATTTTTCATGTTTATTTTCATTTTTTTTCTTTTTGGTTAATTGAGGCACAAAGGTTTATGTTCCCCTTTTCTCCCAAAAGTTATGTTTAATGTCGTGTCTTGGGTTTCCACGCATTTACAATGGAATTTCAATTCAGACAGTTTCTTACAGATTGATTAGCAAAATAAATAATATAATAATAAATAACATAAAAATAAATAATATAATAATAAATAATATATAATAATAAATAATAATATAATAATGTATCCCTTTCAGCCTGCTCAAAAGGGAAGCAGTAGCACACTTTCATGGACATTCTCCAGTGAAACCTGTCAGAGTCTAAGATTAGGCTGGAAGTGGTATCACCAGACATTCTTGTCTCCTTAGGGCTTGCCCTTTGCAGTCATCTCTCACATAGAAGCACTTCCCGTTATTGATGAGCATAAATAAACCATGGTATTTACATACCATCAAATCTGAACCAGATTGAATCATCTGTTTAAAATTGTCTGTTTAAAGAAGATTTAAGTAGCTTCTCAAATAGCAGTGTCTTAACTTGAATTGATTTTATTTCTAGATTTATTCTTTTCAGGGGGAGTAATCATTTATTTCAGTGAAGATAGCAGGAGTATAGGAATACTACCTTGATGTTATTTTTACTACTCTTAAAAGGGGAGGCCTTTTTAATTATTGCTTGTTTAAATAAAAACTAATTGCATAACAGTTTGCGATATGATTTTAATAGTTTCCATTCACTGCCAAATGTTTCTGCCAGGGCCTAAGCCATTTGGGGGTAGTTAGTGCCTCTGCAAAACTGTAGTTGCTACTGGAAATATTTACTGTGTCTAAACCATGAGTCCTCTAGTCCCCCTCCCTTCTTTCACCTACTTTTTAAGAAGTTGTTTCCTAGTTCAATTGATGGAGGCAGCTCTAGGATTCATGTGTGCTGTCTCTGAATAATATTATTAACCAGACTTTCAAAATACTGTAGTTTGAAATGGACAAAAATGATAAGACTCTCTTTTAACTTTACTGACACCTATGAGTTAGAATATTAAATAATGTTTTATAGAATTTTTCTTAAGATTTCCTCTTGAATTTTTTTTTCATTTTTGAAATGACTAGGATTTGCTAGACTTTGTTTGAATATTATTTAAATTGATTTCTAAAAGCTAAATGCCCTGGCAGCTTATGGTGTTTTATTTTATAGCTAGTATTCAACATAAAGATATTTGTTAACTAACCATGTTAGAGTTGATCATTATTTCCAAACAAACTTCCCCATTAGTTATTGGAGTAGCTCCTGTTTTTCAAATTACTGTGAGTCTACTTTCCAAAAGCATCAGAGAGGCAGAGAAAGAAATGGAGTTCATAAAATGGAACTCTGTTGCTCAAATGACATTTGGCTCTTATTCTTTGTTCTGTATAATTAATGTCAAAATGGTAAGTTTTTATTTTGCTTTTTAGAAAAGTCAATGAAATTCATCATTTAAGAGTTTATTGTGTTGGTGCACTGTTAATTCCTCAACAACCAGTACTTGATGTCCTAAGTGAACTCCACTTTAAAATTACAGCTTGTTTGTACCCCTAGAATAATGGCATGAGGTAAATTTATTACATGGCATTAAGGAAAAAACCACTAGAATGAGAGATAGATCTGAATTCTAGTCTCACTGTGCTGTAACTATAATTAGCACATGACCTTAGATGAACTATGTGTATTTATTGCCAGAGCTTTAAGATAAAAGGATTAGACTAGCTGATCTCTGCTGTCCTTTATAGCTTTTAACATTCTTCATGTCCCAGTTTTTGGGGTTTTTTTCCTTTATAATAATACAGACCTTGGGTAGGTCACTTTCCCTCTCTGATACTTAATTTTCTCATTTCTGAAGTGTGGGAGTTAAACTAAATCAGGAAATTTTAACCTGAGGGCTTTGGGTAGATTTCAGAAAGTTTAGGAATGTAGATGGAAACAAATATTACATCTTTATTTTCACCAATCTCTAACTGAAATTTAGCATTTCCTTCAAGTATTTAAAATTTTTTTTTCTGAGATCTTTACCAGTCTGTTGAAGGGCTCCATGACACACAAAAAAGTTTAAAAACCCATGAACTAAATGAATCCTTCTTACCCTGAATTCTGAATCCAAGTGAATGTAGTGAGTACTGTGAGGTTTCCCTTTCATGTATTATGAGAAATGACAGAGATCCTTAGGAGATTGTGTGGTCCAACACTTGCATATTGCAAGTGGACGAACATGTTTAGGGTAAGTGATCTGTTAAGGACCACACAGTTACTGAGTGACAGTAATAGGAATGGAACCCAAGTCTCCTTACTTCCTTGTCTAGTACTTGTTATTTTATTTGCATACCAATACCAAATAAACATTTTTGTCCTTTAGATCAATTAAAGCAAATAAATTGATCCTTCTTAACTCCACCCTACTCCCTAATCCCCACCCTAACCCCCACCCTTGAGCAAGACTAAACAGGAAAAAAAAGCATTACTTTATTTAGACATGAAGTTCAGTCTTATCCCCCAGAGATAACTTGTGTCACCAGCTACTTGGTTTCATGCTTAGATACAGAGACACAAAGCCTCAAAATTATTGGAATTGGTTAAGGCTGTCTTGTTCTCATTTTGGTACTTGATGCTCATTTCTATCTAAATCTGTGTCCTGTCTCACTTGGTCCCTAGGAATAGGTGTGGGGGTAGGGAAATGGTAGACAGGGTGAAGATGACGCTTACAGTGTGATGGAGAGGCTGAATCATTAAACACTGTCAGGAAACTGGTAATAAGAATACCTCAGAATATGGATGTTTGAGTAAGTTACTTGATGGTTACCAGTGATCAAGAGCTGAGTTTTATTTAGTGAACAGTGACAACAGAGAAGCCTAAGACTTTCTGGATAGCATAATAGATCAACAAACCAGTTGCTGCAACCTGCCTCATATATTGTGGCATAGTAGAAAGAAGATTGTATTTGAAGTCAAAAGGTTCAAATACAGCACTGCCCAAAGGCAGTGTTAGAATTCTATTCTTAGAGTCAGTGGGACCTTAGTTCACATCCTGCCTGTGACATTTACTAGCCATGTAACCATGGGTAGGTCATCTAATCTCTGAGCCTCAGTTTCTTATCTGTAAATCAAAGAAGCCTGGGCATGGTGGTCCCACTTATGCCTCTAGCTTCTGCTGCTGGGGAGTCTGAGTCTAGTAGATCTCTTGATTTCAGGAATTCAGAGCTACAGGAAAACTAAAACCAGTTGGGGGTCAACACTTCTAAGTCTAGCCCACTGGCTTTCCCTAGGAGCAGAAGGCCACCAGGCTTCCTGAGGAGGTATGAAATAGCCTAGGTCAGAAAAACAGAGCAGGTTAAGGTATCTTTGCCTATCAGCATTGGAATCATTCCCTGAGGGGCCACTGCACTTCTAGTTTCAGTGAGGTGAGAAGACCCAGACTCCAAAAATAAAATAAAATGAGAGAGTTGGATTTAATGGTCTTTAGGGTCCTCTCCAGCTTTAAAGGTAAGATCTATAAGCAAGTCACTTAAGTTATCTTATCCTGAGTTTTTTTTCTGTAAAATTTGGAGGTTGTCTTAGGTCCTTTCCAATTTTAAAGCTTTGTTGTGCTTTTGAAGGCTACATCTGACTGGCTTTCTGTGAACTTAGTGCGTCTTTTGACTGCCATTTAGACAAGGGAATATTTCAGTCCAGAATTGCTATTGTAAGTCTTTGTAAGTCTTCATATGGAAGACAGGGATTGAGTCAGAAAAGCAGAATGAGGACCAATAAATAGGTCAAAGCTACTCAGAGACAAATTTCTACTTAGGTGGGCAAATTCACTGACAGCATTGACCAAAAGTGGATCGGGTTCTTGAAGAAGTCACTAGAGTTCTTCAGCTCAAGCTGAATTGTTAGTTGCTCCAGATGTTATAGAATGAATGCATATTAACCTTAACCTTCTAGCTGTGAGTAGCCTACTTTGATGTAGCAGTTTTCCACTTTCCAAAGTACTGTCACATATTGAATCCTGCCTCAGGCACTGTTAGCTGTATAACCCTGGGTGAGTCATTTAACCTCAGCCTCAAGTTTTTTTTCCATAAAATGGAGATGATAATTGTGAGAATCAAATTAGACCACACTAGTGAAATGCTTTGCAAACTTTAAAGGGCTATATAAATATTATTATCTTAAAGAGTTGCCTGGTACCCTGGGCATTTAAGGGAATTGCCTATATTCATTTAGTAAATATGTATTTAGGCAGCATTTGAATATTTATTTTCCCCATTCTTAACCTACTAGGCCTTTTTCCACTTAGTAACTCTGTCTCTCTTACTCATATGTTCTTTTATTTCAGAGTTCTTAAATGGCCCTAAGACCATAGCTTCAACCATTTCCTTTTTGTGGAATTGTTCTTCCCTTTCTCCCCAGTAGTCTCTGCTGACCCTGCTATCCTTCATCCTTCCAGGAAAACGATTTTCTTTTTAAGTAGTGGCCTGCTTCCATATTGCTTCTTTCTATGGTAGCCCCGTTGGAGCACAGAATTCCAAATCCATTATTATTTAGTGATGGTGACATAATACTAAACTATAGCCTATTACTCTAAATTTTGTAACCGGGGTAGTCATGTGAGACACTTTTTACTTTTTGTTCTGATTTTGTTTAGATGATTCAGAGTAGAATCATGTGAGACTCTACTAGTCTGCTTTATAGAAGGGGTTAGTGGGCATCCTTCAGCACTCTCTCGATTCTTCCACTGCTGAATTGAAGCTTCTGTATTTTAGCTCATTAGTCCTAGCCAATCACTTGAATGTATTTAAACTTGCTGCACATTTCCTGCCACCCACCCACACAGTCGCTCTCTTCGTTCTTTCAAACATGAATTTAAAAGTTCCCTTTAAATAAAACTCTGTCCCCGTTCTCTTTTTTTATTTTCTAGAATGGGCTTCCTTTGATTCCAAAATTGCTTTCAGTTTGCTTTAATTTTATACATGAGCTTGTTTAACGTGACACAATGCAGCATCAAACATTTCTTTCCAGAGACAGATGCAGTTGTTTCTACTAGTTCAAAAGAAAAGATCTCAGGTTTTTAGCAGCAGCTTTTTTCAGCCATGACCTTCCTCTCTTCAAACATTTAATACTTACTCCTTTCTAAACTAGTTATTTACACTCCTTGACAATTCCCCACAATAGTTTTGGTATGGTAAAATCTTTAAATAGCTGAACTGGATACAGAAGGGTAGACAGAGGAATGTGATAGGCAGAAAATGCATATCTGATTCCACAACTCACAACTTAGGTATCCACAACCACTGACCACTGGATTGAGAAGCTGTGTGTTACAGTAGAAAATACTTAAGGCATCACAGACATGGGTTCAAACCCCAATTCTGCCATTTATTACCTGTACTTGCTACCTATGTGATCCTGTATAAGTCATTTAACCTCTCTAGACCTCAGTATACTTATGTGTAAGTTGGGAGGAGGGGAGGTGTGTTGAGGAGGTTTAGAGTAGGCTCAATGCCCTCTGAGGTACCTTCCTCCTCTAAAGCTTCTTCTTCTTTTTTTTTTTTTTTTTTTTTTTTTTTATTAATTTTTTTATTTTTTTAATGTTTAACAATCACTGCCATACAATTGCGATTTTATCCCTCCCCACCCACCCCTCCCTACCTCCCTCCCTCCCCACGACTGCATACAATTCTGTATAGATTCTACATATACTTTCCTATTGAGTATATTTTCACTATAGTCATGCTGTGTAGTCAGACTAAGATAAATGAAAGAATCCGTATAACAAATCAGAACTTGATACACAAACAGATACACATACACAAACATGATCTGCTACATTATGTGAGTGACTTCCATATTTCTCTCTCTGAGTGTGGAAGGCATTTTGCCTTGAGGTCCACCATTGGGATTTTTTTTTTTTTCAGAAGTTCTTGTGTTATTACAAAAATCTAAGTCTACCAGAAAAAACTCTCACACACTGTGGTTGTTGCTGTGCATAAAGTTCTCCTGGTTCTGCTCCTTTCACTCAGCATCAGGTCATATAAGTCCTTCCAGGCCTCTCTGAAGTCTTCTTGTTCATCATTTCTTATGGCACAATAGTACTCCATTACATTCATATACCATAATTTATTCAGCCATTCCCCAATTGATGGACATCCCCTTGACTTCCAGTTTTTGGCAACTACATAGAGTGCTGCTATAAATATTTTTGTACATGTGGGACCCTTTCCCATTTTTATGATCTCTTGGGGATATAGTCCTAGTAGTGATATTGCTGGGTCAAAGGGTATGCACATTTTTGTAGCCCTTAGGGCATAGTTCCAAATTGCTCTCCAGAATGGTTGGATGCGCTCACAGCTCCACCAACAATGAATTAGTGTTCCAACTCTCCCACATCCTCTCCAGCATTTATCATTTTCTTGTTCTGTCATGTTTGCCAATCTTATAGGTGTGATGTGGTACCTCAGAGTTGTTTTGATTTGCATCTCTCTAACCAATAGTGATTTAGAGCATTTTTTCATATGATTATAGATAGCTTTAATTTCTTCCTCTGAAAATTGCCTGTTCATATCCTTTGACCATTTATCAATTGGGGAATGACTTGTATGATTATACATTTGGGTCAGTTCTCTATATATTCTAGAAATGAGGCCTTTATCCCCGAGCTTAGCTGTAAAAATTTTTTCCCAATTTACTACATCCCTCCGGATTTTGGTTGCATTGGGTTTGGTTGTGCAAAAACTTCTCAGTTTAATGTAATCAAAGTTATCCATTTTGCATTTCATAATGCATTCTATCTCTCCTTTAGTAAAGAATTCTTCCCTTCTCCATAGATCTGATAAATACACTATTCCTTGCTTCTCCAGTTTGTTCATGGTATCAATCTTTATACCTAAATCATGTACCCATTTGGACTTTATTCTTGTGTACGGTGTCAGGTATGGGTCTATGCCTAATTTCCGCCACACTGTTATCCAGTTTTCCCAGCAATTTTTGTCAAACAATGGGTTCTTATCCCAGAAGCTGGGGTCCTTGGGTTTATCAAACAGAAGGTTGCTATATTCCTTGCCTACTGCATCTTGAGTGCCAAGTCTATTCCACTTGTCTACCTCTCTGTTTCTTAGCCAATACCAAGTGGTTTTGATAATTGCTTAAAGCTTCTTCTTCTGTAAAACAGCAGATGATAATAACACCTTTATCTCAGGGCTGGTAAAGACTAAATGAAAAAATAGGAATCCCAACATTTGACAAAACCTTAAAGAGCTAAACTAAAGGCATGTGAGTTATTGCTTAGTCCTCTAAAATGTTCCCACATTTTAATGTGATTTTCAGGTTGTTTTCACACAATAGACTGAAAGCTCTAGGATAGGCCAAAACTTGTAAGGATCCTGCTAGATTCTTGTTGCAGTGATATGAATCCTAGTTTGGGAGTCAGAAGAAGCTAGATTCAACTTCTGCCTCTGGTACTTAGGAGCTATGTGACCTCCTTGAGCCTCAGTGTCTAGAGATTTGGTACTGGAAGGGAACTCGGAAGATATCTAAGTCAAACTCTTTAATTTAATTTTGAAAAGGAGGAAGCTAAGAGCCAAAGAAGTTAAATGACTTTCCCAGGGTCTTCTGCTCTTTTCATTCCATCATGCTGCTGAAATCCTAGCAAGGGAGAATTCTGAGCTGGGAAGGTGGTCCTAAGGTATAGCATTGAAGTTAGAGTGATAAAATTCAGTCTCCCCAGAGAAGCAGGCTTACACATCATCTTTCAGTTATGGAGAATGCATTCAATGTTTTCATTCTTCTACTTGCATTTAATACCTCTTCCTCTTTATGATTTTTCTTCATGGAGTCACTGAGGAACTTGGAAATAGACTTAGGACGATTAAAGGACTACCCAGGTTCCAAACAGTTCTAACTGCTTTGATTGTCATTCCTGGTTGAAAGCATCTAGGCCTAACCAAAGAGCATCCGGTTGCTGCCACTTGGAACTGAGAGTTCCTAGTAACTTCCAAATTAATGAGGTAATAACCTGATAAAAGGAGAAAGACTGCATTCAGGGTTAGAATATCAAGATTCAGATCCCAGCTGACAGTAACAGCACAACTTCACAGAGAAAACTGTGAAAACATTTTTTTTTAAAGGAAAAAGACTTCATCAATTTGGGTCTTGAAGGAATTTCTAAGACAAACTGAATGTTTAACTTCTATCCGAGAAGTGACAGTTTGGGTCATACTTGCTTTTAAAAAGTGAAACGTTTCATATTTTTTAATAGCTGTTTTGGTCAGTGGTACTATATCATCATGCCACATACCACTTTGAAGGGAAAATCTAACTCAATTATAAATTTAAGGAAGTCCACACTTAGGAATGATGTGTGGAAAAGACCCTTATAGGGAAGAAGGAGAGGCTTTGTTTCTTTCCCCCCATCAGCCATGGTATGTAACAGAAGAATAGGAAATAGCCCGTTCATCAATTCAGGAATTTGGTTCAGAGTTCAACTATAATTGATGGAAGAGAGACAGATAAGAAAAGGCATAGAAAGTTGGGGGGGACCTTAGATCATTTGGTTCGACTCCTTCATTTTACAGATGGAAACTGAAGCCTATAGAAGCAAAATTATTTGTAGTGACACTGCTAGATAGTGGGAAAGCAAGGACTAAAGCTTAATATAACATTAATAGCTATCATTTATATTATCTCATTTTACACACAACTCCGGGAGATTGGTGCTGTTATTATCTCCATTTTATAGATGAGGAATCTGAAGGAGGCAGAGGCTAAGTGACTTCTCTTAAGAGTCACTCATCTATCAAGTGTCTGATGCAAACTTCGAACTCAGGTCTTTCTGACTCCACGGCCCATGCTCTACCCACTTTTCCATCTAGATTTCTAGCTTTCAGCTATAGAAAACATCGGGCCATCCATACTGTTTCTTTTCAGACTTTCCCCTTGAAGAGCACAGGAGTGCTTATATGATACAAAAGGTATCATACTGATTCTAAACTTATCCTCTCTCTTGTCCTAGGTATTCTACCCCAGCAGAGATGGCACGAAGATCCCAATGTTCATTGTGCATAAGAAAGGAATTAAATTAGATGGCTCTCACCCTGCTTTTTTGTATGGCTACGGGGGCTTCAATATATCTATTACACCTAGCTACAGGTAAATGTGGAATACTCTTGAGACCTCAGAGTTTTGTTTGTTGTCCCAGTTTATAGATCTACATAGTAAGGTCATCATACTATATTAGACTTGGTTACCTTTCAAGATAAGTAAAAGGCATTTTCACTTGGACCTCTCAAGGTAATTTTATTCAGATGTTCTAAGAATCATCTGTAAATTTAATAATCATAATGGCATAATCATTTTCCTTTCCCTGGTATAAATTAAGCATTTTCTTTTGACTTAGAAGTGTCCTTATTAATAAGTACTCATTTTCTAGTATTTTGCTTTGTTTTCTGAACAGTCTCTGTAGTTTTTGAAATGTTAAGAGCAAAGGAAATACTTTCAATGACAGTCTTAGGATTTATTCCATAGGAAATTGAAAGCTGAATATTTATTATAGAAAACTTATTTGTATTCTTTCCTTCATTTGTTCTAACATGATTTGCATCACAGGATGATAGACTTAAAGTTGGAACGAACCTTGGAAGTCAGCTAGTTCATTCCCCCTTACTTTACAGATAGAAATGTAGGACTCAGAAAGATGTAATAATGGCTAAGAGACAAAATCTGGATTTAAACCCACATCCCGTGACTCCATCCAGTGCTATTTTCCTTGTACCACTTATATTTGGGGGTAAAAGTCATAACCCAGATTGTTGGTGACAGTATGATTGACTTCCTACTTGCACAGGCTTTAAGGTCAATGTTAGGAACTGCCTTAATGCACATTTATTAAACTGTCTGTTCCTTTCAAGGAAAAGTAAACAAGGGCACACGTTGCTTTCTTCCTATCTATTTCACATCTTCAACTTGCAGCTTATTTAAGAAAGGAATACCTTTACCATATTCCCATTTATTGGACTCAGGAAATAAAAAGTCCATACTCTGTTGCTTTACTCGTCTTCATTTGGAATCACAATATTAAGGGATACTTTGAGAAAAGAGGTTTCATCTGATACCTTTAAAATGGGCAAAACTGCAATAAAGATATTATGATTTTGGAAGAGAATTTCTTGGCATTATGTTTCCTCAGTGTTGTGACAGGCAGCTTTTGGCTTCATATGCTTTGGGCACTAGTACCTTGTGACTAGTCCAGGGCTTTGTAACCTTTTTTGTGTCATCAGCCCCCTCTGAAAATAATGTTGCTTAGTGCCATCAATCAAACATGTAGGATGATAAAGGAAATCAATTTTATTCAAACATAGTTATCAAAATATTTTTAAAGCAAGTTCCCAGGCCCTAGGTTAAGAACCCCTGAATTAAAGGATATTCTGGTAGACATCCTAGTATGACAATCTGGGCTGCTGCACAGATATATTTCATTAGCCTGAAGGTGACAGACCTCCCATTATGTATTCCTTACACTGAAGGTGTTCTTACATGAACTGCTTCTATCACCAAACCTAATTCTATAGACATAGGAGCTCAGTAGATAATTAGATTAGTGAACAGTCAGCATAAAATACATCTTTTACCTTACCTTTCAAATTTTTTCTCACTTATTTTGTATTTGGGTACTTTTATATATATATGCCTATGCATGAGTGTATGTATATAAATACACACTCACACATACTCTGTGTGTGTGTAAAACATTTGCATTCCTAATGTGAATCTGATTCCACAATTCATGATTTAGGTGCTTTAAAAAAAGAGCAAGACAGGATTTTCCCTTTGTATCAGGTAACCATTTATTAAAGCCTTCCATCTTTCCCAAAAATGTTCATAGGCAACAACAACAACAACAAAAAAAATCATAGAGCTTGTCAGTGAGGAGAATTATTCGCTTTATTCAAATATTCATAATTTTTGTCTACTCTAGAACGGTTTTAGCATTTAGAGCTGGAAAGGACCTTCCAAGTCATCTAAATTAGGAAACAGACTCGGCATTCTTTGTCTTGCTAACTGCCCAAATCACAGGTGCTAGATTCTTAGTCTAGAATCTTCAAGCTTGTATAATTGGGATTATAATTTGGGGACTAGCTGTGGATTATGTGCTTAGTGATGAAGCTGTGTCCTCCTTATTGTCCAGCCCTAATGTGGGAGCTCCCTAATGTTATAGGCTTGCTATCATTGGGTTCTGGATGATGTTTCACTTAATGGTTCCATACTCCAATAACACTAAGAATCTGTCATTAAACTATCATGATCATCACATCCAATATTAAGTACATTTTCTATGCAGAGCATTACCATTCTCTATTTAAATATTCAGACAACATAGAATTCATTATTTTTCAACAGTTCTTCTCCCTTTATTTCTGTGAATATTTTCCAGCATTTCTTTTAAAAATTCATATTATCCAGGTTTGAATCATTTCATGCAAGAGACAATTATATATCCTTTTTTTCCTCTGCAAGCTTGACTTTAATTTCCTTTTTCTTGTAAAAAACAGAATTATGTACCTTAAACAGGTGGTTTGGTTTCTTATTCTGAAATGAAAGACCTTTACATTCAATTATCTGGAATTGACCTTATTAAAAAGTAATTTCCTATTTTTCCCCCATCCTTTTAAAACATGGAGTTTAATTCCTAGGCTGTCCCATCCTCAAGGACTGGCCTTTGGCTGGATTATAAATCATTTGAAATCTGTCCAGCACTTTTGCAATACATGTTTCCCTCTATGAATGGTACTATACGACTATCACATTGTGTATTAGCTTAGACTACCCATTCCAACACAGACAGTAAAGCCAAATTCAAGACATCTCTGAACCATCATTAACATTCACAACTTTTTATTGAATGACTACTATTATTTTACTTGTTGAGATGTTAAGACACACGCCGTACTCTTGTGGAGTTTCCTGTCTAGCTGTCAGTGCAGGACATACATGAAACCTTTGGCATTTTCAAAGAACAGATTCTGAGATTCCCCAAGAATGGAAGCTGTGTTTCTCTTGCCCATGTCCTGCTCTAAGCTCATCACATGGCATCCGTTTAATAGGTGTCTGACCTTCCTCCTGACATGCTCAGGGTATCAGTGAAGCGCTCTGGCCTTCTGCCTGTCATCCCTTGTCCCCATCCATAAAAGCCATTCTTTTCCCATCACATAAGTCCTTGATATCCTGCTTACTCCTGTTCTTCATTTATTACATGCTATAGCCTGCTCACCTCCACCTTGTGCTTCTCCATTCCTCTCTGTGTGATATTCATTTGGAATCTTTTGGAGACTGTTGAATTCCTAATGTCCCAGACATACAGCAATACTCTTAGAATTTTGGAAGGAAATTTTTTTTTAATGGGCTTCTGCCTTTATCATAAGCTTGAAGTCATTTTTTAAAGAAGAAGCTGCTTTGTGATTTCTTGAGGATGTTCCAGTTAACAGGTTATCTGTTTTGCTCAAAGTATTTGTCTCTTCAAGTAGTCTCTTATATCACTCTCTGGATCTTGGAATTTAATAATAAGAGTCACTATCTGTGTGATGAAGCTCTTAGTCCAGTTTGGATGGAATAGTGTATATATGAAAAGGAGTGAGATTAGCTTTATTTCAGATTGTGTAAGGTCTTGAATTCCAGGTGAAATAGAGAGTTTGGACTTTATGTAATAGGTATTTGGGAGCTACTTGTTGAATGAAGAACGATGTCCTATTAACATAAAGTTTCAGGGAGAGGAGACTTCTAAGTAAAGATATCCAGCTAATATTTGGAAATGTGGGACTGGAGTTGTAACCTAAAAAGGACAAGCACCATGTATCTTTAATTCTCTGCAGTGTCTCTTTTTAAAATATATGCTTACTAACTATATCATAACTTTTCTAAAGTAACAAAGTGTTTTAAGGGCAAGGTACATAAAGCTTCTGAAAGTACAATTGTAATGACTTTGCTCTGAATTCTAAGAAAATTTTTGCTAAGACTTTAACTGCCAGCATTATTTAGTACACCCAAAAACTTATAGAAAAATACATTCAGTTTGATCAGGAAGTCCCTGTATCATATTCACACCTTTATGAAGTATTTATCATTATTCTGATATATTTGCCTAGTGATATATTTGCAAATATAGAGAAATGAGAAGCATTAGATTGGCAGTGCTTTCTAGCCAGCATCACTCAGGAAAAATTATAAAGTCTAATCAAATTGTCTTGTAACATGATCATTCTGGGCTCCACGTTTAAATGATACTGCATGCAGCAGAGCATTTTTTGGTTGTTTAGGTACAGTTTATATTTTTGAGAGAAAAGGAAATAACACCAGCAGCTAGAAAAATAACCAAAGATAATGATTCTTTTTGTTTGTTTCACAGTGTATCCAGGCTTATTTTTGTGAGACACATGGGTGGTGTGCTAGCAATAGCTAACATTAGGGGAGGTGGTGAATATGGAGAGACCTGGCACAAAGGTAAGACGCTGCCCCTGCCGAGACAAAATGGTGTGTTAATCAAGAGTGACATTGTGATTTTTTACTTTTTCTTTTTCTACTAATATCCTTCCCTCAGCCTAACAAAGAAAATATATACATCTCTGCATGTTCATACCTGCCCATTTGTATTAAGTTAACTTTTCCACACTTGTTGTTTTATAATTGTAATATACAGTAGTTAGATTTTAGAATTATTTCTCCAAAAGAATAATCAAAATGGTTTTCATTGTTGATTTTTTAAAACGTATGGAGGTCATCTTTGTAGAGTTGCATTCCTATGGGTATGCAATACTGCATGTCAGATTTTTTTGACGTCTTGTTTAATTTCACTGAAATACTTTTCTTTTTTATTCTGTGTATTATAAGGAATGGTTCTTGAGAGGGGGAAAGTAGGTGATGCAAAACAAAGGATAAAAATTATTTTTGAAACTATATATTAAGATGACCTTTTATAGATAACTAATTTGATACAGACTTTTGAGTGAGAAATTGGATATTCTTTTTTTTCCCCCTCAGTGTTATCCTTCTCTTTTAAAGTCATCTTGGGCTAACAGATTCAAGATGAACAATTTTTCTCCTTGACTCAAAACTTTTGTGTTAGCCTTTTTTAAAATGTGCTCTTTAATCCTTAACCAACTAACTGTGTGAAGGCCAGGGTCAGTTTCTTGCAGCTATTTTATACAGTCAGAACTATGTGTAAGCCAACCGGGTAGGCCAGGACATCCACTCACTCATCTTCACTCTTCTGAATCACATGGCCCAAAGGCAAGTGCTTTGGTTTTCCCCTTCAAATGAAACCCAGTAATCAGAGATAAAGAACATTAAGTGGAAATGTGTTTGTGTTTGTCCTTCATTCGCGAAGAAAACCATGCCATTAGAGAAATAATGACATGACTTGCACTTGACTTTGTTTTTGAGTGAGGGAGGGCTGTGCAAGTCACCAGACTAATCTGAATCCAGTGACCAGATATTGATCAGGATTACTGGAGATGACCCAGGATGAGGCAGTTGGGGTTAAGTGACTTGCCCAAGGTCACACAGCTAGTGAGTGTCAAGTGTCTGAGGTGAGATTTGAGCTCAGGTCCTCCTGACTCCTGCACTGGTGCTCTATCTTATTTATCCACTACACCACCTAGCTGCCCCAAGTGGAAATGTGAACAACAGACAAAAGCAGCTGGTAGGTATCAGACAGAGTTCAGGGACCAGCCCAGGGCTAGAGATGCCCAGTCTCTATCATTTTGAACACCACAGTCTGAGAAGAATACATTTCCAGTGACCATGACATTTTGGCTTAACTCCATCCCCAAACTTAAGCAAAATACTTGTTCTTTTCCACAACCACCCTTCTTTCCCAGGACCTAAACTTAAATTGAACTGGCAAGCAAGAGCTTGATTTTAGAAACTTTTCCCTGGACCAAAGTGAGATTGAGTGCTAGGACTGGAAATGGCCCCGTTGTTTTCGTTGTTCACTGTAGGATGATCATATCTGTAGTGTGATAAATTTGAAGTAAATCTTTTGCCTGGAAAGTGACTGATAATTGAGTTTAAATGGTCACTTAAAAATGTTTACTTCTATACTGCAAGTTGTATATCTTAAGCTAAGTAATAATAGCTGATTTGTTTCTCCCAGCTTATTAAAATCTTAATAACATTTGTTTTGATGTGTAAAAAAAACTTTAGTTCTATTGCTTCCTCTTAATTGAATTTCTACAGAAGTAGCTCATTTAAGATGCATAATTAGATATGTATCTATTTTTTGTTCATTTCATAGGTAACTTTGATGTTCCTTTGAGGGTGTGCCTGTGAATCTTTGACCTTTGCCCAAAACAGAGAATCCAGAGTAATGCAGTAAACTTTTCTCCATTTCATTTATTGTTTCCTCTGGTCTTACACTTAAGAGAAATGATTTGAAAATGAATAGAGAAACCCCAAATCTCCAAAGAGGCATATTATCAGTCCTCTTTATTCATTTCCAGTGATATAAAGTTTTATTTGAGGTAGTTGGCTTCCCCCCCAAGGACCTGAGAGGTTGCAGAACTTTTTGATGGTGTTGAAATTGTGTTTTTGGCTCAAGTGTATCGATCCTTAGGTATAAAACAGCTTCTAGTACATCGTCACATAAGTATTCTTCTACCACCCCGAATTGAGCAGGCCTCAAATCAAACTCACTATTCTTCCTCTACCTCCCAACTCAAAGACATTAGTCCCTTTATCATTTTGGGGGAGGCAGAAAAGCCTGGGGCACACTGAAACAGAAATGAGGGAGGATGTTAGCTAGTCTGGGACTACAAAATCCACCGTGCAAAAATGTGGGCATAAGAGCCTCCCATCCATTGAGGTTGGTGTGAATTTGTTACTTGATTTATGAATGACTTCAGCTTGAAATTTTATAAATAAGTGTTTAAGTAAAAGGTAAATATGGCCCCAGTATTGTATGTGGTACTGAAAGATTATAGCATAAAGAAGCGATTGGAGTTGGATATGGCTAGACAAAACTTCCATAAAAGATTTTTGAAGTGTATAGATTGGCATAGAACTTCTGGACAAGGGGATGTCTGAGATTTTTATTTACAGCATTCCAAACCCCTGAAGAAATGAGGGCATGGGAGCTAATAACAAGAATGATTCATATTTGTATATTATATAAATGATTTACAAAATGTTTTCATCCATAACATTCCTCTGGGGTAGGTAATGAGAGTTCCAAACTTAGGCAACACAAAATACCCTGATCTTACTCTGAAAGGAGGGATCATAGACAACCCATGCCTCCCAAATGATGGTGTTATTTTACTAAATGAGAACTTGGTAAATTCAGGATTTCTGAACTTTGTATGTTTGGATTCTTGCTTCTTGTTTGAATTCTTTGCATTCCCATTTGAGTTTGACTTCTACAAAGTTGTAATGTTTCTCTTTGACAAAGTGCATGTTCTCATTTGTCCTCCTTCTGAGAGGCATCCTGATAGTGAGTACATTACTGGACTTGGAGTCAGTCAGTTTGAGTTGGAGTCCTGCCCCAAATATTAGCTGTGTGATTATAGGCAAGCCACAATCTTTCAGAAGCTTGGTGTCCTCATCTACAAAAGAAGGAAAATAATGCTGGTACTGCCTTTATTTTGTTTTCTGCTAGATATTACTCTTGCATGTGAATTAGAAATTATTGAACTTTGAAAGGTCTCATAGAATCATGGATTTATCAATCAATCAAAAAGCATTTCTTAAGCACCTGCTATGTGCCAAGCACTGTGCTAAGTCCTGAGGATACAAAGAATATACCCAAAAAGAGTGAAATAATCCCTTCTTCTCATATATTCTGAGAGAGTAAGATATATATATATATATGTAAATATATGCATAATATATAAACAGTGAAATTGTAGTTTTGAGAAGGGTGACACTAGCAGCTGAGGGTCAAATAGGGTTTATATAGAAGGTGTCACTGGAGATAAATTCTGACAAAAGCCAGGGATTCTAAGAGATAATGTATTTGAGGCATAGAGGACAAATACTGCAAAGTCCCAGAGATGGAAGATAGAGGATCAGGTGTGGGAAAGTGGGTGGGTGGGCCAGTGTGACTGAATTACAGAGAACATGCTGGGAGGTAATGGACAAGAAAACTAGAACCTGGGTCCTCGGAGATGTTGTCTAATCCAACCCCTTCTTTTTATGGAAGAGGAAATAGAGGTTAATTAACTTTAAAAATTATTTTGTGTAAATTCTTCATTTGACACATATGAGAAAATGGAGTTCTGGAGAAGTAAAATTATTTACCCAAGGTCACAGCTAGTTAATGGCAGAGTAAACACTACAACGGGTTTCCTATTTCCTTTGGTCGAGTTTTCTTTCTGCTATGCTCTGTGACTGAATGTGACAAAATTTTCAAATTTCATGTGTTTTATTATTTAGCATTATTATTTATCATTTAGCATCTTTCCAAATGCAGTGTTTATTGGAAAGACAAATAACTTTGAAAAATTTTAGAACTCGAATGCATTGACTAACCACAATTTCAGAGGATGGATGAAGCATGCTACCCACCCAGAGAGGGGTGATGGACTCAGAGGTGCAAGATTAGACATACATTTTCAGACACAATCATTGTAGGGATTTGTTTCAGTTGACTTTGTGTCTTTGTTACATAGGTTGTGTTTATTTTTTTAATTGAGGAGGGCACAAAAGGGAAGACAAGGTTACCTTCCATGCACCCTCCCAACAAAAGAAAGAAAAAGGAAAGAGTATCTAGCATTGAAACATTTTTTTAAAAGCACAGAAAAGAATAGAAGTAAAGCCAGAAGGTATCACAGACAAGTAGGACAATTTTGAAAGTTACGTGCTAGATTAATGATATATTTAAAAAGAAAAGCAAGCTACACGTGATAGAAATATACAGTTTTATATACAATCTTCTTTTTCTGTTCTATCTATATGGAAAGTCTCATTTTATTTGACATTCTTTTAAAAGGAAGTGTAACATTGATCTAATTGTAATGAATTAGGAAAAGTTGTATATCGAAAAGGTTTTCTATTAATTTTCATGTAATATTAAGTTCACTCTTGGATGGGGTCATTGAAGATCTGTGTAAAAGAATCTGTCCTGCAAGTCTGTTACTGAGAATTGTAACCCACTTGTCCTATAATACAAGCATTTTATTATTTAGGACTCAAGAAAGCATTAGGGTTGGGGGATACCAAATTATCTCCTCATTTCCTTGAGCTGAAATTCTTTTCTACCTTGTTGTGAGTTTCTTTTGACTGTCTGGTATTATGAGTTTTATGAAATAAACTCTCAGTATCTCCCCTTTCTCCCCTGCTTTTGACATATTGTAGGTGGTATCCTGGGCAAAAAGCAGAACTGTTTTGATGACTTTCAGTGTGCTGCTGAATATCTTATAAAAGAAGGTTACACTTCACCAAAGAGATTGACTATTAATGGAGGCTCAAATGGAGGACTTTTAGTGGGTAAGATTTCTATTTCTATTCATTGTGTCTGCTTTTTTAAATATTAAGTAAGTTTTCAAAGAATCTTATCTGAGGACACCCTTCAAATTATCCTAGTCAGTGGAGAGAAGATACACAGACAATCTAAGATGACAAACAATTCAAAAACGATTTATAGTATTTTAGATTTTATATGTTGGGATAAATCATTTCATAGGCATTTATTTAGCACCTACTATGTACCAAGCATTATTCAGGGTACTAGGCATATAAAGAAAGTTAATATTCATTAAACTATACCACACTGCCTTTCCTAAAATTAGCATGTATCAAATTTGAATATGATCTTTAATTGGTGTTACTTTTCAACGTATGATGAAAATCTTAAGACACAAAAGCTGAAAAACATACCTTAGACATAACATAGCCAAGTTGGTCTTACTAGTTAGGGCTATGCTATAGAAACTGGCTTGATTTTATAGAAGAATTTGCAAAGAATGAATCATAAAATATTAAAGCCAAAAGAGAATGTAGAAATCATATTGTCCTTCCCCCCAAACCCCTTTTTTAAAGAGAAGGACACAGAGGCCCAGAAAGGTAAATTCTAAGGTCACACAACTGTTTAGAACCATGAGCCCTCTACTCCATCTATATCAAATGTTCACATTTCCACACTTTGATCTTAAATATGCACCATTCCCCCCAAAACATTTTTATTTAAAATCCTCTCCATGCTTTAACCTCCTTGATACTAACATAAGGAAAGTTGTCTTATTTTAGAGATGCTATGTTCAAGTGTGATCTATTTTCAAATCACCAGGATATATAAAAATACAAATGGCACAAGGCAAGTATACTATAATAAAG
Source organism: Notamacropus eugenii (assembly GCF_028372415.1). Lineage (NCBI taxonomy): Eukaryota > Metazoa > Chordata > Mammalia > Diprotodontia > Macropodidae > Notamacropus > Notamacropus eugenii. Next base: position 184,297,581 of record NC_092873.1, on the reverse strand, counting down.
ATAACAGTAGTAAGCTTGTATCTTGGATGATTGCCACAATTCACCATGAATAATCAACTACTTGAGCCGACTTGGGAGCCAGGAAGACTTGGGTTCAAGTGCTCCCTCTGACATAAACTTGCTGTATGCCTGTAGGCAACCTCTCCAGTTACAAGGGACCTATATTGGTAGGAGAAGTTTCCTTATCCAGGCATTCCCTAAAAATCACAGTTCTGTTGGCTATCCCTGTCATAATATACTATGTAATTAATCATCCATAATTAATATTTAATGAAATTATAATTCACTTTTTGAAAGAAAAGCTTATGAGTAATTTATACATATAACCATCAAATAAAATTCTATTTTAAGAATCATGTTCTGAGTCTTTCTCCTCATTTCATCTATAAATTTCTTCCATCACTTTCTCTGATATGTCATATGCTTAATTGATTCATTAAAGTGTTTTTTTCAGCTTTCTATGACTTTTTTAATGCTAAAACAGTTTGGACACTTTAGAAAAATGATTAGCATTTTATAAGTAATAAGTTGTGTTGGTGTTCAGTATTCCACATATTATGTCAATCTCTCTAAGGTCATGGAGAGAATAATTGCATATAGATGACACTTTATAAATTCTTTGATAATCTGATATGTACTCATAGTAGAAATACCTTGTGTACCTTGTTGATGTCCTTGTAGCTTTCTTATTGGATTTGGCTATCATGTCTTTTGAGAGTTGAAAGTGAGGACCAATAAGAAGTTCTGTGGTTTGTGGGATTTACAGAAGAGAAATGGGAAAGTTCAGATAGCTTGAGCAGGTACTATAAACTGCAGATTTTTTTTTTTATATCTAGATTATACTTGGTCTTAAATAACCCACATATAAGATATGGTTTTGAATAGCCTATATAAATTTCAGTCTTCACACAAGTCTTCACATTTTTTGACTATAAAAGCATGCCAGTTTTGAGTGTTATCCTGCATTCCATTTTCTAAGTTAATAGAAAACTTTACTCCTGTCAACAATAAATTTGTGAATCTAATCCAGTCCCCCCTTCATTACCCTCTTTTTCCATTAAAAGTAAAAATGTATACTTCCATAATAATTTAAGGTTAAAGTTGTACAAAAATTTTGTAAGCATCATTTTCTTAAGTAATAAAAATGTATTCTCTAAATTTGATGGGATAAATGTGAAAAATCAAGTGATTTCAGTAAAGGCATAAATTTTCTTGTGGTCTCCATTGTTTCTTTAAATACATATTATATTTAAGCATCTCTCTCTCTTTGAAATTTTTATGTATTTGGTATGGAAAATGTCTCCAAATCAAGCCTGTGTGTGCCTAGCTTAGCATGTTCCATGTTGAGTCCAACCTTTCCCTCCTGATAGCATTTCTTCCCATACCCCTGCCATTGTTATTGACATTAACCAATTCTGGTCTTCTTTATTGTCAAGGATTAGCTAGTCACTCTGCCTGCTTCTTAGTCCACTGTTTCAGAGCCTTCAGCACTCTTTTCTCAGGTGGCCAGCTTCCTTACTAAAAAAAGATCCCTCTGGGTGGTTAGGTAGCGAACAAAAGAACGAATAAGAGCTGGAAGAATGAGAGGAGAAAGAAGATGATACAGGGAAAATTATACAACAAAAGGATGACTGGCAAGGAGAAATTGGAAGGAGGGATCAGTCATTATGAGAGGTAACAGTAGCTAGACTAGACGAGTTAAAGAATCAGTCAGTAAGTTTTCATTGAGTGCTTGTGTGCCCAGCACTATGCTAGGAACTGGGAATACAGTATATATAAAGTACACTGTACATTCAAAGAGTGAAAAAGTTCCTACCTGAAAGCAACATATGTGAGGAGAAGAAGGGAGATAAAATATTGTGGATCAAAGGATAAATAGCATGGAATGATCCATTGGAAAAATAACACTGACTAGGTACTAGTAAATCTGAGGTCAAGACCTAGCTTATCCTCTATAGCTAGTTGTGTGAACTTGGTTAATTAATGTAATACTCTGGCCTTAGTTACATTTATAAAATGAGTAGATTAGACAAGTTTATTTGAGGTCTCTTTTAGTTTAAAGATCTGTGAGCTACCAAAAAGGGTCATATTCATCCCATTGGCCTCTGGGTCACATTTGATTGTTTTTTAATAATTCACATATAACTTGAGGTTCAATCTGTCTGCCCTTCTGTTGTTTCTTTTAGCTGCTTGTGCTAATCAACGCCCTGACCTCTTCGGTTGTGTCATTGCCCAAGTTGGAGTAATGGACATGCTAAAGTTCCATAAGTATACCATTGGCCATGCCTGGACCACAGACTATGGTTGCTCTGACACAAAAGAACATTTTGAATGGCTTAGCAAGTAAGATTCTTAAGTTTCATTTGTTACCTAACAGTTAATGCTTTGATTTATGCAGTTTTGAAGTGAGTTTTTCATTAATAGCCTTTTAAAAAATGTTTTATTTATGCTTTTTAAAACATCATCTTCACCTACCAGTAACCACTCCCTCCCCTGCCACAGCAGTTCTTCCTCCAGCAGAGGATAGTTTGGATAGTTTTGCCTGATAGAGTATGCCCCATTCTGTACATACAATCAGTCCTCTGCCCTTAACTGCCAAGAAAAGAGAGATGTTTCCCCATTTGTCTTTGGAATAAAGATTGGCCACAAGGCTTAATAGCTTTTTCATACAGTGTTTACACAGTTTATTGTTCTCACTTGCCTTAACCCTCAATATTGAGGAGGAAATTCATTCCTACATTTTAGGGAGAGTAGATATTTTAGTGATAAAACGAAAGCAAAAGTAGGGCACAATTTGCCATGCAGATGTAATAGATCATAGCAGGTTTCTGATGTCCATCTCCCAGACTTTTAGCAAACATTGCTAAGATTCATTTCTTTCCTCTTCCCATGCCACAATTTTTAAAAGAAAATAGAAAAAATGGATTCCTGATAGGAGGAAAAACACAAAGGCCCATACTACTTGTCCACCTTACATCAATATGACTTCCCAGAAACCTGCAGAAAGACAGAAAGTCAAGCTTGCTTGCCAGTTCCTTAAGAAAACCACCATAGATTGTACTAGGTGTATACATACAGACATATGTGAGTCAAACATCTACTATATGCCAGGCACTGTGCTTAAGCCCTGGGGATACAAAAAGATATAAGACAGTTCCTACCTACAAGGAACACACACTCTAATGGGGGAGACAACAAGCAAGCAGGTATGTTCAAACAAGCTGTACAAGAAAAATGGAAAATAATTGATAGAGAGAAGGCACTAGAAATGAACAGCTGAGAAAAGTTTCCTGTCGATGATGAGATTTTAGTTGAGACTTAAAGGTATCCAAGAGGCAGAGATGAGCAGGAAGAGCATTCCAGGAATGGAGGACAGCCAGGGAAAATGCCTGGAGCTGAGAGTTGGAGTATTATGTTCATGGAATAGCCAAGAAGCTGGTGTCACTGGATCAAAGAGCATGTGGCGAAGAGTTAGGGTACTGGAAAGGTAGGAGGGAGCTAGGTTATGAATGTCTTTGAGTGCCAAACAGAGGACTTTGCATTTGTTTCTGTAGGTAATGGGGAACCACTGGAATTTATTGAGTTGGGGGGAGTGACATGGTCGGACCTATACTTTAGGAAAATCACTTTGGTGGCTGAATGGAGTATGGATTGGAGTGGCAGGCAAGCCCATCAGCAGGCTATTACAGTGGTCAATGTGAGAGATAATGAGGGCCTGCACCAGGGTGGTAGCTGAGTACAAACTAAAATAAAGTGAAATAGGACAAGAAAAACAATAGATATAATTAATTACTCCAGTAATGTAAAGCTAATAATATTAAAAATGGTCATATAAACCAATACTATTTAATCATAATGATTGCCCTTGATCCCAGAGAAGAAATGAGGAAATGCCCCTCTCTTCTCTCATTAGAGAGGTGGGAACTATGTGTACTTTTATATGCACTATCAGAGATGATAGCTGTGTTCATTGTTTTTGCTTAACAGAAAACAGTTCCTACCCACAAGAAGTTAATAGTCAACTGTAATTCTGCCTTGAGTTTGAAGTCATTTGTTTTAATGACATTTTCAGAGGCTCAGGGGTCCTGCAATTTGACAGTGGGAGCTTACAAAAAAAGGAAATTATATGGAGGGGGGAAAATCTTAAATTTCTTTCTGAATATTAAGGGCTAAGGAAATACAGGAGAAAGTAAGGAATATAGTAAAGTTATTTTATTCCTTCCCAAGCCTTTCTATATATGTATTAAAAGGTAATTTTTCTTCAATGCGTTGCATTATTAGAGAGATTAAAAATTTATCTAGTTCACCCTTTTCAGTTCCATCCATATGCAAAATGAGAAACTGGCAAGCATTCTGTGGAAACCATCTAAGCTAAGGTGTTTGCCTGCTCATTACTCTTATGTTCAGTCACCTGAAGCATAAACAGTTTGAGAAAAAGCATGATCTACCTAGGAAATATCTAAATATAAATAAGTGCTCTAAATTCTCAGCATCATTTAGTATTTGTATAAGCAGATCAAGTAGCATTTACTTTCTGTGCCTTAGCTTTCTCTCTCAGTAAACAGTAGATTCACATTAAGTAGATATGATTATTTAACCCGTACAACAACGGAATAACAGAAACAAGCCTCATTTTTAAATCCTTTGTTTTGCATTGTGTGTCCAGTTGGCATGGTTGGTATACAGTAAACAATCTTTTAATGTAGCTGCTTACACAAACATGGTATTTTCATCAGATAAAAAATGTTTTAGTAATGAATCCACATTTGCATAATTGAACTTCTGTTGTCCAGCAGAAAAGTATTCAGTTCCTTTTTTTTCCATTTGCACACATTTACTGTTAGAGCTACAGGTAGCCTAGTTTTCTAGGTGCAGGTAATAGGAAAAGTATTTTGCATGTTCAGTTTTTAGCTTACATGTGCCATGTAAGAGAGAGGGAGACTTAAAAGCTCTTAAATTTTTGAACTCATGTATATTTGTTAAGTATATATCACAAGTTTAATAATAACAGTAATAGAAATGTTTCATGCTTAGATTAGAACCTCCTAAAGGGGAAAGAAATTGTAAGAACTAGAAACTATGCCTACTTCTCAGAGTTTGGTGAGATCAGCCCAGAAGTTGACTGACTCACACCATTAAACTCCAATCAGTCATTTTACCATTGGCTCTTTTCACCTGATCTTTATCAGCATTCCTTATGAGGGCAGCTAGGTAGTGCAGTGGATAGAGCACCAGTCAGGAGGACCTGAGTTCAAATCTCACCTCAGACACTTGACACTCACTAGCTGTGTGACCTTGGGCAAGTCACTTGACCCCAATTGCCTCATCCTGGGTCTTCTCCAGTCATCCTGATGAATATCTGTTCATTGGATTCAGATGGCTCTGGAGGAGAAGTGAGGCTGGTGACCTGCATAGCTCTCCCTCACTCAGAACAAAGTCAAGTGCAAGTCATGTCATCATTTCTCTGATGGCATGGTCTTCTGCAATGAAGGATGAACACACACACATCAGCATTCCTTTATTTTTCTTAGTTTTTCAGTTTTGCATTCAAGAGGCTATTTATTTTCTCTTATTGCCTATGAGGCAAGTACCTTCTAGGTTGAATTAAGCTAAACTGAAGCCAAATAGGGGAAAAGTATCCAATTTGAAAAGTGGAAATATCCCATCAACCAGATAGTCTATATACAAAAGGAATCTCCCAGATAACGTAGCTGACAAAAGTTCTTCAGCCTGTGTTTAAAGACCTCAAGCAAGGGGAACCAGCCACCTCTCAGGGTAACCCATTCCACTTTTGAACAACTGGAATCCTTACCTCAAGCCTGCATTTGCCTTTTTTGCAAATTCCACCCACTGCTCCTGATTTGGCCCTCTGGGACCAAGCAAAACAAATCCAATGCCTCCACATGACAGCTTTTCAGGCCTTTAGATGCTTGGAGACAGGTATCTTGTTCCCACCAAGTCTTCTGATTTGGGGGCTAAACTAACAGCTTCAATTCTCTTATAAGGGGAAGGAAAGAAGAAGGGAGGGAGCATTTATATAAAACAGGCCACTGTGCTAAGCACTTCATTCATATCATCTCATTTGATCTTCAGATGCTGTTATTATCTCCCTTTTACAGTTGAGGAAAGTGAAGCAAATAAAGGTTAAATGACTTGCTCAGGGTCATATAGCTAGTAAGCGTCTGAGCATGGATTTGTATTCTGGAAGACCTGAGTTACATATAACGTAGACTCAAAACCTCTCATCATCCTGCTAGTCTGTCTGTGGACTCTGTAGCTGATTAGTGTCATTCTTAAAATGTAGTGAGCAGAACTGAACATAATACTCCAGATGTCATTCCATGAGGGTAGAATACAATGGGACTATCACCCTATTCCTTAATGCAGCCCAACACCACATTAAATTTTTTGGCTGTCAAATCACACTGCTTCCTCATATTGCATTTTTAGTTCATTGAAACCCTCAGGTATTTTTCAGAATAACCTGATTTTCCCTCCACCCTCTTATATTTGTGAAGTTGATTTTTTTTGCACAAAAATCTATGACTATACGTAAAGATAAATTTATCCTTGTTGAATTTCATCTTATTAGAGTCAACCCAGTGTTCCAACTTGTCAAGATCTGATATTGCTAGGTCTCCTTCCTTTCTATGTCCACCTCTTCCCTTTTCCTTTTGAGATTCTTGATCTTTTTTTCTCTAGAATCTAGATGCAAAGATTGGGGTTGGGTGAGGGGTGAAATGTGTGAAGAAAAAGGACTTAACCAGTACCAGATTCCAAACTCTACTAACAAAGCATTAATCATCCAAGCTCTTTGGTACTGGTTAAACAATAGCAAAGTCAGTTAGTGGATAGGCAGAAGTATTGTATACAGAATAGTAGAATAGTGTTCATTAATCAGTCCCAAAGATGCCAACTGCTCTGATAAGGACTCACTATTTGGCACGAACTTCTGGAAAAACTGAAGGAGCTATGTAATAAATTAGGTTATAGGAAATAGGTTTAGAACAGTAATCTCCCAGCCATATACCATAATAAACTCCAAATAGATACAGGACTGAGATATAAAAGGTAATGTCATAAACAAATTAGAGGGGAATGGAAGGAGATAACTTTTTGCAACCTTGGATAAAGGAAGAATCATTAATAAGATCTTTGCATCAAGTTTCTCTGTGATTCTGAATCCTCGGTTGCTGATATAAAAACCCTGTTCCCCACCCCCAGTTGCCCTCTCCTTGACTCCCATTTCCTTTATTCCTTGTCCTCCCATTCTTTCTCTCTCACAGTGTCCCATTCCATATCTAACCAACTTTTCCACTGTGCTCTCTGGAATGCTTGGTCCATAATTATCAGATTTGCTTTCATCTCACATCTTTTCCTTTCTTTTTCTGTCTCTCAGTACTCAGTGAGACATGGCTCCTTCTGTTGATGTTGCCTCAATTACCATGGTTTTCCAGTTCTTTAGTCTGTTCAGTCACTATGACCTACTTTTCCACTGCACCTCAGCCTCATGCAAAGGTACCCATACCCTTCATCTTGCCATCACCCATAACTGTTTCACTTCTGTGTTCATGAGCTCCAAAAATTCCTTGATCTGATCATAATCTTTATTGTTCTATCTTTCCTTATATAACCTCTGTTCTTTATTTTCTTTGTGACCTTAAATCTGTTCATCCCTTAATTTTTTCCCAGACCATCACTCCTACATTGACTAATCTTTTGTCTTCACTGTCTCAGTAACTTGCTGAATCAGTTTAACTTTCTACTATCCTCTACATAAATCCCTTGCCCCACTGTCCATCTCACCTGGACAAACCCCAACTTTGGATAACTCCCTCCGTTTGCCTCCTTTCTTCTTATTCACATAGTACTGAGAGCTGGACAAAATTAGTGGGATCCTTTACAGATTTATGTTATGTATTCTTAACTGAGCTTTCACTGCAGCAAGACACACTTCAAAAATCCACTCAATAGTCCATTCACCATAGTGGCTATTCTAAACCTTTTCATTCCTTCCTTAAACCTCCCACATCTGCCCACTTGAGGATTTTGTTTATACCTTACTGAAAATCTTGAAGTCATGTACTGAGAGCCCTCTTCTGCCTTCCTCATCTTCTCTCACCTTCTCCTTCATCCTGCTCCCCCATGAAGAGGTGACCCAAATCCTTGACAAGGCAGACCCTTGATCTTGTCACTTCCCATCTTTTCCAGCATATTATCCCCGCCATCATCCACCCCCACCTCCCAGTTCCAGTCCTTCTGGACACTGTGATTCATTCTCTCCTAGATATTCTCACCTCTCTAGATTTCTGTGACTGTTCTCTCCTTTTTCTCCTACCTGTCTGGTCAACTCTTCTTAGCCTCTGTTTCTTAAACTAGGTCACACCCAATAACCTTTCTATCCCCAAAACTCTGTGGGCCCTGTAATATCAAATCTATGATATGTTATGTAGTGATATCATCAGTTCCCATGGATTCAGTTATCTCTATGCGGATAATTCCCAGACATATAGATGCAGCCCTAATCTCAATCTCTCTCCTTTCTCTCCCTCTTTCTTTCTACTTCTCCTTCTCCCTCCCGTCTTGTATCAATAACTGCCTTTTGTACATCTCAGGTTGGAAATTTCATTGGTATCTCAAACTTGACATATCCAAAATAGAACTCATCATGTCTTCTCCTAAACCCTCCATACTTCTTAACTTTCCTGTTAATGTCAAGGGCAGTCACCTAAGCTCACAACCTGTGTCATTCTCTGTGACAGCATGGTCATAGTGACCTCATATAGCCTACCTATTGTTAAACTTGTGGGTTTTGCCTTCACAACATCTCCTCTCTATTTCTTTTCTCCACTCGTGTAGCCACTACACTTGTACAAGCCCTTATCACCTTTTTTCTAGATTATTGTAATTGCCTTCTAAATTAGCCTTCCTGATTCATCTCTTCCCAACTCCAATCTGACCTCCATTCAGCTGCTAGAGTAATCTTAAAGCACAAGTCTGACCACATTAGCCCCTACTCAGTAAGCATCTGTTCCAAATCAAACATAGACTCCTCCCAGACATTTAAAGCTCCTTATAACCTGTCTCCTTCCGTCTTATACTTTTGTCCTCCACACTCTGCACTCCAGCTGTGCTGACCTACTTGATCTTCCACACACAGAACACTTTATCTCTCAGTTCCATACATTTGCACTGGCTATCTTCACCTTGATTAGAATGTTCTCCCTCCTTGCTTCCCGCTCCTATCTTTTCCCGGCTTCCTTTACAATTAAGCTCAAATCTCTTCTGCACAAAGCCTTTCCTGGTCTGCTCACCCCCAGCTCCAGTCCTTTCAGAGCTTACCCTCCAATTACAATTTATCTATCTTATCTCAACATATTTATTTGCATGCTATCTACCCCTTTAGAATGGGAACACCTTGAGAGCAAGGACAGTGGTGGTTGTTATTTTTTTCCCTTCCTTTCTTTTTATCTTCAGTACCTAACACTATGTCTGGCACACCATAAATGTTTCATGACTGCCTGATAAAGGTCTGATATCTAAGATATATAAGGAACCCATTCAAAACTAGAATTGAAGAGTTATTCTGAATAGTCAAAGAATATGACTTTAAGGAAAGAAATCCAAACTATCAACAACTAAAAGTTTTCCAGGTCATTAATAGAGAAATGCAAAACAATTCTTAGGTTCCACCTCACACCTAACAGATTGGCAATGATAAAAAATAAAGGAAAATTACAGTTGGGATTTAGTAAAAGCAAAAAAAGGAGAAGACTACTAATGTAATAGTCAGCCATTCTGGAAAGTAATTTGGAGCAGAACACAAAAAGTCACTCAATTGTGCATCAGCAGTATAACTCCTGGGCAAATACCCCAAAGAGTTCAGGGGGAAAAAGTACTCATGTATACAAAAATATTCACAGCAGCACTTTCTTCATAGCAGAATAAGGGAGTGTCCATCATTTAGGGAATAACTTAACAAATGGTTTAGGAATACAATGGAATGTTGTTGATACTAGAAATGATAAAAGGGATCGACTTAGAGAAACCTGGAAAGGCTTGTATGAACTGATGCAGAGTGAAGTGAACAAAACTCAGAACCCTTGCTGAGTATTGTAGTGACAAAATTACAACAACATTATAAAGAAAAATATCCTTTAAATACTAAAGAACTTTGTTCAGTACTGTACAATGGCCACCCAAGAGTCTAGAGGGCTGATGATGAAATATGGTACTCTTTGTCTGACAGGGATCCATAGAGAAGCAAAATGAGACGTTCATTTTTAGATTTGACCAACATCTACATTCATTTTTCTTGACAATGTTTATTTTTTTTATACAAAAAGGTTTTGCATTTGTTTAAGGGTAGTGATGCAAAAAAACAGAAAAAAAAAAGGTGGTCATTGGTGTATTTTTTTTAACTTGCTCAGAAGACAACAGGATGAAGTTCAGAGGGAGATAAAACAGGACAACTTTAAAACTAACCTATATTAAATGGGTGTGTATTTAAACAAAGTGTAATGGATATTTGTGATTTCCTGTAAAAGCTACCTTTTTCTCTTCTTTATATATGGAAATGATGATGGTTTTAGTGTGTATCAAGTTCAACAACGTTTAAAAATTGAGATCAAAATGTCCTGGAGAAAAATGAACTCAGCAAAGTTTAAGGAAATAAAAAGGGTAGATAGAATTGTGTACCTTTCCCATTGGTTTATTTTTTATTTTTCTCCCTTTAAAAATGCTTATATTTAATATAATCTTCAAATTTTGTTTAGGGTACTGAGAGGTAAGTTGGTTATGGCCCCACTGGAACCCAAACCTTCCTGACTCCCTGGCTGTTCTTTGTCCACTAACCAGGCTGCTTCTTCTGAAAGTTATTTATCTCCAGGCTTAATTGGAGCATTTTTTCTCCTCACATTTTGGAAACAGTTATCCACACAGGTTAAGGTCATCTTTCGAAGCAAAAGACTGTCTCTGTATTTTGTAGTTAAATACCAGCAGCTTTCCTCTGATTTAGTCACAGGCAATCTATTTACCTTGATTGACTGTGAAAACTAATTATGGGAACAATCTTGCCGTTCCCTCTGCCTCTTGTGTGAATTGAAATTTAAATACTGTTGTTTCCTTAGCAGTGGTTTGTATTACAACCCTCTGATCCAGACTGCCTTAACTATGGAGTTTCATACAATTGACTTTCAAAAGCGTTTACATTCCTCTTAGAATAAAATATTTCCAAAGCACATCTCATCAGAAATCCTGAGGTCTTTAAAACCAATAATCATAAAGGGATAGGAACTGTCTGATTTTATTAGTAGAAGAAACCCTTCTCCCAATGATGTGGGGGGTACTTTTTCTTCAACTTAAAAGTCTTCGAACTGAAAATCTACAAAATCAATATTTAACTCTGTAAACCATTATTTTTTTGTGTTCCTTTACTCAGAACCTCCAAGGGTATCTGATACATTCAACTAAATGCTTTGAAATAAATAGTTCAGTGAAATGATAGACAAAAAAAGGAATTAGCCAAACCAACTGTTTAAAACTTGATTTTATTTACATCCATAAGGTGACAGAGTGGGCCGATGTTCTAGACACAGGAAATTTTTAATGAATTCTATTATTTCTTAAAAGTGATTATTAAAAAAACTATCACTAGATGTTCATATTCCTAGCTTCGAGGTAACTGGGGGTGTGGTCTGTAGGGAGGAGCATGATGAAGACATCATTGGATTTAGTCAGAAGACATAGGCCAGTCCCAGCTCTGCCACTTAATTGTATGACTTTGAGCAAATCAGTTGATTCCTGTAAGCCACAGTTTCCTCATCTTTGCTGCCTACTTACAGGGTGGTTGTAAGAATTAAATGAGAACAACACATAAAGCACCTTTTTAAAACTGTGTAAAACATATATAAAACTTGTAACAAATGTCAGACATTGTTAAAAAATGAAATTACAAAAGAAAAAAATTAATTGAATTTGGTAGTACTCACTTTCTACTCTTCATGCAATGTTCCTGAACCTAAATTCTCTTATATTCAGAAGGACATATAAGGTCAAGATATATGCCCTCCTATCAAGTCAGGTCCACAGATGTTTATTACACACCTACACAGTGCCAGGCTCTGTGCAGGGTGCTGAGCATAGTAGTCCATGCTCTCATGGAACCCACAATTCAATGGGGGGGAGGGGAACGGCAACCATTATGTTCAAAGATGACATAGGCAAGAGAAATTGAGTATAATTTCAGAGACACACATAAAGGAGGACTGGAGAAGGCTTCTTACAGGAAGTAGGATATTAACTGGGACTTGAAGGAAGACAGAAGTGAAAAGGAAAGTAATAAGACTGATGGGGGACAGCCAGTGAAAATGCACAATCAATCAGAAGATGGATGGCGTGTTTTATTCAGGGAGCAGCAAGGAGGTCTTTATCCTATAAGTGTCACAAAAACTAAGAAGGTTTGCATAACTTTGAGTGCACACCTGTGTTCTACTTTATACACTGTGCCCATCCTTATACACAGGAGAAAACTGTCCTCCTTGCCTACTAACTCAGTGACCCAAAAAATTATGATTGATCCCTTACTGTTTATTTCATTTTGAGCAGTTGAGGGGAAAAAAAATCAAAGGAATATCAAAAGAAATCAAACAGCAGAAAAAAAAACAACACAAGTGCTTTAGATTTCAGACTCAGTAATCCTTCAGGCTCTTTTTTATAATTTTTCTATGTTGAAATTGAGTCCTTGACCTTGCGCAAGTCATTTTCTCTCTGGGCCTAATTCCTTCTTCCTTAAGAAAGGCAACTAGGTGGTACAATGGATAGAGCACTGGCCTGGATTTAGGAATTCCTGAGTTCAGATTCAGCCTCTGGCACTTAGTAGCTTTATGACCCTGGGTGAGTCAACCTGTTTTAGTCGCTGTTTCTTCACATGAGAAATTCAATAATAATAGCACCTAGCTCCAACGGTTGTTTTGAGAATCAAATGAGATAATATTTATAAAATTATTTCCTCACTATTATTGTCATCATCATCATCATCATCATATTCTCTGTTAGATGAGATGTCTTCCAGCTCTACAGCCATGATCCTACTTAATCCTGTTGGACAACAGAGATCCTCTCAAGTGCTATACAGGTGTTCGTATTAACAGTAGCTTCAGTTAACAGTCATTTTCCATCCATTTATAAGGACTAGGTTAGGTCAAAGTCTCCTCTGTGTTCTGGACAGGTAAAGAAGTAAGTTGACAAAATTAACCCTACCATTACTAATTAACCACTTTTAAAAATAGAGCATGTCTTGCATGTCTGTTAACATTGATACTGAACCACATAAAATTTCTTTTGTTTTTCAGGTATTCACCATTACATAACATCAAGTTACCTGAAGGGGACGGAGTCCAGTATCCATCCATGTTACTTCTCACTGCAGATCATGATGACCGGGTGGTACCCCTTCATTCCCTGAAGTTCATTGCGACCCTGCAGTATATTGTGGGCCGAAGCAGAAAGCAGACTAACCCTCTGCTCATTCATGTTGATACCAAGGCAGGCCATGGAGCAGGAAAGCCTACTGCTAAAGTTATAGAAGAAGTCTCTGATATGTTTGCATTTATAGCACGGTGCTTAAATATCGATTGGATTGAATAAGTGAAATGCTCAGCTCCCATTATATCCCCAAAATAAACCTCAAGGGCTTTTAACCACCATTTACACAGAGAAACAAGTGGGCATAGTACTTGTATTTGAGAACACTGTTCCTACATCCAACAATCACAGTTCGTTCTTCCAGTGACCCAAACTGTTGTGGGAATTTTATCTTTTTTAGGCTTCTCCTTTTTATTATTTCCTGGGAGTGACTTTTTCTGCCATATTCAGACATATGTTTAGGAAAAAAAAAAAGCATGTTTGGACAAATAGCTAAATTGCAGCAAATGCTGTTGTTAATACTTAAAGATTTCCAGAGTTTTAAAGAAGTAGTCAAGCTTCCTATAAAATCTCTTAATGTTATTTGCTCCCATAACCTTATCCAAGTCACCTGTAAGTACACATAAGAACTGTGATAATACAAAAACAACATTTCTTTACAACATAATAAATGTTATTTAAGAATGGGAGGCTTTATTTCTGTTTCTTTACAAATTACTGGTGAGGGGATACTAAAGTTCTAATCGGAAGGGATTAAATTATTTTTCTCCCAAAATATGAGCTTTGCCCAGCTTTGTAACAAATTGATTTCTAGAAATGTCCTAAATCTTTTTTATATTCTTTGGATTAACAGCTTATAAATAATGTGATTCAAGTGATCATTTGAATATAAACTGCTTTTTTTTTCAATATTTTGCTCTTCACGGATTTGTTCCTACCTCTTCTAACAAGCTTTCTTTTATTTAAATGCCTCCTATAAAAATGGATGAAAACTGGAAAATGATGGCTGCTTCCTAAGATCCAAACTTTAATTTCTTTCCTTAAGTTAACAAGATTTCTGGAAATACTAGTCCCTGCCAGTTCTAAATGGTATGATAAGTGATTCTTGTATCATGGGACCCAAATTCCTTGAACTTTCCAAACAGATATTTGTTTTAAAATCTTCCTTTCTGGAGGGCATTTTTAGACCTATTTTAGACCTATAACTTAGTTATCTTACTATGTTTCCTCTTTTCTCCTCATCAGAACTGAAGAAATTATGCCCACATGTAAAATACCATACAAGGCCATAATAGACTTCTGCAAAATAAAATTAACTATTCCAATTCCTTTCGCTTATCGAGGTAGGTCATATTTTTCAGCACTCTGCTAATCATGCAGTCCTCTCTGTGCACACCTCCAACTGAATAGGTATTATTTTTCACAAAGGACCAATGCCAAGCACTGTCGAAGGGAAGCCGCTTGGTTTGTTTCTGTTCAGTGCACTTGTAGGATCATGGTTTTTAAGCCCTGACTATGCAGAACACTGCTGGCATGTAATTAACTTGTGTTTTGCTATCGACCTTCGGAATGCAAGGTGTCTCTCTCAGCCATCTTGTCTGAAACTGACATTGTTACCATATGACCATAGAAGTAGCAATACTGCCCAACAACCAATTAGTGTCACTCCTAAACAGCATGCTAGGAAAAAGCCAATAAAATGCATTTGCACAGTTGAGCCAAAAGGCCTTCTCTCTTTTGATCAACTAACTGATTTATTTGACTATGTACAAACATCTGAATTGTACCTGTGTTTCTCCTGAGAGCCTAAAGGCTGGAGGAGAAATATGTAATTACATTAAAAATGTCAATAAAAGCAAAATTGATTTTTAAAAGTGAAAAGTATTTGGAAGTTATTATAGAACCATCCCCATTTGTTTTTCTCTTTTAAAAAAATGGCATTTGGATTGTGTAGCAAATTGTAGACTGAATGGTATCTTTAATTTGCCCCCCCACCCCATTTTTTTAAATGTGGTGTTCCAGAATGTCTACCCTTTTGGGGGGAGTGGGGGAGCTTTAATTGATTTTAAAATGTTCTTTTCCCACTTGGTTTACTTAGGACACAAGTGTTAATTTGAAGAAAAAAAAAATACTGGCTTTTGACACGAGATAAAATGAGTCAAGTTAAAAAAAAAACTGGTTGGAGCCTCAGGCTTAGTCATTTTCCAGCTGATAGCCACAGTCCAAACCTGGCTCCCTTTTCCCTTTCTATCTAGAAAAATAGTGATAAACAACATTTATATAGTGCCTACTATGTACCATGCACTGGGCTATGCACTTTACAAATATATCATCACAACAACCCTGAGAGGTCGGGGTCTTATCCCCATTTTACAGTTGTGGAAACTGAGGCAGACAGGTTGTGACTTGTCTAGGGCCACATGTTATCTCGGGTTGGATTTGAACTCCAATCTTTTTGACTTTAGACCCAACGCCACCTAGCTGCCTCTTCTGAGATTTGCTAAAGCTAGAAACTTTCATCTCCTATGCAACCCTCTTGATTGTCCTCTTACCTATAATAATACCTCTTACCTATAATAATATTAGAGGTAGGAAATAAATCAGTACTTTATTTGTCCTTCCCTGTTAAACATCTGATAAATTTATGCATCATTGTTCTTCCCTAATGGAAGACATAACTTCCACTATCCTAAAAACTCTGAATCCAACCCATCCAACTGACTTAGGGTGCCAAGTCCTGGGAACAGCCTCCCATAGATTGTTGTGTTGTAGATTATTATTTCTCCACCATGACCTGAAGAGTTCAGTATCCAGTGAATTCATGTCTCCTTGATTTCAGGTCTAATGCTCTATCCACTGTGCCACAGTTTCCTCCACAGACCCCCTGCTTAGGTGTCCATAGTTCTTCAGACTAACAGAGGGGTCCATAACAATAAAAGGTCAAGAACCACTGGTCTAAGGAACCAGGATCCAAAAATTTTAAGATTTTTCAACTCAGTGCTTTGCATGTCACTCAAAAGCCAATCAATAGCCAATAAAAATGAAAGCTTATTGAATAATGTTCTTAAGAAAAACAGAAGGATATAAGTTAACATTATTAATATATCATTATTATTCTTAATATATTAAATAAAAATACATAAATGCTATCATCAACTGTTGTTGCTACTGTTCTTATTCAGGAAGCTTGCACCACTGAGCATGGGTGGAAGGTGGGAGGAGATGATACGTCTATTGTTGGCAATGCTTTATTAATGGTTTATTTTAGTGTATCCTCTGTGGTGGCTATAAATCAGACTGTAAAACAACATTTAGTCACCCTTACCTGGCCCATGATTGAATAAACTGGTCAATGGGATTTACTTTCCATATTTTTTTTTTTAAAAAGGACTTTTATGCCTCCATCAAGAATTTTAAGTGCTCTGTCCTTACCACATATTAGAGCATAATTTTCTCCTGGGAAACCTCTATAGGCTTGATAGGAGTGGGAAGTTAAATGAAAGGAACTCTGGGTCCTAATTTGGGTTTAGCCACTGATTACTATGACCCTCAACAAATCATATCCCCTCTATTAGCTTCAGTTTTGTTTTAGTCCTGACCTAATTTAATCCTTGAAAGGAATTCCCAGTGCAAGGTCATCAGCAGCTTACAGGCCTAAAGATTTTCCTAGGGCACTCAAAGGTCAAGTAATTTACCCTTAATTACACAGGCAGGATGTAGCAGACATGAGACATGAACCCAGATGCTTCCTGACTCCACAGAAAGCCCTTCCAAACTCTTGTCATGCTGTTTTTCTGAGCCTCAGTATTTGTTTCTTAAAAGGAACAGATGAAAGTACTTCTACCTCAGCTCCAAAATTCTGTTGTGAAAACATTTGAAAAGGTACAATTGCTAAAGTATCCTTTTCATTTTGAGCAAATGTTAACACTGTGTCACTTGCTCTTATAAAGCCTTATGTGGTTAATTATTATTTGTTATTAATTACTAATAATATTATTACTGTTAATAATTATTATTCATTGTTGATCAAGTATTGACATTATATATTATTATATTATTGACATTTATATATTTGGGGTTTGGGGGGTTTTGAGACTGGGTCTTCCCGAGATTGCCCAGGCTGGAAGCACAGTGGCCACTTGGAGGTCCAATACCACTGACTCCTTTTCTAACCAGTTTACTCTTCCATAGGCAACCTTGTTCCCAAACTCCCAACTTCCCGGTTCTCAAGTTCAAGAGATCCACTAGTATTAACTTCACTGATAACAGGAATTAACAGACATCATGCTGGACTGTATGTTGATTCGTACATTATACAAAGCGTGCTATTTACAACCACCATGTGAATTAGCACTACATTATTTTCTCCATTTTACAAATGAAGAAACAACCTTAGATATAGTAAAAAATTTGTCGAGCATCACACAGCTAAGTAAGTGACTGAGCTTTCACAATGGTTACCTTCAAAACATATTAGAAAGATGATGGGAATTACTCTGAGAGTAGGAGTATGAGTTTTCCAAGCCAATATGAAAATTTCCTATGGGAAGGCATCCACTGTCACTCAGTCTCCTGTGAGAAAGAGATATTAATGTCCCAATTTATCAAACTCAAGTTCCTTAGAAAGTCATGAAAGTTCAGGCTTCCATTTCCTATGCAGAAAATATTCTGATGGCCCTAATTTTTGTTCATGGTGAATGCAGTAAATGAGATAGGCACCAATAATTCATCCAGTAATGCACAGTTAATAAAGATACTCCTGCCCAAAGGCTCATTACAGTTCACAATCATGATCACCAAGTCCTGCTGGCTCATCTTAGTGAAAGCTCTGTGCTAGCAGTTAGATGTTAAGTCAGAAGAGGCAATATTTCTGCTTACTGGGCCAGCTTTTGTTCTTATCAGACTCTCAGCTCTTTCAAATAGTCCCCTTAGGAGGAGCTGACTTACATCATCTTTGTTTATTAATGCTACCATTAGACTCCAATTTGAATCAAGAGTCGTAGCTAAAGTTATTATCCTTTATGGTTTTCTTTCTGAGTCTCACAATGGCATTAAGCCTGGTTTTCCAGGGGTACTCATCTATAGGCAAATTATATGGAGAGAGAGGAAAAAAAAATCCAATTGGTCTAATCAGTAAACATTTATTAAAGACCCACTGTTTTCCAGACAATGTGCTAGAGAGCTGGGAATACAAAACCAAAAATGAATGTCAGCTCCTTTACTCATGGGGAAAAATGATGAGACACAGACGTATATTAAGTATGGATAAGATATATGCAAAGTAAGTGCTAAGGTATATTTGGAGGAAGGCACCAACATCTAGGGGGTTCAGGAAAGTCCTTTATGTTGGTAATGGTGTTTGAGTCCAGAGCTGAAGGAAACTATGAACGATAAGAAGCTGAGTTGAGAGAGTACATTGATCCCTGTGAAAGACATGAAGATGGAAAATAAAAGAAACACTGGAATCCTGGAAATCAACTAGTCATAGGATTATAGATGCAGAGTTGGAAGGGACCCTTCAAGGGGCCATCTACCTCCTTATTGTACAAATGAGGAAACCAGATAAAATACCTTGCCCTGTGAGAATGGGGGAAGAAGGGTGAGGAATAAGGGTAGTTCAATCCAGATCCAATGACCTGGTCAGTGTTCTTTTCACCATACCATGGAACTAACTCAACTAGACTGTAGAGCATGTTAAAGGAAGTAATAGCTAATAAGGTGGAAAGGTAGATTGAAACCAGGTTGGAAAAGACTTTAAAGGTCAACAATCAACAAGTCAACAAGCATTTATTAGGGGAATCGGAGGGAAGGGAAAAGGAATAAGCATTTATATAGTACCTACTATGTACCAACACTTTACAAATATCTTATTTAATCCTCACAATAACCCTGTGAAATATGCTATTATTATCCTCATTTTACAGTTGAATAAACTGAGGTAAAAGTTAAGTGATTTTCACAGTTACATAGCCAGTAAGTATCTGCAGCAGAATTTGAACTCAGATTTTTCCTACTCCAGGCCCAGTTCTCTATGTACTGTACCCCCTAACTGCCTCACCTACTATGTATCAGACACTGGGGATACACAGAAAGGTGAAAAGCAGTCCATGCTCTCAAGGAAGCTCATAGCCTAATGAAGAAAACAACCTGCAAACAACTACGCGCAATTAAGGTGGAAAACATTGGCGATAGTCTTAGAAGGAGAATTGAAAGGGATCAGAAAGACTTCTTGCAGAAGATGGGTTTTTGGCTGGGACCTGAAGGAAGCCAGAGAAGCCAGGAAACAGAAATGAGGAAGGAGAGAATTCCAGGCATGAGTGACAGATAGAAAAATGCACAAAGTAGGGAGATCGTGTGCAAGGAACATGGAAGAGGTCAATGTCAAAGGACTGCAGAGTAAGTAGCAGGGAGTAAGGTGGAAAAGAAAATTGGAACGAGAGGAAGGGGGCAGATTAAACAGTATTTTAAAAGCCAAAGAAGGGATTTTTGTATTTAATCCTAGAGATAATAGGGAGCCACTGGGGTTTATTAGGCAATAAAATAACAGCTGTGTGAAGAATTAAGTGGAAAAGCAGTTGATGATGCAGAACAAGAGTGAAGAGAGATTTAGTCAAATATTAAAATATTAGAGAAATGCTCCATTTTACCCATTGTTCAAGGTGAAGACCCACTTCCTTCATCAAGTCCTCCCTCACTGTTGCCATGCTGATTTCTTCTGAAATTCTTAATATACCATAGGGCTTAGTAGTTACAATTATCTAATTTCATATGTGTGCCTTACTTCCCCAAATAAATTGGAGGAATTTTGAATGCACTGATTCATTTCCCCAAACAAAATAAAATCTATCTTACCTATCTCCCCAAATAAAGGTATCTAGTAAGCCCTGAATATTTTTTAACCGATTAGAATAATTACGCACAAATTTACTGAGGTAATTTTTACCCAAATTAGTAGTAAACAAAGGGAGTGAATGAAACTAAAAAATAAGAATAAGGAGTTAGAAAATCTACGGTTGGAATAATGAAAACTTTGACATCATTGAAATTTGGAAAGACCAAGAGATTTTATTGAACTTAAATAGCAAATCCTCCACTAAAATTCTACTCTAATGCCTCCTTGTGGTCTGGAGATTACCTGGATTCTGGAAGGCTAACACAACCTTCTAGAAGGAAGAAAGTTCTGTCAGGTCTTATGTGTGTTGTTATTTGAATTTGTATCCCCAGTGCCTAGCTTGACATGTAGTAGGTGCTTAATAAATGTTTGATTATCCAATCATAGACTTAGAAATACGAGAGACTCAGGGACATCTAGTCCCATTTCCTCTTTTTTAGAGAAAGGGGAAAGAATGCTGGAGGATAGGTAAAATGACTTGGGCATTTTAATTGGGCAGGTCCAATTCTGACAGAAGAAGAATTTGAAACCACATCTCCTGATTCCAAATCCATCATTCTCCCCCTGTTTAGTCCCTAAGGCCAAAGGCAAATGTTTTGAAATTGTACAAA
The DNA here is from genome assembly GCF_028372415.1 of Notamacropus eugenii. Lineage (NCBI taxonomy): Eukaryota > Metazoa > Chordata > Mammalia > Diprotodontia > Macropodidae > Notamacropus > Notamacropus eugenii. The sequence continues at coordinate 184,276,653 of NC_092873.1, read as the reverse complement.
TGAATCTGGCAAACTGTTTTTGCATTCCAAATATTTAGAAAATGGTCTATGTTCTTTGCAAGTGTTAGGTGTCTTAGGTGGTTTGCAGAACCCAAAGTTTATATGGGCATGACTTGTTATTCCTTGGTGGGGTTTATATGTATTTTAAGATTTTACTTTTAGAGGTTTCAAAGTTGTTTATGCACAAATTTCTTAGGAAAATACAAAACTTGTGCTTGCTGAATTCGATTTCATAATTATCACTACTAAATGTCATCAATTCACAATGTAGTTGAAGGTTTCACAAATAAACAAGTTAAAATCCAGAAATGTTGACTTTCAACTAAGAGAGCCTGTCTTGGATCTGGTTGTTATCATTCTCTGAAACAGACAATTTTCAGAGCCACAGTGAGCTCTGTACTAGGAGCCCAAAGAAGCTTAAGCTATTAAATGCTGTTAAATAGCCCTATCATTCGCCCCACCCCCCAAATAGCCTGTAAGTCTGTATGTCCCTATAAATAGCCAACCCTCTGATTGCAAGATGATTATTTCAGCAGAGTGGGGCTTGGGAGAGACACGAAGAAAGGGTATCAGTCAACACCTTTCATGAAAACTTGTGAAGCAGATAGGGAAATAAAGCTTGGAGGAATGAGCATGGGGTTGAAAAAACTTAAGATAGTCAAATCATGCTGCAGGTATGAAATTAGTATCTCTAGGCAAACTAAAGACTGAAGCAGAAACTGACATAGTAATAATGTCCTAAAAGGCTTAGCAACGACACGACTACTGTAAAAAAGGGGCTGATAGCCTCACTGTGGACAGCACAGGCCAAGGCTATTTTAAGCAATAATCTATATACAGGACCTTTGCATCATTGGGCAGAAATGTCCCTCTCTGTTTCTTCAGAGTGCATCCCTTGCCCACCAGAATTCAAATTCACTGACATTGTGCTCTGAGAATAACTTCCTTGATTCCACACCCTGCCAGTGCCATTCTACAGAGTCCAAAGTGCTTCAGCCATCTTAATAGACTCATAGATTTAGAGCTGGAAAGGACCTCAGCGGCCATCTGCAGCCAGGGTGTGTGTGGTAGGGAATTATTACCACTTTGTTGCCAGGGTAGGAGGTAAAGAACTATTAGTTTCTCTTTTTGTGGAAGAAATATAAACTTGCATAACATAATTTCGCTGAACAACCTTAAGGGGAATCATTAGTGAAGCTGGAGATTATTTAAGGAAACATCATAGTGATCTGATTTATGTGTTTGAAATAATAATAGGATGATTTTAACTACATTAACTACATTTAATTACATTTGAAGAAATCTCTCCACAAGCAACTACACAATGTTTTATATTCAAAATACTCAGAAACTCAGATGAATCTGTGATCTTTGGGATGTCTGGGACTCAGTAAGAAGAGCACAGTGGACCCTTCTACCTTTGCTCCTCCTTCAGCCCCCAACCATCCTAGAACCTAATCTAGGTGTACAGGGCAGAGGGAAGACCCATTACTACAGGTACTCCCTTCTCCTTCACTTCTCTCTTGGGCCTCAACACTCAACTTGGTATTCCGGAACCCATCCTAGATTCTTGACTGCTTATATGGTGAGTATGACTGCTCCAGGCTAGGTCTGACTCAGCCAGTCCCTTAGTAGTTTAGGGTCAATAGTGGAACAAAAGGAAACACTCAGATCATTCAACAGTTAACAAAAAGAGATGTATTTGGCCATAGCAGAAGGATATTCGACAAGGATAGGCATTGAAAAGACCTCAAGATGATTTGCGTGAAAGAAAACTCACTCAGTCCATAACCATAACAACAATGGTGGCAAAGGAAAGAAATCATCTCTAGGAAATCCTCACAGAGAAAACAATAGAGTGACTAATGAAATTAGCAAGAAAAAAAGTTTATTTTAGTGTAATAAAGAAATACTACCTGGTAAACTTACAAACACTGTCTGGACCAGAAATTCTTAACCTATGGTACCTTAGGGCTTTGTATGTAGATCTCATCAACTTAGATGAGGAAAAAATTATATCTTCATTGTCTCTGACATCAAAAGAAATTTGACATTTCTGAAACTTAATAATTTTAAAAATAAATTATTCAGAGATATTTCTAGGTTTCACCAGACTGCCAAAAAAGTACAAGACACAAAAAAGATGAAGAACTCCTGCTCTAGGCAAAGAAAATGAATATGCAATAACTATAACTATAATCCCAGAAAAGAGATTAGAACCTACTGTGAGAACCTTTAAAGAGATGGAAAGTCCCAACAGGAGAACAGTAAATTTAGAGCTCTTAATGAAAAACAGAAGAGGAAAGATGTAAAATTAAAAAAAACAACAATAGTGGATTCCATGAAAAAGATGATGGAGAAGGAAGAACTCAAAATGTAATGATACCAAAAACAAAAAGTTTAAGGTTAAAGACAGTAAAATTAAATTAATAATATAATTATCTATAAATATGTAATAATAACAATATAATTAATTAAATTAAAATGAATATGAGAAATGAATAAATTAACAAAAATAAATAATTGAAGAATGGATGAAGTAATAATAATATAAATAAATAATGAGAAAGAATAAGCATTTATATAGTATTTACTATGTGCCAGCATTGCGCCAAATGTTTTTTATAAATATTATCTCCTTTGATCCTCACAACAATGGTATAGGCGAAATTATTATTCCCATTTTACAACTGAGGAAATTGCATAAAATTAAATTAATTACCCACAGTCACATAGCTACTAAGTTTCTACAGTGGGATTTGAACTCAGGTCTTGATTCCAAGCCCAGCACTCTCTTCTCTTTGCCACCAGATGACTTACCTGAAATACAGGGCTTAAAGAGACTATATAAGTAACATTAGTTCCTCATAATAACATAATGAAACAAAAATCTGAATAATATATTTCAGGAAATCAAAAATCTGTCCAGAAGTATTGGAATGAGAGGACAAAATGAAGATGAATAACATCCATGGGACATAAACAGAAGAAAATCTCAGGTTTAATTCGTCCACAAATGTAGTTGCCAGCTAGAGAACTTTTGTTTAGGGAAAAAATATAATGATTAGTGAGGGAGAGACAGTTTGCACTGAAATATGATATAACCAAAAAGTAAAATTATACATAATAATACAAGAATATGAGTTTTTAATAGAATTGATGGTTTCCAAGTATTTAAGAAAATCAGAATTGGGCAGTCTTTAAATACAAATTAGTATCTTTCAGACTCAGACAAATGTAACAGAATGATCAGCAAGAGAGAAATTATTAACCTAAATAGAAACATTAGATGTAATAGACATACTGGCCTATGGCTTCTGTGTAGTTAATATTATATCTTCAAATATGCACACACATATTTATGTGCAATCCACATCCTTTCTCACCTTTAAATTCATGTTACAGAATGTTATATTGTTGAATTAATTTGGGAAGTCTGTTCATGTCACTCTTCTGCTCATACCCAAAATTCCATCTCTAGTCTTAAAGGTTCTATATAGGCTATTCTCCATGCCTGAGAAAATACCCCTCTGAACTTTTTCCTCTTGGAATTCTAAGGCTCATTTCAAGTGCTACCCATTGGAAGCATTTCCTGATTCCCCCAGTTGTTAATTCTCCTTCTGTGAAAGCTATTTTATAATTATTTTGTGTAAATGTCATATTTACTCACTTGAGTACGCATTGCTTCTACCAACAAGATTTTAAGTTTCTTGAAAGCAGGAACTATTTAACTTTTGGTCTATGTATGCCAGAGCTTAACATAGTGCCCGACACAAAGTTGGTGCTTCATAAATGTTTGTTGATTTAAATTAAATCTTATTGGTTTCTTCATAGAACTTCTCGACCTCCTCATCTGCAAAAGATATTAGTGTATAAGGTACAATTGTTTATGTTGTGGCATTTTTGCCACAAGTCCTGTAATGAGATCACTAAATGTCAGATATCCATGAAATACTGTTTCTTGTTACGTTTGGGTACAAGATAGAGTCAATTCCTCCAATTCTTTTTTTCCTTCTTCCAAGGAGAACCTGTGAGCCAGATTAAACAGCCCCTCTCACAGAGCTTTTACTTTCATGTGCTACATTTTTAAGAGAGTGGGAATGGAATCTTGAGATCTGACAGTTTTATTTCCATTTCCACTAAAGTCTATGAGAGCCAGGGTGAGTTAACTGTCATCTTTGAGAGATTCTGTATGAGGTTCAAGAGAGGGCTAAGAGAACTGTCTCCATGAGACTTGGAGAGGTAACTGTCTTGGTGAAAGTGTGTGTGAGATTACAAGAGATAAGTGTCATCTTTGAGGGAATTAAGAGACATATGAGAGAACTGAACTTAACTTTTAGTCTATAGTGAAGCTATTCTGTGAAAAAGGCATTCAGTGAAAGAAACTTCATCTGTCACCCTTCGAGAACTGTATTAGTGTTGTACTTAGGTTCCATTGTTAAAGAGGGGTTGCGACCTTTGTCCACAAAAGCAAATAACATTGATTTTTTAAATGCTAATCCTATGAGAGTTTCAATAGCCAAAGAGAGAACACTTATAGGGAACAGAGTTTTCTCCAATTTTTATAAACTAGAGTAGGAGTTAAGAATGAGAACTTTTTTGAATTTTTAAGTTATATCTGAAGAAATACTAGAAAAGAGACTCTGATTGCCTTTGAAACCAAGATGAGGTAACTAATAATGTAAAGAGCTGATTTAACAGACTGAAGGGTGTGATATTGGTGTATTTGTCCCTAAAATCAGCTGAGCAGTATTGCTTTCATTTTGCTGAGCACACTAACATTCTACATCGTACTTGTATATGCTACAGGTGAGCAGCAAAAACCCTGCTACAAGGTTTTATACCTGTTACATATATAAGTAGATAATAAAGTCCTCTTTATTTCCATTTTATGGAAACTTCCTTTTGTTTTATCTGCTAATATTCTATGATATTTGGCATATTTATTAGTGAGAGTGGTCTATTGTTTTCATTCTCTGCTTTATCTCTCCCTAGTTTAGATGTTAGCCTTTGTTTCATAAAGGGAGCTTGATAAGATGCCTTTATTCTCTTGCAAATTGTTTATCCAATGCAGAAATTATCTGTTTTTAAATGTTTGTTAGAATTTACTTGTAAATATATACAAAGAAGTTGCTTTTTACTTAAGAATTCATTTGTGACTTTCTCAGTTTTGCTTTCCAGGGTTAGGTTGTTCAGAGTCTCTGTATTTTATTTAGTAATTTTGAGGACTTTCTTCTTTCCCTCCTTTCTACTTTCCTTCCTTCCTTTCTTTGTTTTTTTCTGTCCTTCCTCCTTTCTTTCTTTCTCTCTTCGTTTCCTTTCTTCTTTCTTTCTTCCCCTCCTTTGCTTCCTTCTTTCCTTTGTTCTCCCCCTCCCTCCTTTTCTCTCCTTCCTTCTTTTCCTTCTTCCTTCTCATGTTCCACACTATGATATACAGTTGGATGACCATCTCATAGCGTTGGACTTGGAACTGAATAGGAAGTTAAGAGTGGACTGTATTGCCTTTGGAAAATTACAGTGTTTTTAATTACTCCTGAAAAAAAGGTTTGCTTTTTAGCATCAGTAGTTCTCTAGTAATACTGTGTGATTGAAAGTCGTGATATACTGCAATCTCTAAATATTTAAAGTTGAGAGCCTCCACAAATGATGGAGTCATTGATGTGAGTAGGCTGCACCACATTAATAATGATTTTCACAATAGAAGCAACATAAAGAGTTTCATTGTAGAGATATATGAGCAGAAAAGTATTACTAAAAGAACTAAATTAATAGTGTGGTGGGAATGAAGACTACCCACATATTCTTTTGATATTCACTCAATATTATATTCTACTTATTAGGCAGACACTCCCATAGACCTGGACAGAGGGTAGCTCTGGCAGAACATAGAACTAGCACCCATCAAGAGTCATGTAACATCAGCAAGATATAGTGGAAAAAGCATTGGCTCTGAAGTCAGAAGACCTGAGTTCAAATGCCACTTCTAATGCTTACCACCTATATAACATTGGACAAGTCATTCAATCTCCCTGACCCTTAGTTTCTTCATCAGTAAAATTAGAGTATTAGATGACTTCTGGGTTCTTTTCTATCTCTAGGTTTATGATCCTATGATCTCCAGATCCAGTTTGTTATACCATGTCATTGAATAAAGCCCGTCAGGATACCAGAGTTGAACCTTGAGATGTTTTTTCACATTGTAAATCACAGTATCAAGGAAATAGGCAAAAGAGACTGATCACATCTCTGCCTCCAGGTTATCAATCCTGACCTAAAACAATAAGGAATGCAAGAACAGTTCAATATTAAGTAAACTATAAATTTAATTACAATAACAAAGCTATAAAAACTATATCAATAGAAAAAGTTTTTGACAAAAATACAGCATTCACTTATGTAAAAACAAATTACAAAGCAAAAGTCTAAAACTTTTAAAATGATCAAAAGCATCTAGTTAAAGCTATGGGCTTGCTTTAGTTGTAATGGGGAATACGGTAAATTTTCCCAATCACATTAAAGGTGAAGCAAGGATACCTGTTTTCTGCCCAGTTGTTTGACATAGTGCTTGACATGCTAGCAAGAGCAATAAAACCAGGCGAGGCTATTAAGGGAATAAATGCAGGCAAAAAGGAAGCAAAATTATCTCTATTTTCAGACAATAGGGTAGTTTACTTAGAAAACCCCAGAGAATCAATGTAAAAAAATTAATCAAGGCGATGAATAGCTTGAATGAAACAGCAGGATATAACACATAAATAAATATGATAAATTCATGAGGATCATTGACTTTTCTGTATATTAATAACAAAACCCAGGAGGAAGAAAAACTCATTTAAGATAAGAAAATGCAATTAAATATCTGGAAATTAACTTATGAAGGACTTGCCTAGTTGTTATATTTATAAACCATGCAAGTAAAAGAAGACAAATAACTGGAGAGATAACCATTTATGGCTGGTCTGGATCAGGATAGTAAAAATCATAATTCTATATAAAATATTTTTTAGGCTTCTTGTCAATTCAATTCAATACGTTTTAAAAGTGCATATACTACATATATATGTGTGCATTGTATGTATGTATAACATATATATACATATGTATGTATATCTTGTTCATACATAGCTGTTTGTATGATGTCCCCTCCATCAGATTGGGGCAGCAAGGTGGTGCAGTGAATAGAGCACCAGTGCAAGAGTCAGGAGGACCTGAGTTCAAATCTCACCTCAGACACTTGACACTCGCTAGCTGTGTGACCTTGGGCAAGTCACTTAACCCCAATTGCCTCATCCTGGGTCATCTCCAGTCATCCTGATGAATATCTGGTCACTGGATTCAGATGGCTCTGGAGGAGAAGTGAGGCTGGTGACCTGCACAGCCCTCCCTCACTCGAAACAAAGTCAAGTGCAAGTCATGTCATCATTTCTCTGATGGCATGGTCTTCAGCAAAGAGGGATGAACATACACACCTCCATCAGATTATACAGGGACTACTGTTTTTTGCTTTTCTTTGTTTCCCAGCCATTAGTAAGGTACTTGACACATAGTAGGTACTTAAATGCTTGTTGGCTGATTGACTGAGATGGGAAGGGAAGAAAAACTTAGAAAGGAAATGCAGAGAGGGAGAGTATAAACAAGGTAAGGTGAAAAACATAATTATCCTCAGATCTGAGCCATAATAATATGAGTTAACAAAAATAGCATTTATATAGCATTTTAATGTTTATAAAGCATTTTACCAATATTACCTCCTTTGATCCTTACAATAATCCTGGGTGGTAGGTGCTATTATTATCCTCATTTTACAGATGAAGTAAAGAGAGGTTAAGTGACTTGCCTAGGATTACCCGGCTTGAAAGGGTCCTGTGCTAGAACTGGCTTCAAGTGTTTCTGCCTCTTGGTTCAACCTTCTATCCATGCCTAACTACCTCTAAAGATGGGGAAGATGCTAAAGAGAACCCTGAAAAATTGGGACCTATTGAATTCACTAAGTATTTATTAAGCATCTAGGTTCTAGGAATACTAAAACAAAAGCAGGATAGTCTCTGCCCTCAAAGAGCTTGTATTTACTGAAAGAAATAACAGATGCTAAAGACAAATGTAAAACATAAATTGGGGAAAGACAAAGTTAAAGAGTAGAGCTCTAACAGCTTGTGGGGAGCAATAGCCAGATTCAAGATGAGTGTGACTATCTTTACATGGGTATAAGAAGGATGATTCCATACATGGTATCAAGGAAACTTACCAACACTGAAGCTTTTTATAGAGATCAGAGGAAAGAAACAGAGAAAACAGAGAAAAGAAAATCTAAAAGCAACAGCACACTATATGAATCCAAAGTCAGCACAAAAACTTAGTTTGATTACACACAAATAGTACTAATTATATTCATTTATGCGAATTGCATACTATTTACATGTAAAGGATTAACTTGTTTACAAGTATTTTATTACAACACTAAGTCTGTTTATATGTGTTCAGTTTTCCTTTGTGCATCATGGTCCTAGCCTCATATCTTTCACAACTTAAAAATGTTAGAAGTAACAGATTTCCGGGTCAAAACTGTCTTTTCAAAATCAGCAAAATTCTTCCTTTTTTCTTTTTATCCATAAATCTCCAGTACCTAACATGGAGTACCTTCCATAATAGGAGCCTAACAAGTATTTATTAAATTGAATTGAATTGAATGATCTGGATGTCTCTCAGCACTTCTTTGACTAATTCCTCTTGATTTACTAGCTCCTGTTTGTCTTCTAGAATCAATTTCATTACCAAATACTCCCTATTTTCAAGTCTTTTTTTTTGCTAATTTGCTTTTGGTCCATCAATATTCTCCTTTTCTGGCTACCCCATGCTGTTCTGAGGCTTTCATCAACTATTGAATTTTCTTTCCAGTTTCTGTATGTTCTCTTCCTTTCCCTCTTTCTCCTTGCCCCCCGTCTCTCTTTTCCTGTGTGTCTCTGTCTCTCTCTGTTCTGTGTCTCTCTCTGTAAGTGTCCCTTCCCTCCCCACCTTACCCTCTCAAAAAAAGTTTCCTTTTTCTTCTTGGTACAATAGAAATAACACTGGCCTTGCAAGCAAGACACCTGGATTTCAGTCCTAGATGTGTCACTGACAAGATATGTGACCCTGGTAAAAACCACTTAATATTTCCAAGCCTGTGTCCTCATGTGTAAAAATTATTGAGTTGAACTAGATAACTTTTAAGGCCCCTTCTAGCTTTAAATTTTTTTATATTACAATGCAATTTAATTTCTTCCTTAAGAACTATGGAATTCTGTTATAAATTCTGCATGTCCTGGAGGATAAACTTCAGATTCTTTGAGGTGTTTTTCATTAGCTCCCAGCTTCAGAATAACCCTTTCTATTTTGTCACAGGGTCCTGAGACCATACCATCCGGTAACTCCAGATTTAAATTAATTTAATCAAGGTAAGAGCAGACTAACAAGGTTGGCATGACTTCTATATGCCTAATGTTGAGCTGTCTGAACTTGTTATAGTCAAAATATAGTTTTGGTGGGTGCAAAACAAGTATAGAAAACATGGACTCTCAGTTACTATGGAGGCCTTGTATATAATTTTCTACAAAGTGATTTTGTCGGAAAAGCATGGAAGGAAGAGCTTCCAGTGGGGAAATGGAGTGCTGTCCCATGGGAAACTATGTAGCGGAACTAACACGGATTGAAAACAAAGCCAGGAGCCATGGGAGATAAATCAATTATGTGTCTCAATTATAAAGGAGCTAATGAAATCTTTCAGTTTTAAGTTAAATAAAACAAATTGTTACTGTTTGATAGGGCCCAACTGTAATCCTAGCATGAAGTTTCTCTTCCAGAAGGAGATTTGTCAGCTTTGTGTCAGTGGTTAATTGGGGAAATTATGTAGTGATGAATGACTGAACTAGAATGGAACAGCTGAGAAGACGAAACCAAACAAGAAAAAAATGACAAAAAAGTTGCCTTGAAATGGCAACCATGGAATTTTTTCCCACTTTTGATCATAGCGAAATGGTGGAGTGGGACCAGGTGGAACATAGGCCTCACTTTCCTGATTGCCAAAAAGAGGAGTTTGGAGTAAATGCTCTTCAGGGTCTTTTCCAGATCTAATAATCATGATTACATTTAGGGGACTGAGTGCCCAATCAACTTAATGAGTTTAATGTATGGTGAGCCTTTGTTTTGGACTTTTAAAAGCATCTCCCTATAGAACACGTATTATTCTTAATCATTTTTTTTTTGTATGTGTCATGGATCCCTTTGGGAATTTAGTGAAGCCTATGGACCAATTCGCAGAATAATGTTTCTTAATACATAAAAATAAAATATAAAAGACTACAAATAAAACTAATTCTATTGAAATATAGTTATTCACAATGCTGAATTAAGAAACCTCAGCCCTGAGAATAGATTGGACTGTCACATAGCAGATACAGTGATGGGAAGAAATCCCACCCCTCCCCAGCTATAAATGGTAACCTTAAAGGAGAAGCATTAATCAGAGATTTTCCCTGATCAAATTTTGGGTGGGGATATAAAAAGTCAAAGAAAAGGTGATTTGTGGAGTGCTGCAACCATAAACACCTCAACATACATAGGAGGATGGGGGCGGGGGAGGATATTTCTATCACAGGTTCTTAGATTTGCATTCATAAAAGGAAAACCAACTTTCAAGGGGTTAACAATCACTTTAATCAAGCTCATGTATCATTCCTTTAACCAAGTACATATATCATTCAATTACTTCAGGGAGTCAGCACCCTGAATTGCAAAGAAAATACAGAGAAATCAAAAGATCAACAGACATGGTTTCCTCTGGCTGAATTCAATAGACAATTGGATCCCAACCCAACTGTCTGACCATAGCTACCAGAGAGGGAAACAGGACATCTGGGTTCTCAAAACCAGGGGATACTTTAGCTGCTTCCCAGAGTCCTTGTCTAGCCAAACAAACACTTCCAATCAGTAAGTCCCAAAGTAATCAACAGACATGGCTTCCTCTTCCTGACCATAATTCAACAGACAGATACAGCTGTCTGACCAGTTACCAGAGAGCGAAGCACAACATCTGGATTCTCAAAGCCAGGGGACTCCTTAGAGGCTTCCCAGAGTCCTTATCTGGCACTCAAATCTTCTTACCAAAACTAAGCCCCAAAATAAAACCTCACCCTCAGAGCATTTATATCTTTTTTTAGAGCCAGAGGACATCCCCACCCTTGAGAACCAGTGCTTCATTAACAAAAGCTGTGGTTTTTCCTGCAAACCTTTCCTAATCAAACTCCCCTTCATGGGCAGGTCCACTGATGGGTGGGGAAGACCTTTAATCACATTAACAATACAAATACATATACTGTTTCTAGTTAAAGAAACCCTTGTTTCTGTACTTTACTCCTAGTAAAGACTCTTGATTGATAAAGGTAAGATTCAATCAGGCACTTGATTACACTAAAACGAAAAACAGTAAAAGATCCTATTTTGATTGCCATCACAAGTGCCTCAAGATTAGACCTAAAATATGTAATCTCAGATCAAAATCTGATTCTGGATATATAAACCCAGAACTTGGGGAGGTGGATTTGAGTAAAGATCATTCTATGTTTTACCTATCATCCTAACATTTTAGTTCCCTTTTTGTTGTTCAATCACATCCAACTCTTTGTGACCTCGTTTGGGGTTTTCTTGCGAAGATACTAGAGAGGTTTACCATTTCCTTCTCCATCTCATTTTAAAGATGAGGAAACTGAGGCAAATGAGGTTAAGTGACTTAAGGGTCATACAGCTAGGAAGTACCTGAAGCTAAATTTGAGCTCAGGTCTTCCTGACTCCAAACCCAATGCTCTATACACTGTCCCACCTAACTGCCCTTCTTTATATTCTTTCCATTTCTGAATGTATTACAATCATTTTCAAAATATCCCACCCACCCTCTTCACCTTCCTTTTCCCCTCTCCCTTCATTCTTTTCACTTTACTGTGGAGAGGGATTACAAAGGAAAGGAAAGATCAGGGATGGAGACTGAAAGAGGAAGATAGAAAAAATTGAGAGGGAAAGGCCTTGTTTCATCTCATCAGATGTTGCATTCAAGGTCACACGTACTTGTAGCAAAGTAACTGAGTCATAATATGGGTTGCTTTTCCCTGGACACCAGCTTGCATGCTACTTCCTAGCTTCTGATGGTTCTGCAATGCAGCCTGGACATGCTAATAACCCTTTAGCATCTTTAAAATTACTTGTATGGCCCATCACAGTTCCACAGGGTCTCTGGTAAGCTGAACCATTTGGGGACAGCTGGATTTTGTACCTAGTCTTTCATTAGCCACTCAACCCTAATCCAGAGCACATCTGCAGAGCAGGCCACACAAATAATGATAATGAATGGCATTTGGGTGATAATTTCTGGTGTGAAAGGAAATTATCTCTAACACTGTCAAGGGTTCTGTGCTGGCTTGATTTTGGAGGGTTTTTTTAAGTTTAGATTTTTTGGTTGTTGGGGGTTTTTCATTTGTTTGTTTTACTCACTCCTCTAAAACACTGAACTCTGTTATAAGGAAATTTCTAATGATCTAAAAGAGTTCTGCAAACAATATTATGGCTTTTTGTTAACAACTGCTAGGACAGGGTAGAAGTATTTTAATTTCCATGTCATAGTACTACAGAAACATAAGAAGCACACTTGTCGACTACCCTTGAGAAGGTTCCATTGGAAAGATCCCATTGAAATGGGAGTAAGATACCAGTTTAACTCTATCACTAATGCGCCTTGGAGCCACTCAACTTCCCCATTCTGAGATTCAGTTTTCTTATCTACAAGAAGTGGGGCATGGCTTATCCACTTGTAGGAGAGAGGCATTTGAGTCAGGGAGACAAATCCAAAGGCTATTGGAATAGCCTAGGCTATTTGTGGTTTTCAATTTTTTTTTTGGTCTCAGGAGCCCTTTATGCTTTTAAAAGTGTCATTATGAAGGACTCACCAAAGAGTTTGTTCATGTGGGTTTTATCTATCAATATTTACCATAATAGAAATAAAATTGTCTTATCTTAATAATGTTTTGATAATATTGTTATGAATCTTAATATTGTTATGAAAATGGTCATGGATTCCCTGAACCACACTTGGAGAACTGCTTTCCTATATTATTGTAGTAACCTCCCATTAAGTTCCATTTACTCTTCCTACTTCAAGCCCTCCCCATTCAAATCTAATCTCTACACACATGACACACCACCTCTGATCTCCAAGCCTTTTCATTGGCTGTCCCCCATGCCTGGAATGTACACCCTCCTCCCCTCCACATCTCAGAATCTCTGGTTTCCTTCAAGACTCAGCTCAAGTGACACTTTTTACATAAAGCCTTTCCTGATGCCCCCACTATCAAAAGGGCACTGTAGTATCCTCACTGTCAAAATCACCTATATTCTTTTTTGTCTTTGTTGTATAAATACTTACATGGCACAGATCTACCTTACTATCCCGATTCCCATAAGCACTAGCAGTTTGGGTTCTCAGAGACTGACTGGCTATTGTTCCTCGGGACTCTAAGGGTAACCTTGAGGAGCTGATGATTTGAAAATGATTACCCATGAGCCCCCATCTGATATGCACTCCAATATAACTGAACGAATTGACATCAGCAAGCTTTTATAAAAGGATGTCTACTGAGAAGGTGTTATAAAGTCTCAGTATAACAACATTCTCCCTGTTCCCCATGCTTCTAGACATCTAATCAGCCCCTGGTAAACGATGGACTCAAATTTAAGTGAGTGTTACCCAGATCTCCCCTCTAACTCCCACCCAAATACAGGGTACACTCCTACCTGAACACAAGATCCCCAGAGAGAGTGGGCTATTTTGAAGCAGGAAGGTACTGAAATACACATGTGTGTGGCTGAAGGATACTTGCTGGTCCTAGAAGTCCTTTTCTCCCTTCAGAGTACACCAAATTCACTTCTGGGTATGGTGTAGCTAATGGACAAGTCACTTCCTTGCTCAGCTATGCTGACTCCTTGCCAGGCTGGGGTTGGACAAGTCTCTTCTCAGGGTTGGTTCTTTACTAGATCCACTGTTAGCTGATGGCTTTCCCTGGGATTTCAGTTGTCATTATATTCTTGGATTATTTGATAAATCTCCTGCTGAGGAACCAGATCTCCTACTCTTACCAGTCACCAGGATGCTCCCATCTCAGGTTACTCATTCACCTAAGATAAGGGAATAAAAAGCACTATAGGACTAGGGGTATCTCCATTATTTAGGACTCTCTACTTTTATTATACAGAGGCTAGGTGATACAGTGGCTAAAACGCAGCACCTGGAGTCAGGAAGACTTGAGTTCAAATCCAGCTTCAGACACTATCTGTGTGACCTTGACCAATTTATTTAACCTCTGTTTGTCTCAGTTTCTCATCCATCAAATGGAGATAATAATAGAACTCACCTGCCAGTGTTAATGTGAAGATCAAATGAGATAATACATGTAACGTGCTCTGCAAACCTTATAGCATTATATAAATGCTAACCATGATTGTTATTGATGCAGTCGAAGATTATATAAATTTTATAGCCTCATTACCCTGCTGATTCAAATAGGACTGACAATCTCCTAAAACCCCTAAGGCTTTTCACATCAATTGTGGTTAAACCAGGTCTCCATCATCCTGTACTTATGCACTGGGTTTTTAAAATCTATGTGCAAATCTCTTCTATTTTCAGAAGGGACAAGACTAGTCATTCACAAAAATGCGTATTGTCCATATTATAACCTCCAGCTGTTCAGGTGGTCCATGTTAGAGTATAACTTGGAGAGGTACAGCAGATCCACAATGATTTGGGCATGAATGTAATAGAAGAAAGGAATTAGGCTGGTCTGCACATAGAAATGGAACAGAACCTTCAAAGATCCCAAAATGCTCACTGTCATGAATCCATTTAAAAAATAACCATATTCTCTCAGTGGTATTATGTCTGTGAATCATGGATTAGCATAATCCACAAAGAATCAAAATTGCAAATGATCTAAATGTAGATGGAAAGATTCATGAAAGGCATCTATAGGTAGAATCATGTTATCCACAATTCTTTGCACAAAAGAAGTGGTTTGAAAGGCATCATCCTGATTGAGCACCGGTTCTGGAGTCAGGAGGACCTGAGTTCAAATGTGACCTGATACTTTCTAGCTGTGTGACCTGGAGCAAGTCACTTAACCTCAATTACCTCCTCTCCCAACCCCCTACAAAAAAAAAGCAAAACTACAACAAAAGGAAGGCACTATCAAGGATATACATAACATAAAAAGAAGGTGGGTCTAATCATGTAATCAGAATAAAGGTCAAGAGAGGGAAAGCTTGAGTGCCTCAATGGTATCTACAAAATATTAAAAGAACCAGAAAAGGGCATTTCAGGGTTTGGGGAGGGTTGTAGATATTGTATGGAGGATTTATGGAAAGACATGGCTAAGAATTAAACAGCCTGAAAAGATGTGGATGGGTTGTTATCTGCATTGGTGAATGAATCTTTTGAAATACTGTAGAAAGATTGGGCTTTTACATTTATCTCATTCAACATGAACTTCTTCAATTCAATTTAATTACTTATCTTAAATATCAACTATATGCAGAGCCCTGTGGTGGAGGTAGTTTGTTGTTCTTCAGTTGTTTCAGTCATGTTCGATCTTTGTGGCCCCATTTGGGGTTTTCTTGGCAGAGATACTGGAGTGGTTTGCCATATGGTAGGCAAGATAAAAAAGATAGTCACTTCCCTCGTGGATCTTACAGTCTAATAGAGAATTATGACACAATTGCAATTAACTACAGAGCAAAATAGAATATTATAAACACATAAGAATAATACAGTCCTTTGTGATGTTTTGAGATGGTAAAAAAAAAAAAAATCCAGCTAAAGCAATCAGAGGAGGCTTGGTAGGATTTTAATGGAAATAGTGGCTATCAATGAGGTCCATCCGAGCACAAGGCAAGATCCCAGGCAAAGAGGTACAAAAGTGAATGGTCCAGTTTGGCTGGACTAGTAGGGTGAGAGGAAAATAGAGTTAGTTAAAGCTGGGAAACAGGGGGCGGGGAGGAGCACATCAAATTATGGAGGGTCTTTTAATCTTTTTGGCACATCATCTGCCCTAATGAGAGTGTTTTTATACCCTGATTCCATACAACTAGCACAATGAAACAGAGACTGCTCCTAATGGTATATTTTTTTAAAAAGATAAAAAGGAATATATTAGAAACAGAAGGCTATTAACACTACACAGTGATTATGAGATTTTTACAAGAATACCTCTGTAAATCTTGGCAAGAATAGCAGAGAACATGAGGACAAGATACAGTAACATGCCATAAACAAGCAAAAATAACTGTTTGATGAACTTAAATTCTAGTCAATTCAATAAGCAATTCTATCCAATTAAATAAAAGAAGGGAAAAGTAAGCACAGGGGAGGAGAGGTTGGATGTTGTCGGTAGAAAATGGAGCAAGCAGTCCCTTGTGCCAATTTTCTTGTACATCTGTGATGGATGACAACAACCAACAAGGTGTGCGATCCTGCAGAAAGAATCTTTCTGTATGGCCCTGGGGAAAAGCAGGGCAAAACTAATCAGAACACTATTTGTGTGGCTGCCTCTGGAGGAAGGAGAGTTAGAGGTAGCCAATGTAGAATTATTTTTCACCTCGATTTTTGTGTTTCCTCTTCATGGAGGAAGACAATAATTGTGCAACCTACACTGCATTCTACCTAGGAAAGAAGTGAGTCACTGAAAGAAAAATACTCTTGTAATTCACACAACCACAGATTTAGAGCTGGACCAGACCTTAAAGATCACTGAGTCTAAATCCTTCATTTGACAGATTAGGAAACTGAAGTCTCCAGAGGGGGAAAGCGGTGTATCCAAGATCATATACAAAGTGGAAGAATCATGATTTGAACGCAAGTCCTTTGACTCCTGATTCAGCACTCTTTCTATTGTACTATATCTTCTTTTGGGAGCAACCTAAAAATAGATTTATGGTGAAACTGACAGAATGGCACATAAAGTCCAAAAGCTTAAAGGGGGGGTATATAATCTGGAGGCTGCATGATAGTTGTGGAAATCATACTAGTGTTATTTATCAAGAAACTTAGATTCTTATACTAGCACTGACTGATGCTTAAAGTCTGTTGTGGGGGATAGGGGAAGGCAACACACATTTATTAAGTGCCCACTATGTTCTAGGCACTTGCCAAGGGCTTTACAAATATTATCTCACTTTGGCAAGTCACTTAACTGCTCTGGACCTCAGTTTCTTCATCTGTCAAATAGGAAGGCTCTATACTATTTTAGAGGCAGCTAGGTAACTCAATGGATAGAGAGTTGGGCTTGCAGTCAGGAAGACCTGAATTCAAATCTAGCCTCAGACACTTACTAGTTATATGATCCTGGGCCAGTCACTTAATCTGTTTGTCTTAATCCACCGGAGAAGGAAATGGCAAACCATTCCAGTATCTTTGTCAAGAAAACCCCATGGAAAGTATTGGCATGCTGTGGTCCACAAGGACATGAAGAGTCAGACACAACTGAATGAATAATATTTTAGAAGCCACAGGAAATAGAACTAGATTCTAAAGGAACAAAGTTGTCTTGTGGACTTCCAAGTGAAGGAATAATTAAAACAATGGTGGACGTTGGATAGTTTATGGTTTACATGCTGAACTAGTTAAAGTCAACAAAATATTACAGCCCAAGAGACAGATCCTTGATCTAAAGGAAAGGAATGAGAAGACGGACAGACATAGCAGTGTTTTGATGTCCACTTGTTCTGTAAAACTTTAGAAGCAATTGGCCAATATTAAGGGAGAAAAAAATAACAATTAAACACAACCTACAGTTAAAATGCCTAGGCTTATGGGGAGTTATTAAAAGCCTGGAGAAAAAAGAACAATCCTCCATTCCCACCACAATTTTAGGGATAAAGACTTTGGTGTAATGACACAGAAGCCTCCCTATCCTACCCACAACCTATAAAAGGAGTTCTTGTAGTGAAAACTTTTTTCACTGATAAAAATCTGCAAATCCTCAGTAACTGATGTTTTCTTGAATGAAGAATTGAGTGATTATTTGACTTACCCATGGTCACACAGACAGTATGTGTCAAAATCAAGACTTGGACCCAGGTCTTTCTGATTCCAAGGTCAAACAATATATGAGTCAGGAAAAGAACTGACCAGAGGTTAAAACACAGTATTGCAATGGAGAGACTAAAACAGATGAAAGGAAACACTGAATATTAGAGTACATTGAGTTTTAAGAATAAGTTAAGTGATGCAATGGATAGAGTGTGATGAGGAAGACAAGTTCAAATCCTGCCTCAGACATTTACTAGCTGTGTGACCCTGGGCAAGTCACTTGACCTTTGCTTAAAATTAGTTATTAAAATTAAAATGAGTTCTTTCAACTGTAAATGGGGGCAAAGATAATGCTTCTCAGGGTTGTTGTGAGGTTCAAATGAGATAATGTTTGTAAAAGTGTTTATGCCTGGTACATAGTAGGTATTTAATAAATGTCTTTTCCCCTATTCCAACCATTCTGGACAGCAATTTGAAAAGATGCCCAAAGGGCTATAAAACTACGTTCCCTTTGACCCAGAAACACCTCTACTAGGTCTATATCTCAGAGAGATAAAAATAAAAGAAAAAGACCCGTATGTACAAAAATGTTTACAGTAGCTCTTTGCATGATGGTAAAGAATTAGAAGTTGAAGGAATATTCATCAACTGGGAAATGGCTGAGCAAGCTGTGGTATATAATTTTGATGGAATATTACTGTGCTATAAGAAATGAAGAGCAGGATGCTTTCAGAAAAAGATGGAAGGACTTAAATAAACTAATGCAAAGTGAAGTGAGCAAAACCCGGAGAACATTGTCCACAATTATAGCAATACTGTATAACGACCAACTGTGAATGATTCAGTTATTCTCAGGAATATAAAGATCCAAGGCAGTTCTGAAGGAGTTACAACGAAAAATGCATTAGAAAAAACTAGTGGAATCTGAATGCAGATTGAAGCGTATTCTTTGATTTTTTTAAACTTTTTTATTTTTTTTTGTTGTTTTTTGTCTTTTTTTCACAACATGACTAATATGGAAATATATTTTTCATGACTATACATATATAACCTTTATCAAATTGCTTGTCTTCTCAGTGTGGGGAGAAGGGAAGGAAAAGGAAGGTGGAAGAGAATTTGTATCTCAAAATTGTAAAAATGAAGATTAAAACTGTGTTTTACATGTAATTGGAAAAAATAAAATATTTAAACTAAAAACAGCTTGTTCTATTCTTCCTTTTTTTCTAAAAATTGATATAAATTGATAGAAAGTTTATTGGCTTCAATAGGAGAATTAGAATCATAAGTAAGCACTTACCTCATACATTTTTTAAAAACTCATGATGATGAAATTGGATAGATATGAAAGCAGGTTGGAAAAGTTAAAAAAATACTATCTAAGTGTAAGGTAGAAATATCATTACTATCATTAGTAGGAACAACTTCTTGAAAGGGTTATGACTTATGAAAAAGGTTAATGAGCTTGAATAGGTTCTCTTGATCCCCAAGGCAATGATGCAGCTACTCCTGAAAATGTAGGTTGGGATATCTGACAAGTATCTCCAGAGGTGGCAGCAGCTGACAGCTAGAATTCCCAGAATGAATGAATGAGCATTAGTATGTGTTTGGAAATCTCTTTGTAAAGCATAGATTCTACAAATGGCCAAGTTGGGTGGTCCCAGAGAAATATAATTATCTAGCAGTCGTCTGTGGGTCCTATGACACTACTTCAGCTGTAAGTTGTGGTTTGTCCTTTGTTCTTGAAAAGGACCATGATATCAGGAAGATGTTACTATGATTTGCAAGTGAATTGCGTGTTTGTCCTTCTTTGCCAAAAAAAACCCATGCCATCAGAGAAATGATGACATGACTTGCACTTGACTTTGTTTTGAGTGAGGGAGTGAGTGCAGGTCACCAGCCTCACTTCTCCTCCAGAGTCAACTGAATTCAGTGACCAGATATTCATCAGGATGACTGGAAATGACCCAGGATGAGGCAATTGGGGTTAAGTGACTTGTCCAAGGTCACACAGCTAGTGAGTGTCAAGTGTCTGAGGTGAGATTTGAACTCAGGTCCTCCTGATTCCTGCATTGGTGTGCTATCCACTGCACCACCTAGCTGTCCCTACAAGTGAATTGAATTTAAGTGAAGGAGGGCTGTACAAAGTCACCAGTCTCAATTTCTCCTTTAGAGCATCTGGGTCCAGTGGCCAGATATATATCAGGACAACTGGAGATAGCCCAGGATGCAGTGGGAGACCTTCTCCTTTTTAAGCTAGGGTCTTTCCAAGTTCTCACTTTGACTGAGGCAACTGCCATTCAGTGAATAAGCCTCTTTAAGAAGTGAGTCAAGGGAATGACCCCTTTAGTTTAAAAAAAAAATCAAAGTGGGAGGGGAAAACCCCCAAGGTTTCTGGCCAAAAGAGAATGATGGCTCAGAGAATTCACTCTGAGCCATCAGGGGCCAATAAATAATCATTAAGAGGTTATTCAGCTATAAAAGAACAAACTGAAGGGATTTTGGTAGAAGAGGAGACCTAGATAGGACTAATAATTCACAAGAGATGGTTACTAAGGAGAGCCAGCAATAAAATCCTTGATCTTAGATGTCTTTACACAAATGCAGTAAAGACAAGGCAAACCACAGTCCCAAAGCAAGGAGGGAAATTTGCTGACTTCATAGTTATCACTAAGCCTTGGAAGGATGGGACTCATGATGGAAATATGACTAGAAGGAAGGAATATGACCTTATTCAAAAGGAGAAAACTAGATAAGGATAGAGTGGAGTAATATTATATATTCATTAGGTACTCATGTAAAAATAATAGCTAGCAAATATATAGCACTTTATAGTTTGAAAAACATTGCACAAATATTATCTCATATCTCATTTGATCCTCACATCAACCGCCATTTTGCAATTTAAGAAACTGAGACTGAGAAAGGCTAAGGGACTTACCCAAGGTAACACAATTAGTAACTCTCTAAGGCTAGATTTGAACTCATATTTTCTTGATTCCACATGCAGGACTCTACTGCTCCAAGTAGCACTTTTTTGCAGTAGACAAGAACTGAATGCTCTTTGAATAGAGAATGGTTAAATAAATTGTAGGATGGTAATGTAATAATTCTTACTGTGCTGCAAGAAATTATAAATATGACTAATATAAAGAGGCATAGGTAGATTAATATGAATTGATGCAAACTGAAGTAAGCAGAATCAGGAAAACAATGTATGCAACAGCTACAACAACGTGAACGTACAATGACCACAACTACGTGAATGGAAAAACTCAACAGTCATTGAAGCTGAATGCTGTGATCATTGTGAAGCTTGGCCCCAAAGAAGAAACATAAGAAGGCACCTCTCCACCTTTACAGAAATGAAGGACTATGGGCATGCAATAGTACATAGAAAGTCAGACTTTTTCAATATGTTGATTAGTTTTAATGATCTTTTTTTCCTTCTTTTTCGTAAAAAATTGCTCTCTGAGAGGGAGAAGAGGAAGAATACATTGGGAAATATAGATGATGTAAAAACAAAAGGTATCAGTAAAATTTATTTTTAAAAAATGGAGTAACAAGAGGAATTCTTAGTCTGCATCTGATTCTGATCAATAAAGAAGAACTATTGCCTGATGCGAAAATGACCTTAACTAGCAATTTCACATAAATTTCATGTTAGAGGACAGGAAAGTCAACCATAATGTGATGAATACTTTAGACTTTTGGAAGACCAACTTCAAAGGACTCAGGGAGAGGAACAGCCTAAACTTCTACAGATAAAATATCTAAAGAAAAATAGAGATTTTTCAAGAAAAAAAATACTGACAGCACAGAAATAATTCTAATAGGGAGGAAAAGGTAAAGTTGCCTAAAAAGACAAATGCGGTTTCACAAAGAACTCACCAATTGGGGCATATTTTTTAAAAGATGTATTGAAGGTGGAAGCCAAGGGAAGATAACTGAAGATGGATGCAAAAAGATTAGCGTGGATGTAGCTGAATAGTCAAATTCACCAAAGCCTGGAAAGAACTGAGGTCATTCACTCAATAAGCATTCACTAAGTGCCTACTACATGTTGGATACTGGGGATACAAAGAAAGACAATTTTTTTAAAAACCCACCCCTTTTCCCCTCCTCCATTAGAATATGAGGTCCTTGAGGGAAGGGACTGATTTTTGCCTTTTTATGGATCTCCAGCACTTACCACAATGCTTGTTACATATTAGCCACTTGATAAATGTTTGCTGACTGTTTGATCTAAGGAGATCACAATCTAACGAGGGAGACAGCATGGAAATAATTACATATAAACAAGCATTTGATGTTGTTCAATCGTGTCCGACTCTTTATGACCTTATTTGGGGTTTTTGTAGCAAAGATACTGGAGTGGTTTGCCATTTCCTTCTCCAGCTCATTCTACAGATGAGGCAAGCAAGATTAAGTGACTTGCCAGGGTAACACAGCTAAAAAATATCTGAGATTGGATTTGAACTCAGGTCTTCCTGACTTTAAATTGGATGCTCTATCCACTGTGCCATCTAACTGCCCCTATAAAAGAAGGCACTGGTATTAAGGGGGATTAGGAAAGTCTTCTAGAAGGTGGGATTTGACTGGGACTTAAAGGAGATCAGGGAAGTTAGGAGGCAGAGATGAGGCATAAGAGGACTATAGGCATAAGGGGTACCTGGGGAGGATCTAGAGGTACCTAGAAGTGGGAGCAGTGAAAATGCCCTACGTTAAGAGAAGTAGTGTCTTGTGGGAGGAACAGTGACAAGGCTAATGTTAATGGATTGCAGAGTATGTGGAAAGTTGCAAGATCAATAAGTAGTCAATAGACATTTATTAAGAGCTTACAAGGTTCCAGACACTATGCTAAGTTTGGGGGATACAGAGAAAACAAACAAACAAGCAATAGTCCTCAAAGAATTTACAATCTAATGAGGAAAGACAACACACAAAAGAAAGCAGAAAGGTATATGAGGTGGAAGTGGAGGTGGGGATGGGGGTGTGTGGAGATACCAGTGAGGGGACATGATAGCAGAGCCAAAGAAGTCCAAAATGAATGCTTCTTGTTCTGTTGGGTTTTTTTTTCCCACCTTGATCTTTGGAGTTGGCAATGAGGAGATTATTGATAACATTGGTTTTTAGATGAGGTCAAATACTAAATTGCAGAGAATTAAGAAGAAAGAGAGAGAGGAAAGGAAGTAGAGGCAGCAATTGTATATGGCCCTCCCAAGGAGATTTAACTACAAAAAGGGGGAGAGTCTACAGAAAAATAACTGGAGATAAAGAAGAAACCAAGTGAGATTTTTGTGAGAAGAGTGGAGACGTGAGTATGTCTGTAGGCATTAAGAAAGCCACCAATGACAGGGGGAGATTGAGTAGGGATAATAGCTAGGGCAAATCACTTTATCCTGTTTGCCTCAGTTTCCTTATCTGTAAAATAAGCTGGAGAAGGAAATGGCAAACCACCCCAATATCTTTGCCAAGAAAACTCCAAATGCGTCATGAAGAGTCAGACACAACTGAAATGAGTGAATGAGCAAGTGACAATTGAAATGTTATTGGTGGCCTCAAAAAACTATGGAGTAATCATTATAAATCATAACATACAATATATAATATACAATGTTACTAGAGTACTTTTATATATAATATGATAATTCTTAACACTAATAACAAAGAGAATCTACTAATAATATAAGGTTTGTAAGGAGCTTTACAACTATCTCATTTTCTGTTTTGACAGGGCAACTAGACTTGCGTATCAAGAGAATGCTATGGACAGATGCAACTCTTGTACTGCCATATGTCCCACTGGAATTATGTTTGAGATACTTTGGCCCTTTCATGGGAACCGTTTGGATCCCAAATGAACAGTGCTGCGTATACTGGGTGTGTGGCTTGGAACAGCTGCAAGAGGACTGCTATATCTGTGCAAGCCACAAAGTGGTGCTTGAAACTACGTAAAACAACACTAGCTCACTTCAAACTGTGCATGCACAAAGAACTTTCAGCTGTCTCAGCATTCCTTTGAGCTCTCCATTTTCTTATTTATAGTCTAGGAGGAGAGAACAATTTCCAAAAATAATTCCTAACTCTCTTTGTTCATGCTCCCAAACCATTTGCATCCCCAATGTATTTCATTTTCAACTAAGATTCCCATACATTTCATTCACTTAGTTTAATGGCTAAATGCATCTACTATCATAACAAAAGTAAAATATAACAGTAAACTCCAAAGTGACTTCCCAGAGCTGCTCTTGGCAGTTTTAATTTCAAACGCTTTCACCCTGTTTTCTGTGTCCTACTCTTCACTTTCATATGGGAACAGATGCACCCAAAGGTTATTTGT
Organism: Notamacropus eugenii; assembly: GCF_028372415.1. NCBI lineage: Eukaryota > Metazoa > Chordata > Mammalia > Diprotodontia > Macropodidae > Notamacropus > Notamacropus eugenii. The sequence continues at coordinate 184,252,213 of NC_092873.1, read as the reverse complement.
AGAGGAGTGCTATCAAGCATTTTTGGTCTCAAAGGTCAAAGAGGAGGCTGCATTTTTGGCTTACCATAATTCCCTTATGCAATCTTTCTGCTCCAAAGAGACGGCACTCAAATCATCCCAGACACCAGGCAAATGTTCTGTTTGGTTCAGTACTCTAGCAGACTGTTCAATATTTCAGCAGGCTGGCCCCAGTGAGACTGAGACATGCTCACCCCATAGATCCAAGCTGCCCACGTAGCCAGCTTCTTTCTCTATATCTCTTTCCAATGTATTGCTGATGTGGCTAGAAAGTCAAAAGAAAGTCTACCATAAAGTATTGTACCTGTCTCTTTTAAAAGTTGTACCAAAAAGTACAACCAGAATTATCCCTGACATATTCCTTTTACAGACCACATACTTCCAGGTACTTAAAAGCCAGAAATCCCCCAGGCTGGGGAATGAGCCACAGACTGAAAGAGAAAGTTGCTTCAGAAGGTGGTTACTGGTTGTAAAGAAGCATTTGGGATAATCTCCCATTGTATCAATGAACTGATAATACATGGGAAGATATGGAATAAATTTAGGTGAATTTCAAACTGGTTGAATGGTCACAAAGACTAATCATTAAAGGTTTAATGTCAAATAGAGAGAGATCTTTAGTCAGCTGACTGAAGGTTGTGTCCTTGTGCCTTTTCTGGTCAACATTTTTATCAATGACTTGGATGAAGCTATGGAAGTCATGTTTGTGAGATCTGTAGATATCACCAGGCTAAGAGAGATAACTAACATATTGGATGACAACCAGAATTCAAAAAAGTCTCGACGATCTTGACTAATAGCTAAGTCAATCAAACAATAAGCATTTATTAAGTACCTACTATGTGTCAGTCACTGTGTTAAGTGCTATGGGCATAAAAAGAGGTAAAAGACTGTCCTTGTCCTCAAGGAGTTTATAATCTAATGGAGGAGATACCATTTAACAAATATATACAAAGCAAACTATGTATAGCATAAAAGGGAAATAATTGAAAGAGAGAAAGCACTGGAATTAAGAGGGGTTGAGGAAGGCTTCCTGTAGAAGGTAGGATTTTAGTTGGCACTTAAAGGAAGCCAGGGAGATAAGTAGTCAGAGTAGAGAGAGATTATACCAAAAAGATGGACAACTGGGGAAGATACCACAATAAAGAGTTTGTGATTTATCCCAGAGACAAGAAACTGTTGAAGATTTTTCATCTGGGTAGTGGAGTAAGACAGCGTACAGGACAAGGGAAGTAATTATCTAGCTCTCTTGTATCTTGGTCAGATCATATCTAGAGTACTTGTTCTTGTTGCTGCATTTTATGGAGCACTTTAAAAGGCTGGAGCTTTTCCAAAACAGGCTAATTAGTCCAAATAGAACTCAATGACCATGTCATACAAGGAGCTAGTGATTTTTCTTTGTAGCCAGGAAGACTTAGAGGGAAGATATATATGAGTTACCTTCAAATATCTGAAGAACTAACATGAGGAAATGGGATTAGACCAGGCCTGCACAACATATGCCCTGCAGGCCACTTGTGGCATGCCAAAGGACTTTGGGTGGTGCTTGAAAAATGTAGGGTTGCCACTGCGCACTTCCTCCTGTTTGTCATATGACCTGCAGCAACCAACCATCATCAGTCTGTCTCTAATCTAACCTATCTGCAGCCTGAAGAAGTTTAGCCTATTTAGTTTTGGCCCCTAACTACGGCCAAATTGTGCAGGTCTGGATTAGACTCAATCTGCTTTGTATCAGTTATAGAGAAGCAGATTGAGATTCAGTATAAAGACATCCTACCAGTTAGAGGTATCAAAAAGTAGACAGGTAGCCTTGATAAGTACTGAATTCCTCTTTCCTAGAAGTCTTTTATTTATTTATTTTTAAAGATTTTTTTTTTCCCCTAGTTATTTTTATTCCTTAACTTTTTTTTACTGCCAAATTTTCTCCTTCCTTCCAGCTCCTTCCCTACCCATTGAGAAGGTAAGCAACATGATACCCATTATACATGTAATATAACCCAAAATATATTCCCATATTAGCCATATTGAAAACAAAACAAAACAAAAAAACCCCAAAATTCATTAATTCTCTCTCTGGAGGTGTATAGTTATTTTCATCAGGAGTCCTTTGGAATTGTCATGAATCATTTCATTGAACAGAGTAGATAAGTCTTTCACAATTGATTATAGTTCAGTTTGCAGCTCTACCAACACTTCATTAATACATCTATTTTTTTCACATCTTCAGCATTTCTCATTTTCTTTATCTGTCATGTTAGTCAAACTGATGGGTTTGAGATGGTCCCTCAGAGCTGTTTTAATTTGCATTTCTCTAATTATTAGTGAGTTAGAGTATTTTTATATTAAAATTGCTTATCTTTGATTACCATTTGGAATGGGTCGTATTTTTATAAACTTGACTCAATTCCATATATATTTGAGTAATGTGTGCTTTATTGGAGAAACTTGCTATAAAAACTTTCCCCCCAACTTTTCCTTTTCCTTCTAATCTTAGCTGAATTTGTTTTTTTATATAAAGTTTTAAAATTTCATGTAATCAAAATTATTTGTTTTACCTCTCGTTATTCTATCTCTTGTTTAGTCATAAAATCTTCCCTTATTCATAGATCTGACAGTTTATTTTTTCCATGTTCCCCTAATTTGCTTATGATATCACCTTTTATTTTTAAACTATGTACCCATTTTGGCCTTATCTAAGCATATGGTGCGAGATATTAGTTTATACCTAGTTTCTGCCAGACTGTTTTCTGGTTTTCCCAGCAGTTTTTGTCAAATAGAGTTCTTGCCCCCAAAGCTTGAATTTTTTGTTTATCAAAACCTAGATTACTATACTCATTTCCTGCTGTGTATTGCATACCTAATCTGTTCCACTAATTGAGCACCCTCTTAGCCAGTCCCAGAATGTTTTGATGATTACCACTCTGTAATATAGTTTAAAATCTGGCATCACTAGGCTGCTTTCCTTCACATTTTTTCATTGATTTCCTTGATATTCTTCACTTCTTATTTTTCCAAATGAATTTTGTTATTATCTTTTCCAGTTCAGTAAAATAATTCTTGGTTGTTTGATTGGTATAGCCCTGAATAAGTAAATTAATTTAGGTAGAATTGTCATTTTTATTACATTGACTTGGCCTACTCAGAAGCAATTAATATTTTCCAATTTTTTAAATCTATCTTTAATTGTGTGAAAAGGATTTTGTAACTATATTAGCTTATTGTATATCTCGGCGTTTTGGGTATGTCTTGGCAGGTAGATTCCCAAGTATTTTATGCTGTCTGCAGTTATTTTAAATGGAATTTCTCTTTTTTCCTCTTTCTGCTGGGTCTTGTTGCAAACGTATATAGAAATGCTAGTGATTTATGTAAGTTGATTTTATATCCTATAACTTTAGCTAATTGTTTCAATTCATTTTTTAGTTGATTCTCTAAGTATACCTTCATATCATTTGCAAAGAAAGATAGTTCTATTTCCTCATTGCTTTTCTTATTCTTCCAATTTCTTTTTCTTGTCTTGTTACTATAGCCAGCTTTTCTAGTCTGGACAGCTAGGTAGTGCAGTGGATAGAGTGTCATACCTATGGTCAGGAAGACTCTTCTTCCCGAGTTCAAGTCTTATCTTAGACACTTACTAGCTGTGTGACCCTGGGCAAGTCACATAACCCTAGCAGAAACTAAGAATTGGCCTCAATTTTCTCATTTGTAAAATGAGCTGGAGAAAGAAATGGCAAGTCAATCCAGGATCTTTGCCAAGAAAGCTCCAAATGCGGTCATGAAGAGTCAGACATGGCTGGAATGACTGAACAGTAATCATTTCTAGTGCAATGTTAAGTTAATCATGGTGATAACAAACATCCTTGTTTCACCCGTGATCTTATTGGGAGTGATTTTAGATGGTTCTCAATCCAGATAATGCTTGTGCTTCATTTTAGATAGATTCTACTAATCATTTTAAGCAAAGAGCCTTTTATTCTTATGTTTTCTATTATTTTTTAGGGATAGGTGTTATATTTTGCCAAAAATTTTGTCTGCATCTATTGATATGATCGTATAATTTTTGTTTTGTTATTGACATGTTCAATTTTGTTTATTTCCTAATACATCCTAACAATTGTGTTTATTTCCTAGTATTTCCTAATGTTGAATTAGCCCTGCAGTCCTAGTTTAAATCCTACCTGGTCATTGCGTGTATTTTGTCTTTTTGATATATTGCTGTAATCTCCTAGCTAGTATATTATTTAAGACTTTTACATCTATATTCATTAGGGAAATTGGTCCATACTTTTCTTTTTCTGTTTCTGTTCTCCCTGATTTAGGTATCAAAACCATAACTGTGTTATAGAAGGAATTTGGAGGACTTCTTTATTTTACAAATAGTTTATTTAGTATTAGAATTAATTTTTCTTTAAATGTTTGGTAGAATTTGCTTGTTAAACCATCTGGTGCTAGCGATTTTTCTTAGGGAGCTCATTTATTGCTTGTTCAATTTCTTTTTCTAGGATAGGGTTATTTAAATATGTGATTTTCTCTTCTGTTAATCTGGGTAACATATTTTTGTAAATATTCATTTATTCCATTTAGATTGTCAGTTTTATTGGCATATCATTTGGTAAAATACTTGCTAATAATTTCTTTAATTTCATCTTTATTGGTAGTTCATTCACCCTTTTCATATTTCATATTAATTTTTTGGTTTTTTCCTTTTTTAAATCAAATTAGCTAATAATGTTTTATCTATTTTATTGGGCTTTTTTCATAAAACTTGTTTTTAATTTTATTTATGTGTTTAATGATCACTAGGCATCTTAAATAAAGACTGAATGACCATTGATTAAGGATGCTGGAGGGAGCATTCTTGGTCAGATGTGGGTTGGAACAGATGACCTCAGAGGTCCTTTCCAACTCCGAGATCCTGTGAAACATAATCCTTGATTTTTACAGAGTTATTGAGGTCATGCCTATTATAAATATTAGTACGAGTTTATATTTTGCTTTTCTCAAACTCTTAAGCACAGTTGGTGATTTTTCTCAAGTCTACAAAGTAAGTGGGAATTCATTTCAAAGTCTAAATAAATGGTTGTGAATTTCCCTACAAATGGCCTCCCAAGACCTGGAGGATGTAACATGCAATTTGCCCCTTGAAAAACACCTCCAATTTTTTCTGGGAATTAGACTAGTTAGCTAACTTCCTTAAGCCTTCCTTCCCCCCTGCCCCTCTCCTGTCACCTTTGCAAAAGGCTCTCAGTAGGAAAATGACAGGAGTCTTTCTATAGCTACTTTACTAGGAAGAAAGAAAATGTCGACCACTCTGCAGCACTCTATTTGCTGTCAAGATGACAGGCAGCTACATCAAGCCAGGAAATGGCCTAAATATTTGATGAAGCAAAGAAAGTCATTCTTCATTTGTAACATTTGCCCAATAGAAGTTCTGAAAAGATTGCCTACATTTGTATTAAAGTGGTGGATAAATCACTGAATTATTTAATGAGGCAGGCACAATTGGCACTGTTAGGTGACAAAGCAAGGGTCAGGTTATGGCTGCCTACAGCTCCCCACACTTTCAGAGTCGTTCAGTTTTATTAACAGTGGTAGACAGCAAAGCCTGCATTTGCAGGGTACATAAATGTGTTGGGGGAATGGGGCAGGGGATGGAAGGTTGCTGGGGGGGAGTAAAGAGATAGTTATGAAAGTGGGTGCAGAGAAGGAAGGGAAGGGAAACCATAAGTGTACTCTTAGGAGATAAAGTGAAGAATTAGGAGTAAGTTTTCAGAAAGAATGAAAAGTAAGCAGGGAATTTATTACTACCATACACAAAGGTGTCAAGAAAGGGAAGTCATCAATAATCCTTGTGATTATACTCAGAAATAGATCTCCCATCTGGCTTGTGCAGTGATTTATTTGAAGTATGAGGTACCTTGGACTAACAGAATAATCATGGTTCATGAAAAGAGGATTTCTCTTTTATTTTGGTGCCATGAGGATAAATGGGTATTTGAGGGCCTTCCTCTCTCAATGTACAGAAAAGATTTAAGAGTACAGCTGCACTTCGATTCTAATAAATTTCTGACAGGACCTAATTCCATCAGTATAGGAAACTCTCCAAGGCAACTCCCTCTAATAAAGCAGATTGGCAATATGCTCTGCAAGTGAGTCTTTGAGGGTTGGGTGGAGCACTGGGAGGTTAAGTGACTTGTCTAAGGTCACATAGCCAGCAAGGGTCAAAGATGGGACTTGATCTCAAGTCTTCCTGATTCTCTATCAATTACGCCATGCTGACACTCTGAGTCCGATGAACAAGCCCAGTTAATTTAGTTTAGATCTCTGACTTTTCTTTCTCCAAGTTTGCTTGGTTGTTTGTTCTTGCCATGGTTTATTTTTTATAGGTAAAGCATCCCTTCATACTCTAGGAGAACCATGCTTTCACTGGTATGAGAAGTTCCTACTAATATACAAACCATTAGCCTTCCAAAACTTCTCATCCAGCTGATTCTTGTACCTATTTTTGAACTGTCTCCTCAGGTGATTTTCCTGGGCAATGGTCAGGACCAGTCAAAAGCAGTTATTTACTAAATATTACCATAACCCTAGACAAGCTTCTCATATATCCCCCCAAGGTATACACACTGCATGTTGGAAAACTGACCTAGACAAAGAGTTATCTCAATCTTCTGAACTCAATTTTTGGCATTGTGTGTGTGTGTGTGTGTGTGTGTGTGTGTGTGTCTTTGTAATGGCAAGCAATGTAGGATCTTTTGCTGTTTTGTTTTACTATAATCAAGTGCCTCTGATTGAATCTTTCCTTTGATTGAATTAATCGTCTTTAACTAGAAACAGTATATGTATTTGTATTGTTAATTATTTTAAGGTGATTAAAGAAGATCTTCCTCACCCGTTAATAGGCTTGCCCATTAAGGGAGTTTGATCAGGGAAGATTTGTAGGAAGGCCCACATCTTTTGTTAATGAGGCACTGGTTCTCAAGTGTTGTGATGCCCTCGGGCTCTGAAAAGTTTATAAAGACTCTGAGGTGATGTTTTACTTTAGGGCTTGGTTTTTGGAAGAAGTTTTGTATGCCAGACAAGTTTCTGGGAAGTCACTAGGCAGCACCCCTCCCACACTCACACTCATCCCCAGCTTTGAAAACTCAGATGTTGGTGTTTCTCTCTCTGGTAACTATGTACATATGGTCAGACAGTTATCTGTCTGCTAATCTGTGATGTATGTATTGCTCACTGTCAGGCAGTTGGAAGCCCTGTCTGTTGATTTTGATTTCTCTGTGTTTTCTCTGAAGTTCAGAGTGCTGACTTCTCCCCCTGAACTAAGTGCATGATACATGTGCTTGATTAAAGTGATGGTTGACTCCTTGAAAGCTGTCTTTCCTTTTAGAAATGCAGATCTAAGAACCTGTGATAGTAGACCCTCCTGTGTATGTTGGGGTGCCTGCTTTTACAGTCTTCATGCCCAACTTATACAGGTAGCTATATCAGACATCCAACAGAATGTATACAAAAAAATTTCACCAACCTTTGGAATATTTAAAAAAGAAAAAGATTAGTTACTTTCTAAAAATGCTCTTGGGGAAATTGGTTGGAAATTTGGTGAAAAAAAGTCTAATATCTTACACTATAAGTCTCACTGAATTCTAGATAGATGGAAAATGTAAACGTTAAATATAATAACTTTTGGAAAAATGGGAGAAAGTATTTATTTCAATTGTGGAGGAAAGATGACTTTTTATAAATTCAATCCCAATACTCCAATTCTTCAATACTCAGTGGATTTGAAATCTTAGTCTATGAGAACAATCCTTTCAAGGATCAGAGTCTATACATGACTCCCTGTCCAATGTGACTTTTGCTCTTAGCTTCCATAAAAACATAACAAGGGTTCCCCAGGATTCTAGGACCTCCCTGGTTTCTCTTTGCACTGATACCAATGGAGCACATGAGTTATATATTAGTTCACTCTTGTCTCAAATTTTCTTGCCATATTTTTTTAATGATATCCTTTATACCCTTCTCCTGTATAATTCCTTGTTTGTAATATGCTGCATCCTTTAAATGCTCTCTTCCATTGCTTTTTGGATAACTTTCAGCTTCAATTGTTTGGAGATTGTAGTGCAGTGTTCCAAGGTTCATAGCAGCTATAAGCAAATTCTCACAGAAAAATGCAAATTAGACACAAGACCAACAAGAATTCCTCAAAAAGTTGAAGAAAGATATTAGAGTGGTAGAGGAAAAATAGGAAAAAGAAATGAGAGTGATTTTAGAAAACTATGGAGAGGAAAAAATACCTTAAAAGGTAAAAAAAAGGGTTGAAGAAAATAGCATTTTCAAAAACAGAATTTGTCAAATGGTAAAAGAGACATGAAAATTCACTGAAGAAAGAATTCCTTAATAAGCAGAACTGGCCAAGTGGGGAAAAAACTATCAAAGCTAACTGAAGAAAGTAATTCCTTAAAAATTAGAATTGGGCAAGTAGAAGCTAATGACTCCATTAAACATCAAAAAACAATTTTTTTAAGTCAAAAGAATGAAAAAAGTAAAAGAAAATGTGAAATATCTCATTGGAAGAACAACTGGAAAATAGATTGAGGAGAGATAATTTAAGAATTATTAACCTGCCTGAAAGCCATGACCAAAGAAGAAGCCCAGAAGTCATGTTTCAAGAAATAATTGTGGAAAACTGCCTTGATATCTTAAAATCAGATAATAAAATAAAAATTGAAAGAATCTACCAATCACCTCCTGAAAGAGATCCCAAAATGAAATCTCTCAGAAATGTTATAGACAAATTCCATAGCTCCCAAATCAAGGAGAAAATAATACTAGCAGCCAGAATGAAACAAAGAAGGAAGCAAAAATTTTTACAGCAAGTTTCTCTGCTAAAGGCTTCATTTCTCAAATATACAGAGAACTGAATCAAATTTATAAAAATTAGAACCACTTTCCAATTTATAAATGGTCAAAAGGTACAAACAGTGAGTTTTCAGAAGAAATCAAAGCTATCTAATTGCTGTGCAGTCATTGTCAGTCATGTCCAGCTCTTCATGACCGTATTTGGGGTTTTCTTGGCAGAGATACTGAAGTGGTCTGTCATTCCCTTCTCCAGTTCATTTTATAGATGAGGAAACTGAGGTAAATATGAGGAATATAAAAATAGGGGAACAGGTGAATAAATGGTAGTAAATTAATGTCATGGAGTACTGTAATATAATTATGGTTGACAAATACAATACATATATAAAATATGGAAAGACCTTCATTAAATATTGCATACTGGAAAATATAGATGCAGAATAAGGAATCATACATTAATTAACATCTTATAAGATGAAAGGTGAATGAGAATAAATGGAAAAACCAAGAATCCTGAAATGGACTTCAAGAAAATGTCTCAAAAATTATTATACACAATTCATCTAAATTTATTATTTTACATTTAAATAGGTAATAAAGAAGTTTAATTGGTCATGTTGATGTCAAATAAGTTAAAATTTAGTTTAATTTAAATTTAACAGTAGTTTAATAAAATGCTAATTTTTAAATTAAATTTAAACTAAATATCACACAATATGCTAATTTTAAGCTGATGAAACTATTCTTTCAATATGCACAATGTTTCTTGTAATGAAGGTGAATTTGTACCAGTCTACCCACAACTCTCATATTCCATCTCTTTTGGACCTTTTGTACCCATAAACAAAAATGGCAGCCTGTGGCTAACACAACAAAGTTAATTGATCCATATGAAGATAAAACTCATGACAGTTTTTTTCAATTTTTTCATCCTCCCAACTCTCTTATTTCCATGTCATTGACACCATCTATATGTGAGTCATTTGTATTCTTATAGTTATCTTTGATTCTTATGCCCTACCCTATGTATAACTGAGACTTGCATATGTCCTCCTTTATTATTTTCTTCATATCTATTTCTTCTATAATCTTATTACCCAAAGTGAGACCCTGAAGCTACCCTAGACTAGAGTCAGTGTGGCATAGCAGTGGACAAAATATTGGACTTGGAATCAGTAAAATAGGTATGTGCTGTCAAATGCTCAACAACTGGCTCTCTGCTGTGGGAGGACGTGAATGATGTATAACCAATACACTTTTAGGTATAATCTACATTATTAACATTTTCTTCATCACTTTCTTAAGTGTAGACACTCATCAAGATAATAAATCAAGTCCTAATTTGTAGAGTTGGCCAATTTTTGAAACAGAAGTGTTGGCACTGAAAATTTAACAATTAGCTTGTCTGAGTTGGTTTGAGCTGGCTCCAGAATACCCATGCAATAAGAGCTCATATCCCATCTTTTCCAGTAGCTTGGTAACCACAGATAATCCATTTACCCTCTCTTGGCCTCACTTTATTCATCTGTAAAATGAGAGGGTTGTACCAGCTGGCCTCTAAGGATCCTTTCATCTCTGAATCTATATGTAATTTTTGTTAGTCTCCCTGTCTACAAGTTTTCACTATTGTTTCTTTAGTCCAATGCACCCATTGCTCCAAGAAATGTTCCTCAACTGTTTCTTTAATAGCTTTCCTAATGTTCCCAAAAGCCTGTAATTCAAATTCCTAATTTGAATGAAGATCATTAATCCCTGTCCTCACCACTTTCACAATTAATTACATTCACCTTACCAGAATTTATCTCAAGCAATGCTTTGGTTTGTGATGAGTAAATTTACCAGGCTTTTCATATGACTCATCGACTCACATTAAATAAAGCATCTTATCTCAGTGGAATGCCCTCAGCTTCTCTTTGCAAAACCAATTATCTAACCTTTCTTCAGTAGAAGAGGGTCCAAGATTTAGCCCACTTGCCTCCAATCACTTCAGCAATGCCTTGAACACTTTTGTAAGTGTGTGTGTTTCTACCTAGAGGAAGACAGATCTGAAAGTGCCAAATAAAACCTCCAAGCTGAAACTTTCTCTTAGAGTTCATCAAAACCACTTGCATGATCAACATAACTTGGAGAGGTAATGACAATGTAAAGGTGGAACCTCTGACTTGACTTTATTCAATGTTTTTTGGAAAAACTATTGTTTTTCTAAACCAGTGACTTTCAATTTGGGGAGTGGGTTTAGACCTGTGACTTTATCAGTGTGGGGAACTCCATGTATGAAAATCTCTAACACAAGGCAGAAAAATATAGTCTTAGGAGTTATTTGTGATTTGCTAAGAAGTTGTTAAGTGATATGACCATGGTCACACAATCAGGAGAAACAGAGGCAAGAGATGAACAAGGTCTCATTGACTCCAGTATCAGTCACTCTCCTGTTACACTGCCTCTCTCTCTTTCTTGAAATTTGCCACAGTAGAATTCTCCAGGTCTAGGTCTCACAAGTCCTCTAGCATGCTCATGCTAAGACATATTCAGTATGTGCATATTGGACACATTACAAGTAGATGATTTGTTGAACCTAGAATTAAGCCGAAACAAGTGAGTGGATGGGATTATATGTAGAAAACTGCAAAATTGCTTCCAAACATCTCCCTGAAATAAAGGCCCATCTTTTTAATACCTATATTTTATTAGTGTCTCATGCATTGGGACATTAATCCAAAGAATTAAAGACTATCTCTTAGAGGAGAAGAGAAAGGAAACAAGTGACTCTGAGCAGGCTGCCATACGTTATAAAAAACAATGAAAGAGAACCAGAGTAAAGGCTGCCATTGATTGAAATATTACAATTGAAAAAGAGTATTGGCTGATCACATGGCTAGCCCAGTGTCCAGCCTGTGTCCAAGTATGCTCATAGTATGGAGGGAAAGTAAGGAAAGCCTCGAGAACATTGGATGGATAGATGCACAATTTGTTATTTACATATTTCAGGACATGGATAAAACTGATACAGGATGCTGCATCATTAAAGGGAACTTCTCCATTGATGAAATCCCAGAGACACTTGAGGACTTAAGTTCACCTCAGCACATACCTCGCACATAATAAACTAATAATAGCTAACACTTACATAGCACTATAGGCCAGGCATTGTGCTAAGCACTTTAAAATTGTTATCTCATTTGATCACATTGCATTTAGAAAATGCTTTTTTAATTAACTTCAAGTTCTAGAGACATTATTCAGTGGGAGTAAGAAGAGAATGAGAGAAAAGAAATCTTATGTTCTTTGATCTCAGCATTACTTTGTGAAATCCTTATTCAAGCTCTCTAGGCAGGTAGGTGGTACAAGGGATAGAGCATAGGGTCTGCAGTTGGGAAGATGTAAGTTCTAATCTGTCCTCAAACATAACCAGAACAAGCCATAACATCTGTCTGCCTCAGTTTCTTTAACTGTAAAATGGCAGTCATAGTAGCATTTAACTTCCAGGATTGTTGTGAGGCTCAAGAGAGAGAATATTAGTAAATTTCTAGCACGGTGCCTGGCATCCTTAATAAATGAATCCTTGATAAATGCTTATTCTTTGCATCCACTTCCCTCTGTTTTTTAGTACCTTGTAGTTCTATGTCTTGTCTCACTAGCTGACCAATTAGCATGCTGAGCAAACAAACAGTTCACTCGTACATTTAACCTTTCTCCTAGGCAGTGTCTCATCTGATAATCCCTAAACTACTCTTTTTTATAGCTTTTACTCATACAAATGTCAAATCACAAATCACAACTGAGGAATCTTCAGATTTTCAACTGAAGTGAAGGTTTGGCAGTCAGTTTCAGAATAATTTTATATATTTCAGTCTTTCATTGCCAGAGGAGGTAACAACCACACAAGTATATTTACCTTAAGCATAAAATGTATCTAGGGCACCCTTATTTCTGTTGATGTGGCTAAAGGTAGGAACTTTCATGAAATCTGAAAGGCCAGCCATCACTGTCATCATCATCCTAATTACCAAATACACTGGAATCCTGTTCTCAGGATCCATGCCCTGAAACTCCATTATCACTTCATTTGGTTGTTCAGTGATTAAGCTCCCTTGGATTGGGTCCATGTTGGCCATCAAATTCCAATCTACAAATAGTCTGGCCCCAATAGTTAAGGCCCCTGGTGTATTTTCGAAGGACAAGGTGCTACACTGGGCACTCCACCAAGCAAATAAGAAAGCATGACACCATAGTCCTTTCTAGCCTTGTATTTTCACTCCATTTGCCCTTTATTAACTTTGCTTGGAAGCTGAAATATGATCCCTTAAAATCATCCATGAGGGATGGAATTGGAAAAGAGCCTTCTCTGCATGATCTAAAAAGCTGGTTTAGGAACCCAAGAGAAAATCGTTGACCCTGTGGAGAGAGTTCAATCCGAAAACCTCAGGAACCAACCCTGCTGCCAAAGACAAGAAAATATTTAGACCACTCTGAGAGTTCAATAAGAAATTAATTTCATTCTAGCTTTTTGTAATAAGCAGTTTGCTTCTGCTATATACCACAGCATAAAAGATCAGGTCAAAGAGAGACAATATGTCTTCCATTGAGAAGAGCAGCTATTAACACCTCTCAACCGTGATCTTTTCTAATTACTTCTATATTACATTAGTACCACTACCATCACCACCACCCCCTCCTTTTTTTTTTTACTACAGAGTTACCTTTTTCCCTCTTAGAGTTACAGGACTTTTGTTTGAAAAAAATAAAATGGAGTCATTTCTTTCCACCAAGGTCCATTCAAACAAAATACAACTCACCTCTTTGCTCGGGGCCCAGGATTCAAATGTAGTTTGGAGCATCTCTGTGAAATAATCAGATTCTCAGCCTCTATCCTAAAAGATGAATTTGGCTTTCCCTGAAATTCACAAATAAGAAAATTGGGTACCAGTAATTGGAAGGTATTGTGTGGCTTGATGGCACAAAAGAGACAGTCTTATTTGATTCCAAAGAGATGCTTCAGTCTTTGACTATTGGATTTTGCAATTTGGATGAAAGGTGGTATAAAAATGCCAAATCAGGGAGGAAATATGACTTGAAAGCATGTAGCTTGCCTAGGTACAGGTGTGCAACAGCTCTTCTTGGTAATGGACCTCACGCCTGTGCATTGAGGGGGACAGTAAATATCCTTAGGTACAGTCTGTGTCTCAAAATGGACTGAGTATCTTTTTCTTCACATCTATCAGGGAAAAATGTTATTGAGGAATCTGCTCAGAAGCCTGCTTCTTTATTATTCTTTGCCCTTTCAGCCCATCAGTGAAAACAGATTATATCATTCCAATTGCAGTTAATTCTATTTCATTTGCTCAAATGTAGCATTGAAATCTCCGGAAATGAAAATTTCCTTTGGTGGATAAGCTGAGCCCTTTTCTTTTCAATCAGATAAAAGTAAACAGAAAAGCAAATATGGGCAGCTCATTAACAATACATTTTTTATTCAATGTTCTTGAGCTTGTCTACTTAGCCTGCATAAAAATGAGTTCTTTATTTTTAATGTATTATGATGGTTCTTAAGCACTTACATTGCATTTTCTGTTTCCAACTGTGATGGACTCATTTATTAGTAATATCTCTTTTTTCTTTTCAGATAGGCAAGCTAAAGTATGGTTCATCCAGCCCAACCAGCTACACACTCCTGCCCTAAAGGGATGTGGGACAAACTTGGGAGCAGGGTTTTTTTTCAAAATTGTTAATTGATGCAGATGAAATGGTAGGTGAGAAACCAGAAGATCTTGGAAAAGCATGAGCCTCTCATTCTGGCTTCTTCATGAGTCCCCAAAACTAATGTTAGCATTATCATTGTTGATGCCATTTCTATAGCACTTTGGAGTTTGCTAAGGATCGATGTATGTTGGAGATTCATATTCACCAAGGAAGGAAAGAAGAGAGGAGAGGAGGGAGGGAGTGATGGAAGGAGGGAAAGAAGGAATAGCTATTATGACCCTCCCTAAATAGCCTAAACCAGGCGTGGGGAACCTGCAGCTTAGAGGTCACATGTGGCCTCAGTCAAGGATGGCCCTTTGACCAATTCCAAGCTTCACAGAACAAATCCTTTTTTTGAGGAAATGAAGTTTGCATTCAGTCAAAGGGCCATACGTGAGGACCTAGAGGGCCACATGTGGCCTTGAGGCTACAGGTTTCCCACTCCTGACCTAAACATTTCTAATTCCTTCAGCTGGTCTTCATGTAGTATGGCCTCCAATCCTCCATAGTGTTGGTTGGCCCTTTTATGAAAGTTCTGTAGTTTGTTCTATACTTTGATACCACGTTATTAAAATGTGGTATCCAAAGCTGAATGTCATATATTATGTATGATCTGATCTATCAGACTGTATTTTAAATTCAACTTTTCAATTATGCTCCCTGAATTTGCTTGTATACAGACCAAGATTTGCACTATGACAAGTGATTTATGTAGTCACTTGTAAAGTATGAGCCTGACTTCTCATAATTTTTCTCCTACTATAAGCTTGAAATAATAATAATGATAGATAGCATTTATATAACACTTAGAGTGAGCAGCGTTTTGCTAAGTGTTGTGTTAATATTACATCATTTCAGACTCACAGCAGCTCTCAGAGGTAGGTGTTACTGAGGAAGGCAGATACCAAAGTATTTCATTAAGTGATTTGTCCAAGTTCACACAGTTAGTAAGTGTCTGAGACTGGATTTGAACTCAGGTCTTTCTGACTCCAACTCCAGCATTCTATTCACTAGACCTAGTTGCCTTAAACTTAGCGACATCTTTAACTTCTTTATGACTTCACATCTAGTCACTGAATCTTTCTTCAAAAGCACTGCTTGTATCTCTTTCTTCCCTTCTCTTTCCCTCTTTCCTTCCTCCTTCCCTCTTTCCTTCCTCCTTCCCTTTCTTTCTTCCTTCCTTCCTTTCTTTCTTTCTTTCTTCCTTCCTTCCTTTCTTTCTTTCTCTTTCTTTCTTTCTCTTTCTTTCTTTCTCTTTCTTTCTTTCTTTCTTCCTTTCTTCCTTTCTTCCTTCCTTCCTTCTTTCCTTCCTTCCTTCCTTCCTTCCTTCCTTCCTTCCTTCCTTCCTTCCTTCCTTCCTTCCTCCCTCCCTTCCTTCCTTCTTTCCTTCCTTCCTTTCTCTCTCTCTTTCTTTGTTTTTCTTTCTTTCTTTCTTTCCTTCTTTCTTTCTTTCTTTCCTTTCTTCCCATTCCCATGCATAGCAATGCCTTTAAACTAGGGAGAGGGACATCATGGAAAATCACAGATAAGGATTTATGTCAGTGACACCCAGCTTGAAGACCCACCAGTCACCATTCACTCTTTCAGCTATACTGTATAACTGCACTCTCCCTCTCCACAACAGTATGTGCCTTTGCTCAGGTTGTTTCTTGGCACTAGGATGCCCTCCTCCCTCTCTTGAGGGGCAGTGTATTGTTATGGAAAGGGCTGTGAACTCAGGAAGATATGGTTCCAGTCTAGCCTTTGACAAATCCTGGCTGTGTGACTTTGGGCAAATCACTTATCCTCTTAATGCCATAGGTAAGTCTCTGAGACCATACAGTAGAGTGAAGATGCCAACTCAAATCCCTGACAGTCCATAAGCTCTGTTGCCAACTCCACCTATTTTCTGATAGGCTCAAGCACACAAGACCCAATCCCCTTTAGTTACAAGGGAGGTCTCCATAGGTCCCCTCCCAGGATTTTCTCCAGTCTTTTTCAAAGAACAGTAATTATGGAAGAGCTACAGGATTTTTCCCAGAGAAAGAAGGGAAATTTGCCCTAGAACAGGAAATTTTAGAGATCAGTGACAGTTCTGGTATTTCCCTAAGGAAGACTAGGCAGGATGGAGCTGGTAACAGAAAGGTTCTTCTGGGGCAAGAGTCAGACTTCAATCCCAGCTGACTGAGACATTTTACTGTAACTTCTGCTCACAGTGCATGAAGTGAGGAGGGGAGGGCAGTGAGCAGGGTGAGGAGAAGAATCCTAGAGGTTAGGAAGGAAACCTAGCCCTGGTCCAGTGGCCATGACAGTGTCTTTTTCAAGGCCCATCTGGCCATTGTGACCTTTAGTGAAAGGAGGAAGCCTAGAGACAAGTTTTGCTTCTACCCATCAGCTCCCAGAAAGAAGGATTGGCTCTTTAGGAAGTGGCAAGCTCAGAAAAGAGAGATAACCCCGGGAGACACTTGGAATGAATTAAGGGCTTCCTCCCTGCTCTGATGGTTGTCTTGAGCTGTGAGATTTGGGGCCACCACTCTGGAAGAGCTAGTGTCCCTGGGCCCACGAGAAGCTACATTTCAATAACTTACCTAAAAGAGACAGACCAGAAGTCATGAGATCTGGGTTTCTAGTTCCTGCACTAGCCCTGGGCCAGTAAGATAAGGGAGTTAGTCAGGCAAAGTGGTTTCCAAAGACCTTCCAACTCTAATGGCCTAAATTAGCCTGTGAGATTTGGGCTTCATTCTACTCTACCTCATCTCAGCCTTAGTGTCAATGAGTCAGGTAAGCTTTCTTCTGGGACACTAGGCAAGTTCCTTTGTCCTCTTTGAATGCTCAGTTTCCCACTCTATAAAATGGAGGCGTTGGGTAACAGACTTTGAAGTATATCCCTCCCCCACTTCCAGGATTCAGTCTCCTTAGATGCCAAATATGATCAAATAACTGACTTTAACAACTGAGCATCAAGAGTAATTTATTCAAATGGGAAGTTACCAGATGGTCCAGTTCCTGAGGGGTGGGCTTTCTCCAGAAGTAGCCTCTTGCTGTCCCAGATTCAGGCAAGGAGAGGACATATGCTTTCCCTTCCTCCCCCTGTCCTCTCTGCCCATTATCTGAGGAGGTTATTTGCAATGCTTGCCCCAGGTGCAAAAATTCCTAATTATTCTCCCTTCAATTCTTTCTGTGCCTTGACTTTGATACATCCCCATCCTGGAGGTTCTTTAGCTGTTTTCCTCAAAGCTCCATAGTTCATTTTTCTACCCTGAATACCCTATTTCCCATGGATCTTTTAAATAAAATAAAGGAAAATTGGATTTGGTTGTCATTTTAAATTGATTCGTATCATAACTTTAGAAAGCACTGTACTGTATAATGTGCAAATATATCACTTGGAATGGGTTAGTCATGGTGTTTGTGGTCATCTCTGTGGAAGGTTGGGTAACTCATCTTTGAACAAGAATGTAACCTTTTATTATTAAATTTCCTTCACTTGTCATTCTTGGTAAGAAGTGACTTGGAAGTGAATAGGTACATGAGGAAAAACATGCAATAAATCTTTCTGTAACTCCTGAAATCTTGCATGATGTTATACTTTTGATGCTTTAATATTGCTAAGTGACCTTGGGCAAATCATTGAACCTCTCTGGGTCTGTTTCCTCATTTGTAAAATGAAGGAGTTAGACTAAATCCTCTCAAAGATTTCTTTTACCTCAAATCTATGATAATTGGCAGGTAACAGTAAATATTAAAACTGGTTGGTTAATCCAAAGTAAACAGGATAATTAAATTAACTCTGTCACAGAGGCTATTTTTATTTTCAATTTCTGTACTCTGTTAATATAACCAGATGACTAACTATATTAGTAAGAGTGATCAGGTTCCCAGACAACTGAAGTGTGAACTACTGACTTAATAATCTATTGATGAACAAGTTTTTTTTAAAGAGTTGATTAATCTTCACATGACTTGTTGACTAAGGTTTCTACTTCAGTGAATTTTCCTCAAAGCTCTTAAATAGATTTGACAATGTTCTTAATCTGAATCTCTCTCACACTTTTATTTTTAATGAATAATGTATGTCTTGTAATACTTTGTACTCCTCATTTCTGACAAGGATGCCCCTGTGCTTTTAACAGAGATTTTCATTCAGGTCATGACAAGTTGCCAATATGAAAGAATGCCTCAGCACTGATATAATGGCATTCTCTTTACAGGGTTTAAAGGAACTGGTTGTTATTCAGGACTCTGCAGTGGAGGAATACAGGACCTATCACTACTTGTAACCTACCCCTCTCTCCACCCCGTCAGGGTCTGGACCCTTGAGGAAGTTTCACAGAGTTGTGCAGGTATCTTAAAAATAAAACTAGGAAGCAGGCAGTGTAGAGAATGGGAAGGCATTGCATTTATAGTGAGAGTCTTACCTCATTGTACCTCAATTTCCTTTTCTGCTAAAAAGTGTTGGGGGGAACCTGCAGTTAGATTACATGAATTTTCTGGTCTCTTCAGAATATAAATCCTATGATCCTGTAACCTTCTCAAAGCCTCTATAATAGCCACAGTCTGAGCTATGATCCTTTCAATCTATGATATTATTTGGTTTAGACCTGTGAGTTCATTGGGTGGGAAAATACCATTGTAGAAAATCCTTCCTTGGACACAGCGTGATTTGTAATTATCATCATAGAGAATTAATTACCTGAGTGCATTGAGATGCTAAATCACTTATCCATATTCAGGCAACTAGAATATCTCAGAGGCATACTAGAACCCAGGTCTTCTTGACTCCAAGTTCGGCTCTCTGTCAATTAGGTCGCACTGCCTCTCATCAATATATTTAACATATCAATCTATCAGTCAGCTAGTATTTACTCTTATTTATTTAAATTAGTTTTTTCTTCTTTTCAAACAAAAGTCTACCTTGTCTTTTTTTTTGCTGACCCTCTGTACCCCAATTTAGAAAGTAAGATAAACAAGAATCCCTATTACAAATACACAGTCGAACAAAATAAATTCCAACACTGGCCAAGTTCAAAAAAAGTTTGCTTCAATCTTCGCTCTGAATCTGTCAGCTCTGTCTAGAGGTGGAGAGTATGTTTCATCAGAGTGCTCTGGAATTGTGTCTGGTCATCATGGTGATCTCAAGTTCTTTCAAAATTCTTTATCTTTGAATTATCATAGTTTTTGTAAAACTATGTTTTTGTTTTGTTCATTTCATCAGTTCATTCAAGTCTTCTAAGGTTTCTATGAACCTGTCCCTTCATCATTTCTTTTAGAAAAGTAGTATTCCATCACAGTCATATGCCATATCTTGAACAAGTTATCACAACAAGCCATTTCCCAATTGATGGATGACTCCTTCAGTTTCCAATTCCTTGTTACCAAAAAAAGGGCTGCTATAAACGTTTTTGTCTATATGGATCCCTTTTCTCTTTCTTTAATCTCTTTGTGCCATAAACCTACTATCAGTACCTAGGAGTCAAAGGGTACGCACAGATTAATAGTTTCTTGGGCATAGTTCCAAATTGTTTTCCAGAATGGCTCGACCACTTCACAGCTCTACAAAGAGTGCATTAATGTACCTGTTCTACCATTGCCCCTCCAATATTTATTACTTTCCTTTTCTGTCAACTTTTTCAATCTGGTGGATATGAAGTTAAACCTCAAAGTTGTTTTTGTTTGCTTAGAGCATTTTTGTTTCTCTTTGACTACTGATAGCTTAGATTTCTTCCTCTAAAAACTGCCTTTTCTTATCCTTTCACCATTTATACACTGGGCACTTAATAAATGTTTATTAATTGATTGATTTTTCAATTGAGGATTGGCCCTTATCGATTTGAATCAGTTTCCCTACATGTCTTAGAAATGAGAACTTTATTAGAAAAATTTATTGCAAGAATTTATTTTCCTTCCCTCTTATCCCTCATTTATCTGTTTCTCTTCCATCAAACATTTGTTAAGCATTTACCACATTTCAAGTAAGGTATTAATATAGATGTTTACATACTCTGTTTTCTCATGTACATTATTGGCTTGTTGATTCCTTTTTAATTTAGATTATAAACATCCTGAGGACCAAGTCCATATCTCTTATTTCTTTCATAATCCCAAGGAATCTGACATATTGTTCTGGTCACAGTGAACACTCAAAAAAATTCACAGCCTGGCTGATGAGGCTGGGGGATGGAACTTGATCGTTTACTTTGCTCTCCCAAGAAAACTGTATTAGAATTTTCTTTTATGGTCACCCATAAAAATCTGTCACTCTGAATTTCATAAGTTTATATTCCTCACTAAAACATTTATGTTCTTAAAACTTAATTTTCCAGTGTTTAATGATAAGAAATCAACAAGAGATTTAAAAGATTATATCTTATTGGGCAAAAATGTGGATTTCAGTTGTGAAGAAATCCAATTTGGATCTAGAGTTAGAAGGACTGATCTAAGCCAACATCTAACTACATAAGATTTGTTGGATATTATGTTGAGAAGTTCCCTATCAGAATTCAAGGCATGTCAATTTACTGTTATTACAAAGAGCTTGGGACCAGAGATGGGTAGGCAGAGGTATCCTGTGGGAGGATAAATAATAAACATGACGATGTATGGATTTCAGATTAAACTTTTCTTGGACAAACAAGTACCTACCTCTTTAGAGGTATCTACAGCAGTGAGTAGTCACTTCTAGATTCAGAGCACTACTTATTTTGGCCATTGATGAAAAGGAAGATGATTTTAAAATGAAGGACATTTCTGATTGTCTGAATCTGGGACTTGGATTTTATGCTAATGAGTGACTGGGACTCTTACAGGGCCAGTAAAATTTATCAATAACCTTGAGTTCACAAATCAATTGGAGGCAATTCATTTTGGGACTGGCTTCAAAAAATCACCTGGATAGGAACCAAATGAAATTGGAGACAAGAACAGAAAAGGTCCTTGCAGCAAAACAACGGTTTTGTCAAACCTGGAACAAAAGGAAAAGGTAATTTAAAATTAATTAGGCTTGTTAAAAGGCAGTGAAACCAGCTAGCCTTAATTGTGCCATTTGTGACATCTCAGGAACTCCAGGCTGGTTTTATTATTCATTTTCCATTTGCATGCTCACTATCCCAATAATTCCATTTGGGTTCTTTCCATTGATTTTTCTCTATATCACTGATTTGTTCATTTAATTTCCCTTTCCAACTGTATATGAGCAATGATTCTTATGGGCACCCAAAACATTTGACATGATAACTGACCCCCCAAAATATAATCCCCTTTTAATAATGGAAAGAAAACCCCCCCAAAACACTAGCCTACCCTATTTTTTTTTTAAGATCCTACTTGTGATTTATGTAAGGAACTTCCAGTAAGTAAACTATCTCTACCAATGCAGATCATCAACTTCAAAGCAATTTAGAAAATTGCATGGGGCAGTGGAAGTTTAAGAGACTTGCTCATGGTCACACAATCCATGTGTTACAGCTCTTTCTGATACCAAAGCCAGCTCTCCATCTACTATGCCATACTGACTCTTCTTCTGTGATAATATACATTTTAAATGTTAACTTTTAGCTAAAGGAAAGAAAATGGTTATTTTCCTCAGTCCACACAATGAAAATAATGTAAATGAATTCCATCTCAGTCGCTTATGTGACCCTGGGTAAGTCACCCTCTCTAAATGTTAGTTTCTTCATCTATCCAGTTGTTTCTATTCATCCTTTGCTCTCCAAGGGGACCAATGACACCACTAGGGCTATGTCTTGACTTGTGCATGAATTGGGTTTAAGTGGAGGGTTGTTGTGAGAAGACCATGCATGGGGTATCAAGAAGGAACACAAGTACTTGAGTCAGAAGGGATTAATTATACACAGTCATGCAAACTCATGACTCCCCCAGTCTGATTGTCATATGAGGTGGCTCAGGCTTAGCATGGGATATATACCCCATTTGAGAGCCCAGATCTCTAGTTCTGTCTCTGCCCTTTTAACTGATTGTTATTGCTGGTAGATTCATAGGGACTGACTCAGAGGGGAATTTTAGGGGGATTCAAGCAGCAGGTAATATGGACTGCAACCTGTTATCAACAGGTTGTGTCATTGTGATTAGGAAAGTTTGCTAGCCTTGCACATATGGCATAATTGAAGTTTTCTAAGCTGCTTATAATCAGGAGAGATTTACATTCTTTGCCTAAATGAAGATGATTCAAGTAATATTGGGTACCTAGGAGTTTCCTTGCACATAGAACAAGTCAATCATTGGTCAAACATGGATTTACTTTGGCCAACTAGGACTTAGCAACAGGCTAATCCTCATAGGCTTTCAAATGAGATAGCATGTATAAAACCCTTAACATACCTAAAATGTGATATAAAAGTGAGTTACTCGTAGATCTCTTTCTGTTCTACTACACAAGTCCTACATTAAGTAGGCCTAGTAAAGGTTTTGTGAAACATAAATGTTAGATCAGTCCTAGTGTCAGAATCAATTTGATATTCCCAGGTGTCCTAATTGATCAGGAGCATCAACCATTAAAGTATGAGGATGACCAAAGTGATTAGGATGGCAATGGTATAGCTGTAGTTTTGACACAGATACAGTCAAAGTTATGTAAAGGGTGAATCATTAGATTTTTTTAAAATGAGTATAAAAATTATAGCATGATTATGGCAGGATTACAAAGAGCTTCAGTGTAGCACTCTCTAGGTACAAAAGCTTAAAGCTAGCCTTTTGATATATGGAAATCATTGTTTACTTTCTCCATCTGGTAAAATACTAGGAAAGGCTTTTAAAGTCTCACTTCACTTTTGCAGATATTTATTGAGCAAAAACAAACGCATAAAAATTGTTATTGGAGAGATGCATGGCCAGAAGGCAACTACTGGTCAACCTGAACGTTCCATTAATGTCCATCCAATTCTTAAAGTACAGGTTGCAACTCCAAATGGAAAAAGTTTAAGCCCTGGTCTAGAGTACTAGCGGAAGCATGTGAGAGGACGTTGGTAAGAGTGTCATTGGATAAGAGACCTCAGTAGGATTACCATCTGAATCATTAGAGAGAATATTCAAGTCAACAAATATTAATTAAGCACTTACTATGTGCCAAGTACTGTGCTAAGCACTAGACTTACAAATACAGAAAGAAACACAAATCACTAAGACCACAGATTTTTTGAACGTTTGCTTCAAGAGGCAGAGATGGTGGTAGGGGTCAATCCATTCCCTACATGGGAGATGATATAAAGCATGAGACTAAAAAGAAAAGAGAGAGAGAAGACAGACAAGCATGGGAGCCAGGAAATAGTCTAGAAAAGATGGAACATAAAATATATAAAAAGAAATAGTAAGGAATAAAGCTAGGCTGAAATGACTAAAGGGCCTTGAATTTCAAGGTCAGGAGTTTAAACTTCATTTGGTAGGTCACGGAGAGTGGTTCAAGATTTTTGAGTAGAGTGACATAGTCATGGTGATGCATTTGGAAGTAATCTAAAGCTGTGATTTAGAGGCTAGAGAGTAGATAGACCAGAAGCAGATATATCACTTAGCTAACTATTACAGTAGGTAGTCTAGGTGAGAAGATATGAGAAGTACCTAAATTAGGATGGTTGTAGTTGAGGTAGAAAGAAGAGGTAGCATATAGCAAAAGTAAAAATATCAGTGTTATTCCAAAGCCTCATTATGACAGTCACTACCTGCAAGACCTTAATAACTCATTTCCCGTGGCTTCAGTTTTCTCATCTGCAAGATGAGATGGTTAGACAACATGGGCTTTGAGGAATCTTGTAGCTCTAAAGCTATCATACTGTGACCCTATGTGTCAGTCAGTCAGTAAGTGCCTACTGTGTGCCTAGGGATATAAAGAAAGACTAAAAAAAAGAGTGTTCTCACAGTCTAATGGGGGAGAAAATAGGAAAATGATTCTAGATCTCTCAGATCCAGAAGACTATGAAGAGACCAATCTCCAATGTGGGACAGCAAAAGACCTGGACTTGCCCCTTCATTACCACCATGAGTTATTAGGATGACACAGGCCTGACATGAATAAGGTTATTTCTCTGGCAGTCCCAAGTTTGCCTTCCTTCTGGAGGGAGTCCAAGCCCATGTAATGGTACCATTCCTGGGGTAAACACAAGTTTCATCAAAATGTAGGGGTGTTGCATCTCAAGAGACTGTTTCTCTTCTGAATTGAGTACAAATATAGGTTGGTACCATGAATCTTGTGGACCTTTTAGGACATGGGGGGAAGATGACACTCCCTGGAAAGTGAGGCAAATTATAAATGTTCTTTAGATGCTACTGTGAGTCCTTCATATATTTTCTGTATTTTTTGTGGTGACGAAATAGCTTATCCTTGACCAGTTTTTCATTGGTATCTTGAATCCTTGAACAGGAGACCCGTAGGGATGCTTTTAACTACATCTATAGAGTTATAGAGTGCTAGGTCTGGAGTCCAGAAGATGTGAGCTCAAATCTGGTCTCAGACATTTACTAGCTGTAGGACCCTGAGTAAATCATTTCACCTTCATCTGCTTCAGTTTCCTCATCTGTAAAATGGGGATAATAGTAACTCCTACCTCCCCGGGTTTTAGTGAGGATGGAATTCGATAATAAATAGTAAGTGCTTAGCACAACGCCTGGTATATAGTAAGTACTATGTAAACGTTAGTTGTGGTGGTTACTCTGAGGTTTCCTAGAATGAACTCTGAGCAGGGGGAAGTTGAGTCAATGAGAGTGACTTGGCGAAGATATTCTGCACTTCCAAGGACAGTTTCAGTAGAAGAGGCATCTCTCCCAACTATTCTACTCAGAAAGTTTTGCTGTATTATTGAAATTTAGTGTTTATGCTTGGAGCAAGAAGCTATTTTATTACTGTTTTTCAACCTTGTTCTCACTATGTGTCTTTACCCCCAGGTTGTTGTGAACCCAGTATCATAATTCATAAAATGTGATGGCTTCCTGTCATGATTTTCTTTTTTGTTTCAAAGTAAAATCTTCACATATTTTTGAAAACTCAGTATTGTAGCATTATTGCTCTTATATATGTTCCAAATATGAAAGGATATAATAAAATTCCCCCTAAATTGTATCTACCCCCCCAAAAAAGTAGTTCTGAAAACCTCTTTGTATAAGTGTAGCCTTGAACATTTGGCATGTGAGTTTCTATGACATACGTCTATCTAGCTAACTCTCTATGTATATATCACATAAATAATACTACATCCATGCATACGTATATAGATATGCTACCTTTGTGTCACAACACAGTGTTTTAGGTCTCACTAAGATATAACAAATGATTTATTGAAAAGATGAGGGTTTTTTGGGGGGGGGTAAGCTTGTAAATTTATATACATTGACAAATAATACAAATACATTGTACATATTTGTACGTATACACAAAATGTCGTAGAACATATAATGAATGCTTCACATATATATATACACACATATATATGTATATATACATTCTTACTAAAAACACATGAAAGGATCAAAGTTTCCATGTATTCTCCTTCCAGAAATAGATAGATAAATTGTACCTGCACTGATGAGTGAGCAATACCACATGGGAGAGAGAAGATAAGCCAGTTTAGTACTGGATGGTTGTATGCTCTTAGATGGACCAAGAGCAAATAGATATTTCAGGCATGGCAGTTACAGGAATTCTTAGAGCTCTATCCTAATGAAGGTAGTACAGGCTGGGAAAAGTTCTTAAAGGGCACTTTACCATATGGCATACTTTTCAAAGACTGAATTACTGACATCCCTGAGTCTAAAAAGGATCCCATCTGTATCTGTTGAATGTCCTTGTCATTAATGAGAAGTAAACAAATGTTGGCAGTTGTTTAATGGACCCATCAATTTTCATGGTCTTTAAACTATGAATGTTATACTAAAAGTTTGTGTGCATCTTGGGATCTGAAGAGGTAAAGCTCAGTTTAAAAATGTGATTTTAAAATTTTATGTGAAAATATGAATTTGTAAGTTTACTCCTGAATATAGTCCAATGGAATAGAGTCCATTACATAATGAGTAATGAGAATGTAATGTAATGATAACAAATGACATTTAGAACAATCTTTCAGATTCACAAAATTATACAAACACACACATACATAAATATACATACATACATGTAAAATGTATTTATATTATATATAATATATATAAATATATAATAATAAAATAATACATATAATATATTTAACATAACATATTAAAATTACACATATACATACATATATTCAACTGATCCTTAAAATAACTCTTAAAATGGTATTGCAGATATCATTATGCTCATATTATAGAAGAAAAAATTTAAACACAGAGAGATTAAGTCTATTAAGACCATTACCGATGGTCACACAGTTATCAAATATCAGAGGTCAAACTCAAAATTTGATCCCTCTACTTCCATGTTCAACATTCTTTCTTATACCACTCTGCCTCTCAGTATTTAAGTCAATAATTATCTGTGTTAATTGAGGGAATCATGGTACAAATAATCCAAAAGAGAAATAAAAGTGATATATTTTTAAGGGTACAGCATGTTGCTTTGAATTCCTTCTATATTTAGAGTCACCAAGACTATGAACTAGATAGTAACAAATTGTTCTGGCCATCTTATTACACAACTCGTGGTCTATAATATAAAAAAAAAGAGCCTTTTGAGGGAGGCAAGAGTCTCACATTCCTGTCAAGAACTTCTGAGGATTTACATAGTAAAACTGTATTTACAGTGAACTCGAAGCAAGTCATCTAGTAGCTCCCTATTCTTCATTTTTGAAAAGAGTAGATAGACTCTCTTTGTCTGTGTAGGACTGACAGGAATCACAGAGTCACAACCCTGAGAGGGACCTCAGAAATTATAAAATCCAACCTGTACCTTATAAGCCCAACAGTCCAATAATAATAAAAGAATTTGTTCTGTAAATCTTGAACTCAATCAAAAGGCCTCACTCAAGCTACATGTGCCCTAGAGACCTCAGGTTCCCACCCCTAGACCCAAACCTGAAATTGAACATCCTTGACAGCACTCTACCAAGTGGTCAACAGTGCAGTACTAAGACACTTCAATGACCGGGAACTCACCAACTTCTTATTCTACTGTCCAGCAATAGATTTCTATTGCTATTTCTCCCAGGATCCTGCAACCTACAAATGTGACAAGTATACAGTCCATTGCTGTATCGAAGTCACTAGCCAAAATGTTGAACAACAGTAGTCCAGGAAGAGATTCCTGGGGCACTCCACTAGAAGCCTTCTTTAATTTGAAATGGATCCATTAGTGATGGCTCTTTGAGTTCAGTCATTAAACAGTTCCAAATGCAGCTAAATGTACAATCACCTCACCCACATCTCATCTTATTCACAAGAATATCATAAAAAATATTCCCAGAATCTCAGAATTAGCATGGACTTCAGAAGTCATGCTTCTAGTCCAACCATTTCCTACACCAGAATCCCACCAAACAATTGGTCATCCATCTTTTGCTTGAAGACCTCAAGAGGGGGGAAACATGAGCTCACCTGAAGCACTCCATTCCACTTTTGGATAGCTCATATTTTTAGGAAGTATTTTCCTCACATTGAGCCTAAAGGTACCTCTTTGCAGCTTCTGTGTATTGATCATTTCGTACAGCACAGTAATATTTCATTGCATTCATGACTAACCACAGTTTGGTACACCATTCCTCAATCAATGGACATTTACATTGTTTTCAGTTCTCGGCTATTGCAAAAAAAAGTCAACCAATAAGCATTTATTAAGCACCTATTATGTGCAGACATAGCTATTATGGGGTTTGTTTTTGTTTGTTTTTTTTTTTTACAAATTGGATATTTCCATCTCTGACTACTTTGGATTATATGCTTAACAAGTGGAACCTCTGGGTCAGAGCGCATGAACATTTTAAGTCATTTAGTCATCATTTTTATTGCTATTACTGCTCTTTTGGATTATTTGTACCACGATTCCCTTAATTAACACAGATCATTAGCCACTTGTTTTCAGGATTGGGTCAACTGATAGATCCATGAAGGTTTTAAAGATCATGAACAGTAATTCAGTAATCATCTTCAATTCAGCAGTTATTAGCCACCCACAAAGTTCAAGGCACTGTTATAGGTGTTGGGGAGACACAAACAAAAATATAACACATTGCCATCCTCAAAGAGCTTACATATTAGAGGGAGAATACAACATGTGCACAAACATGTACGCTAGAATATTGTTCATCTGGGCTTGAGCATGCCAAGGAAAAATAATTGCTTTCTTACATTCTACTCATTAATATTGATAACATAATAGCATTCTATAATGCTCAGAAATTTGCAAAATACTTCATCTATATTATATCATTTGATACTCACAAAAACAGATATAAAACTGAGACCTCGAGAGACTACATGGCATCAAGATTTAGACTCATGTCTTCTTGACTCTAGAATCTGCACTTATTCAACTGTACCACAGAGCTGCTTCAATTCCCTGTTAACTATTTAATATCTCTCCTTTTCAGCTTCAATGTAATTCTCCATACTAAAGAAACCAAAAATTGAGTAGGTCTGTCATATGTTATCATTATGCTGTCCAACCTAAGTACCAACACTACTCCTCCTATTATCCTTCTCTTTTCCTCAACTTGTCTTTGTTATTATAGATGGCATTATCTCATTTATTTTCAACTCTAATACTCTTGAAATTATTCTTAAAGGATCATCACCCTCTTTCCCATTTTTCTTCCATTACTTGTCTGCTTTGCTTTCCATATATGTCTTCTTAAGTCTAAGTTAGTCATTGAATTGCTCATGCATCTACATAGGTCTCCTATGTACAGCTTCTCCCTTTCTTCCTGATTAGAATCATTTGTGTTTGTGTCATCAGAATTGTATTTTTGACCTAGGAACACTTGAACATAGTCAAGAAACATTTATAGCATGCTTTATCTGGGCCAGGCATTGTGCTAAGTGCTGGGGATAAAAATGAAAGACAAAAAAAAGTCCCTGGTCTCAAGGTGTTCACAGTCTAATGAGGGATTTTATGTGCAAACTACATACAAAGAAAATATATAGAAGATAAGTCAGAGATGACCAACAGAGGGAACTCACTAACATTAAAGGGTCTTCTCTTAAAAGGTGGGATTTTGACTGGCATTTGAAGGAAGTCTGGGAAGCTAAGAGCAAGAGATGAGGGAGAGGAAGAATTTCAGGCGTGAAGGACAACCAGTAAATATGCATAGAGTTGGTAAATGGATTGTCATATTTGAGAAATAACAAAAATCTCAATGTCACTGGATCAAAGAGTATGAGGGGTGAGCAAAGGTGTAGAAGACTGGAAAGGTAGGAGAGGGTCAGATCATGAACAACTCCGAACTCTAAATAAAAAATTTTATATTTGATCCTGAAAGTGATAGGGAACTATTGGAGTTTATTGAATAGAGGGGTAATATGGTCAGATCTGGGTTTTAGGAAGATCACCTTTACAGTTGTTGTTTAATTAATCTAAAAAGAGAAAAGGAAAAATACTGCCAGGACAAGGACTTCCTATTCAATAAAAACAACTGGAAAACCAGAAAGCAATTTGCCATCTTATATTATATATCACAACTTATACTACATACTAAAATAAGCACCAAGTAGACAACCACTATAATCATAAAAGGTCATATAATTTTTAAAATGTAGAGAACAGAAGGAGGTATCTTTTATTATTCTGCCTTTGAGAAGAATATGGACAGAAATGGCCATAAAAACTTATATGAACAGTTCCAGGGACATGAAATTTAACAGACAAATCAATGCAGCTACAATGAGAGGAGAAGCTATTGATTGGAGGAAAAATTTTTACATCAAATATCACTGATAAAGATTTGCTAAGATAAAGAATTGATAGAATTATGTAAAAAAGATCTATTTCCTAATAGATAAATGATTAAAGAATATGAATAGTCAATTTAAAAAGATTTGCCAACTATCTTGACCTACAAAAAACATGTTCCAAATCACTAATAATAAGGAAAATACAAAATAAAACAACTCCAAAGTTTCACTTCACATGCACATGCACATTCACAGATGTTAGAGAAGTTTTGGAAAGGCAGGCACACAATTGCATTGATTTTGAAGTTATGAATTGTTCCAACTATTCTGGATAGAGATTTGAAAATACTCTTGAAAAATCACTAAATTCTACATTCCCTTTGACCCTGAGATACAACAACTGAGTTTACATCCTAAGGGTCAAAGACAAAATGGTCCTATATATATTTATAACACTACTTATATCACTTTTAATGTTAGTAAAAACTAGAAACAAAGTATATTTCCATCAGAAGTGGCTAATCAAATTTTAATATGTAAATGTAAAAGAATGCTATTGACCCATAAGACATGGTGAATATGAATAATTCAGCCAAGCTAGGAATATATACAAGAATTAATATAGTATTATGTAAGCAGAACTAAGCATACAAATTACTTAAAGACCACGATAGATAAAAGACTGACATGTATCAAAACTGATCAATGCAGTTAGTAATCTTCACTTCAGATAATTAGCAGTGAAACATATTTCTCTTCTCTTTAAGGACAGTTGCTGAATTATAGACATATGTGGTCTATTTGTTGATATGTTTTACTTAAATATAATTTTTTTGTTGCAAGGAGAGAATTCCATCATTAATATGTGATAGTAGTGCAAAAAAAGGGCATCAGTAATGAGTGGCTGCATTTTTTAAAGAATTGAATTCTTGATAGCATCCTATTCCCCTAGTTTGGCTTTCTGCCCTGTAGAATTTCCGGCCATTGGATTCTGGCTATCCCTTCTCTGAAGTCTTTGAAATACATACTTCGAAAACATGGTTTTAAATTAAATGACGTCTAACCTTCTCCTCCTCTATCACCAACGTTCCCATGAGATGGAGATATCACTTACTTTCAAGGATAATAACTCACTCTCTTACTTTCTTTACCTTTTGAAGAATGAAATTTTCATTAAATCAAGAATTCTTGAGCTGCTCTGCTTTTAGCAGAAAGTGACCTCCATTAGATGACCAGATAGTTGAAGCTCATCATTACTACTGACTCATGCCTCCGTGCTAGGTTCATGATGTAGTTCATTGATTCCAGGCTCATTGTCTATTTCCTCCCTCTGCTTTGGTGGTTTGTATTTATATTTATATGGCAAATTACATTTCTCTTTTTCACTTCGCTGATCATTTCTCAGAACATGCCTCTCCGTATTGGTTCCTACATTCCCTCACATTAACACATGGAATTTTCAATGCTATTTCACTATCTTTTTTTAATTCTAATATATTCCTTGAAATAAGGTCTTCCTTCTCAAAGGCATATTCAGTCATGACTCATACCACTGTCTTAGAAATACCCTTGATGTCAAATTTACTTTCCTGCCTTGAGTGCTGTAATTAAACTTATTTGCTATCCATGCCTTGCAGTTTATATTTAGACATTAGAAGATATGTCTTATGGCTATCTCTCTTCTTGCCATTTGATAATTACTGCTCCTAATATGGCCCACCTATTACTTTCTGTGGCATCTGGGTTGGCAGATATAGATAGGCACTTTCAGTTTTAAAGTCTTCTTGATCATATTTGAAAATCTTCAGACCCAACATTTATCTGTCTTAAGCTGCGGTCCTGAACTGCAAATCCAGCCTTCTGATATCATCTTCTTAACCGTGTGCTCACTCCCTAAATCTGCTTTTATTCTGAAGGCATTACCTTTAAATTGGCAATAGTGATGGCACTTGTTCCTCTAAGGTCTTCAATCTCTTACCCAGGAACTCAGAATTACTAACATTGATTTTTAGGTTCCTTCTAGCAGTACCATTTGTCCCCACATAAATTAGCAGGGTCAGTAGTGAACATCTGCTTTGACAATAATAACCACTGACATTAATGTAGTACTTTGAAGCTTGCAAAGTTTGAAAAAAAATATTATCTGAGCTGTATGTGTGCGTGTGTGTGTGTGTGTGTGTGTGTGTGAGAGAGAGAGAGAGAGAGAGAGAGAGAGAGAGAGACAGAGACAGAGAGAGAGACAGAGAGAGGGAGAGAGAGACACTGAGAAACACAGACAGATAGACAGACAGAGACAGAGAGAGTGAAAGAGAGAGAGAGAGAAAGAGAGAAAGACAGAGAGGGAGATTTAAAACCAACAGGTAGTTTTCAGAGGAAGAAGTTAAAGCTATCATCATATGAAAAAATGCTCTAAATCAGTATTGATTAGAGAGAGGCAAATCAAAACAACTCTGAGGTACCCCATCACACCTATCAGATTGGCTAACATGACAAAACAAGAAGATGATAATTGTTGGAGAAGATGTGAGAGAGTTGGAACACTAATTCGTTGTTGTTGGAGCTGTGAGCTGATCCAACCATTCTGGAGAGCAATTTGTAACTATACCCAAAGGGCCACAAAAATGTGCATACTTTTTGACCCAGCAATGTCACTTCTAGGACTATATCCCAAAGATATCATTAAAATTGGAAAGGGTCCCACATACACAGAAATTTTTATAGCAGCTTTCTTTGTGGTGGCCAAGAACTGGAAATCAAGGGGATGCCCATCAATTGGGGAATGGCTGAACAAGTTGTGGTATATGAATGTAATGGAATACTACTGTGCTATAAGAAATGATGAACAGGAAGACTTCAGAGAGTCCTGGAAGGAGTCATATGAACTGATGCTCAGTGAAATGAGCAGAACCAGGAGAACTTTGTACACAGTAACAACCACAGTGTGAGAGGAATTTTTCTGATAGACTTCACTTAGCCCTTCACAGCAATACAAAGATCTATAAAATTCCCAGTGGACTTGAGGCAAAACGTCTTCCACATCCAGAGAAAGAACTATGGCATTGGATCACAGAAGCAGACAATTTTCTCTTGTGTTATGTTTTGTTTTGTTTTCATGGTTTCTCGCATTCATTTTAATTCTTCTATGCAACATGGCTAAGGTGAAAATGTATTTAATAAGAATGGATGTGTAGAAGCTATACAAGACTGCAAGCCATCTCACAGCGGGAGTGAGGAGGGAGGGGAAAAGGAAGGGAAAGTGGGGGAGAAAATCTAAGATTTATGGAAGTGATTGTAGAAAACTGAAAACAACTAAATTAATTTAAATGAGAGAAAGAATTAAAACCACCAAAACATTTGGGATACCCTGTATAGAGCTGAAAGGGGCTTCAGAGGCTATTTAGCCCAACCAGCTTATTTTTATAGAGGAGGAGTCAAGTCAAGAAGACATGAGTTCAAATCCAGGCTCAGACATTTACTAACTGTGTGACCCTGGGCAAGTCTGTGTCTGTCTCTGTTTCATCAACTGTAAAATGGAGATAATAATAGCAGCTACTGTGATAATTGTGTGGATACAATGAGATAATTTTTTAAAATACTTTGCAAATCTTAAAACTCTGTACAGTATTTTACAATCTTTGGAAAAATGTCTTTACAACAAGCCTGTGAAGTAGGTAGTACAATCAGGACCATCCTTATTTCACAGATAAAAAATTGAGGCCTAATGAGGTTCTGTGATCTGCCTAAGGTCACGTGGCTGGTTAGTTCCTGATTATCTGGGAATGATGTTGTAAAAATCTTAGAGTTATATTCCACGTAACTTATATAGGAATGTTCCAGGAGGGGGCAGAATGGATTATGTACTGAATCTTTCTGTCTCCATCTGGGAAAATATATGATCAACTCTGAAGGAGTGGTTACTTTGGGATGATGCAACAAACCCTTTGGTCCCTGGACAGATTAAGAAGAGTGAGTCCTTGTCAAAGGCATCATATAGGATTGGTCACTAAGCTAGGAGCACACTCAATATACCTTTAAAAAGGAATAACTCCACCTTCTATCTCACTTTCTTCAATTCTCTTACATGGCAAATAATAATAATAGCTCTCCCTTGTTAGGCTTCTAAGGGAGGGGTTGAGAGACAAGCAGTGCCTTTTCCTCCCACCTCAGCAATATGGCGACTTCAGCAAAATGATGGTTGCCAGTACCTAACAGCTACAGCACACATCCTACCTAAAGGCACCACCTTTTCCCTACATCTTCCATGGGGCTCAACTTTCCATCATACTCTTCCCACAGGTAAATATTTGCTATCCTCAGCAAATATACTGAGGTATGATTGGCACCTAGATCCATATTTCCAATTCTGGAAAGTACTATGGGATACTGGAAGGCTCCAACATTGTCCTTTCAAGTACCTCACCTAATGTCTTGAGTTAAAACAGTCTCCACAAGGTCCATAAGGTAGTATTTTTGACACTTTCCTAAATTCAGTGTAAGTAGTCCTACAAGTCCACAAAGTATACTTCTTACATAGTATTCTTTAAGGAGATCCCAGGCCTACCACTGCCAGTGGGACTGGAGATCCCAATCACCCCAAGATACAAAGGTTTAAAAATTCAGCAAAGGACATTTTACAAAGTTCTCACATGCTATTTCAGCAAAGCTTGTTGATCAGTTATCTCCCAAGGTGGGCACAGAGAATCTGTTTGCCACATGGATGCCTAGGGCCCTTTACTTGAGCTATAGCCACATTCAGCTCTTCTCTGCTATTCAGCACTCCCTGGGTTTGGCCTCTCCATTTCTTGATATGCCTCTGATCCCCAGGAAATAGGATGATTTACAGAAGTCTGCCAAAGAAACACTTTTGAAGGATGATCTTCATGTAAAGAAGATAAGAAAAAATTGGTCCATCTTCCAGAATAGATTATGCTCCCTTGTTATTTTGGCAATATTCCACTGAATCTGGAAATTTGACCAAATGACTCATTGAGTTATGATTTCACTGGTTTAGGGAACTCCCAAGTGAAGAAAATCCCTCTCCCAATGGAAATCTACAATTGCTCTTCACCTTACAGTCTTAGAGTGTTGCCTAGGGCCTTAAGAGGTTAAATGACTTAGCCAAGGTCATAGTCAACATGTGTCAGAGGCAGGAGTTAAATCCAGGTCTTCTTGGCTCTGAGGCTGGCTCACTACCTACTATGCAACAGTAACTCAGCTAACAAAAGGAACTTCATTTTTATCTTCAAGACAAAGGGAATAATGGATT
Organism: Notamacropus eugenii; assembly: GCF_028372415.1. NCBI lineage: Eukaryota > Metazoa > Chordata > Mammalia > Diprotodontia > Macropodidae > Notamacropus > Notamacropus eugenii. The sequence continues at coordinate 184,216,554 of NC_092873.1, read as the reverse complement.
GTGGCCTCTGGGTAGCTGGATAATTCAGTAAACTTTTACCTGGTGTTATTTCTGTCTAGTTGTTCACTAATGTCCAACTTTTTATGACCCCATGGACAATACTGTCCATATAATTTTCTTGGCAAAGATACCTTTTCCTTCCCCAGTGGATTAAGGCAAGCCAAGATTAAGTGACTTGCCCAGGGTCATAGAGTTAGTAAGTGTCTGAGGTATGATTACACTAAGGTGTTCCTGATTCTAAACCCAAGGTTTTAACCACTAACCCATCCAGCTGCCTCTGATATCTGGTGCTTGGATGTTTTCGAAGCTATTTTCAGAAGACCTTCTAACCTTGTGTGTTTCAGATTTCTCTTAATGTCAATCAATTCTCAGAGGATGACTGAACAAAGCTCTTTCTATGGTCACATCTCTCACAGAGTGTTATTTTGATGTACATATGAGAAATGCTGCATCTGAGGAGAGTCTCAAGATTGCATTTTGTTCTACTGAGTCACACTCTTGTTCCTGTGAAAGGCATTATTTCTTTTCCCTAAAAATAAACCTGAAAGCTGATATGATTTAAGTTCCCCTTCAACTCTGACAGCTCACTTTGTTCATAAAACCTTATCTGTCAAGGCCACTATCAGAAAAAGACACTGACAGACATGACAATTTGCAAAATCTCTCCCTTTTACTCTGTATTCAGAATCTTTAACACCCTATGCTTGGTAATGGCCCAACCTAGCAATTTCCCAATTTATTACTAATATTCCTTTCCTTTCTTAACTCAGGAAAAGGGTTTTTTTTGGTCACAGTCCAGAATTCCTTAATGCCTCCCATTTGAACTTCCTGAAGATTGAATGGAAGCATCTACTTAAATTGTAAACACAGTGTGATGGCTTCTGCTATAAGGCAAACTTCTAAGAATTGGAAAGCATATCATGGGGCATCTAGTACAAATTATAATATTAAAAATAATAATAACTAACACTGATGTAGTACTTACTTTTAAGCCTTCTGACTTTCACCCTCCACAAAGCAGGTATTAGCAATTGGTTAATCAACAATAAAATGCCTATTGTGTGCCAAATATTATGGTAGGTTCTAGAGACACTAAGATAAAAATGGAAACAAGCCGTGCCCTTGGGGAACCTCCATTTTACTGGAGGATATAACTTGTTCACTCAAAATATGTGCAAATATATATGAAATAAATATGAGGTAATTTCAGGCATGGGGGAGAGACACCTGAAGTTGTGAGAATGCTTAAGATCTCAAGTAGTAGGTGGCAAATGTATTGATCTTTGATGGGAACTAGAGGTTCGGTTGGGGAACTAAGAGACGGAGGGTAGAAAGTGTGCAAAGCCAGTGAGGTGGGAGAGCAGCTATGATACTATGATAACATAGATATTATTATCCTTATTTTTACAGATAAAGAATCTGAGACTCTAAAGAGATGAAATGAATTGCCCATAGTCACAGAACTAGTAAATGTTAGAACTAACTTAAACCAAAGTCTCTCATGATTCCAAGAATCCTCCCTATTATAGTGTTACTAATGGTTAGCCATCCAGCTTTTGATTAAAGAGTTCCAGGAAAGGGGAGCCAACTACCTCTCAAGGAAGCTCATTCAATTTTTTGATAGCCTGTGGCCCAACCAGCTCTGGATCATCATGGATTTGGGTTTCAATCATTGTGATTTCCAATGGTAATTTATTTCTCTGGTTCTCTATAAGCTATCTAGTTAGGAAACTAGGAACTTTTGAAAGTAACAGGTCTAGATAGTCAACTATACATTGTGCTAATAAACCTATGAAAGGAATAACACTGAAATAAGGAAATATTTAATTAAGACATCAATATTATTGGCAACATAAGACAATTTCAGCTCAGTTTTTGGTGGTTAAAGATTTGTTGCCATCCCCCGTCTTTAATCTCTGCTACTTCTTCCTATAGTATTTTGGTTTCTGAGTATCTCCAAGCTTCTGAATGTGATACACAGTTTTTCTGGGTAGCAAGAATGAGGAATTTGGAAGCTTTAGTAAAGTCAGCCAACTTTAGCAAACTTACTCAAAAGTTGATCCTACTGGGATCATACTACTGGCTTCTTACTCCCAGATCTCAATGTCAATATGTAGCTCCAATTTGGCTTGTCTCAGTCATCATAGATCATTCACTCTGCTTCTGCTCTCTCCAAGTGTTTCTGGCTTGTTTCTCCTTCTCTATGGTTACAAACCTTGCAGAGAACTAGATTTCTTCTGTAGTCTACTGGAACTCTCTACGTTTCAGTAACGACTGTGTCATGAGTTCACAGACTTAATGGGAAATGGAATCCTTGTTCTCTTCCATCTGCACTTATGCTCTATACCCAGGAATCCTGGGAATTGTAGTCCTTTCTCACCTTGGCCATGTCTGTTATTCAAGGAAGTTTTTTTTTCTCATATTAAAGCTAAAACTGCCTCTTTCCAGCTTCCACCTGTTGATCCTAATTACATCCTCTAGGGCTGAGCAGAACAAGTCTAATCTAACTTCTCTTCCATGTGAGAACTCTTCAAATTTTGCTATCATCTCTTCCTTTTGTCTTAATTTTTCCCATCAGGTCCTTCAAAGATGCTTGTGTATACTATAGGTGATGGCTAGTTGGCACAATGAGTGTTGGGCTTAAAGCCAGGAAGACCAGTGTTCGAATCCTGCCTCAGAAACTTAATAGTTGTGTTGTGCTAGGCATGTCACTTAGTCTTACAGATTAGGTTTCCTCACATAGAAATGGGGATGATAATAACACCAACCTCAGAGGATTATTGAAGGGATCAAATGATATAATAAACAGAGCAAGCCTTCAATTGCTGTATAAATGCTAGTTATTAACATTATTGACTCATTACAACTTCTCTATGTCCTTTCTAAAGTGTGGGAAGCCAAACTGAATACAAAACTCAAGATGTGTTCTATTCAGCCCTGAACACAGTACAACTCTCACCTTCGCTGTATACTATGACTCTCAGTGGAGTCTGAGGGGAAAATAGGCTTTGCTGGCCTACGTGTCACATGGTTAATGCCTATTGATCTTGTAATCCACAAAACCCCCATAGGAACTACTGTCCAGCCACACCTTCTCCATCTTATGCTTGCGAAGTTTATGCTTTTGAATCCCAATGTCAAATTTGATATTTATCACATTAAATTTCATGCAATTAGATTTGGTGTATTATCCTTGCCTGTCAATTTTTTTGATCCTGAACTTGTAATATGTCAGTTATCCCTTCCATCTCCTCATTGCTCATAAGATAAAATACAAACTCCTCAACCTGACATTTAAGGATGTCCTAAATCTGGGTCCCATCTACCTTTACATCTTTGTATCATACCACTCCTCTATGAACTATACCTTCAAGCTAAACTGTACTCCTACTGTGACCTGAATTTAACACTATATCTCCCCCCTCCAGGCACTAATACGAACTACAACCCTTGCCTGGAATGCCATTCCTCCTTCTCTCTGATTCTTAGAATTCTCGTCTTTCTTCAAGGCTCAGCTCAGGTACCACTTCTTCCATGAAACCTTAACTGATCACTCCAGTTTAGTGTTCCCTTCCTTCTCATCTTACTATGTCTCCTTCTTCATCCTTCTTCATCCTTCTTCTTCATCCTTCTTCATCCTTCTTCTTCTTCCTCCTCCTCCTCCTCCTCCTCCTTCTTCTTCTTCTTCTTCTTCTTCTTCTTCTTCTTCTTCTTCTTCTTCTTCTTCTTCTTCTTCTCTTCCTTTCCCTCCTCCTTTTTCTTCTCAGGTACCACTTCTTCTATGAAGCCTTAACTGATCACTCCAGTTTTTAGTGTTCCCTTCCTTCTCATCTTACTATGTCTCCTTCTTCACCTTCTTCTTCACCTTCTTCTTCACCTTTTTCTTCTCCTTCTTCTTCTTCTTCTTCTTCTTCTTCTTCTTCTTCTTCTCTTCCTTTTCCTCCTCTTTTTCTTCTCCTCATCTCCTTCCTCCTCCTCCTCCTTTTTGTATGTTATTCTCCCATACGTAGCCCTGCCCTATTCAATTTGACTATAAGTTCACTAAAGGTAAGAACTTGTATTTTCATCTGTCTTTCCCAGTGAATAGTACTATGCTTTGCAGTTATCATACTATTGTTCAGTATTTCCATCTGTGTCTAGTTTTTCATGACCCCATTTGGGGTTGTCTTAGCAAAGATATTGGAGTAACTTGCCATTTACTTCTCCAGCTCATTTTATAGATGAGGAACTAAGGGAAATATGGTTAAGTGAATTACCTAGGGTCACACAGCTCGTAAGTGTCTGAGGATTTGAACTCAGGAAGATGAGTTCTTGACTTTCTGACTTCAGACCTAGCACTCTAGCCACTGTACCACCTCTCTGCTCCATTGCAAAAATTAAATACTTAGCATATATTTCTTTAATTAATTTGTTATCTGAAACCCTGACAAGCATATCCTAAATTCTATCTTCTACTTCCTATACTATAGGAAACAAAATAGGACAAAATAGGTCCCCTGGGATACTCCACAGCCACCTCTCTCCAGTTGACTGATTGACATCTCTCAGTCAACTCTTGACAACTCTTCTGGTTCATTCATTCATTCAATTCCAAATCAACTTAGTTGTATTATCATCCAGCTCATGCATCTTCATTTTATCTAGAAGGAGAAATTTTATAAAATATTTTACTGAAATCTAAGTGTACTTTTTCTAAAACATTTCCATTATTTACCTATCTGGTTACCATGTCATAAAAGGAATTAACATTTGTCTGGTATGACTTACTCATGAGGAAGTCATGTTGGCACTTTGTGGTCACCACTTCCTTTTCAGGATCTCACTACTATTAACAACATGTTCTAGACTTTTACCAGGAATTTAAACTAAGCTCATTCACTAATTTGATCAATTAAGGTCTACTACCTGCACTCTTTAAGGCACCCTCAAGAAACTTGCATTCTACCTGAGGAAATAGCACATTTGTATTCAACAAAATACAAAATCATGGGAGTGCTAGTTGTTGGAAGGAGCAGGGAAAGTTCTAATGGAGGAGATAGAGCTTGAACTGAATTTTAAGGGAAGCTAGGGCAAGAGGCAAGGAAGGAGTGCATTCTAAGCTTGTGAATCAACCCAAAATAAAACCAAGACAAGGAAGATGTTGTGTCTGAAGAACAGTAAATGGATCAGTTTGGCTGGACCAACAGCCTGATTTTTTAAATGCACACTGAAATAATGTGACATGTTATATTATTAAACTCCTTTACAATGTCCATGTTTACCACTTATCAAAACAATAATCATATTACTATTGCTAATGTGTGAGCTTTTTAAAGAGCAGTTTTGTAAATCTCGTCATTGATGATTTTGTCAGTCTTCATTCTTTTCCAATCATCAATCAAATGTCATGAGCTTAAGAGAAATTCCATTTAAAATAACTGTAGATAATATAAAATGCTTGGGAGTCTATCTGCCAAGACAAACTCAACATCTATATGAACACAACTACAAAACTTTCCACACAAATAAAATCAGATCTAAACAACTGGAAAGATATTAATTGTTCATAGTAGGCTGAGCCAATGTAATAAAAATGATAATTCTATACAAATTGATCTATTTATTCAGTGCTATACCAATCAAACTATTAGAAAAAATTATCTTATGGAGCTAGAAAAAATAATAACAAAATTCATCTGGAGGAACAAAAGCTCAAGCATATCAAATTGATGAAAAAATGCAAAAGAAGGGTAGTTTAGTCATATCAGATCACAAACTGTATTACATAGCAGTAATTATCCAAACAATCTGGTACTGGCTAAGAAATAGAGTGATGGATCACTGGAATAGATCAGGTACAAATTACATTATAATAAAGGAATATAGTAATCTAATATGTGATAAACTCAAAGATCCAAGCTTTTGAAAGAAAACTCAGTATTGGACTAGAAAACAATATGACAGAAAGTAGGCATAGACCAATATCTCATATTGTATACCAGGACAAGGTCAAAATGGGTACATGATTTACACACAAAGGGTGATGCCATAAGCAAATTAAGAGAGCATGGAATAGTTTACCTGTCAGAATTATGGATAAAGGAAGAATTTAGAAGCAAAGAATATAGAGAGAGCATTATAAAATGTAAAATAGATGATTTTGATTACATCAAATTTCAAAGCTTTTGCATGAACAAAACCAATGATAAAGGTCTCATTTCTCAGGTATGTAGAGAACTGAGTCAAATGTATAAAAATACAAGTCATTCCCCAATTGATAAATGGTCAAAGGATATGAACAGGCAATTTTCAAAGAAATAAAAGTTATCTATAGTCTTATAAAAAAATGCTCTAAATCACTATTGATCAGAGAAATGCAAATTAAAACAACTTTGAGGTACCATCGCATACCTATCAGCATGGCTAATATGACAAAAAAGAAAAACATTGGTTATTAAAGGAGATGTGGGAAAGCTGAGACCCTAACATGCTTTTGGTGTAATTGTAAACTGATCCAGTCATTCTGGAGAACAATTTGGAACCACGTCCAAAGGGCTATAAAACTGTGCATACCCTTTGATCCAGAAATACCACTGCTAGGTCTATGTCCCCGAGATATCTAAAAAAAGGGGAAGGGGGGAAGGATCTATTTGTACAAAAATATTTATGGCAGCTTTTTTTGGGAGGTGGCTAAGAACTGGAAATCAAAGGGATGTCTATCAATTGGGGAATAGCTAAATAAGCTATGGTATATGGTTGTAATGAAATATTGTGCTATAAGAAATGACAAGCAGTATGATTTCAGAAAAACCTGGAAAGATTTACATGAACTGATACAAAATGAAGTAAGCAGAACCAGGAGAATGTTGTGTGATGAAGAATTGTGAATGAATAAGCTATTCTCAGCAATACAATGATCCAAGGCAATCTCAAAGGACTCATGATGAAGTACACTATCCTCTTCCAGAGAAAGAATTCATATTTATTGAATACAGACTGAAATATGTTCTTTTCCCCCTTTTTTCTTCCAGGTTTTTTCCTTTTTTTTCAAGTCTGCTTGTACAAGATGACTAATATGGAAATGTTTTACATAATTGCACATGAATAACCTATATCTGATTGCTTACTATCTCAGTTGAGGCAGAGTATTGTGAGAAAGGGTGGGAGATAGAATTTGGAACTCAAAACTTTAAATACAAATGTTTAAAAAAATGTCATGAGCCTATCCAACTCACAGTGGTAGGACAGATTGTGCCCTCATCAAGTCTTAACAAGTAAGGACTCAGATCTGACCTCATCTGCCCATAGTGTAGTGTAATATCTATCTGTATTGCATTAATTGTCAGTTGTAGCAAATTTGCCACATTTGTTTTCATCGGGGGAAAATGGTTTTATGTACGCAGGAGTTGTCCCTGAAATATTCAGTAATCATGGCCTTTGCTTTACTACAACCTAGGTCTTAGAATACTCCCTACCCCCAGAGGATGCCCCCCCACCCCCACCCCATGGTTTGGAAACCTTTGCTTTAGATTATGTTAATATTTGATGACTTCACACTCCTCACACTCTTTAAGTCTAAAGCTGAGTGACCATGGAGTTTTATTCAGGATGTCATCTACTCTCCCGTGTGAGTCACATTCAGTGTTTAAAAAATGTTTAGGAAAAGTTGAATGGAGTACTCTGATCAAGTCTCAATAGAACTAAGAACTCTTAAAAGGATTCCATTGTCTTGCTGTCTTAATACTGATTTACATGTGGATTTATAGTCCATAAAGGAGGAAAAGCACATAATTAATCAAAGGCACCAAAGAAAAGACACACTGTCTACAATTATTCATTAGGAAACTGTTTCCAGCAATGTTTATTTTGGCAGTGTGAACCTGTTCACATGAATTGGAGGAATGATGTTGAGATACTTGAAGGGGCCTAAGACTATTTTTACACCATGGAAGTAAATGTTGAACTTTTATAATTTGCAATTTTCTAAAGGGTGTGTGTGTGTGTGTGTGTGTGTGTGTGTGTGTGTGTGTGTGTGTGTGTGTGTGTGTGTCTGTCTATCTGTCTGTCTGTCTATCTTTCTGTTTGTCTGTCTGTGGCTGTGTGTGTATGATGGGGGGGGAGATGGGGTGTGGAAATAAGAAGGGATAGGTAGTGTGGGGATAAGATGGTAGTAATAGTCCTAAAGATACAGCCCGAAACCCATGTAACACAGGTAAAACTACTTTGAGCAGTATTAAGTGGGAGAATGAATGCAAAAGATTGGGAATTAGAGGACCTGAGTTCAACTCTTGATTTTTACTTAGCTGTGTGATCCTGGTCAAGACACTGGCTCTCTGGGTCTCAGTTCCCTCATTTCATAAAATGAAAGATTTGGACTAGATAGTTTCTGAAGTCCCTTCTACTTCAAGATCTGTGTTTTTATGAAAGTGCTATACAGATGCAAGTTATTACTGCCCTGACAAGTAAGGTCATAAGAAAGAGATAAGAAGTAAAGTCACTTTTGTTTATATGAAAATGTCAAAGAGACTGATTTCCTGCTCACCACACTATGTCATTATCCTTTCCAAAGTCAGATATGATGACATCGGATTGATAGAACATCACTGAAACTCTTCCCAAGCTATTTCATCACTCTTATGATGCCTGCCTCTAAAATGATAGTGAGGATATTATCTATTGTGGCATTTAAGAAGTTCGAGAGACATAATTTCTGGGTAACTAATCATTTTATTAATAAAGTTAGCATTTTAATAAAAGGTCATTGGTACTCTTGAATGCCAAAGACACCTCATGGTGACAGGCTCACAGTTTATATGATCTTGGAAGAGTAGGTGTTCCTGAGGGTGGCAATTTGATCAACAAGTAATGAGAGAATGAATATTCTAATGAGAAGTGGGCTATATTACAATGAGGGCCTTGGGGTAGATGACTTGGATCACTCAGGTCTTGGTCAAAGAGACATCAATTTCCTTTTCGCTGGTCTGACAAAGGAGAGAATCAACATTTTCCCAAACCTGTTAGAGTAAACACAACAAGCAGGAATCTATCCATTAGCCTAAACTTAGAATTTCTTTTGCTGACTTTGATTAGATCTTTAGCCTGGGTAAATCTTTAGGAAAGATTTCCCGCACTGGTTAATTTCTAAATGAAGTAGAAAATGGTTTCCTTGATCTTGATTCAATAATTAGTTATTAAATACAAGAGAGAAGTAATAATTTATTTCTCACTATCTATTGGTAGAACTATCATAGGTCTTGAATTTTCCAGGACATTCTCAATGTTAAGGGGGAAAGGTATATGTTTAATAAGACTTTGCAAAAGGAGTATCCTTCATCAGATAATGTATCCTAATTTTTAGCTGGGGCTTAGAATATAGAGGGTGCTTGACAAAAAATAAACATAATCCATCTATCAGATGGGGTGATCATGTTGATAGGGTAGATATGGATGTTTCCAGAATTGGCAGGCTTTTGCTAATAGTATTTGAGAGCAGGTTACTGGTAACAGAGAAGAATAATTATTTCCCATTAATAGGGGGAAGAGATTTTACTGGCCTTGAACCCATGTGAAACCATGCAAAAATAAATCACTTACAAAGGTGCTGATCATGGGCAGACTTTTGTTTGTTGGTGGAGAATGTTACTGTTCAATACTTGAAAACTAACTGCTATGGTACAATCACTGAAGTAGCCCAAACGTGTATGTATTTTCATACAGAGCATCTCCTTTAAGATATAAAAGTAGTCTTGGATATTTCATTCCTGTAGTAGTAGATTAGAACAAGGAACAATGATTGGAGATTGCAGTAAATCAGATTTAGTTCTGATGTCAGCTAAAACTTACTCAAAATTAGATCTATCAAAAAGTGAAAGGAACTGCCTTGAGAAGTTTCCTCTCTTTGGAGGTCTTCGAACAGATGCTGGATGACCACTTGTTGGGTATGATATAGTAGCGGTACCTTTCATGTATGAGTTGGATTAGATGGCCACTAAGGTTGCTTCCAATTCTAAACTCTCTGATTCACTGCAGAGCTCGGACTTTGCAATGATCCCTGGGACACATTGACCCTTTTTTTTTGCCCATGTACACTCAATAAAATTGCCCTCACCACAGACTTCCTCTCTCTATCCCTCCCTTTTCCTTTTACTCTGCCTCTTTTCCTTGTAGTCACTGAATCAATCGTCCAAATTGATCACTTTTTCTACATTCTCTTAGTTGCCATTTCCTCACTGCTATTAAAATCTCTGAGCAGCCAATGCCTGCTCAGAACAAATGCTAATTCTCTTGAGGATCTCTCAAGACCACCACTTCTTGTCTGGTCTAACCACTCACTTAACCAGCACAGGGCCTGAGGCCACAGTCTCTTAGATCCAGAGAACTGCAGGGAGTTGCATGGCAGCTTCCATGCCCCACCTATACACCCACATATAGCTTCAGGAATAGAGCTCCTCCTCCATTTAAGCATGTAGCATATAAAAATAACTCTACAAAACTGTCTAAGTACACAAAACTGCTGGGAGAAATTTAAGAAGGAAAAGATTACTTCTGATTGGAAAGAGAAGGGAACTCTTCACAGAGGAAATAGTATTGGAAATGGACCTTAAAGAATGGGTAGGATTTCTACAGGCTTCTGTCTGATGGAGACAAGAAGGTATTCTAAGCATATTGGATGGCATGAAGAATTTCATAGAGGTGGGAAAGAGGAAGATGACTTTGTGAAACAGTGAATAGTCTAGTTTAGCAAAAGTGGAGAGTGTGAAGGGGAACATTAAGAGATAAAGCTAGCAAGATGGGCTAGAGCCATATGGCCAGCTTTCAGATACCATATAAAAATGCATGGACTTCGACAACGTAGCCTCCTGTATGAAGAACAGCAAGAAAATAGGTACCTCTGGAATGTCAAGTACATGGTGGGCATGAGATGTAAGACGTTGGAAAGGTTGGAAGGGGCCAGATTATAAAGGGCTTCAAAAGCCCAGTGGAAAGTTTTATATTTGCAATAGGTGCTTAATAAATGCTTATTGACCAACCTATTGACTTCTTGAAAAGTCCCTACTCCTGCTTTGTTTCTAGCCTTTTTTAACCCACTAGGTCTGCTCTAGCTTCACATCACTGATGATGGGACATCTTCACTGTGTTCAATATTATTTATCATTCATGAAATAACCCTAGGAATGAGTTTGAACATTTTTTTCTTCCTACTTTACTCTTCTGGCCTTGATCAGAATAGAAATTGTGATCTTTTTCAATTAGTCTTTTTGAGTCCTACTAAGATCTTGTTCTGCCACTTTCCAAATAGGATATGACTACTGGAAGACAAAGATCTAGGTATAGTGGTATGACTGAGGGGAAAACTCTCTAGTACTTTAGTTCCCATGATATCTGAGACCTAGAGAACATTTTCCATTGAAATAAAATCTCTGGACTATGTTTCTAAAGAGAGTGTATGTTGGGACACAGAATGGTGGAGTGTCCATGTGAAGACTCTAATTGGTCCTGTGGTGTTATGTGCCATGTTCTTTGGGACTCATGGTGTACTTGGAGAGAAGTCATTTATCTGTGAGTATTATACAACTTAACTGTCTACATACCCTGACATTTACCCAAAATGTGAAAATAATACCTAAGAGGGACTAACCATAATGTATGTGAATGAGAGGCAGCATGTTTTAGTGTATAGATAGCCACTAGAGTGGCTAGAGAGTTGGGGTCCCACTTCTGTCATAAATGGAACATATGGGCAAGTCACTTAACTGTTTAGTGCCTCAGGTTCTTAAGTTCTTTAGTGCCTTCAGATTCTTAAAGACTATGGCTGAAGAGCTGCCAATTTTCATTTGAAGGAGTTTCTCACTGAGAGTCCTCTAGACTTATGAAATCACAGGTTCAGATTTATTTTAATCATAAATACAAAATGCTTTGCAAACCTTGAAGTGTTATTCAAATGTTAGTTATCATTACAAGTACTACTATTAATATTGAGGGGGCTAAGTGGCATAATGGATAGAACACTTGTGGACTTGTGGTCAGGGAGACCTGAGTTTGAATCCTGCCTCAGACATTTACTAGCTGTATGACCCTGGACAAGTCACTTAACCTCTATGGGCCTCAGTTCCCTCATCTCCAAAATGCAGATGTTAACTCAATGACCACCAGAAAGTCCCTTCCAGATTAAATCCATGATCCTATGATCGTTTTTCAAAAAAGGCTAACATGGCATGGACAAACAGGACCAGCCTCTGAAACGGTAGCTATTGCTATGGTCCAAAGCACAGTCTTTAGGTGGATGCATGGGGACAAAAGCACAGGTCATTTGTCAGGCCTTTTAGAAATAATAGACATCTCATACAATAGAGCATGAAAGATATTATTTCTGCTGCAACCCATATTCTGATGAAAGAGACTATTCCTTTATCTGCAGGAGGGGCCTAGTGAATTTGTTGATAACTGAACCATAGTCTGAGAACAGTGTGTGTAGTACAGAGAATGACTTCCATCTTGGTATAATTTGGTTTGGACGCAAACAACAACAGTGATGCTGTATTTAAAACTACATTCATGGCCAAGCAGTGATACTGTCGTGAAAGAGGATTTATGTTCCTCTCAAGCCAGTTCTCACAGGAGCCCATCTTAGAAAGATGAAAGTTCTTAAGTGTCAACTCCGTAAATACCTCTCTATACTTTGACACCAGAAATAAACCTTGATATTTACCTCTGGGTTACCTCGAAAATGAAGTTGAACAAGAACCGCCCTTTGAGACCCTGTGAATTGTTTGCCCCTCAGGATTCACAGTCATGTTTCCATAGGTCACTCTTGTATCTATGAAGTTCAGCCCAAAGAAATTAAGGGAAGAGATTATACTCCATCATGTGAATGGTTACTGATCAGCATTTTCCAAGTTTATGGGAAAAGGCTCAGTGTTTACATAATATTTTTTTAACAAAAGGAAATGGAAGTAGACTCAACATCTTGTATTTGAAAAGCAAGGGAACAGATGTAAAAGTGGGCAACCATATGAGCAGCCCATTGAAAAATACTGGATGATTAATGCACAACAAACAGTTTGGGACAGCATGATTTATATCTATCTCAAAATGGAAACCTATGATGCAGAAAATGAGGTTAAAATGAAAAGTGTAGAAATCATGACAAACAACGATAAAACAAATAATCTATGTTTAAAATAAGGTCATAAATTAAAAAGAAAGGCTAAAGCTGTCCATGAAAAGAACTCTAGGATATACCAACAAATTTCTGGTCAGTAAGGCTGGATTACTTTCCTAGATAAATCAATTTCTCTACCACAGGACCATACATTCAGTATACCTCATATAATCAGCACTACTTTTCTGCTTAAAAAATAACAACTTAGGAAAAAGACAAAGAGAAGTGGAATCCACTTTAGAGTTTGAATGGCAAACAATTGGAAGCCTCTTACACTCTTGGTATAGAAGTCATTTAGCAATTAGGTCAATTGATATCTGGACCCAAAGGGGAGTGATTAATAAATCAATGTCAATCTAGAGCTAAGGACGCCTAACTACAGCCCATGGGTAATATCTGGTCCACTCCTTGTTTTTATATGGTATGAGTTAAGGACAGTTTTTATGCTTTTAAATACAAAAAAAAGTAAATGTAAGTGTAAAACTATTCTTAGCTCAAAAATGTAACAATTAAGTCACAGGCCGTACAAAGACAGGTGGACAGATCTGGCCCATAGGCCACAGTTTGCTGGCCCCTGACCTAGGACATAGAGTTGCACAGGGCTCTATCCTTGACTCTGCTCCATTCAAGATTTCGCTGAATGGCTGTAATGAAGGCATACATTGTATGGCAACAAATTTCTGGATGACATGAAGTTGAGAGAAATAGCTAACAAATTGGATTGATAGAATTAGAAAGTGAAAAAGATCTTGATGGGCTGAAATGATCTGCCAAATTTAAGTAATATGATCAAATTTGAGGGGAATAAGTATAAAGTCTGAAGTGATATGTAAATGTCAAATTGTGGGTTTTATTGGTGCTAGAGTCATTAGAGAATTTCAGTTGGAGGAAACATAGTATAACAGAGAGAAAGCTAGCCTTGGGGTAGGGTTATAGCCCTACCTATCTAGCCATTCTGGCTGTGTGGCACTCTGCTCCCAGGCAACTCTCAAAGCCTAGAAGGTGCCAAGAAGGTGCTGACCTGCATTGGTAAGAAGGAGGAGTTTCAAAGGCTGGCATGTGGAAAGGTTAAATTTGTTCCATCTTTGTTCCATCCACTTGGGCCCAGTGGATATGACTAGGTAGCATGAGTGGAAACAGCAAAGGGGAAAATTTAAATTTGAGGTCAGGAAAAACTTCCTAAAAATGAGACTATCAGAAAGTGGAACTTCAAGAAGTAGATGGTTTCCACTCACCAGAGATCTTCCAGCAAAGGCTAGATAGCCATTTGGCTCCTTTCTTGTAGCGGGGATTCTTGAGAAGGGTTAGGCTAAACAACCTGCAGTCCCTTCAACTCTGAGTTTTTGTGATTCTTAAAAAAAAACAAAATTGTCATAAAGTTGTTTGTTTGCATAGAAGTTAGCTCTGTGGGTATTTTTGAAATTTCAATTTTTTATATTTATTACTGTATTCTTATGAGTTTTAAAATATTTAATAGTTGAATCTGTATTTTGCAAATCTGAAAACATTGGTAAATATGATTATAACATCAGTGGCAATGGAAAAATTATTGTTTAAATTTTTACTTAAAATGTTTCCAATGATTCTTTTAAAAATGATATATTGTCATTGAGACTAGAATTTAAAACCTATGCTTCCCAGAATTTATTACCACATATCTCATGAATTCATTCTTGTACACAAAAAGGAAATTCAGCATTACTAATAAAAACTTGATACATCTTCCTAAGCAATTTGGACACTCTAATACATCTATGGAGGAAATGTTTATATATTGCCTTTACTAATAAATCATTTCAAACAGGGTTTTTTTGAAAAGTATTATTGAGGCCTTTTGTTTTTATGACAGTTTTTTCATAATATATTGCCACATTTTTTAACTTTCTCTTGTATAACAGCAAAAATAACAGCAAAAATAACGGCAAAAACCGCTAAAACAGAGTCTAACAGCAAATTCAACATTACCAAGTCATAATCCCCCCTTCTCTCCATGCCCCACCCCCTTCCTCCTATCATCTGTTTTCTAGACCAAAGACTAGTTGGTAAAATTCCTCTTCTGGACTCTGCTTCTGACTCTCTCTACCATGATCTAACAGCCTTCTCATTAAGGAGATCCTTCTTCCCCTATAGTCCTTTCCTTGCCTTGGACGGTTCTCAGAACCTCCATTTTAAGGAAAATACTCAGGCCAGATAAACTTACTCTTTTATTATTCTCTGGCCCCTGTTCCTACCCTTCTAGACTTCTTTCTCTACTATGGCTCATCATCAAGAACCCTTTCCTCCTCCTACACTCTTTCAGCTTTCTCTTGAGTGGTCTTCCACCATTAGAATATAAGCCTCTAATATCCCCTTATCTTTGGGGACTCAGTTTGGGACTTTGTTTTGGACAAGACTACATCATCTTATCATCCTTGGAAAGCAATTGCTGAAAGAAAGTAATAAAGTGGTTTAAGAAAATTATAAGATTCCACCTGGAATATCACATATGGAAGTTACATGTTTGAGCCATCTCAGACTCAGGAGATCCCAGCTTTGATTCAGATCAGGATCCCATCCTTGAGTATAATTGATATTGTCACATCTTAGAATGCAGAAATAAGAACATGGCTCCATACCCCATGATCTTTGGACTCACTCATGGTATCTCAACAAGCATTGATTATATGCCAGGCATTGGGCTAAGTGCTGGGGGTACAAAATGCCATGAAACTACCCCTGCCCTCAAGAAACTCATTTTCCAATGTGCTTAGTCAACTTACCAATCAATAAGCTTTATTAAGCAGCTGACATGAACCTATCAACTTATAGACTATTGGGATAACAAGAATGGAATAAGAAAACAGGTGACCTTTTGTAAATAACTACGTACATACATACAAAAGCAGAAGCCAGGAACCCCGAAGATCTTCCCCTTCCACTTTAATTTTTTTTTTTTTTACTAAAAAAGCCACTATCCCTTGAGTAAGTACTTAAAGAAACCTATTCGTTGAATGGGTGTATCTCACTCAAAGTGAGAATGTGATAAGACCTTTACCTGAAAGGACCAGGGTCTTCCATTGCATCCTGGGTCATCTCCAGTCATCCTGATGAATATCAGGCCACTGGACCCAGATGGTTCAAGAAAAGAAAGTAAGGGTAGTGACCTCACACACACCTCCCTCACTCAAAACAAAGTCAAGTGCAAGTCTTGTCATCATCTTGATGTCATGGTCCTCTTTGAGAACGAAGGACAAACGCAACAACAAGCTCCTTGAGGGAAGAGACTGTCTCTTTTTACTTCTGTTAGAATTCCCAAGATTTAGCACAATGCCTACAACAAAGCAAGTACTTAAAATGAATGCGTGTTGATTTGACTTTATGGTTTGATTATAATTAATTTTCAGTGGTCCATTACCCATGGGGATATAGGGAGTGTGATATCATGTTGTGCTGGACACAGTTCGATCTCCCTAACAAAGGATGAGGCTGATAATGGACTCCTTATGTCAATCAGAGTGCCCACCTAACTCTTGAGACTTGTAATCTAACACTGACCAGCAAACTGGTGATTTTATCTGACCTCAGGACGAGATCATCAGCTTCATCACCATGCACCTGAACTCTAAAGTTGGATGTCTGACTCTACCAGAAGCCATGTCTGTGGTGAATCAATGTCACTCTAGGAAAGAGATCTTCCTTGTCTCTATCAATTTCTTAAATATAGCCTTAGCAAGACACCCAGTAAAGACAGTCTGCTTTTGGGCATAGTTCCAGCTGACCCACTCCAGTTTTTCTTTATTCTTTCTCTGGCATAGAGTTACTGAGGCCTTAAAGTCCCTGCTCTCTCAGAGGGTTCCATGTATCCTGAGAAAACAACTCAGATCCCTCTCAATATACAGGTCCCCTTTCTTCTTGGGGTCTCATTTATAGAAAGGTCTTGTGAGGTCAAGTGTTGTTATTGTGGAGAGATGCTTGCTTTCTAACAGCATGGGGCAGGTGAAACCGTCACTAAATAACTATGAAAATGTGTATTTACTCAAAGAAATGGGATCCCCAGATGACTTAGTGGTAATCCTGAGGTAATCTTCAAGTCATCCCCAGGAAGATAAGAGAGAGTTCTTTTTCAATCTCTGTGAAAGAATGGGGAAATCTCTCAGCAGAGGATTCAAAAGAGCTAGAAGTTTGTTATCATTCCCACAGTGGGACTTGTAAGGAATAATATAGGGGTGGCGGAACAGAGCAAGTCTTAGTAACAATGCTGGCATGAGGGAAAGGTTGCTTTCCAGAGGGTGGTGACCCCTCAGCTGCTTTATCACAGATGACCCAGATACATGATGAAGAACTGGCTTTGCTAAACATATCATCTGTGCTGTGGCCCTAATTTTCATGGCTCTTTTCTTGCTCGTTATCATCACTTTTTATCAGGAGATCCAAAGTGAGCTGCAAAGACCTCTAACATTACTACAGGTGACTCCAACCTGTGATGAAGAATTGCTGACTATGCTAGGGATGTAATTATCTACGATGTGGCTCTAAATGGTGTTGCTCCTGTTTATTGTTATTATATTAAGAGATATATTATGAGATGCAAACATTTGGCTTCTCTCACCACCTGGAACAGATTTTAGTGATATGGGATTTGGTCCTTATAAAGTAGGGAGGTAAAGCCTAGGAATTCTGTTCAATTTTGTCTACATTTGGTCATTCCTTCTGGGTAACTTTAAATTTTTTGCTCATTTGTTTTAATTAAGTTTGTTTCCTCTTTTTTCTCCAGTATTGCCCATGCCAGGTTCCCTGTGTTCATATGTGGTGTGGTATAGTGATGGCCATAAATCCATTTAAAAAGTACTCTAGAAGACTTTTGAGATGTTTCCACCAAGGGATGAGATGTGATCTGATCAATATCCTTCCCTGGAAGGGAAAGAAGATGCCTCCAAGATTTTTTGGCTCAGTGGGATATAGAATCCTGTGAGGTAGGGACTGCAGATCTACTTCTAGCCCAGTCTCTAAGGCTATCATTGAGATAAAAAATCATTATGGAGCAGGGGCCCACCTTTCTCATCACCACCAGCAACAACTCCTAACTCAGGGGTGGGGAACCTGCAGCCTCAAGGCCCCTCAGTCCATAGGTGAATCCTTTTGATTTGAGTCCAAGTTTTATAGAACAAATCCTTTTATTAAGGGAATTTGTTCTGTAAAGTTTGGATTCAGGCAAAGGTAATACTTGAGGATATAGAGGGACACATGTGGCCTCGAGGCTGCAGGTTCCCCGCCTACAAACCTCTACCATGGCTGAAAGAGATCAATGAATGACCTTTAAATTTTGACACACTGAGTAAAAGACTTCGGTATTGGAAAAACACTGAACTAGGAATGAGGAAACCTCATTTAACCTCAGGCTCCTCCCACTTATTAACTATGTGGCCCTTGACAAGTCAATTCATCTTCCTGGGCTTCAGTTTCCTCACCTATAAAATAGCAATGTAAAAGGTCCCTGCACTAATTTCTGCAGGTACCCACCTCCACTCCCTCTGTGATTCCAAGGATTGCCTATGAGCACTGGTTTTCATCATATTTTAAAAGATCTCTGCTCATTTTCCCAGCTGAATTAATATAGCTGTGACAGTACCAAAGAGATACTTGGGACATAAGCTCTATTGCCTCAAGTAATCCAGAAGAGACATGAAGGAAGGGTTTCTCCAGAGAGTGAGGTAATTTTTTGCCAAATAGGAACAATCTAATACATTATTTATCTCTGAGTTCCCACCCATTTTAAGGAAACACTCGAGAATAATGCAAATACTAAGGGAGAAATTTGCAACTCTAAATTTGTCTCCTCCTTTGTTCTTGACAAAGTAAGAGAAATCTGAAAAGTAATTTGTCATATTTGCTTCTTTTCCTAATTTTCTTCTTACCAGTCCTTCAGATACCTCCAGTCAAGACAAAACAAAATAATGGATTACTAGGCATAGTAGGGGTTTGAAATAATTTCAACTAAACTGCATATTTGTATTTAATTCGCTATGCTAGTTCATCATTTCATAGTGATTTTTTTGTGAAGCACAAGAAGCAAAAGTAGCTCTGGAAAGAATCCCCAGTGGAGTACAATGATTAAAATGGTTCCATCCAAAGACCTACTACTGAAAAATTGCTTACATATTCTGACCTCCTATAAATACTATTTTTATTTTCCAATTTAATTTTACTATTTTTATTTCCATGTTTGTTGCTGCATCTTGCATAAGGTTAAGTAGGCTCAAGAATTCCAAGCCTCAGACTGGATAGAAAACAGTCCTAGATTTTGATAACACAGCTCCTCATCTGTCCGTGAGTAAGTATTCTAGATTTGCCTCATGTACTCAGCTGTAGAACTGACTGTAAGCCCAGTTCTCCTGTCATACTATGGCCAAATTGAGCATATTTCCCAGTCCCTTGGGCATCCATTTAGTCAATACTCATCTACTAGCATTACTAAATGCTACCTTAGTGGCCTGCAAGCATCAAAGCTGCTTCTGGGAGTATGCAATCTTGTTCCAAAGATCAGCTTACTGTCTCAGACAGTGACTCATTACTAACTCCTCAAGAGAATATCATTCCATGCTTATACCATGCAGAACTGGACTTCCTGATGGGTTTCATACCTTGATTAACATTTTCAATGGCATATTTCATTTTTCATGGGGTTCTTCTCTCTCCTATGTGATGGAGTTTCCCAAGAGGAGGAAGTAGACATATTTCCTTATTCTTATAAGGAAAGGAGGAGCAATATCCTGACTTCCCTTCTCTGTGAAAGGCAGGTTAGCTTTCCCTTAAAAGGTATTGAGACGTTGCTTGAGATTTGGTTGGTTCATGGAATGAAGGGTTCATAATTTGCTCATCTACTGAGTAGAAAGCAGCCATGAGTATCTGAGAAGCTACACTGGAGGTTTGGGCTGGCTGATCATGATGGGTAATGTAGACAAGGGAGCTTCACTGAGTTGAATCAACTTGAAATGTGTTTAACACCTATCCCTGTTGAATAGCTTTTGCCTGCTATGGTTAAACAAATTTCCTTTTGTCAACTACTGAATGACTTATGAATTATCTCATTTTGTTCCTATCTAACCTAAGTAATATCTAATCTAAATCGCCAGGGCTCTGGCTGAGTCAGGTCCAGCCTGGAACTCTTTTGCTTTCATTTATTTTATAAGTAGGATGCTAAAAGTCCTGTTTGAAGGGTTTCTGACAGATAGCTTGTAAGGATGCTCCTAAGAAGGACTCATACCACACCGATATGATAAAAGGAAGCTGTACAAAGAGAAATATACTTCACTGGGCTTTACTCCTCAGTTCTCTGCTCCTTTGTTGATATTTTTCAGTATCTTTTTGATGCCCTACCCTTCCTGAATGAGGCTCAATAATTAAAAAAGCGAACTATTTGACTATCAGCAGGTCACCCTTGTGAGATAATCTTAATGAGCTGTTTAGAGGAAGCAGCTGTGAATTTTGCCTCAGTGAGTGTGTATGTGTGTATGTACAAATGTCTGCATTTAGAAAAAGCACTTGATAAGTACATAACATGTATGGGAGTGACCTGGAACTGGTATCTTGTTAATAGTATCTCCACTTGCTCTTCATATCTATTAAAAAACCTGTACTTGTCAGCGGGCAGCTTAATTGGAAGGCCAAATAAAGCCAGCAGTCTAATGTGATCTTTCTCTGACTTTCCCCATGAACAGCTTGCAATAGCTCTCTGTTCCAGCAAAGGAGCTCTGGCTGCCTCACAAGAACGGCTTGCTCATCCTGCTGATGAATTAGTAGCATCTGCTTGCCAAAAACAAAACAGCAATCTGGGGAAGATTTCTGCAAACCTCAATCCTTCATCCAAATGAGAAGAAAAGCCGCCAAAGAAGCTCTGCTACTACCACTGCCACGGTGAGATAACTTGGAACAGGGAGTCAGAAGCAATGCCAGCCTTCTGTCTGAGCATGAACTGGTTTTCTTCAGCTCCCTGTTCATATCACAGAGTTCTAGAAGAATTACAAAGCTAGCTCTCATCTACCCTTCCAATCAGAGTTGCAAGTAAAGGTTAAAGGATGGAACCTCTCAAGTTAGACGGTGATCGGCAGAA
This sequence comes from Notamacropus eugenii, assembly GCF_028372415.1. Classification (NCBI taxonomy): domain Eukaryota; kingdom Metazoa; phylum Chordata; class Mammalia; order Diprotodontia; family Macropodidae; genus Notamacropus; species Notamacropus eugenii. The sequence continues at coordinate 184,195,324 of NC_092873.1, read as the reverse complement.
GCAGTATAGCTCAGAAGATAAGCAACTTGGTAGATATGGTGATATAATAATTCTAGGTCATAGATATTGACTAAAATCAGGAAAGTTGGAGATTGGATAGCATAATCTGGTCTTTAATATTAATTTGAAAGCCACATAGCCATTATTTACTCACTCTTCTAGAGCCTCAGTGTACCTAACTATGAAATAGGTATAATAAATTTTGGGGGTAGCACAAGTAATTATGTAAATGATGGGAGGAAATACTTGAAATTCATTTTACAAATTCAGAGGGCATTATCCCTGAGGGTTAGTTCTGATAGCTAATTTTCTATGTCATTCACACATTTCTGATTTATATATCATTAATGGATCACAATGGTGCCTTATGCATCTGGGATAGCTGTAGTACAAGGATGCTTATGAATGCTTTATGACTTGACTAAGACACACTGACTCAAGAGGCACATTTCTGGTGGTAACATAGGTTGCTGTTTGAGTATGAAAGAAGAGTTTCTTTTTCTGAATTCCACCTCTCTCCTTCCTCCCATCCCCAACACATATACACAATCAATTTCTCTACTAGCCAGAATTTCAAACAAGGGGAGGGAGCTGAGGAACAGAAGGGAAAATGGTATGGTTTCTTTTCCACCAACCTTGACTATGTTTTGAAAAAAGATGAGTAAGAAGAGGAGAAAACAGGAAAGGGAGGTCTTCCAGAGTTCTCAGTACTCATTTTTTCCTCCTATGAGTGAAAGAGTCACCATTTGTGGAACGGCTAAACAAATTGTGGCTATATGAAGGTAATTGAAATGATAGTAAAGAGCCATAAGGAACAACAAATATGAAAAGTACATGGAGGCATGGGAAGACATGAATTGAAGCAGAGTGAAGGAAACAGACTTCTTCATGACATATAGAGTGACTACAACAGCGTAAACAGAAAGAACTGCAAAGACAACAGAAACTGAAACTGTTTATTGTGTAATTATAATAACCGAACTTGGCCCCAGTGAAAAGGTATCTAGAGGCACCTCTCCTACTGTTTTTACAAAGGATTTGGGGTTTATTGATCAATTTTATTAAACTGTTTTTTTCCCACTTTCTTTTTTTTTCCTTTTTTGTTGTAAGGGATAATGTCAGATATTCTAGTTAATTCTTATGAACTTCTTTTTTCCTCCTTTAAATTCTTTGTTATAAGGGATAATTCTATGAATGCGAGGGGAGGAATATATTTTAAAATTACAGTAATATAAAAACAAACGGTATCAATTCATTTTTTTAATCTTAAAAAAAAAAAGTTGGAGAATAAACCTTAAGTGACCAAAACCAGAATCATTTGTTGCCCTACAAAGCCAGCCTTGGAATTGAGAAAACTTGGGTTCTTGCCTCTAATTTATATTGGCTATGTGACCATGAGCCAGCCACTTAATTTCTCATTACCTCTAGAATACTTTTTAATACAGTACATACTGGTCATTAGTTTATGTCAGTGGAGGGAGCTTCCACACCAAGAACTTCCTATACCAACAAAATCACAGGATCAGACATCTTTCTCCCCTACAATTTCTCCCTCTCCCTTTCCCTCAAAAGCACCAAGTTTAATAAAGAAGGTGAAAGAGGCTGTCTGCTTGCTTGCTTGGTCAGGGTATCATGCAGTAATTGCACCTGGTTGGACTCACTATAGGTCCAAGTTCTGGTCCTCAACTTTGCATATTCAGGAATTTGATTTTGTCAGTTCATCTAAGGTATTCAGACTCAGATGGGCTGATTCACACTCACCAGACTCATAGAAATCCTGCCTGATAAAGCAGAAAGACAATTTATTAATTTAGACCTAAAAGCCAAGTTTTTGGTAATGTTGCTATTGGCTATTTTTAATAGGAATATACTTGGGAAACCACATTATGAACACAATGGAGTTAAACTCAGCTAGCATTTATAAGCACCTACTGTGTGCCAGGCACTCAGGATAGAAAGACAAAATGTAGCTGTTCCTGCTTTCAAGAAGCATGCAGTCTGCTAGGGAGAATATACCCCTCCCCACCCCACCCCCAAAACCACAAGTAATTATAAAACGTATCCCAAAGTATATAGTCATTGTTGAAAGCAAGAGGTATCAGGAAAGGCCTCTTGAAAGAGGTGGTACTTAAGCAGAAATCTGAAAAAGAGAAAAGTTTCAAGAGGCAAAGATGGGGGAGAAGATCATAGATATGGGAGACAGCCTGAGCAAAGATATGGAAGAAGAAAATAGATTGTCTTGAATGTACTGGTAAATGTTGCTCATTGGGAATATGGCCAGAATTAAGAGGTGGGTGACTTTGATAAAGAGAATCATCAGTTTCCATTCTAGGAATATATCTGCCAAGTAGACATCCTCATGTAAACCACTCAAGGTTGACCGGATTGACTCTCCTCTGGATTAGTGCTGAAGATAGCCTTAGAGTGTCTACTTGGTGCTCCTTTTTTCTAGACTCATACAAACTTTTGCCCCTACTCTTCTGCTATGGCATTGCTCTAAACAAGTAATAGCTATTTAGATCACATCTTTTTTTATATTAGTTACATTCTAGTCTTTTTAAAGAAATTTGAGAGATATCTTGCTTTCCTTAAGGCAATTTGGCATAGTGGACAAGTCACTTTGGATTTGGAGTCAGAAAACAATCTGAGTTCAAATTTTACCTCTCTTACTGACTTATTATATGACTCGGGGCAAGTCACTTAGCTTATCTGGGCCTCAGGTTCCCTTTCTGTAAAATGTGAATAATGAATATTACCTGTAGCATATACCTCACAAGTTTATTGTAAGGATTAAATAAAATACTGCATATAAAGCATTTTGTAACCATAAATTATTATATAATAACAGATATCACTATTTCACTGACAGAGACTAGAAAAATCATAGATTCTTCCATAGATTAATAGTAAGAAAGGGCTTTACAGTTCACCTAGTCAAAGTAATTATACTATTAAAGATTTACAGATGGAAGGAGTTTATTGAGTCCAGTTCTCCTCTCAGCCTAGGGATATAAAGTAACCTTCTTGAGATCACATGGGTGCCAGCATCTTGATGAAATTTGGGAAGCAGTGTCAGTTGCTTTAATCTTGTTCCCATAATCTGGATGGAGGTAAACCTTATTCAGGGCTTGCATTTCCCCTAAGAACTCACCATACTTCTCACCTTAAACACTGTGCTTAAATTGTTTTATGGGTCAAGAACATGTCTGCAAATCAATCTGAACGCCCTTGAGCAAAGCACTGTGTAAATTCAAGATCTTTATTATGAAGATGGCAGTTCTAGAAGCCCTCGGCTACATTAGACTCAGGGCACAACAGCCTGTAGCCATCAAACAAGTCCCATGACTGGGGTTGGAGTCAGAGGACCTGAGTTCAAATCTCAGCTCAGCTTTTACTTATAATATCCTTTTGTGTCCCTTGGTTTCAGGTTCTTCATTTATAAAATGAAAGAATTGCTGTAAATGATTCCTAAAGTTCCTTCTACATCTAAATCTATGATTCCATGCTCATAGATTGATTTATGATCTATGATCACAGATTGACAGATTGGCCTTGATTTGGACACTACCCAGAATAGATCAGACCTTTGTTAGAAAACTACGTTACTTTTGAGGTTCCACAACTTCAGCACCAAGCATGGCACCATGAACATCTGTCACTTCATTAATGACTTGTGGAGGGAATTTTCTGGTGTGAAAATATCCTCCATTAAAGCAGGTAAAAATCCAATTATAACTCAAAGTCTTAAAGAGTTGCCTGAGGTACATAATGAATTGCCCCTGGGCACATAGCTAGCGTTAAGGGGTAGATTTTAATTGGCCTTCTGGACACCAAGTTCGACAATATATCTATTGTGTTACACTTACTCTCCCTTTTTGCTTTTTTTTTTTTTGCTTTGGTCTAGATGCAGGGATGGGGAATCTGTTGCCTCAAGGCCACAGATGGCCCTGTAGGTCCTCAAGTGCGGCCCTTTGACTGAATCCAAACAAATCAGATTTGTTCAGTGAAGTTAATGGGGATGCAAAGAGCCTCTGCCCTCAAGGAGCTCACAATCTAGTAAGGGAGACGCATACGCAAGCAATTGTATCTTAACAAGCTCTCTACAGCATATATTGAAGATAATCAAGAGAAGGAAACCACTGGCATTAAGAGGAATTAGGAAAGGCTTCCTGTAGAAAGGTAGGATTTTGTTTGGGACTTGAAGGAGTGACTTATCTGATAACTTTAAGTGACCAGCCCAGGGTTAAATAGTCAGTGTGTGTCAGAGGTGGAATGCCAACCCAGGGCTTCCTGCTACAAAACCAGCCCTCTTTCCACTGTACCATGATGCCTCTCCACTTTGCCCATAGTAGACCAGTAACAAACGTTTGGTGAATTGAACTAAAGTGAATATGGAGAAATTGAGCTATATGTGGATAAAATGAACTGGTCTAAGGGTTACACAAAGAGGAATTTGGGTATATAGAGATTTAGGGGTATCGATGGGCTAGAAGAATAGCCCTGCATCTTCAAGGAAATGATTGGCATGGTGCATAAAGCACTGGACTCAGGAAGGAAAGCCTCAGTTTGAATAGCATCTCAGATACTTAGTAGTTGTGTGACTCTGGGCTAATCACTTCACACTTCTTGGTCTTACTGTATTCATATATAAAGTAAATTTAATAAAAGCATACTTCACAGAGTTGTTGTGAGGTTCAAAGGAAATATACTTTAAAGCACCTGAATCTTAGCTATTAGCTATTACTTCACAAGTAGTTAGATATGCTAAAGATGTTGCTGGAGAAAGCATCTTTCTAGAAGGTTAAGTTACGTTTCTATTAGGTCATTGGGAAATTGACATGCGGCCTTATTCTATAACACCACAAATCAACTAGTACAAATTGCAGATGCATAGTGGTAAAAATAAGGCACTGTTTGCCAGAAACCAAAAATGTGCTACAAATAACCACCTCGTCGACCCTCAGAATGCCTTTGTGAGGGAAAGAAACTTTAAGGATAAAGCTAAGAGACCTCAAAAACTCGATAAACAAAGAAAGAGACTTCCTGAGGGATTCTGACCAACCATGATAGACTTGGATTGTAGCCTAGGTCTCCAGCTTTACAATCCACTGCTTCTCACAGCAGGTTCCAAGAATATACTTTGTCTATGTACCATATAAATCAGTCTTACAAAAAGTGAACTTAGCAGCTACCCATAGCCAACACATCAAACCAGGGTTAGCTCTGGAGCATCCGAAGTTCATAGGACTGCTCAAGAGTGAATTAGTACCAAGAAACCTGAAGATGTCATAATTGGGGACAGGCCAAATCCCCCCAATCCCAAAGTAAGTTTTTGAAGCTATGTGGCCCCAGGGAAAGAAAAGATGTTGGATTTGATGTCAGAGGTCTTGGGTTCACATCCTGCCTGACTCTTCCATTCACTTTTTCTGTGACCTTGGACAATTCATTTAACTTCTCTGACCCTCAGTTTCCTCATCTGTAAAATGATGAGGTTGTACTTGATGGTGTCTGAGTTTACTGATAACTTGAAGTCTATGTCTTTTGGAGACTGTTTATATAGTCAGTCCCTTTACATCTCTAACCTCAAATTTCTCATTGGTTACACATGATGGCAACAGATGATTTGTAAGTTCTCTTCTAGCTCTTTAGATTCTGTGTTTCTGTGATTCTAAGAAGTCAGTTCTAGAAACCCTGGGGGAACCAGAAACAAGAGACAGAAAGGAAGAGGAAAGTAGAAAGATTTGCACCAGAAATGGTGCTAAGTCTTTCAGATCAAACTAGGACTCCCTCAGAATGGACCGAATCTCCACAAGACCAATTTCCTCAAGAGGGTGTCCTCACATTCCAGTTTAACGAATTCCAAAGAAGCAGCAGGTCTCTTGGGGCTGGTCCAGTCCTAACTTTCTCCTCAAGCAGTCCACAAAACTTCAGAAGTTCTGGAGTTGTGCTTCTGGAACCAAGATAGTAGTAGTAGTAGTAGTAGTAGTAGCAGTAGTAGTAGTAGTAGTAGTAGTAGTAGCATATAGTACCTTAAGGTTTACAAATATTATCAACTTTTACCTTCAAAATAATCCTGAGAGGCAGGTGCTGTTATTACTATTATCCCCATTTTACAGATGAGAAACTGAGACCAAGAGAAATTAAGTGCATTGCCCAGAGTCTTACAGTTAGTAAATCTTAGACATCAAATCTAAACTCAGGTCTTCCTGATTCCAAGAATAGTGCTCTATCCATTGCACTTGTCACTGCAAAGAAAAAAAATGATGTAATATTACCCTTATGGGAAAAATTATGGATACTTTCTCCCTGTGAAAGAATTGCCATCTTCTTACTGTTGCCAAGTGCTGTATCAGCTATCTGAGTAAAGCCCCCAGAGCTAGGGCTAAAGAGATGGTAGCTCAGTCCAGACAGATGCCAATTCCTTTCTGCCTGGGGCTTTCTGTAACATCCCTCCCTCCCTTTTCCTTCCCTCTCTTCCTCCCAAGCATACTTCAATGCTATAAACACATTAAAGCTAAGATCCAAAATGGCTGATGTTAAGATTAGCTAGCCATCTAATCTCTGTCTTAGCCACAATATTAGAGCTAACATAAAATCTTTTCAAATATAAGCAAGTATTCTCAGCAACCTAGTGATCCAAGACAATCCCAGAGGACTCACGATGAAGCATGCTATCTGCCTCCGGAGAAAGAATTGATATTGATTGAATACAGACTGAAGCATGCTATTTCTCACTTTCTTTCCTTTTATTCAAGTCTTCTCGTACAAAATGACTAATACGGAAATGTTTTACGTAACTGGACATGGATACTGTCTCAGGGAGAGGAGAAGGGGGAACAGAGGGAGGAATAGAATTTGGAACTCAAAACTGTAAATAAAAATTTGAAAAAATTGGGGAAAATAGAAGCAAAATCAAACACACCCGGGGCCAGATTTGTGTGAATAATGCCTTTTTAAAGCTCAGTTAGTGAGAACAGGTATTTTTGCTTTTTCTCAGGAGACCTAACCATGATTTTACTTCTCAGGTAAATGATTTGATTCTATATAACCTAAAGTTTAGATTTTAGTTGTATTTTTTAAAGATGCTCTAAAAAGTGATTATTTTGTCCATTTTCCATTGGGGGGATTCCTTTGGCTGCCAAAGTTGATGCCAATATCAACGCTTGAAGTGATACTGATGATCTTGAAGGAAAAAAATGCTGAGGCCCCTAGGCCTAAACAAAGAAAATTCCCATTTTCCATGAACATAAATTTTGAATTATAGCCTCTAGCATTTTATATTTTTGGCCAATATATTTGCACAGTTTGATATTGGATAACAATTCTGAAAATTGACATCGAAGTAGGCCATTCAGATTATTTTTTTCTCTCCTCCTCAGCTTTATTTGTTTCTACTTTTTATTTTTTCCAGTGATTCTTTGGACACAAACTACTCTTCCTCTAACGCAGTGATAATTTATGTATTTTTAAAAAACTTCTTATGACTCCTGAATTTTAACATGGTCTTATAAGTCCTAAATATATGGCCTTCTAGGGTGTAAGATTCTTCTGTGTAACTCTTTTGCCCCTCTTTTCTTTGGGTTTCTGTTCCATCCATTACTTAAAAGATGGGAAAAAAATATATACCTTTCACTAATAGGTTCCATAAATTAAAGCAATCAAACAAATGAGCAGAAACTTAGGGTTTATGACATTCTTTTTATGGCATGGATGAACCTGAACAGGTCTCTTAACCTCTGTATGCTTCAGGTTCCTTAAATGAAAAATGGGGGTAATAACTATTCCTGCCTCACTGGGTTGTTATGAAGATCAAATGGTATAATATTTGTAAAGCACTTAGCACAATGCCTGGCACATAGTATGTGTTATGTAAACACTAGCTGTTGTTGCTACTGACCCTTTGGTAGTCTGCTGGACCTTTTCTCAGAAAAATGTTTCTTAATTCACACAATAGAGTACATAAGATTACAAAGAAGTATATAGTATAAAATATAATGTGGCATAAGTATAATCTATAATATATTAATTATAATTATATATTCAATTATATTGAAATAAAAATATATATTTCCCATTCAAGTTCATAGACCTCCCTTCAATTCTATACATGGATTTTTCCAGGTTAAGAATTCTTGGTTTAAAAAAAAGTGAGACTTAGTGGGGTAGGGATTGTTGAAGAAGAGTTACTCAGCTCTGTTTTTTCTGTTTGGCTTTCATTGAAAGCTGAGTTTAGGAGTGAACTTCAAACATATTTTAGTACAAGACTCAGATAGACTAAGAGATGCCAAACTGAGGACTGGCCCCAAAGTGACCAGTGTGAACTTTTGTGTTTGCGGCAGATGTCACCACTTGGAGGATACAGAATCTTTCTAAACTCTAGTTTAGAAACTAGAACTCTAGAAAGTCATTCCCAATGTTTGCAGTTACCAAAAACCCTATCCTTACCTGGAAGTATGGACAGGGGAATCACTACTCTGGAGTTAGTTCTTTGAAGGCAGGGATTGTTGCCTTTTTTTTCTTTGTATCCGAAGGGTCTGGCAGATAATAGGCATTTAATTACAGATTCTGAGAGCTGGAAGGAATAACAGTGGCCATCTGATACAACTCATACATGAATGGAATTCCCCTACAACCTACCCAATAATTGTTCATCCCTGCTGTGCCAGAAAATCTTGAATTAGGGGGACGCTGTCCACCATGTCTAGAGGCAGGCCATTCCATTTTGGGGCAGCTCTAATGTCTAGAAAACTCTTCTTGACATCAGGCATAAATTGGCTCTTTTCAATTTCCATCCATTTTTCCTGGTTCTTCTCTTTGGGTTAGTATAATACAGAATAAATCTAGTTCATTTTTCATATGGCAGTCTTTGAAATTCTTGAAAATATCTATTATGTCTCTATCTCTGCCCCTCCCTACTCTAAGCTAAAACCCCAAATTCTTTCAACCAATTCTCATGTGACATGAACTCAAAGCCTTTAACCATCCTGGTTGTCCTCTGAACATTCTGCAGCTTATCAGTTTCCTCCTTAAACTGTGGTTTCCAGACTGTTCATTGATTGATGGATCAACTAAGAAGTAGCTAAAAGTCACCTCTCTGGAAGAGAGAAGGAATACAGTTGCTAAAACCACTCCTTTCTTTCTTCTTTTCTTCATCCATCTTACTGACTCTACTACCACCACTGTCACTACCACCAACAGAGGGAAGCAGGATCAGCACTGGTCCCAGCTAAACCAACAGTGGCAAAAGTACCAATAAATCCTGGGTTCCCAAGAAGCATTTCTGTGAAAGCTCCTTTATCCTCTGCAAATAAATGTTTTTTCCCCAAAGTATTTTCCTCAGAATGACCCCATGAGACAAATAATATTATGTCCATCTTACAGATGAAGAAACTGAGACTCTGAGAAGTAAATTGACTTGCCCTGGTGCTAATAAATAACACCACTAGGACTTGACTGAGCTCTTCAAATAAGTCCAATTCTCTTTCCATTATATAATAATTTTTTTTCACTATTACAAAATCGGGGCTTCCTGAAAATAAGGAATCTTAGATTCACCATTCCTCAAATTCAGTACAGATTGATAGGTAATAATAAAATGATTATATCTTGACTTTATACAGGGCTTTAGAGTATATAAAGTGCCTTTTTTGATCTTCACAACAACCCTGTAATGTAGGTAATTATGATATTATAACTATCTTCCAGAAGACAAACTGAGACTGAAACAAGGTTAAGTGATTTGTCCAAGGTCACCTAGACAATAAGTACCTAAACCAGGATTCGAACATTGGTCTTCCTGACTTAAGCACTCTATCCACTGTACTACCTGCCTGGGTGACCATAGATGTCCAGAGGTAGATATGATCAAATTGAGAAAAATTATTTTTCTATTATATTATAACCAATTATTAAAGTAGAATCCAGGCTTTTTCTCCTCTGTTTCTCTATTGAGGCTCAGCTACTGTGGAGGGTCAGCCTCTGAAGTACATGGCTGATAGACCTTAACCCTAATCTTCCAGCAACTTGCTCTTTGATCTTGGACCAGACCCCATTCATCTAGAAGAACTTACTTTTGTTTAGAGTGTAAATAGAAGCCAGTCTAGGTGAGAAAGTAGAAGCCAGTCTAGGTGAGTTCTTACCCTGAAGAAAAGGATCCCTGTCCCTGTATCCCTTCATTAGAATTTAAGCTCATGAAGGAGAAAATCAACCAGAGTGGTCTGAATGGAGATGGATTTCTGGAGGTGACTAAGTCTCATGATCAAACCACATTCTCAACAGAAGGAAATGAAGACTTCTAGCCTACCTCCTCACTAAATGTTCACCAGTGAGGGTTGATTTTCAGTTGTCAAGGGCATTCTCTTTCAAGAATTATCTAAAATTTTCAGGTTCTTCTTCTCTTTTGTCTTCGGTTGTGAAAAGAAACCACTGACTATCAATTTATTGATTATTAGCTAGCCAAATTAATAAACTTATTATTAATTACCCAGAAACTCTGTCTCTTAAGTTTTTTTCATTCATCATAAAATGAAAATGACACATTTTCAGAATATCGGTACTTCATGTCTGGGTTGATAAATATTAGACACAGTTCAGGAGAATTAAGTGTCAACATCCCTACTGCCACAATTCCTACCCATACTCAAGGAAGGGTCTGGACTATGGTAGAAAAAGATTCATGTAGGAAGGGAGGAATGATAGAATCAGAGAACCCCAGAAATTGTCTAGTCCAGGTATACATAAGAAGTCCCTCCCCATTCCTAGAGTGTAAATTCCTTGTGATCATGGATTTTTTTCCCTTTTGCCTTTGCATCCCCAGTGCCTATTATAATGTCTTGTACATAGTCTACCCTTAAAAAAAGTTTGTTGAATTGAAAAGCCCTAAAAAATTATCATCAAGTATTGACAGACTAAAAGGAACCCTCCAGTTGAGGCTCAGATCTTTCTAAAGGATATGACCCTGATGTCAGAGTGGATGAGGATGCAGCCTTTTTCATTGGGGACCAGAATCTGAACTAACAGACCCAAACCCTTTAAGACCCAGAGGATCAGAGGAGAGTCTAACTAAAAGAGACCTGTAATACCAGGACTACAAGGTAGAGAGAGGGAACAAAGGAGAGAGGGGGAGGGGAGAGGGAGAGAGAGAACATTTATTAAGCACATATTATGTGCCAGTGCTAAGTGCTTTACATATATTATCTCCTTTGATTTTGGTGTTCATTGGAGGTAACAAGCCTATTGGGAATTCTCTCTAGTGTTAATGAAAATCCTAGCATAATTGAAACCTAGAGCTAGAAGAGATGTTAGATATCGATCGGTCAGTAAGTCAATATGAGTTTACCAAGTGCTTACTACATGCCTGGCACTGTGTTACACAAGCAAAGGATAAAAGGAGAGGCCAAAGCTCTGTAGTTCCTGCTCTCCAGAAGTTCGCTGTCTAATAAGGGAGATGAATGTGAAAATTAGAAAGTACATACAAAATGCATACAGAATAGGTGGCAGAAAAGCAATACTACAGAGTACCAGCAAGGTAGTGCAGTGGATAGAGTGCCAAACCTGGAGTCAGGAATATTCGTCTTCCTGAGTTCAAACCTGGTCTCAGACACTAACTAGCTGTATGACTCTGAGCAAGTCACTCAACTGTTTGCCTCAGTTTCCTCATCTGTAAAATAAACTGGAGAAGGAAATGGCAAACCACTCCAGTATCTTTGCAAAGAAAACCCCAAATAGGGTCATGAAGAGTCAGACACAACTGAAAAAATGGCTGAATAACAACAACAAATACAGAATAGATGGAAAACCACCTCAGAAGGGAAGGTCCTAGCAGCTGGGGTAGAGGTAGGGTAGGAGGTGGGGTGGGGAGAGGGGGAGCCAGGAAAAGCCTCCTTACAGTAGAAGAGCCGGTAGATAAACAGAGATGAAAGAGCAGAGATAATGAGGATGAAAAGGCGGGGCAATCGATTTGCTAGAAGGTGGGAGAGATTTGGAACAGAATTCATTATTTTGCAAATATTGTTGGGAAAGCACACTCTCCTTCCTGACCTCATTTTTTCACCTTACTTTCAATTCTACCCCTTCTTTTTTATTTCATCACAACCCTGTCTCTCCCTTACATTATATCATATACACATATATACATACATACACACCCATATGTACAGATATATGTGCATATATATATGCACATGTGTGTATATATAGGTGTGTGTATATACATATACACACATCTCTGCAATTCCATTCCATAACTAACAAGCTTCCCTTCATTTAGGTTTCTTTACTTTCATGCACTATCCTCCTTTTGTCACTCACTGAGACCTGACTTTCCCTACATGACACTGAATCTCTGGTCCTCTCCTCAAGCACTAGCAGAATCTTCTCTATTGCATTCTGAGTAAGAAACAATCACTGCTGGGCTGGTCAGACAATAGTAATTTCCCTCTCCTCTTCTAAGGGGCCCCTCTTCTCTGGACTGGGGAACCCACTGTCTTGGTTCAGTCCTGCGGGAACCTAGTCCCTAAAGAGAGGAATGAAGGAAGCAAACATTTATTAAGGGCATACTATGTGCTAAGCACTGTGCTAAGCACTTTACAAATATTATTTTATTTAATCCTCACAACAACCCTGTAAGGTGGATGCTATTATCATTTCCATTATCGAGTTGAGGAAACTGAGGCAGAATTTAAGTGACTTGTTCAGAGTCACACAGCTATTAAGCATCTAAAGTCAGATTTGAATTCTGGTCTTCCTGACTCCAGAAATAAGGAGAATCATTTGAAATTATGGTTTATTTGGTCTCATTTCTAGGATCTCCCCCAAATAGAAACATGCTTATTGTACACCATAAATTAGGTATAGAGTAGTTATTAATTTCCTCTACATAAATGAAATGGTAAATGCTCATGGGACTCACAGGCATTCATTGACAGAAAAACAGGTAAAATAACTATGGGTATAGTCTCTGGGGAGGTTGAGACATAAACCTTAGAAAAGGAAGTTGTTTTTGAGACTACTGAGTGGAGATTTTATATTTCACCTTAACTCTGCATTATCTAAACAGTTCCCCCCAAGCCCATGTGCACTGGCCTCATCATTTTGCTTGTGGTCATTCTCTCTGAACCGGAAACTTCCTGTTATCAAGGGACCCAGGAGCTCTAGCCTCTCTCACAAGGCTGCCTTCAAGGCTAGACAGGGATACCTCAGCATCACTATTCAGTTACTTATGTTGAGAAAAGAAACAGAAAAGACAGGCAGGGATCCAAAGCCTAAATTAAGATCACTCAACTTAGCTGCCATGTATTTGAAGATGTCATGGAACTGGAGTGGGTAGAAGATCACTGTCCCTCCCTCACATTTCACAGGAACTTCACAGGAATTCCAGGGAGAGACAGTGACTTATCAGACATTCCACAGACAGGAAGGAAGTTATAACTCCTTTTAGACTGATGCAGTGCCCTGGCTCCTCTCACTGTCCAAGGCCATGGGAGAGATCATCTAGAGCAGGGGTGGGGAACCTGCAGCTTTGAGACCACAAGTGGGCCTCTAGGTCCTCAAGTGTGGTCCTTTGACTGAATCAAAACTTCAAGTTTTCAAAAGGCTGCCCTTGAGGACCTAGTAGGCTACATGTGGTCTCAAGGCCACAGGTTCCTGACCCCTGTGACAGTTTGCTGCATCATACCAAAACACCAAGTCATTTCAGCATTAAGCCGCACATTTCCCTGTAAGTGGCTTGGGTGCAGGCTCAACTTGGATATGCTCTAGGCAGAGCAAGGATGAGAGTGCTACTCTACACCCCTCATTACAGTTTTATTTCTCTGGTCATGGATGGAGAATCAGAATACCCCTGGTTCCTTCCCCTTTGCACCATTGCTTGGCAACCTCTTTTATTTTCTGAAGTTCATTCTATTAAAATACATCACTAAATCCAGATATGAGAGGCTACTACTACCTACTGGTCCCCAGGCATTTTCCCTCTTTTCTCAAGGAGTTCTTGACCTGATTTATTGTCTTCTTCACATACCCAACTCCTGACCTTATACTCAGGGACCTCAGCTTACCTGTTGATGCTCCTTCAAACATTCTAATCTCTTAGTTCCCTGATCTCTTCAAATGCTATGAACTGCTGTACTCTCCCTCCACTCTATCATCATTTGATGATATGATGTGAGATGGTCACACCCTAGATTTGGCCATCACTCACCAGTGCTCCCTTTCCCTAATTGAAAACCCTGATATTATTCTGTCTGATCATAACCTCCTATTATTCTATCTCTGCCTCTGCCTTAATCCTCCCAAACCTATTTTTATCCTTCTCATGACTTCCAGTTCTTCTACCCTCAGTACTTTTTAGGCCATTACCAATATGGATAAATTTTCTTCCCTTCCTAATCTCAACCCCGTATTAAGTAGTTCAATTCTACAGTCTTCTGCCCTTGAATCCCTTGTGCCTTTGTCCTATTGCTTCTAATTACCTAATCAAAGCCAAGCACTGAATTACTTTCATCATTTCCTCCTTCCATTCCTACTCATGCACCTCTGTGTAGAGCTAGAAAAGTTCCAAAGGAGCTTACTTCACTACAAATCTATGCTATCTAACCTCTACTGGGCTTTCATTATAGAAAGGCAGGTGTTTCTTTTTATTCCTCCCTAGTTAATTCCCTATCCCATTTTCCACATAGGCTTCCAAAACCCTTTCTTCTCTCCTCAAATATTCCACACCTCCCACTTCCCTTACACTCTCAAAGTCCTCTTTATTTACTTTACTGAGAAAATTGAGGCTTTTTTAAGGGAGGTCACCATTTTCTTTATTTTCTTCAACTTAAGCCCTCTGGCATTATTCTCAACTCTCTTGTCCATTCCATTAGTCTCTGATAATCAAATGGATCCTTCGCCTTGCCAATCCCTTTTCTGTGCCCTTGGTCTCCAACTCCTCCAACAAGTTACCACCTCAATCATTTCCCTCTTTTTATCTAACCTTTAACTTTCTCCTTATTTTCCTTCCCTATTTCCATCAAACATACCCAAGTCCCCCAATCCTAAAAAAAAAAAAAAAGCCTTCTGTACCATCCCTTCAAGCCATCTTTTAATACTTCTCTTTACTTTCTAAAGAAATCTAGCCCCGCCCCCCCCAAGCCAAGCTATCCACTATACTGATTGCCTCTACTTCCTCTCCTCTAACTGGTTTCTCATCCCTTTGCAATCTGATCTCATCATTCAACTGAAACCACTATATCTAAAATTATCAATGATATCTTCTTTGCCAAATATAATAGTCTTTTTCAAACTTCACTTCTCTCTCTCCGTCTCTCTCCTTCCTCTCCCTCTCCCTCTCCCTCTCCTTCTCCCTCTCCCTCTCCCTCTCTCTCTCTCTCTCTCTCTCTCTCTCTTTCTCTCTCTCTTTCATTTTAGTCTCTTTGCAACATCTGATACTATTGGTAACTCTCTCCTTATGGATACTTCCTCTTCTGTGGGTTTTTGTGATACTGCTTTTTCATGGGTCTCCTACCTGTCTCACTGGTGCTTCTTAATCTCCTTTATTGGCTAATCATCTATATCATGTCCCTTGACTGTGAGTGTGTCCCAAGGGTCTATCCTGGTTCCTCTTCTCCATCTTTCTTTCCACTCATGGAGACAATATGGTAAAGTGGTGGTGATGGGGAAGGGGATGTTCAATCAAAAGCCCCAGGGCAATCTCACCTCTGATGCCTACTGCCTATGGGACTTTGGGCCATTCACTTAATCTCTCTTGGTTTTAGTTTCCTCATCTGTAAAACAAGGGGGTTGCACTAATAATTTCTGAGATACCTTTTAATTCTTGCTCTGTGATCCCATGAGACCTCATGAGCTCCCATGAGTTTAATGATCCTTCCATACAGATGACTCCATCACCTATCCCTTTATTTAGTTTCAACCCCACATCACCATTGTCTACAGGACATTTCAAAATGGATATCCTATAAACATAAGAAAATCAACATATCCCAAACAAAATTCATTATCTTTCCTCAAAAGTCCCCCTCCCTTCCAAACATCCCTATTTCAGTCTAGGGCACCACTCTTCTTTCAGTCTCTCAACTTCATATTTTGTCACTATCCTTTACTTTTCACTATCCTTTCTCTAACAAATCCAAATCGTTGCCAAATTTTTCCATTTCTGCCTCTATAATATCTCATATTTAACTTTTTCTTGATACTCACACAGGCAACTGTGTATAATTATGCCCTCACCACCTTTCATGTGAACTATCAAAATGGCCTTCTAATTGGATCAACTGATTCAAGTCTTTCCACATTTCAATCTATCCTCCACATAGCTGCCAAAGTTATCTTCCTTAAGTGATGGTGTGATCATATCACCCCCTTACTCCATAAACTCCAGAGGCTCCCTTTTGCCATTAGCATAAATGCTAATTGCTATTAGCAATAACTGTCATTAGGAAAAACTCTGAGTTTGAAATAAATCCCTTCACAACCTAGACCCAACCTACCTTTCTAACCTCATTAGGTACTACTCTCCTCCCTGCATTCTCCGTTCCAAATTAATTGGTCTCGATGTTGCTTACACAGAATATTCCATCACCCATCTCCATGACTTTGTCATGGCTGTCCCCCATGTCTACAATATATCCCTTCTCTCCTCTGCCTGATAGAACGAGTTATTTCCTTCGAAACTCAGCTCAAGTGTTGCCTTCCTGTGTTAAGCCTCTTTGGAATCTTTCAACTGCAAGTGACCTGGAAACTTAAAATGTCTTCTATTTATTTTCTATTTCTTTTTCATACATGAGCTGTATTGTACACTTTGTTCTTCTGTATACACTGTAATGTAAACACTGTCTTTCCAAATAGAAGGTTTCTAGAATTCAAGTGCTGTTTTTTTATCTTTTGTATTCACAGAACTTAGTACCTCCCAGGCATTTAATGAATATTTATTGTTTAATTCAATTAAGCTTTTAGTCATCAAGGGAACTGCCAAGAAAGAATAGTGACCCAAGGATTGGGGTTAGAGGAGACCCCAGCCTATAGAAATAGAAATGAAATAGGAGCCTAGAACACAGTGATAACACATTAATTTTTATATCACATTCATTTATGAATGTATCACTCCCTCCCCCTCTACCAAGTGAGCCTATCCTTGCCACAAAAATTTTTAAAAAGAAAAACAATTCAGACAACCCAATTAATACATTAGCTGCCAACAAATATGTCATCCAACAATATTTACAATATTATATACCTATAAGTCCTCATCTCCTCAGAGAAGGGAGGGAAGTACAATGATTGAATCTTGCACCAAGCTGATTTTTTAAAATAATTATACCTCATTTATTTTAACATTCATTTTAAAAATTCTGATTTTTAAATTCTCCTTCCCTTCCCCACCCACTAAGAAGGCAAGCAATATCAATTATACATGTGAAGCCATGCAAAACATATCCACATTAGCCATGTTATGACAAAAGCAAGAAAAATAAAGTGAAAAAGTATGCTTCATTCTGCACCTCTAGAGAGAATTAATGACCTCTGAGTGCCAAGCTAATTTTTATATAACAAACATTTATTAAATGCCTATTGTTTGCCAGAATATTGCATGTTTCTAGGAAAATTCAAAGTTTAGAAAGGATCAAGTCCCCAGCCTCAAAGAGCTCATAACCTCATAGCGATAAGAACCTAACATAGCTATAGTAAGAACTTTTACATGGTAAGTGTGATAGTTACTAAACAAAGTGCTGTGTGAAGTGATCACAGGTACTTAATGGGCACATGGATTTGAGCTTGAGAATCCTTTACACTGTGGTCAAAAGAAACACCATGAAAATGACTTTGCCTATGCTATATGTAATACAGTAAATAGATTGAGGGAGGGATATAGAAGAATCCCAATAAGTTCTGTGATCCTGGTCTTTTGAGTAGAAATCTTTCTCCTGATTTTCCTGGTGGAAACAGTTAATCAAAAACTTGTAGTCAGCAAAAAGTTAATCAAAGAAGTGGCAATAAGGCACCCTCCTGGGCAATTTCATGTCTCAAGATGCCTACTATCTCTCTCTGTCTCTCTCTATCTCTCTCTCTGTTTCTCTCTCTCTCTCCCTTCCTCCTTCCCTCCTATCAAGGGAATCCTAGAAAAGAGGGGATTTCTTGGATTGTTTGGCCACCCTTGTCAAAGCCCTGATAAATGTACTCTGAGAAGTCTTGCAATTTTCTACCGCTTTTCATAGGATCATACACTTAAAACTAAAAGGAACCTTAGAGTCATTTAATCCTTACTCACATTTTACAGATGAGGAAATTAAGGTTCGTGGAAGGGAAATAACTTATTCAAGGTCATACAGATAGTATATAGCAGAGCTGAGATTGAACCCAGATTCTCTAATTCCATATCCTGCATTTCCCCCAATATACCCCACTGCTGTCTTTCTAGTGTTTTTGGTATGTTTCTGGTGAAGAAGATCAGAGCTAAGTCTTGGCAAAAGTATGAAAATCATAGCAACCATAGGTCTAGATCTGGAAGGATCCTTAGAGATTATCTAGTCCATACCCATCATTTTTCAAATAAAGAAACTGATGCCCAGAGAGCCAAGGTGATTCTTCTAAGGTCACACAAGTGTGTTGGAGGCAGGATTCAAACACAGGCCTTCTTACTCCAGAGACAGTACCTTTCCTATTGTACCACTATAATGAGAGTTAAAGATCTTCCCCACCCATTAACAGGTTTCACCTGGAGCCCATTAAGGGAAGCTTGATGAGGGGAGGCTTGTTTTGCAGGAAGGCCCACACCTTTTGTTAATTTCTAATGAAGCACTGGGTCATGAGTAGTCATGCCCTCCAGCTCTGAAAAATGAGATGAAGTTTTACTTTGGGGCTTACTCTGTGGAAGAAGGTTCATGTGCCAGATGTGAGACTTTGGGTAGCCATTAAGAAGCACCTCCCACCCCCCTTTGAAAACCTAGATGCTGGTACTTCTCTCTCTGGTAACTATGTATGTATGTAATGGTCAGACATTGGATCTGTCTGTTGATCTGTGATGTATGTATCGCTTATGGTCAGACAGTTAGAAGCCCTGTTGGTCTTTATTTCTCTGTTTGTATCTTCCCCATTGGTATTTGTAATTAAAGAAGATTGTTGACCCCTCAAAAGTTGCTTTCCTTTTAGAAAAGCAGATGTAAGAACCTGTGCTAGCAGGCCATCCTGGATGTGTTAGGGGGTTTACTGCTGAAATGGACGGACCAAGAAAAAGCACAGGCAAGAGTCAATTGGGAATTTTGTGAGCGTCTTTATTAGCTGGGGCCGGCGGCTGTCTCATGGAAAAACCCAGAGGAGGCAGCCCTGAACAAAGGTATGCATGCCTTTTAAGCATCTCTGCACTTCCAGGTACAGCCTTGTGGTTTTAACAGCAAACATATCTCACAGAACAGTTTTGACAGGGGCCCAAGTTGCTGCTAGGCAAGGGGGCACAACAGAGAGGGGGCTGCTAGGCAAAGGGGTGGGGCGGCCCAACCCTGCCTAGAAACTCAACAGACATTTCTCAACCCAGGGGCCTTGGGGGGGGGGGGGGAAATAATGTCCACTTCACTGCTACAACCACACAGCCTCCCTAATCCATCAATCAATAAGCATTTATTAAATTCCTAAAATATGCCAGGAACTGTTCTAGCCCTATGGATGCAAAGACAAAAATCACACATTCCCTGAAGTAACATGTTGGGGGTGTAAGCTCAGTTCCATGTGGACAGTCTCGGGCAGGTAAAAGTGAGGACTTCTAACCTCAGAGTTCTCATGAGGCCCCCCAGGGAACAGCTGGGAATTGAGGCGTGAGATACGGGCTATCTCTGCATCTCCGCCTCTTCTCTGTGGGATACATGCTGGGGAGAGCATCCCACCCTTGAGATTGGCCCGGGGTCCGAGCACACCTGTTGCTGACTAACAAAAGGCTGAGAGCACGCCCGGTATTCACGTGCAAACTATGCGGTGGGAGAGCTTAAGTAGGGTCAGGAAAGCCTGAAGGCGCTCTTTGCGCTGAAGGGCCCTTAGAGGGCAGAGGGTCTCTCCCCTCTCCCCTCTCCCATGCTCCCATTCTCTTACTGTAAGATCTTTGCCTCCTTGGGAGGAGGAGGATTCCTCTCTCCTGAGGAAGAATTCTCCCTGAACATGTAACCAAGACCCTGAATAAAGCCTAACCCTTGTTCGACTCTGGAAAGTCTCTTCTCTCATACGTTTATCCGGTTTGGCCAGCCGAAGACCTGCGACAGGTAAGGAAAGATTCGGGTAGCCCTTAGGCCTCTAGGCCTAACAGTAACATACACATCTAGAAGTAGATATAAAATCCATACTAGGTAATTTCAAAGGTCAGCACTAGTATCTGTGAAGCTCAGGAAAAGTTCCATTTAGCAAATAGGATAAGTTTTGAAGAGTAAATGCTCTTTAATTTGAGCATTACCAGAAAATAGGCTCATTTTTCTATGTAGTCATGGATTATTATATGAGACTCATATGTGAATTTTTTTTTTTACCTTCCTGAGTTTTGAAAAATCAGTTTGGATGTAGTTATGAGAAAAATAATAATGGAGAATAACCCCCTGTTATGGGTTGTCAAATCTTAAGTCCATAAACTAAGCCCACAGTAAATTTTCTTTCACAGAACCCTTAAATGGAAGTTAGAAACCATCATCTATGTTGTAAGTTTGGAAAAAGAATTAAAATGAGTAGTCAGTGGAGAAGCATTTTTTAAGTGCCTACCATTGTGCCAGGCACTTTTCTTCCTTTCTGTTCCTAAGCACTAGGGATACTTCTAAAGAAAGGCAAAAACCAGTCCCTATCCTCAAAGTGTTCACATTCTAATGGTCAAGACAAACATGAAAATTAATAAGGTATACATAAGATATATATTGAGTAAATGGAAATAAATCTGAGAGGTAAAGGCAATACCTCTTGCAGTTGTGAAAATCAGAACTAGCCTCCTGCAGAAGGTGAGATTTTAACTGTCTTGAAGTTTGATTAAACTGGGAATTTGAGGACATCTCCTGTATTACTGCTAAGAAATTAATATTTTTTTAGCAGCTTGCAGGCTGTATTTCACTGTTGCTATCAATAAAAATAATTCATACCTACATTCATATCGATTTCTAATTACATGGGCCATTCCAGAAAAATTGTGAATTGCCCTTTCTAGTGCAGTAGGAATTGTGAAGAAATGGTTGTCAGGAGAGGAAGGGGTGATGGTGGTGGTGGTGATGATGGCAGCAATCACAGTAGCTCTCACTCTAGAATCTGTTTCCTTATGTGCAAAATCTGAGTATTGAATAATGTCAGTTCCTTGTGGCTCTAAGTCCATGATCCTACAAGGTTAGAAACTATGATCACCATCTCCTAGAATTCTCTTAAAACAAATGTTTAATGCCAAATGGAGATTAAAATTTGAATCTGAACATATATGGTGTATATTCCATAACGTGGAATGTTACCAGTCGTGGGTACAAAGTTCTCAAGCCCTAATGCATTTGTAAAGAGTAACTGGAGTTTATCAAAGTTTTCGAACAGTCGTCTCGTTCTCCCGAGCGCCTGCTGTTTTCCGAGCTGGGGATTCCTCACCACTTTCTTGGCTCTAGCCCCGAGGATTCCTCCCAGATGTGGCTCCAGCTGCTCCCACCCCTCCGCAGCTGGTCTCAGTGTCTCCGCCTGCCAAGAGCTGCTGCAGCTACAGCTGCAGCCGCATCTGGGGGGCGCGTGCGCCCTGGCAGCCGATGCCCGGGCACCGCCGCCTCCTCCCCGCTGCCCTGCCTATTTTAGTCCAAGCTGCCGCGGCGGGGCGCGGGGCCCGCCTGGAGCGGGGATCTGTGCTAAGGGGTCCGGAGCTGACCCTCGGGCCGGGGCTGCCAGCACCCACCCTAAATAAGAAGGGGAGCCAGAGCAGCCGGGTCAGTGCCAGGCTCTCCGCCTCCCAGCCAGAGTCGGGCTAGGACCTGAAACTTTTGTCATGCAACCCTGGAGCTTGTGCCGAGCGAAAGAAAAAGGTAAGAAGGAGTTGGGAGAGGAGCTGCTGGCTCTGCCACCGCCTCCTGCTCGGGTGTCGACTTACAGCCTGGCACCTCGCAGGGCTAAAAATGGAAGCGAAAGTTGGAGGCACCTCGGGCTTTGGAGCAACTTTCCCGGAGCTCTCCAACCCCAGTCTCTGCCTCTTCGTTTCCGTGCTCTGCAGCTACTCGTCTGCCTCCTCTCTTGCCCCAGGTCGGTGCCAGCCCCTTCCCGCGTTTTGCCCTTTTTCCTACCCTAGTCCTCCATCACTACTTTCTGTGTTGCCTTGGTCCTCCTTCCTTTTTGTCTATCAATCCTGACTATTCCGTGTCCTCAGGGCCCCCTTGAGAGAGTTGGGGAGGGAATCTAGCAGAGGGAAAAGAGCCGTCTCAGGTTCTCATAGGCGTCTGTGTTTTTAGCTGCCGTCAGTCTCCTGCACTGGACCCTAGAGGGAACAGGATTGGTTCAATTGCATACCGGCTTGGGAGAACTGCCACATCTAGCTATGCATCTCCATCCTCTCACTGGTCCTATGGACAAGTCTGGTGGTGGAAGAAAAACAAAAAGAAACGTGATTCTTAATGTTTCCCATCCATGTTCTATGTAAGGACTTTGACATGTCAAGACAGTCTTGGAAGGCATGTGAAGAGGGAGATTACTGTCACTCCAAGAGTTTCCTTCTTTCTTTTCTTTTTTCTTTCCTTTTTTTCTTTTCTTCCTTCTTTTCCTTTTTCTTCATTCTTTTCTTCCTTCCTTTCTCTCCCTTCTCCTTTCTTTCCTTCCTTCTCTCTTGTAAGCAGGTCAAACGATCTCTAATATTCAAGAGACGAATCCTTGGTGGGACCACAGTCAAGCAATTTCACTTCTCTTTTTTTGTTTCCTCACTTGCAAAATATAACAGGACTGAACTAAGTGACTTTTAAGGTTCTGTCAGCTCTGGTGATCCTTGATCCCTGTGCTTATTGAAAACACAAATAGATGGTGAGAATCATTTTCAGCAAGGAGGAACTCACCAACTTTGGAAACAATTCAAAACCTGCCAAACAGGCACATTTGATGATTTTTTTAAAAATGTCAACCATTATATTTTAAGCATTTTGAAATTTCAGGGTAAGAAAAAAATACTATAGTATTGTAGTTGGAAATTGTTCTTTTGGATAATAGATAAAGAACCAAACGAGAACCCTAAATTGAGAACACAAACAAGACTGATCAAATCGCATCTATGAGCTTGTTTTCCAACCTATAAAATGAAGCATTGGACCAACATTCCTTCCAGTTCTAGCATTCCATAACATAGAGTAACTTCAAGACAGTATTTTCCAAAATCCAACTTAATATAAGGCATTACCTGTTCTCTAAAACTGTGTGTATTTAAGCCCTCAGACATTTGGTAAGCAGTTGAATTTCTTTAATTACACAAAACTCTTGTAATATCTGAATCATAGAACAAACTAAACTTTTAAATGGTGACATTCTATGTTGTTAAATTTAAAAATGTGTCACCCAAAACTGGAATCCAGACTTTGTACCACAGAGCTGACTAATAAGGTTGGCACATCTTTTTAATGCTACTTGGTCAAAAAGGAAGCCTAAGAAGACTGAAGAAGGCAAGACCTTTCTATGAAACAGTTTTCACATATAAGCATGGCAATAGGAACACTACCCATTATGATGGAGTGATATTAAACTTTAAAGTAGTCTTTGAGAAATTTCTGAGATTTATCCTTTAAAAAGTAGAGGAAAGCTTCAGAGTTTAGTGAGGAGATCATGCTAAATCTTTAAATTACCTTTGTAAAGAAAAAAAAATTAAGATTTCTCCTTAGTCACCTTCCCCTCCCCATTTCTTTTCAATACATAGACAAGAAAATGCTTCAAAGCAAAAATCACATAGGTGTTTTATAAAAACTTTAATTTCATTATTATTAGACAAATCTGCTGCTGATTTAGGCCTAATAGTTCCCAGTTATGCCCTTACATGCTGAGCATTTATATTGCATAAAACCACTGCTAGTGTGAAAAACATAGAGGATAGATAAAGTTGTGCAACTAAATTATTCATAGAGCTAACAGATGTGACTTGATGAAGACAGAAGGCTATATGTCTGGCTTCTGAGTAAGTATGGGAACAGGATAAAACCTACCATGTTGAAACCTGGAGAATTCTTGGTCCTTTTGACTTCGCCTAAATTTTGAATGGTTGACAAATTTAATGTGCCTTAAAGGAGACAGAGTCATTAATTTTCCCAGCATAGCTGACTATATATACACACACACACACACACACACACACACACACACACACACACACACACACACACACACACACACACACACACACACATATATACAGCTACAAGTGAGGATTAGCAGACTTTTGTATGGGGGAGAGAAGTATTCTAATTAGAATGCAAACCAGGTGCTTATGAAATCTAATTTACCCAGTCTGTAGATACTAAGTAACAGTCAAAGAACTACATTTTTATTCATACACCTTAGACTTGAAGTGAGGCTTGAGGTAATACTTTGGATTTACAATAATGGATTTATTCCAAATAGATTGAAGCAATTATTCTTTTGTTAATCGAAATATATTCTTTGTGGTAAACTGAGGGACTCTTGAATTTAAAAGCTTCTTGTTTTATCCTCTTAAAACATCTATCTATTACTTATAAAAATTAGAAGCTTTTCAATGTTAAATTAAAGGAATAGCTCACATACCAGTCTGGCCAAAATATAGTGTGTTTGAGGGCAAAAAGATATAATTAATCTGGAAATGGAGGTGGGAGCCAGATTATGAAAGGGCAGACATACCAGCCTAAAGAGTTTATATTTTAGAAGCAATAAAGAGCTACTGAAGATTTTTCAGGGAAAAGAAAAAAAGATTAAGGAGTAGTTGGGTAGAGATAAAATAATAATATGATTAATAATAACACCTAATATTTATGTCGTGCTTACTATGTGTGCTAGGTGTGATACTGTGCACTTTACAAGTATTATCTCATTGAATCTTCACAACAACCCTGGGAGAAGTTAAATGACTTCCTTTGGGTCAAACAAGCAGCAAGGACCTGAGACCATTTTTGAACTCTGATCTTCCTAACATTAGGCCCAGCATCCTATCACTATGTTAATTAGCTTAAAATAATAATAACAATAATAATATATAGCACTTAATGGTTTGCAAAGCACTTTACACATATTTTCATTTGATCATCACAACAACTGTAATAAAGTAAGAAGGAACCAAAGGAGAGCAATGGTTCAAAAACCAAGGAATAAGACTTTCCAGGAGAAGGGGATGGTCAACAGTGTTGCAGGCTAGAGAGGGAAAGAGTGTGTATGTGTGTGTGTGTGTGCATGTGTGTGCGTGCGCATCCTTCCTTGCTGAAGAAGCCCTTGCCATCAGAGAAGTGATGACATGACTTGCACTTGACTTTGTTTTCAGTGAGGGAGGGCTGTGCAGGTCATCAGCCTCACTTCTCCTCCAGAGCCATCTGAATCCAGTGACCAGATATTCATCAGGATGACTGGAGATGACCCGGGATGAGGCAGTTGGGGTTAAGTGACTTGCCCAAGGTCACACGGCTAGTGAGTGGGAAGTGTCTGAGATGAGATTTGAACTCAGGTCCTCCTGACTCCTGCACTGGTGCTCTATCCACTGTACCACTTAGCTGCTGGAGAGAGGGAAAATAGAATGAGAAGAGAGAGGGAAACTAGATTCACCAGTTGAGATAGTTATAGATAATAAGTTCAATAGAGTGATGAGGTCAGAAGCCAGAATACAAAAGTTTGAGAAGGAAAGGGAAAATTCAGATTTCAAAGCAATGAAGTGCATATGTCTTTTTCTACAAGTTTGACTTTGAAAGGGAGAAGAGTTCTAGGATAAAAGAAGGTTTGGAAGATGTTATCTGGATTGGGTAGAGAACGACTAAGAGGAAAAATAAAAGAATAGCCGTTATGATAAATGAAGATGCAGTTGAGATTAGATCAAATTGGGTTCCGAAATAGCATGTTTGTGTAGCTGTTAGTATCATACCCTCAAAAATTACCTTCCATCTACTTAGCAATTATTTTGTATGTACTGCTTTTGTATTTTGTTTCCCCAATTAGAATATGTTTCCATAGACTATAAACGGAAATGATTTTTGCTGGTTTTTTGTAACCCTGTGATTAGCACAATCCTTGGAACGTAAGTAAGTACTTAATGAATTATTGTTGATTGTGAGTAGGAGCAGATAATTTGGATGGTGGGGTCAGCTCAGGGCTGGAGTTTGTCTAGGTGTGGGTAACTGTAGGATAAGGGGGGCAAGTAATTCAAGGGTATTTGTTAGTGCGTAGTTGGATTGGTCAATCGTGTAGTCAAGACTATGAAGAAAAGAAAGTGAGGACAGAGCAAGAATTGTTAGACTGGGAGAACAAGCTGAGGGCTTAGAGGTCATGGTCAGGATGAAAAACAAGCTTAGGAAAAGTGGAGGCCTAGCAAGGGATGAAAGGATTGAAAGTTATGAGAGAAAGGGATTTCAGAGTTCTGGGTCCTAAAGGTAGCACAAGGTGATGCAGAGATGAAATGCATGAGAGCACCTCTATTCAGAGGCCAGAGGGTTTAGTAGGAGGATGAACTAGCATGTGATCAAGGGAACAATGAAATGCATAGTGGTGTCCTCACATGTGATGGAAAAGGTTGAGATGGAGAAGACTACCGAGTCAGATACTAAACTCATAAGATCATAGATCCAGCTAGATGATGCAGTGAATAGAGCCTGGGACTTGGAGTTAGGAAGACCTGAGTTCAAATCCTGCTTCAGACCCTTGTAACTGTGTGACTTGAGCAAGTCGCTTAATCTCTGTCAGGCTCAGCTTCATATGAAAATGAAAATAATAACATCTACGGTTGTCATGAGGATAAAATGAGAGAAAATTTGTAAAGCACTTTGCAAATCTTCAAGTACTATACAAATGCTAGCTATTATGAGATTTATATCTGGAAGGGACTTTAGAGGTCTTCTAATTTAATCCCCTCATTTTACAGATGAGGAAACCTGAATAATGAAGTGATTTTTCTCAGAGTCACACACAGATGACAAATAGTGGGGTGGAGATTTGAACCACGACTAGAAACTGAACCAACTCTGACTCCAAATTCAGTGTTCTTTCCGTTATAAATTCCTGCAGACCAATTCTCTGGAAAGCTTTCTCTTTCAGGGTCATAAATCCAGAAGTGAAAGAGACTATAGTGCTCATCTCATACACTCTTCCTCATTTTGCAGAGGAGGAAACTGAGGCTGATAATATACAGTGACATCCTTCAGATGATGCTCATGATGAAATGCCTCAAACATAGGCTTAGAACATTTTTTACGATGATGACAGAGACTCTCCTATTTCCATTTGTTAGCATATTCATTCATGAGAGAGTCTATGTGTTTTGAGGGAAGAAAGCACTAGACTGAGGATCAGAAGACTTGTATTTGAGCCTCAGCTATGCCATACATTGGGGGCAGCTAGTTGGTGCAGTGGATAGAGCACCAGTACAGGAGTCAGGAGGACCTGAATTCAAATGTCATCTCAGACACTTGACACTCACTAGCTGTGTGACCTTGGGCAAGTCACTTAAACCCAATTACCTCATCTCCAGTCATCTTGATGAATATCTGGTCACTGGAATCAGATGGCTCTGGAGGAGAAGTGAGGCTAGTGACCTGCACAACCCTCCCTCACTCAAAACAAAGTCAAGTGCAAGTCATGTCATCATTTCTCTGATGGCATGGTCTTCTTTGGCAATGAAGGATGAACAGACAACACCATATGTTACCTATATGACTGAGCCACACAGCTCGTCTCTCTTGGCATCTGTTTCCTCATCTGTCAAATGAGTTGGACTGAATTATAACAATAGCTCACATTTCTGAATGGCTTTCTGACTTACTAAATGAGTTTGTTCTTTTTGGCAACCTTAGGTTGGTTGGGTTATATAGATATAGCTAGGTAGGTATAGTGGGCATTGTTACTGACATTTTAACACATGATGAAATTAAGACTTGAAGTTTCTCACTCAGGTGTTAAATGCTGTCTTGCAATGGAGTCTAACTCAAATACAAGCAGATCCCTATAGACATATTGATTTAGAAAAACAAAAATTAAGATTATCTATGTTGTATTTTTATTTCTTTATTTTTTAAATATTTCTGTTCTATTTTTATTTTATTTTTAATTTATAAAATAAAATAAGCATTTCCTTAACATAGTAGTTTTTTTTTAAAAAAAAAAGATGATTGTACATGAAACTGCGAATTATTGTTTGCTCTGGGGAGTTTTGCTGGCTAGTTGCAGACCTCAAGTTTCACATCTCTGAGTAGACAGAGCACCATACTTGGAATCAGGGAGATCTAAATTTGAATTAAGATGCTTACTAGCCTTGTGGCCCTGGGCAAGTCACTTCTCTTCTCTCTCAACCTCAGTTTCCTCACTTTCAAAAAAGGGATAAAAAGAGTACTTACCACATACAATTAAATATGTGTAAAGTGCTTTGGAAAACCTCAAAGTCACATACATTTCAGCTATTATTATTGTCGTAGTCAGAGCTGGGACTTGAATTCAAATCTTCTAAATCTAAATCTAGTACTCTTTTCACTAGACCAGACTTCAAGAAGAATGCCACAAATGAACCACCTGGAAATCAAATGGTGAATCTCAGGCACATTGGTGCCACCTGTAATAAAGGATACAATCAGTGAACATTTAAAAATGTATGTTATATTCAAATGATCTCCAAAGTCGAATGATCGTGATTGTAGCATCATAGATTAGAGCTGGAAGGGACTAAGGCTTAGAAAGGCAAAGTAACACATCAAGGGGTCACACAGGTAGTAAGTGGCAAAGTCAGAATTCAAACCCAAGTTATCCGACCGTAAATCCAATGAACTTCCACTGTTTCATTCTTTCTGGCTTTCAAACTATTACCGTATTATGTTGAGAAAATCCATTAATCTCCCTGAGCCTCAGTTTCCTTATCTTCAAAGTAATCATATTGGCACTTTTTACTTTGCTCTGTTTTTGTGAGGATTTGAGGCAAAGGTAGAATGTAAAGTGTTTTGTTAACATAATGTTTTTTAGTCACTTAGGATATTGTGGCCCTTTTGGAACTGGACACATTTTCATTGTTTAATTTTATATTGCTCCCTCTCCAGAATTGCTGCAAAATATGTGTACATGTCAGGTGTGTGTGTGTGTGTGTGTGTGTGTGTGTGTGTGTGTGTATTATTTATTTCAGTGCTTTGAAAAATCTTATTTAATTGGCCTGGTTATTCCTTCTAGGACACAGATCAGGAACCCTCTCCTTTCAGAATGCTCTTTATGAGTTTCTGTGTCTAAAACATGGCTACCTTTCTGATGATGATTCTCTCCTGATTTACCTAAGCAGGTCTTTGGATGACAGCTGTGTGGTATAGACCATCCCCAGGACACTCTCACATTACAATTCCCATTTCTCTAGCATTTTGAGGTCTACCAAGCCTGTGAGGCAGGTAATACAAGTATTTTGATCTCCATTTTACAGATGAAGGAGTTAAGGCTTGCAGAGGTCAAATCTTTGCCCAAAGTCACATAACTAATAAGCAAAAGAGTCAAGTCTTGAACCCAGGATGCCTGACTTCAAATCTACTACTCTTTCCATTAAGTCATGTTGTATTTGAAGCCTTTCTAATGTGGTCGGATTTCCTAGATCTTTGAAAGTCACTTCCAGAAAATGTTTAGTGAGAGATAACCTTTGGTATAAAAAAAGAAAGACACACACTCATCAGGGTGAAACACACCCACATGTACAAAGACAAACACACAAATGTGTACACATACACACCCATATCTATGTGTATCTATCTATATCTATAGATAGATCTGTGAGTCATCAGCACAAATACAGGTTTAACATGGAAACTGATGAAGTTATCAAGAGACAGTGCAGAGCAGACCCACACTTGGCAGTAGGTCAGGACCAAAAATTAAAATAAACTAAACATCTTCGGGCCACAGATAGGACTTTGGCAGCCCACTTTCCAGGTAAAGTTGTGTTCATCCTTTGTTGCCAAAGAAGACCATGCCATCAGAGAAATGATGACATGACTTGCACTTGACTTTGTTTTGAGTGCACCAGCCTCACTTCTCCTCCAGAACCATCTGAATCCAGTGACCAGATATTCCTCAGGATGACTGGAGATGACCCAGGATGAGGCAATTGGGGTTAAGTGACTTGCCCAAGGTCACACAGCTAGTGAGTGTCAAGTGTCTGAGGTGAGATTTGATCTCAGGTCCTCCTGACTCCTGCACTGGTGCTCTATCCACTGTACCACTTAGCTGCCCCCCAGGTAAAGGTAACTAGAGACAGACTGACAATAGTTGGTTGCTGTGAGTCACGTGACAAACAGGAGCAAGTGCACTGTGGTAGGCCACCTGAAATCCTTTCACTGATCTCAAGCGTCCCGTGGGGTGTATCTTATATAGACCTGGTGTGGAGATAGAAGAGAAGAAGGCCTACAACTAAACACTGGAGAATACTCATAGTGAGGAGCATCTTAAAGTTAGTGATGAGCATCTTAAAGTTAGTGATGAGCAAAGGAAACAAAGAAAGAATGGTCAGACAGGTAGAAAAAGAATGAGGAGAGAACAATGTCATGAAAATGCAGAGTGCAGAAAATATCTAGGATTAGCAGGTGATTAATTAATGGTGTCAAATACATCGAAGAGATTGAGAATGATAATGACTGAGAAAAAGCCATCAGCTTTTCCAATTAAGAGATCATCATGTGACATAAAAAGTTCAAGAGACATAATTTCTGGGTAATTAATCATTTTATTAATCATGCAACCATAGAGTGAATAAAAGGGGTCAGTGACATTCTCGAACTCCAAAGGTTCCTCATGGAACCCAATCAATGCTTGCATGCCCTTGGAAGACTTGGATGTTCCTGAGGGTGCCAATCAACTCTAGTTAACAATTAATGAGAAGAATGAATACCCTGAGAGGTGGACCTGTTCTAATGAGAAGCTGGGGGCTGTGACTTTGATTAGGTCATTTACTTCCAAATCACCCTCAGCCTTGGGCAATCTAGGCAAAGGATTTACCCCACTGCCCAAATCTGCTTGAGTGGAACACAATGGGCCAGAATTCACCTTAGATTAAATTCTTTGTAGGATTTTCTAGTTGGATGGGGCAACAACTCCACCATATATAACATGGTCTAGGTGGGGAAAATTGGGGGGAAGGTCCAAGATCTCCAGAAAAATTTATTTAATAATTATTTCTTTCAACTGATAACTTTGAAGAGAGTAGTATCCCTTGGAAAGCCAGATTGCCAAAGACTAAGGGGCAAGAGGAAGGGTAACTGGAGGCTGCAAAGTGTACAGGAAAACAACCTACAGGTTATGTTTAGAAATCTAACTCTGCCAAAGGTCCCTCTCTCCATTATTCCTCCTGTCACTATTTTTGACATGAATTTGAAAAAGAAAAATGCAAACTTTCGTGACTATTTGGCATTCATTCAATACAGCCAGAGTCAGAAGACCTGAGTTCAAACACCAGCCTTGATTCTTTCTTGTTCAGTTGTTTCCATCCTATCTGACTCTCTGTGACCCCACTGAGATGTTTTCCTAGCAAAGATACTAGAGTGGTTTGCTATTTTCTTCTCCAGATCATCTTACAGATGAGAAAATTGGAGCAAATAGGGTTAAGTGACTTACCCAGCGTCACAGAGTTAGTAAGTATCTGAGGTTGGATTTGAACTCAGGAAGATGAGTCTTCCTACTTCAGGCCTGGTACACTATCTATCACCTAGATTCTTACCAGAACATAATTGTCACTTACCCACTCTGAGACTCAGTTTTATCTTCTATAAAAATGGAGATGATAATAACTCTACGGTCTGCTTTGTAGAGTTGTTGTGACCTTCAAATGAAATAATTTGGGTAAAATACTTTGTAAACTTCAATATAGCATATAAATGTCAGCTAATGACATATTATAATCATATTAATATATTATGATTGCTATTCTTGGACTGGAGATAAATGAAACCAACAGAAATGTGTTAGATGAGACAATTTCTAAATGCCTGGATTGTAAGTTGTTAGAGTTCTTTAAGATAAGATACTAAATTGCTATGCAAGTAATTATTTATTTTTATTATTATTGGAGGTGGTATGGTAGAGAAAGCCTTGAAGTTGGAATCCCAGGTTCTGAGTCTCAATTCTGTCTCTGTTACTTTACTACCTGTGAGATCTTGGGCAAGTCATCTAAATGTTCTAGGCCTCAGTTTCCTCAGAAGGAAAGTGGTGGGCCACACTTCTCCAGTCCTTTCCTGTTTTAGATCCATGGCCTATGTTTTTGTTTCCATTTGATTAACAAGGGAATTTTCCTCCCATAGTTCTTAATGTTTTACAGCTATTGATGGTTTTAGAAGCCACAGTGAATAAGATGGTATCCCATTCATTCTGTATGATCCCAGCATAGATAAAATACTTTCTCAGTGAGAGAGGTAATAAGACAAAAAATTGGTAACAGTGATAATTTTTACAAGACCCCAGTGCCTAAATCACATAGTACTCCTTTTCTGTATGAGCCCAGTATATGATAAAATCATTCATAATGAGAGATGAAATAGACATAAAGGTATTATTTCTATTGACCCTGGTGCTACTTCATGCACCTTAAGTCCATTTGCAAATACAAACATAAAGCAGCCAACACAGTAAAACACCAGAAACAGAACCAATTTCCTTTGGCTAAATGGAAAAGGAAAGGCAGGGTGATGTCCAAAGTGAAAAGATTTGGAGTCAGAAGACCTTGATGCAAATTTTGGCCTTGCCACTTATTAGATGTGGGAATTTCAGTGAGGCATTTCCTCTCTGGACTTCAGTTCCTCCATCTGTAAATTTATGATGTTGGACCAGGTTTCCACTGGCACTTCCAAATATTGTAAGAAAGGAGACAGGTGAGAATCTTAAAAGAAGAAAAGATAATTTATATTTGTGTATTGTATACCTTGTAATTTTCCTGCTAATAAGGATTATCTGTTCTATGTCCTGTATTTGACAAGGATTATGATGTTTTCCTTAAGCATATAAGTTGACTCATTTTCATATTTAATTTTTTTAATTAATTCAATTAATTAATTCTCAGTAATGTTTAATCATCCTACTCTTTAGGACAATGCAAAAATATTTTTTGATATTTTCTTGCTAATTAAGTTTTAATACCTCTCAATCAACTGAACTCAGAGCCCCTATCAGTTGATCAGATATTAACAAACTAAAGAAACCTCCTTTCCCAATAGCAATCATTTATATTCCTCTACATATTAAATCCTTTGATCTCTAAGAATCAATAAATTTGTCAAATAGATAATTTATTAGCAAGGAAATCAGTAACACAAAATTGTAAATAATGATGTACAATATTTTAGTTCTGAGGATGATCACGACTAGGATCACTTCAAACCTTTAAGTTAACAGCAGGAAGGAAATAAGCATTTATTAAGCACATTGGGTTTGTCCTTCCTTATGGAAGAAGACCATGCCATCAGAGAAATGATGACATGACTTGCACTTGACTTTGTTTTGAGCGAGAGAGGGTTGTGCAGGTCACCAGCCTCACTTCTCCTCCAGAGCCATCTGAATCCAGAGACCTGATATTCCTCAGGATGACTGGAAATGACCCAGGATACCCTGGGAGACCGTGGGTGCTTTAGGCCAAGGTCTTTGCAGGCACTCACTCAGGGGGAGGCAACAGGCATTCATTGAATAGGCCTATTTAAGCAGTAGCCACTACATTCCACCAAGAAGGAAGGCCTCTCAGTCCTTTTTATCTCTTTCTTCTTTGCCTTCTTTCTGGTCATGACAAAAAAGCCCCAAAACCCCAATATCTTCAGCTTTTCCTACTATGAATGGTTTGTTGTTGTTTTTTTACCATCTAGTGTCAGTATTACTTTTTGCATAGTATTCCATTTGACTCTTTCATATATTCCATATAGCCTATATAGGAAGATGCTTTTGAAGTATTACATGTAGATGACTAAATCCATCGACTCATATATTGGTGGTCAATAACTATCTCTAAATGCTATTAATGCCTTTTGTCTTAACACCATATTTATTTCTCAAAGTACTACATTGCATCATCCCAGTCCACTACCTGATAAACCATTGTACCATTTGGCAAAAACACCTAATTTTGTGATCTTCTTCCATTCTGCAATAGCGGTTCACAGGATCATGGATTCAGATCTAATCCTGTCATTTTGTAGATGAGGAAACTGAGGCCCAGAGAAGTAAAGTGACTTGCCCAAGACTTTCAACTCAAGAAGAACTCCAGAGGCCATGCTTTTACTATACCACATTGTCTCCAATATCTCTGCTAGGAGAGATGGACAGTATGCTTCATTAACCATTCTCTGCATTCATTATCAGTCTTCCATTGACTTCGAGTTTGATCTCATCTAATAATCTTTTCATTCCCATTGTCACAGTCATGGCTCATGTTCTTCTCTTTGATTCTGCTTGTTTCATACAAATATTCTCGTATTCCTCTGAATTCCCTATATGAATCATTTCTTACTGTACAATAAGATTTCATTAGCTTTACATGAGTTTTTTTTCATTCACTTCCCGATAGATGGACATCCATTTTGTTTGCAATTCCTTGCTACCACAATTACTGTTGCAACGAATGTTTCCATACTTATTGAGTCTGCCCTTCCTTTCCTCCTTCTTTCCTTTCCTTCTTTCTTTCTATCCCCAGTAGTGAAACACTACCTCAAGTAGTTTTTCTTGTATAATTTCAAATTGAATTTCACAAAGCTTGGCCTAATTCACAATTCCAGAAGCAGTTTTATAGTCTACCTATTTTCCCACACCCCCTCCACTATTGATTATTTATATTTTTGCCAGTTTTCAGGTTGTAAAGTAAAACTTTACAGTTTTTAATTTACATTGCTCTTAGCTGGTGGTGATTCGGAGCATGTTACCATGTGGATATTTATACTTTACATTAAAATTATCAATTTGGAGTAATGATACCTGATATTTTGTATAGTGCTTTAATCCTTTCAAGGCATTTTAATGAACATTATCAAATTTGATCCTCACAACAACCCTGTGAGGTAGGAAGAGAAATAATTATTGTCTACAATTTACAAATTTGGAAACTGAGGTTCAGAGAGGTTAATTGACTTGCCTGTGCTTGCATTGCAAGTAAGTAGGATAGAAGGGACTAGAAGCCATGAGGGCTTGTAGGTTCTAGTTTAACTACAATCTGGGAAAAGAAGAGGAAACCAATTTAGAGACATGGTAATTTGACATCTGGAGTATATACCGAAACTACTACTAATTTAATGAGTAAAATATTGGTATAATTATGTTCTTCTGGATTGCCTAGCAACCAAAAATTAGCTCAATGATGCATGCTGTCTAAAGTCATTGATTCCAACTAAATCAATACTTTAACTTGGGAGTTCTGGCTTATAAGAAGACAAGGTCCTCATATAAATCCAGTATTAATACAAGGCATTTGATTTTTTTTAAAGGTAATTTTATTGATATCTTTGTTTTCACGTCACTCACATTTCCCAATCTAGTTCTCTTTCTCCTTCTCCCCCTCTTAGGAAGCCATCCCTTATAACAAAGAATAAAAAAGATGGAAAAAAATTCAGCAAAATTCAATAATACATCTAAGAAATCGGATATCTATAAAAAAGATGGAAGTCCCTCGTCATGTCCCTTCTTTGGGGCAAGACTTGGTCATTACAATTTCACTGCATCAAGTTTTCATTATTTTGTGGCTATTTTTCTTTCCATTTATATCGTTGTAGGCATTGTGTATATTCTTTCCCTGACTCTGCTTACTCCTTTTTGCATCTGTTCATATTAGTCTTCCCATGTTTCTCTGTATTTATTACATTTGTCTTTTCATACGGTAAGCCAACATTCCATTACAACTTTAGTCATCCCCCAATTGATGGACATCTACTTTGTTTCTAGTAGTACAATAAGTGTAGACATTCAACTAAAAGTTTTTTCAGTTTGCTAACCACTCATCTTTGTGCAGTAGCATCTGAAGACTGGGTTCTGTACAAAATGCCTTGTTACTAATCTCTAGAATAGATGTATGGGTTCCACTGCCTTGCCCATGGAGAGTATACCTCCTATGGCTCCCTACATTCTCCAACCAAGGGAAATGTTTGAGCACTTCTCTGGCTTCCTGTGACTTTGGAATAGCAAAGGCATCCTAACAGATCTTTTGGATTAGTTTCGTGGGTCATCATTCCATCATTTATTCATTTATTGGACCAGGGGAACCTTTCATTTTAAAACTATAGCATGGCTGGTAGCCATCTTGGCCTATTTTGCCCTGTATTCCATTGATTGTATGGAATTGATGCTATCTTAAATAATATTCAAATATGAATTGGTATTTGAGTAAAGTTTTCTACTGAGGCTTTCTGCACTCCCCCCATGCCTAGAACTCTCTCCTTCCTCATCTCCATCTCTCTCAGGCTTCCTTCAAGTTCCAATTAAAATGCCACTTTCTGTAAAAAGCTTTTCCCAGTCCTCCTTTCTCTTACTGTCTCCCTCTGACATTTTCTGTATCTTGTTTGTACCTAATTGTTTGCATGTTTTCTTTCCCATTAAACATGACCTTCTCCAGAGCAGGGACTATTTCTTGGTTTGTATGTTTGTTGCTTTCGTTTGTATCTGAAGTACATAGAATAGTGCCTGCCACACACCAGGCCCATAATAAATTCTTGTGGAGTTGACTTGATTTGAATTTCGGAGAAGGTAAATTGTCACAATTACAGTATGTGGTATTCCAAATATGTATTGACTAGAAAGGCAAATACATGCACTTCTGAACATATATAAATATCTGAAAACACGTTAAGTCTTTTCTACATAACCTTACCCTTGGGAGGGAGGGAAAGGATGAAACAAGCATTTATATAGCACCTAAATATTATCTGATTTGATCCTCACAACAGCCTTTGGAGGTAAGTGGGGGTAAAGCTCCCACTTTAGAGCTGAGGAAACTGAGGCAAACAGAGGTTAAGTGACTTGCCCTTAACACAGCTGGCAATTGTCTGAGGCTGGATTTGAATTCAGGTCTTTCTGACTCCAAGCCAGCACTCTGTCCATTTCACCATCTTCCCTTGCTCTAATGATTCAACTAATGACCAGGAATATTCAATGATTAAAGGAGTGTCTTGGCTTTGTATACTAGTACCTATCGCAGTGCTTTGAATATAGGATAATGATAGGCACTAGACCTAGAGAAACAGGATGGTAAATCAGATAGAGTGCTGGCCTCAGAGCCTTGTGATAATTGGTTATTTAATTGAATTAAGACCAGAGGCTCATTTTTTGTTTTGTTTTTGTTTGACTATTCAGAAGCCTCACACTTCAAAAAGAAATTTAGAAGGCTTCAGACTTTGAAACATTGCCAATTATAAAACTGACTACATGTTAGGAGACAGGAAATAGCTAGCTACCCATGTGGAAGGCATGTCTAAGTCAACTATCAGTGTGCAATCAAAGGATCAAAATTAATGTCAAACTAAACAAAGGATAAAGGTGAGAACACACTATGGACAATTTCAGACCTATCAGAATAAGCTATTGATGATGAAATGGATGAAGAAGATATTACCTCCAATTATGACCATTTCCTAAGGAATTTTTTAATAACTTTAAGTAATAGTCACCAAAAGGAGACCAAAGGGATCCAGAATCAATTTTAGCCAGTGAAATTTTCAACTCTTTGCCAAACAGAGAGAGTTGGCAGCCAAGGGAAATATTACTTTAGATTAAGCATGTACATGCAAAACTTTGCAGGGGACAATTGTGGAAGTTTATGAATGATATTTCCTCACAGAATAGCAAAAACTCATGAATTCAAATCTGGTCTCAGACACTTACTAGTTTTGTGACCCTGGGCAAGTTGGTTAACTGTTTGCCTCAGTTTCCTCGACTGCAAAATGAACTGCAAACCATTTTCTTGGTTGTAAACACTCCAGTGTCTTTGCCAAGAAAACCCCAGATGGAGTCACAAAGAACCAGATACAATTAAAAACAACATAATTAAAATGCAAAAAAAAAAAAAAATTCACAGGAGCGAGGCTGGAACAATTGCCATAAGAAACTATCCTGGATGAGTTGGGTACTGAAATATGGGTAAAATTGCAGCTGGAAGAAATGGAGGAGGATAGGGAAAGGTATTCCTGCCAAAGTGAATGAAGGAGGCAAGGACCATATGCCAGGAAAGGGACAG
Source organism: Notamacropus eugenii (assembly GCF_028372415.1). Classification (NCBI taxonomy): domain Eukaryota; kingdom Metazoa; phylum Chordata; class Mammalia; order Diprotodontia; family Macropodidae; genus Notamacropus; species Notamacropus eugenii. Next base: position 184,157,010 of record NC_092873.1, on the reverse strand, counting down.
TTTAGGGACAAGTATGCTAGAGCACAGGCTACGTGAAAGGTAAATTGAAACTTAATTGTAAAGATTCTTAAATGGCAGACAGGAGGCAGCTGGATTTTATTTAGGAAGCAGTAGGGACCATTTGTTCATTTTTGAGAAGTAGAATAATGTGATTAGATCTGCGCATTAGGAAGATCGATTCACAAATATGATGGACTGGATGCAGAAGAGGCTGGATGTTGGGGAAATGGAAAGGACTGTTGTCCTAGCCCAGCACTGAGGGCATAAACTCAGATGAGGGCAGTAGCAATGGGAAAGATGGTATGATTGTAAGGGACACCACAGCAGTAAAGCCCACAGCACTTGGTGTCTGGTTGGATCCTCTTCCAATACTGTTATTTCTCTAGAGCACTGCAATAATGAGAATCTTTTCTCTTTGAGATGCTAATCATCTGACCTAGCATGAGGTTAATGTAGAACACTAGATTAACAGTTCAAATGCCAACTCAACCACTTATATATCATCTGTGACCTTGGATATGATGTTTCAGTTTCTTCTATAAAATTAATCAATCCACAGATATTATTAAATGCCTATGATGAGCCAGGCACTGCCTAGAAATACAAAGACAAATATGGTCCCTGACCTCAAGGGGCTTATATTCTAATCAAGGAGACAACATGCATATTACCTATGCACATACATACATGTATATGTACATAAAAGACATATACAAAATAATCTGGGAACCAGGAGTCTAAGGCACAAGGTAGCTCTTATGCTGAGTCTTGAAGGAAACCAGTAATTTTAAAAAGCAAAGGGAAAGAAGAAGAATATTCTAGGCATAGACTAGTGTGAAGGCACAGAAGAAATGTAGTTTGGCAGCTAGGTGGGCAGTGGATAGAGTCCTGGGCTTGGAATCAGGAAGACTCATCTTCTTAAGTTCAAATCTGACGTCAGACACTTACTGTCTTTGTGATCCTGGGCGAGTCATTTAACCCTGTTTGCTTCAACTCCTCATCTGTAAAATAAACTGGAGAAGGGAGTGGCAAACCACTCAACTGTCTTTGCCAAGAAAACCCCAAATGGGGTCACGAAAAGTTAGATACAACTAAAATGACTGAAGGACACAAATAACAAAATAGTTGGACTCACCATAGTGTTCATGGATGGGTGTATAATATGTAATAAGGTTAGATATAAAAAGCTTTAAATTCTAAACAGAGGAGTTTATATTTGATTCTAGTGGTGGTAAGGAACCACTGACTTTAATGAGTAAAAGGGGAATGTGCGGGTGTTATGTGACATACCTGCATAAAATGCAAGTCAGACCTGAAATCACGTTTGCAGCTATATGGAGGATGGTTTCTAGTGGAGAGGCCCTTGAAGGAGGAAGACTAATCAAAAAATTATTGCAATAGTCTAGGCCAGTGGTTCTTAAACTTTTTGACCTTAGGATCTCTTTACACTCAAAAAATTGAGGATGCCAAAAATTGTATGTGTGGGATACATTTGTTGTATTAGATATTAAAGCATCTTATTATAATTATAAAAGCAGCTTTGACCTCATGAACAACCTAAAAAGATCTCTGGGACTACCTGAAAGGGTCTCAGGTACCCATGGTGGTCCCCAATCTGCTCTTTGAGAATTTTTCTCTAGGTATTAGATGATAAGGACCTGGAGTAAGGTGGTGGTTATGTGAGCAAAGAGGAGGGGACATATGGAAGAGATGGTCAGTTTGAGCTTGATCTCTAACAGTTCTTCCAGATTTGACAGTCTATCACTCTAGGTATAAATTTAGTCCAACTTCCTAATAGGAAACATTCCATATCTCATAATCACATAGTAGCCACAAAGCATGAGGTCCTCATGGCTTCTACTCCACATAAACCCTTCTCTAATCATCCAAGACTTCCCTGGTAACAAAAATTCAAAACAAAACAAAAATACCTGTCCTGAAAAACCACCATTTCAAACATATCTGACCATATATATAATATTTCACATCCATATTCTTCACTTTCATCAACCAAAGAGAGACGTGTACTTTCTCATCTCTTCTCCATGGTCAAGCTTGGTTATCATAATTATATAACATTTAAATTTTTAAAACATTTTCATTGTGTATAATAATTTGCTTCCTCTTTTTATTGTTCATAGGTCTTCCCATATTTCTCTGAATTCCTCATGTTTATTATTTTTATGGTACATTAATATTCCTTTATATTCATGTACTACAATTCATTAGGCCTCTATCTTATTTCTAGTTCTTTGCTCTACAAAAAGTGTTGCTATGATTATTTTGATGTATGTGGGAACTTACTTTCTATCTTTGATCTCTGAGATATGTACTCAGTAGTGGAATACCTGGGTCAAAGAGTGTAGATATTTGAGTCATTTTTCCCCTTTGTAGTTCCAAATTGTTTTCCGGCATAGGTGGACCAATTCACAGCCTGCCCCCAGTCCTATATCATAAAACTATGTCCATCCTTCATTTTCGAAGAGGACCATGACATCAGAGGAATGATGACATGACTTCCACTTGACTTTGTTTTGAGTGAGGGAGGGCTGTGCAGGTCACCAGCCTCACTTCTCCTCCAGAGCCATCTGAATCCAGTGACCAGATGGTCATCAGGATGACTGACCTTTTCAGGTCCTCTCTTAAAGTGAGGTAATGCCCACTCAGTAACAGTAATGCCCATATCATAAGATCATGGTATTTGAAGGACCCTTAGAAGTCATCTCTGGGAGTTTTTCACCTGGTATTCATGGACCACCAAGGATTCCACGTTTGGTTTTTCAGCAAGTTCATGAATTTGGGTAGGAAAAAGTTACATTTTTATGTTCACTCATTTCTAACTGAAATTTAGCATTCTCTCCAATTATTTAAAAACATCATTCTGTTGAGAGGTTTATAACCTTCACTAGACTGACAAAAGGTCAGTCTAATGTCATGTGCAAAATGTTAAGAACCTCTGGCCTCTTCCATTCACTTCATTTTACAGGTGAGGAATTTGAGATTCTGAGTAAAGTGAGTTGTCCAAGATCACAAGAGTAGTGCCCGATAGAAGCAGCAGCATATTTATCTCCCCCTAGTCTCCTCACCATGAATTATTTCTATCTTTTGCCATCTTTGGCAATTTGCTGAGTGTAGGGTAAGCTTTCAGATTTACTTTAATTTTCATTATCATCATTGACTTTGGAACAATTTTTCAAATAGTTGTGAGGAGTTAACAATTCTTCACTAGAGAAGAGTCTGTTCATAGGGATAAGTCCAATGGACCACTTGTCCTTTGGGGAATTACTCTTATATATTTGAATGTCCTACCTTTGTCATAAATGGTTATGGAGTCCATAAGGACCTATTTCAGAAATTATTCCTCCCCTCCAGGAAGGAGTCAGTAGCAGAGGAATTAGGGACATGGGTTTCTAACTCCATTTGTGGCAGTGATGACTCTGGTGACCCTTTCCCTCTGGCCAGCCAGGTCATTTCATTTCTCTATGTAGTTTGTCCATGGAACAAGGCCATGATACCTGATATCTCATCAACAGAAGCTCTGCTAATAGACTGTTTTAAAAATAAAATTACTAAAAATAGCCCCAAAGTTCAGTTCTTTAGTTTATCATAGGAAGAAAAACAAGCTCATCTGTCTACTGGACACCATCGTTGTCCAGAGCATTTGAGTGCCTTTGATAATTGCTATGGATCCTGCAGCTCCTACGGAATTGGGAATTCATTCTGCATGACTCACATAGAATGAGAGTTCTTTTACCATATGGCCTAAAGGGAAGAGAATGTATGTGTAACAGAGCAGTGTTGGTAGTAACATTTTTGACCATCTGGTAAATCAGTATACAATGCATGGAGCCAGGGGTATTCATAGCATTTGTTTAGCTATATGAACTCAGCTTTTAACCTGAAATAACCCCTGATACATTAAGCTAAGACGAAATTGTTTTTCTCAAATTTCTTAAAATTTGGCCCATGTTCAAATTATTTTTCTGTCCATTGATTTATTAATGGGAATGGGGTTGGAGGACAGTGAGAGAGTCTGCTTATGCAGTCCAACAGCTTGTCTGTGATTAGTAGAGTCACCTGGGAGCACTCAGAGGTTAAATTACTTGCTCAGAGTCACACAATTAGTACGTATCGGAGGCAGAACCTGAAGCTAGGTCTTCCAGACTCCAAGGCTCATCATCCAGTCTTACTAGTGTGGGTAACAATCCACAGTGGCTCTCAGTGATTTATTAAAAAACCTCAAAATACCTCATTGAAAAATTATCTCATTAAGCTATGTCTTAATAGGTATATTTTCATTGTTTTCAGAATTATAAATTTTTTTACCTATTATTTCAGTGTATCTGTACTTTTCATTTTTTTGTTTCTTGAGAAATATGTAAATACACAAATATTTTCAAAAACCAAACTTTTATATCACGGCATATTATTAGTAAAGCAAAAAGTTATTTAAACTTTTCTTGCATATCTTAGACTAGAAGTCAAAGATTTAGAGCTGCAATGAATATTAGAAGTCATAATTTCTTTCTAAATCTTCCCTTATTCTAAACGTCTCTATTTCTATGAAGGGTATGATCATCCTTCCAGTGACCCAGGTCCACAACTTTGGAGTTTTTCTGGATTCCTCAAACTGCCTTTCTCTGCACATCCAATCTGGTGCTAAGTAAGTCTTGTCCAATCAGCCTCCACAACAGTTCTCCTCCTCTGTCCCCTTATCCCTACTAGCATAACCTCTACCTTAGTTCAAGTTCAGGACCTCTTCATCTCTCCCATGAACTAACTGATCTTCCTACTAACTTCCCTTCCATAATCCAGACTCCACACATCTGCCAGTGCTGTTCTTAAAGCAAAGGTTTGACCATATTGCTTCCTTGCTTGATAAACTCCAGCGACTCCCTGTTATCTCTAAGATCATACACAAATTTCCATTTTGAATTTAAAGTCCTCCACATCCAGGCTACAGTCTGCCTTGCTAGGATTGTCACATATTAGTCTCCTTTATGCACTCTCTATTCCAGCCAAATTGATCTCATTTTTCATATGTGACATTCCACCTTCCATCATCACTCCTTTTGCACAGGCTGGAATGAACCATTTCATAACCTCTGCCCCTTAGAATCCTTCATTTCCTTCAAAGCTTGACTCAAACCCTACCTCCTACATGAAACTTTTTCTGATATTCCTAGATGCTAGTTCATATGACTAGTCCATATGGACTATTTGTGCCTGGCCAGTGGTAGAGCCTTCTGAGCTTATATTGGTCTGATCAGCCATAGCTAGACACACTGTACCTTGACCCCAACATAGTGATGTCATTTTGGTCCTCTTCAAGAATGAAGGACAATAACCAACCAACCAACCAGCTGCTAGTGCCTTGCCTCCCAAATTAACTTTGTATTTATTTCCTATGTTATCCACATACTTCAATATCTCCCCCAGAAGGAGATAAGTTCCTTTTTGTCTGTAACCCCCCCTATGTCCAGATCAGTGACTGGGATAGAGTTAGATACCTAACAAATGCTTGCTGATTGATTGATCTAGTAAGGGAGATGATATTAGTTTACTGAGGTCACACATGTAAGAGGAGACAGAGTCCATTTCTGAACCACATCCCTCTGTCTACAGAAATCAGTCTTTAACAGATTTGTTTCCTGACTACTCCCCAGACATTTGTGTTTTAGGTATCCTACTTGACACCAAGTGAAAATTTGCAACTAAGCATTTACTTGTCTAAGTTATTCTAATGATTCTTTCAATATGTCTCTCTATTTTTTTCATCTTAATTAAATAGACATTTTTTTTCCTTTGGACAGGGCAGATCATACCATGTAAAGACTGGATCCAAAATGGGAGGTCTGCTGAGCCTACAGAGATTAGGATGGTTTCCTGAATGCTTTCACTGCTACAAAGACTGAAGTCATCTATGTGAACCCAAAGCATGAGATGTTCCTGGCCTAGTGACTAATTAGCCTAAGATCTGAAAATGGTGCAGCAAAAGACTCATTTATCTGCTTAAGAGCTTTCAGAACAGAGCCAGTCCCAGGCAGCCATGGGAGAAAATGCAAGCATATGGTGGAACTTGCTTGGTGAACATCCACTCTGCACAGCCTGGAAGCAAGAGGCAGAAGGCTCCATTTATCACCTTGCCAGTATTTTATTCGTAGTTGGTTTCATGGGAGGGAGTGGATTCTTTGGGCTCCTCTTTGTATTCAGTTTGCTGGGATTGGGCTTCCTCTGTTTTTCAGTTTGGGCGTGGGTAGACGTCTGTGCTGCTGACATATTCTCCTGGAACTTTATCCTGTTCATCATCTGCTTCATGCAGTTTGTTCACGTGGCCTATCAGGTTCGAAGTGTCACCTTTGACAAAGAATTCAGTGAGCTCTACAGCTCTCTGTTCCAGCCTCTGGGGATTACTTTGCCTGTCTTCAGGAAGATCGTTTTGTGCTGCCAAGTGGTGTCATTGGAAAAGGAGCATTGTTATGCCATGCAGGGCAAAACACCCATCGATAAACTTGCCTTACTTGTGTCAGGAAGGTCTGTACCCACATCTTCATATTCTCTATGTGTGTTAGTATGTATTCTCTCTGTGTTAATCTGTTTCCCATCTTAGTGTGCAGTGGCCCAACATAGAGTTTAACAAGAAAAAGATTTAGTCTTTAACTGCTACCCCTGGCTCTTCCCTATTTTTGTCATAATGGTCAACTGAATCATCCCACACTGTGGCTACAGAGGCCTTCCTTCACGTCAGTTTTGATGTAGTAGGAAATTCCATGATAGAGGCCTCTTGGCTATGACAGCTATCAGTGAGGAGAGGTAGGACAAGGAATTATGCAGCTGAAGCAGGTGATGCTCCAGGTCATACATTTCTTCTCAGAAAATTATAGAAGTGGTAATTCAAATAAAAGTGTGCATCTATTTACTTCACTTTATCATGCTTTGTTTATTACCAATCTAAAGCATGCCTAGCCAAAGGGAGAATGATACCCAGAAATCTGAAATCTCTCAAGTCACCTTATTGATTATATATGCCTATATGTAAATATGTAATCCTTCTAAGTCTGGAAAATGTGAATTTTATTATTCTATCCCAATTACAATGCTTATTAGCAATTATGAAACAATGCACAATATGTTCCATTTTAGAAAATTCTAAAATTCTCAAATGAATCTTAGATCTTGTGAATTAGGCAGTTTCCTCCATTAGTGAAAATCAAAACCACCCCATGGCTGCCTATCTTGTGTAACTTTTACCCATATTCCTCCCTTAGGGAATCCATTCAACATGCCAGATGCCTTCCTAGAAAATTAAGTTCCAAAAATTCAAACTTAGAGAATAGAAATTGGTGGTAGGGATGGAGAAAAAACAGGTTTTCCTTCTTTTCTTCCTTCCTTCCTCCCTCCCTTCCTCCCTTCCTCCCTTCCTCCCTTCCTTCCTTCCTTCCTTTATCTATGTAAGGAGATCCTAGTATGGAAATTCCTTCCAGTGATTCAGGTCCAGAGCCCCCATATAACATAATTTTATAAGCATCCCTAGGCTACTAAGTTGCACATGGTCACAAAATCATTAAATGTCAGAATCAGGATGTGAATCCAGGTCTTCTTGACTCCAGATTGACCCTCTATCCACTATACCACATTGTGTCCCATCAACCATTCAACAAGAACTTATGTTATCAGGGCACTGGCAATAGGGAAGAATCAGGAAAAGTCCTCTTCAAATAAGTGTCAGAGAGCCTTCAAGAGAACCAGGAGCTCCCAGATGGACATTTGAAGAGGGAAGGCCACCCAAAGGCCAGTCTGTCAGTGAAGGGGTAGGATCTGGAATGTGGTACACAAGAAACAGCAAGAAGGCTGATTGTGCTGGAATTTTATGTGTAAGGGACACTAATGTATCATCCGCCAGTAAAGACATTTTGGAGAGAGACTGGCAATCACTCAGTGTCAAACCAGGAGTTTCTTTATATTAGAGACAAGAGAGAGCCATAGGGCCATTGGAGCAAAGCAAGAAGGCACCAGGATCAGATCTATGGTATGGGAATATCAATTTGGCAACTCTGTAGAGGATGAATTGGAAGGAAGAGCTTGAATGCACACAGACCAATTAGGAGGCTGTTTCAATAGTTCAGGCCAGAGATACTAAGGACCTAAACTAGAGTGACTGTAGTTTGAGTGGAAAGAAGGGGATGAAGGTGAAAAATGTTATGGTGGTAGAATTCTCAAGACTCAGAAACTGATCATGTATGACAGATGAGGTTAGGGTACGCATCAAGAGTGACTCCTTGGTTGTGAACTTTGGTGATGTCAAAATGGTAGCTAGAGGGGACAGTGGATAGGGCAGTATATCTAGAGTCAGAAACATTCTTTTAATTTATTAAGCCTAGGAACCCCTTAGAAAAAAGACTGAGTTTGGTTGGGCAAGGTTTATATTTAGATGAATTCCTTCTGGCCTGTAGTGATTTAATTTCCATTTGGCTAGTCTCTTCCCTTAATAGAGCTCACAATAGTATCTTTATACATTCTATAGTCTTTCTATGAATCAATATCCAGCTCTCAGCTCTGAAATATTCACCTCCTTCCCCTTTTAGGAAATTAAGATGCAATCAGCAGTAGTAGTATACCCTTTTAATCCAGCCCCAGACATTTACCAGCTGTGTGACCCTGGGCAAATCACTATTTGTCTCAGTTTCCTTGTTTTTAAAATGGGAATAATAATAGCATCTCTCTTCCAGGGTTGTTGTGAGGATTAAATGAAATAAAAATTTGTAAAGTTCTTTGCAAACCTTAAAGTACCACATAAATACTAGTCCTCATACTGTTCTCTGAAAAGAAATAGTGAAGTTAGAAGGAAAGATAGGTTAAGGGGAAATATATGATTATTTAGTTGTATAGAAAGGATTGCTTAGTCTTTAAAATGATTCACAGCAGGTGGGAGCCCCCTTAGCACAGTTAAAATTGGGACTTGATTTTCCACTTAGATTTTCAGGGATAAACCTGTAGCATAAAATAACCTGAACTTTAGGAAGTATCATAGAGGCAGTCCGCTGACTTATGTGTGCTAGACTGATTATGCCTTCTTATCTCTGACACACCTACAGAGGTCTCCGTAGCTCTAGCTCTTCTCTTAAGCCCAGAGTCCAAGTCCCCCAGTTTTCAACCTCAGTTTCTGACTTCCATCTCTAGCACTGATTCCTGGGAAGCCAGTGCCCTTGGACCATAGAAACTGAGGTGAGGAGAGAGTGAAGAGACACTGGGAGTGTCTCCACAGTAAGAGGATGGCATATTGTTAATGATCCCGAAAAGGAGAATGAGAAAGGAGCAACAAGATGGGTAGGGAAGAACCGAGGGATGATGAGGTCATGAAAATCCAAAGAGGAGAAGGTATCCAGATGATGGTCAATGGCATCAAATAGTCTACCTTCCTTTATCTCATGCACAAAGATAACATGAGAGATTCTATCAGATGTCTTTCTGCAATTCACAGATGGCACCCATAATATTGTCCTGAATTACTAGAGGTAGGGACTCCATCTTAAAAGGAACTAATTTGGTCTGACAATTTGTTTTTAGATAAATCCTTCTGGCCTGCGGGGATTTATTTCCTTTTGTATGGTCTCTTCTCATCTTAAAGCACAACAGTACCTTTATACATTTTAGATTTTACTAGGAATCAATATCAAGTTTTTGAGTCTGAAATACTTACCTCCATCCCCTTTTAGAAAATTGAGATGTAGCCAGGAGTGATGGTTCATGCCTGTAATCCAGTGACTGGGAAGGCTGAAGTTAGTGGATCTCTTGAGCTCAGGAGTTCTGAGCTGCAGTGGGATAAACTGATTAGGTATCCATGCTAAGTTTGGTGCGAATATGGTGAATCTTAGGGAACAGAATCCTACAGGACTTCCTAAGGTGAGGTGAACTGGCCCATGTCAGAAACAGAAGGTTACAGCTCCTATACTGATCAGAGTATGACCATGCCAGTAAGCAACCCTTGCACTTCCAGCCTGGGAGAGATGGTGATACTCAGTTTTAGCAAGGCAAGGTAGAGCAAATGAGATGGTTGCCCATCTTTTGTCTCTTAGCACCTCATTCCTTGAAGATTACTGACATTCAACAATCACATCTGCAGATTATTTCAGCATCCTTTTTATGCTATTGTCCAGACAATCATATCTCATTCTCTAATTCCATTTTTAAAATCAAGTACTCATTTCCTCTGTCCTGCCTGATCTTCTAAAAACCTTGCCTTCAGTTGGAAGAACTGATGTAAGTAGTGCTTGCGCCTCTGACTTCTGTTTCCTGTTCAGGTTCTTTCTGGAAGTATCATTTGTTCCCAACCTTCAGATTTGGTCAGTCTCAAGAGGCCCTCCATAACATGCAGAATGTATGAACAGAAAAATAGCATAAGTCCTAATGGGCCATATCAGGTCATCATATAAATGCTTATATACCTCTTTACAGAGAATTACCTGGCACAACTCTTCTTCTCCGGAGCTAATAACAGATGGACCTAGTAGGAGATCATTCCACTTTTCTTAGAATGCGAGGGAGCAGAGGTGTTCCTTCAGCCCTTTTACCTCATCACCAAGACTAGTTTGCACTTAATGTTCATATATTGGTTGATCACAGCTAAGTGACACAGTGGATGGAGCCCTAGGCCTAGAGTTAGAAAGATTCATCTTCCTGAATTCAAATCTGGCCTCAGACACTTACTATCTCTGTGACCCTGGGCAAGTCTCACTTAACCCTGCTTGCCTCAGCTCCTTATCTATAAAATGACTGGGAGAAGGAAATGGCCAATGGTTACAGTATCTTTGCCAAGAAAACCCCAAAATGGGTCATGAAGAATCATGAAGACACAACTGAAACTTGTGAACAATAACCACTTATTGATAGTGTGAGAAAGAAACAGAAACATGACACAGTCTCTACAGGTCACAAGAATAATTTCTTTATCCTTACTAACTTCAAAAACTGAAATTCTTTCTTACTTGAGAAAGTGCAATAATGGAAATTGTGCTGAGCTTTAGGGTCAAGAGAGTTCAAATCCAGCCTATGGCTCTTACTTGCTATGTGACCTCTTAACTTTACTCGGCCTCAGTTCCTCACCTAGGGAGCAGATTAACAAAACCTATATTCCTTTACCTCATAGAATAATGCTTATCCCTTTCCAGTACTATTGGTATGGTCCTGAACTTTAGGCACCTTTAAGCTCTTGTGTGTTGACCTGGGGACCTAATTATAATTTATCCCTGGATTGCTATGGGAAAAAATGTGTTGCTTGTTCCACACAACCAATTTATGCATGAACTTTGAAATGTGACCATTAATTTGAAGTCTGCTTGAATGTATAGTTATTTAGGTCAATTCTTTGAGAGAAGGAACTGTTTTATTCTTTGTGTTTGGATGCACAGTGCCTGGCATATAGTAGGCACTTCATCCAGGGGTGTGTATTCGTCCTTTGTTGCCAAAGAAGACCATGCCATCAGAGAAATGATGACATGCCTTGCACTTGACTTTGTTTTGAGTGAGGGAGGGCTGTGCAGGTCACCAGCTTCACTTCTCCTCCAGAGTCATCTGAATCCAGTGACATTCATCAGGATGACTGGAGATGACCCAGGATGAAGCAATTGGGGTTAAGTGACTTGCCCAAGGTCACACAGCTAGCGAGTGTCAAGTGTCTGAAGTGAGATTTGAACTCAGGTCCTCCTGACTCCTGCACTAGTGCTCTATCCACTCCACCTCCTAGCCACCAACTAGTGCCCCGAGGCACTTCATAAATGCTTGTCAATTTCTCACAATGTAGGCACTCCATCTTTTGTGTAGATTGAGAGAAAAAGTCTTGGGTTGGTAAAAAAAAAAATGGGGCAAAGATTCAAAGGGTCCCTAGTATTAGAATGCCTATTTCCTATAATTGTACAATTCATGCCCATTGTACTTGGTGTAGGATCAGAGTGACGGCGGATGGAGAATTTCTGCATTATATTTTCCCCCTTCAATTCCTGGATTCTCCTGAATGGGATTCACTTAGACCCACAGAAGAGGGCATTTTTCAGGTAAAGCATGACTGAACTGCATTATGGACAAATTAATAGATGGATCATAGACAGACAAGAAAATGTAAAAAAAAAATAGTACAAAAATCACTTGTTTTGATTAGTATTATACTTACTGTGTAATGTCTTTATTAAAAAAATGAAATTTGCTTTTTAAATTATGCTCAAGTTTATAATATATGAACACACATAAAACTGACTATAGCCATGGCACATGGTATATGATAAGAAGAAACTAATGACAAATTTGAAAATTTGTTTTAGATAACCAAATCGTGTTTAATTCAGGTTGTACTTTTAAAATCATTGGAGAACAATGATCAGACTCTGAAATTCATTAGTGGGACAATTTAGAAATAAACTAAAATCCAAAGACATTTTTATTGCTAGAAGGGAGGTCATTTTGTATCTTCTAGAAAGTGCCATTCTCTTGGGCATCATGAAAAATTGTAACATCTGTTTGGCTCAGTTGTGTGTAGTTATTTTGAAAGTTAATGGCAAACTAGACCCCATCATTAGGTTTTGCTTTTATTTCTATGGTTTCATATCTGAAACATAACACTTTGTATAAGCTACCTATGGTATTATATGTATGGAATCCAAAAGTACGGGCCTTGAGATAGTTTTATTTTATTGTTTTTGTTTTGTTTGCTTTTGGAGGCAATTGGGATTAAGTAACTTGCCCAGGGTCTCATAGCTAGTAAGTATCTGAGGCTGGATTTGAACTCAGATCCTCCTGACTCCAGGGCCAGCATCACTGTGCTACCTAGCTGCCCCAAGATGGTTTTATTTAAGTAATACTGGACATCAGTAAAACCAATTAAACTTGCTTTGTAATAGTTTATGTATTTTTAAAAATTAATTTTAATGCATAAAATAGCATCAGATCTTTTCAGTCACTTCCTCTAACTCTCCATCAGAACTCTGTTTATCCATTTATTCACTCCTCTCCTGTATGATTGTAGTTAGTGTATTCAGAGTTTCCATTTTTCACTTTGTCTTATTTCATAAAAGTCTTTCTATATTTATATTTCTCATTATTTTCAGTCTTAATTATATTATAGTATGTATTTTGGTTAACATAAGGCAATTTGTTTGACAAGGATCTTTTAAGTCTAAATTGTACAAATTGCTTCTTCCCCCTCAATATGATAATTATACTATTAGCATCTGCTGTTTGGAAATATATATATATGTACATACATGCATATATATGTGCATACACTGTCAGCATATATATGTGTGCATATACATATATATGTATACACACATGTATGTGTGTATATGACAGAAATATAAGATGGAATCAGTTATGTCTTTAAATGAATTTATTTTATTAATCATGATAACATTTACATATATTTGAAAAATATAGAAGACATTATGTATCCTGTGTAGGGAAGGATTTTATGGATTCGCATGTGGATTCATAGACCTGATAATTCAGCCAAGGGGTTGGGATCCATGGTTTTAAATCACAGCAGGGCCAGAAGTCTCTAAAACACAGAACATCTTATTAAATTCTCAGTAGCTGTGGTCATTTTGGATACTTAATAACTCATAACAGCGCCACCCTTACACACACACACACACACACACACACACACACACACACACACACTCTTTTGCAATATGTTGTAGATTACCAAATTCTGTTCTGAAATTTAAAAGGGAATTAAATGAAGAACAGTGGAAATAAAATGGTAGCATGGTTTTCTTTTCTGATGCCAACAAAACCAAGTCGATGGTATGCGCAAATGTTTATATTTGGTTCCTTTAATCTGCTTTTTTGTGATCTTATGTTTTGCAGGTAACCCTCATAGCAGAGACAGACTGTCGGTACGTGGCTTGGAGGCGAAAGAAACTGTATTTGCTCTTTGCTCAGCATCGTTTCATCTCCCGCCTGTTTTCTGTATTAATTGGCAGTGATATTGCTGACAAACTCTATGCCTTGAATGACAGGGTACACATAGGCAAAGGCTATCGCTATGACATCCGGTTACCTAACTTCTATCAAGCTGCCACGCCAGAAATAGCCAGATCACCCCTGACAGAACATTTTCGGAAAAACACCAGAAGATACTAAGCTAACCACTTCCAAATGGCAACTTTTTTTAAATATAAAAAATTCTCTCTTTATCATTCCCAGAATTAAATAGAAAAATGAAATGGCAAAAGTTGAGTTCACCACAATATTTTTTTAAAATTATGCTGGGAAGTCACAGGGCCAGTGCCTCTGGTTAAGAACAACTATTTTCATGCACCATATCAATATATTTTTTGGCAACTAGCCCACACTTTTATGCATTTCAAGTGCTTTGCACAGTTAAACAGTTGGTATTGATTTCTCTGGTGTTTCTGATTGTTATTCTTGTGGCAGGGGGAGATCAATAATCGTGGTATATATTTGGTGCCCCTTGCATCAGAACTGGAAAAGCAAAATTTTATATGCTCAGATCCTTTATCCAATTTATTTGAGTCTATGCCCAGTGACTTCTTTAGAGGAGCTACGCTGGTCAACTTCTCTCTCTCTGTCTTTGTCTCTTTGTCTCTCTCTCTCTGTGTCTGTCTGTCTGTCTGTCTCTGTCTCTGTCTCTGTCTCTCTGTCTCTCTGTCTCTGTCTCTGTCTCTGTCTCTGTCTCTCTGTCTCTCTCTGTCTCTCTGTCTCTCTGTCTCTCTCTGTCTCTCTCTCTCTCTCTCTATATATATATAGTATGTATGTATGTATGTCTCTTTCCCTTCCTCCTTCCTTCCCTTCCTCCCTCCCTCCCTCTCCTACCACTGTTTAGCTCAAAGTAAATGCTACATCAGCTGTGACTTTCACAGTTGATATTTGAAAAATTTGCTTTGGTCCCTTATTGATAGAAACAACTTCTTGCCTTATAGTGGGTAAAGGTTGTTTTTTTTTTCAGTGTAATATTAGTTGATGTTACTGTGCAAATAAAGTAAATTCTAGATAATAAAAATGCCTCTTTAAAAGACTATTTTTGTAACTATGAATAATACAAAGAAAAAGACATTACATGCAAATAGGTTCTAGAATACTGTTATAAAAATGATGCCAATAGTGTCATTGTTAAGAGTCATCTAATTAGAAAGAAGTTACATAATGCTTCCTTCTATTGTTCATGTTATATTGAAAAAGCAAGAATTCCAAAGGCACTAGAGATACAATAAATGTTATAAAACAAGAATACAAACATGGAAGTCTGTTTTAAGGCAGTTCTTTCCATCAGCTTTGTCAGAAAGAGACAAAAGGCAAAAGCCCCTAGGCACTGAGCTGCTCTCAATACTTTTTATTCCTCCTTTCAAAAGATTGCCCATAGGCTGGGTTTTGCTCCATTGAGGCAGACTTGACTTAAGTCACAGAAATACTGTCTTCCTACTTCTTAGGGTCAGAGAAATATAATTTAAAAATGTTCAGGGTCTGCTGATAAGTATTTAACAATTGAATCTCCAGAGAAAAACAACAACAAAAATAAAAACCAATAACATTCCTACAACACACTTTTTTTTTGAGGCAATCAGGGATAAGTGACTTGCCCAGGGTCACACAGCTAGTACGTGTCTGATACCGGATCTGATGTCAGGTCCTTCTGACTCCAGGGCCATGACACACTTTTAAATTTAGTCTGCATTACATTTTCCCCATTATTTTCTTAAATTTAGAAAATTAACAAAACAATAAAGCAAACTCTGATTTGAAAGGTTTGCTAATTTCCAAAGTGTAAATGCTCATAGTGAAAATGTCATAATCAAGCTCTCGCAAACCTCAGAGCATGTCCCTAGAATGGGATCTTAGTGGCCATTGAATCTAATGCTCTTGTATTATAGCTATGGAAACTGGAGCCCAGAGGGATAAGGTGACTCATCTATGGTTACATAGAGAGGAAGCAGAAGAGCCAGTATTCAGCCCCAGGTCTGCTGATTTTAGCTCTTGGCAACTACTATATCTGGCAATCAGTGGCTACATCTTGAAATGCCACTATGGAGTCAACTGTAGAGTCTTCTTCTAGCATAGCACAAAGATGTGTGACTCTTTACAAGTCCCTTAACTTCTCTCGGCCTCAAAAACACATTCTTATGAGAAACGAAATAATAAGTGTATATTGCCTTGCAAACCTTCAAATATTTTATTAAATGTTATTGTTATTATTATAATTATCATTGTTATTTGTTTGCTTCCAATACATTAGCAGATTGATGAGCTCCTCAGTGTTGATACTCTTGCCAGTAGGATTCAGGCCACTGCGGCAGATTCATTCCTATCCATCCCATAGTACTTATCCAACATTCAGAAGGCCTTCCTCATGTTCTCTTCTTGTAGCATGGATACCAGTGAAACACATGAGCTTTCTATGGATTATCCCTCCGTCTTGCTATGTGACTTCACATTGTCTGGTCATACGTGTCATGTGTAGCTTCTTCATGGTATTTCTCTTGAATAATTAATTCATCCTATGTAACATGACCAACTGTTTGTGTTCTCCATGAACTTTTCCATTGTTCTCTGGGTCAAATTCAACATCATTTCTTTGAACATTTCTTCTGCTTCCCTCCTTTGGCAGCAAGGTGAGAAACAAGGAGTGTAGAAGCTTACTGTGCTATGCAATTTATAAATATTATCTCATTTAATCCTCAAAACCTTGGAAGGTAGATGTACTTTTTAATCTCCATTTTCCATCTGGAGAAAACAAGGCAGGCAAATGTTAAGTAAGACATGTCCAGGGTTGTGTGGCCGCTGGATTTGAACTTACCTCTTCCTAGCTCAGGACACAGTGTTCTATCCTTTGTGCCACCTACCTACTGACAGATGCAGAGCAGCTTCCTGAATCCATATCCATTTTCCATTTTTCTCTTTTCTGGTATTTTGTTCAAATCTTCCCATTTCTTAGCTTTCTCAGGAGAATTTGTATTATGTTTTCCATTAGGCACATTGCAAGCATTTCTTCCACTTAGAGGTCATGCTATGTTAGTTATAACCTGCTATGCTTCAGGCTTTTGGAAGTTACAAAGGATAATCCATGTCTTTCCCTCTTACCCTCAACTTTTATTGAAATAAAATGATATATAAATAATAGATAAAATGGAAAAGGGTAGCAGGGAAGGACAGGGACTATGGAGGGAAAGGATTGAACTGAATAGGGATGGGAATGAAAGGAAACAGGGCAAGGGATTTCTGCCCCCAAAGATGAACCCTAAATCACAGGGATAAAGGGACAGAAGGTAGGATTTTTCCAGATATAGAATTGGTAGAACCAATTGATCAGGAGCCCCACATTTTAAAGTCCTTTTATAATTGAACTGGTGTCAGTGTAGGGACAGTGTCATCAACTTCTTCTGAACCCTACAGAGTGGTGGGCAGAAATTTCTGGCCTGAAATCTGGGTGAGTAAATATCTAGTTATCACGTTGCCAGACTTGAACTGAACTCATAGTAGGTTCAATCTCTATGGTCTCATCCTAAGATGGTAAAGGGATGAAGTAAACGCAGAAGCTACTCCACACATGGAGCATGCACACAGCTCCTGCTGTCTGGGGCTCTTGGTGTTTCTGGAGCTTTGAGTTTCTATATAATCAGCCTATATATGCTCTCCAACCTGGATCACCAAGGCAATCTGAGTGGCATTCTCCTCTCCTTTCCTACATTTCCTTTAGGCTCCATATTTTGTGATTTCTTTTTCTTTTTAGCACTTTTCTTGAAATTTACCTGTACAAAAACACTGGGAAATGGTGATGATGGGGTGGGTAGGCACAATAAGACTTTTCTCAGGCACCATATGTCTTACTTGAGGCTTATCATAAATAAACATGGATAAAATTCTCCATGTATGAGTTAAAAATGTTCTCTTTTAAAAAGACTTTAATTCTATGTGAGCAGGGTGGAAGTAGAGGTGAATAGAACTGTCTAGAAAGGATTGCAACATAGAAAAGCATCAATAAATCTTTTTTGCTTTAGTAATAGGCTTAGGAAGATTAATGCAGAAAGAATTAGAAGGATTGAAAATTTTAATCAAGGAGGAGAATTTCAGATTGCAAGTGTAAGCTCATGGTGGTAGCACAGGTACAGGTGATAATGAAATGTAAGCTATGACTCCCTCTGAAGGTAGTGGAGAAAAGATTCTGCATTTCTGTGACCATAACCAAAATATGCAGGGTGATAGCACCTCTTTTCATAAAAGTCATTGAAGAGCCCTCTTCCTTGTATTTCTGTCCTCTTCCCCCAAAGTTCCCTCCCCTCAGTAAGCTCTCTATATAATTATATTGTAATATCCTAAAGAACAGAAAGGGAAGAATTAGTCTCTGATTTCAGAGCCCAGTGAAGTAGGACCATAGAAGCAAAAATTTAAAGCCAGAAGTAATGTTCAAAGCAACTTAGCACAACCCACTCTTTTTTACAGATGTGGAAAATAAGACCTAAGTGATATGCCCAGGATTACATAGCTCATACCTGAGGTGAACCTTAAACCCAAGTCTTCTAGACTCCAAGTCTGGTACTCAAAGTACCACCCCATGCTACCCCACTATGATGCCCCATACAATTATAATTAGGAGACTCATACAACTGTAAAAGACAGGTCATCTGAAACAAGGTATAGTCAATTTAATTCAAAAAGCATTTATTAAGTACTATACATGTTGCTAGAACATCTAGGTGGCACAATGGATAGAACCCTGGGCTTAGAGTTGGGAAGATCAGAATTCAATCTGATCTAGACATTTACTGGCTATGTGACCTTGGGCATGTCACTTAACCTTTGCCTGCATAAGACTGGGGAAAGAATGGCAAACCACTCCAGTATCTTTGCCAAGTAAACCCCATGGACAGCATTAAAAATGCTAAAAATAAATAAGTAAATTAAATAAAGAAAAGCCATGATGATGAACCCCTTAGGTCAGAAAAGCCTGTAGTCAGACACAACTAAACAATTACAACAAAGGATGCCAGTTACTAGGAATGCTAAGACAAAAGTGAAAACAACTCTTGCTCTCATGAAATTCTTCTGAAGGGTTTACATTTGATTGAGTTCAAGCTGAATGTCGAAACAGGAATTTCAGATGAACTCAAAAATAGGAGACAAGCTCTGACTCATAGATAACCCAATCTCTCATGCAGGAAAACCTTTTTCAGCGGGATTTAATTGTATTCTTTGCTCTTTAGAAATCAAAAACAGGCCATCAAAAATGCTTCAAATAAGAAAATATTTCTTAGCAAAAAGTTTATTTTCATTTCTTAGTTATAGGAAGACCAACTGACTAGCTTTATTTCATCATACTTTATTCTGTTTAATTTAGATACATACAATTAATAGGAAACAAATAAAAGTAGCATGGGACTCTAGAATCACTTGTACATTTTATGATTAAATGCCGTAATTGTCATTCATCCTTTGTTATCTAAGAGGACCAATAACTTTATAAGGGTGATGTCTTAATTGGATTTAAGTGAGGCAGAGTTGCACAAAATCATCAGCCTCTCTCTTGCAGAGTCATAAAGTCTAGTGGTAAGATAAAGGTCAGGATGACTGGCAGTGGTTCCCTATGTAGTGGATGACTTTGTTGTCTTTGATGTCTAACTAAGCTCTAAGAGCTCCATAGCACCTGTTTCAGCCTCCTTCATGGTACAAATTGTTCTCATCTGCCCATTCTAGGGATGTCTTCACATGCTAGACACTCCCCTAACTCACCAACTGGTTTCCCATCTGCCAACAGTTTTATTGGAGTGTGGCTGCTGCTCATGCTACAGCCCCTTGGAGCCACAGGTGAGAGTTGAGTGCCAGGTAGACACCAAAGTGGATGAGCAGCTTTCATGCCAGAATGAACCTGACAGAATGGGGCACTCATTCTAAAGCAAATAAAAATAAAGTAGTGAAAAGCAGCCAAGGAAGAAAACGTCAGATCTTACCCACCTGTCCACAAGCATAGCAATTTTTTAAAATAAAAATTTTAAATTAAAAATTGAAAATATTGAATTCTACTTTCATGGATCATAGACTTTTTGCTGGACAGACCTTAGAGGGCGTCCAATCCAATTGCCTCCTTTAAGAGACGAGGCACCTAGAAAGTCTGGAAAGGCTAAATTGACCAAGGTCACACAGGATGTAAGTGGCACTCTGAAGATTTGGACCCAACCTCTCTTGTTCCAAAGTCTATGTTATTTCTATTATACCAGATCTGTGATCTCATTGATGTAGTTCCTGCCTCCACCAGTGCAGACTGTGACTTCCCCATGTCTTCAAGTCTCTTGTCCTTGTCCTATTGCAAATCTCCCATAGTAAACCGGGCAAGAATGACTGAGTTTTACATTTGCATAAAATAGCATGGCACTTGAATATAATTTTGAATTTATCATTATGCTAAATCTAAATACATTTACATTCTGCTGTCAATTAAAGACAGGCAAAATTATAAGGCACTTTCATTGGTAGTGATTTTTTGGGGGGAAAACACATTTAGCCTTGATATTAGGAAAAATTTAACCACTAGAGCTGTCCATAAGTGGAAAGGCATGCTTTTGGAGCTGATAGGTACCCCTTTCTTGGATAAAGGTAGCTACTTGTCAGGTATGATATAGTGGGGATTCCTTTTGGGGTATCACTTAGAATATATGGTCAGTAAGATAGAAGCTTATCAATGGTAAGGACTGTTTTGGTTTTGTCTTGCTCTCTTCAAGGCCTGACACACAGTAGGTGTTTATTGAAGGCTTGTTGAAAGAAAGAAAATTAATATTGTAATCTTCTTTTGACTCTAATTGTATGTGAAGAGAAGTTGTGTAACTTGTCTCTTTACTTTCTTATTACAACCTAAAGTTTGGTGATTTTAACCAAATTATACTGACGGTTATCCTAATGGTAACCAAAACACTGTTTATTGAATCATTTTGTAGTAGGGATTCAGCCCTGGTTGATATAAAATTTGATGTTTTGAGTTACCTTTCCTGAGCACACTTAGAAACCATGGAATCCCTGAGACAATCTCAGAAACAACCTTGTCCAGTCTCATGACTTGTATAATGATAGAATCTTAGAATCAGAAACACAAGTCTGTCCCACAGCACTTGAGCCAAAGGATCACCCAGCTTCTCCTTAAAATCCCCAATGATAAGAAACTCAGTATTTCCCCAAGTTGAGCCATTTCTCCATTTTGAAACAATTCTAATCATTAGGTAGAAATGAGCTGAAATCTCAACATGAGATGTTATCCAACTTCTTTGCAACTTTCTTCTACGCATTGCTTCTAGTTATTCCCTTTGGGGCCGATCCAGCTATCAAATAATAACCCTTTCAGTATTTAAGGTTAAGGATTGTATTGTCCCAAAAGCTGGCTGAGCATCCCCAGGTCCTTTAAACTATATTCATATTTTATACTTTGGAGGTCTCTCATTATGCTAATTGCCCTCCTTTGGATATGCTCTAATTTGTCCATGTTCTTTCTAAAATGTGGTGCCCCAAACTGACCCATGATTCCAGTCATAGGCTGGAGAAGATCAAATGACCAAGTTCTTGAAGTGTTGTTAAGGGAAAAGGCAATGCAAAATATTCCCCAGATTATGTTGGGAGTATTTGAAGTACATCTCAAAGATAATTTGAATTCTGTCAATCGACAACTATTTATTTGGTTCCTGCCATGTGTCAGGCACTGTGTTAAGTACAAGAGGTACAAGACAAAAATTAAATAGTTAAACTGCTTTTAAACAGTGTACGTTCTACTGAGGGAGACATATGAAAATATAAGCATTTACAAAATAAAGGCAAGATAACTGAGAGAGATGACAGTAAGTGGGAAGATTATATGGGAGGATCAGGAAAGGTCTCATGGTGTTTCAGCTGAGATTTAAAGGACGTTAGGGAGTCTAAGGTAGAGGTAAGGAAGGATATCAGGCATGGGGGTGAGGAAGGTGGGGAAAACCTCTGCCAAATTACAAAGAAACAGCCAATGTTGTACACTTAGAGCTAAAAAATAAATCTTAAAGGTCACTGAGTCTATCCTTTTCCCTGTACAGATGAGTAAACTGAGGCTGGGGGAGGTTAAGTAATTTGCCCAGAGTCATACAACTAAGTGTCTGAGGGAGGATTTGAATTCCAGTTTTCGGATTTCAAACCTAGCATTATACCTTTTTACAACCTAACTACCTCATTACGTGTTTGTCCTTTATCCTGTAAGAGGACCATGGCATCAGGAAGGTGATGCATAACTTGCAAGTGAATTGGATTTAAGTGAGGGAGGGCTGTGCAAAGTCACTAGCCTCACTTTCTCCTCTGGAGCCATCTGAGTCCATCAGCCAGATATAGATCATGACCACTGGAGATGGTCCAGAGCAATTATGTCATTACGTGTGACAAACAACAAAAAGGCCAGTTGCTCTGGACCACAGAGTGAGTAAAGGAAAGTAATGTATCATAAATCTGAAAAGGGAATTTGTCCAAGTCAAATAGAAGGAGAATTCAAGCACAAAATACCGGAGGCAATTCTACTCAGATCCATTAATAATAGTTTCAGGAACATTATTCAAACATGAGTCTTTATAATTAGCGAAGACCCAGAAACCAGCTTGAACTGAAAACTGGTTTACATTTCACAGCAATTCTGAGTCAATGCTTCACTAAAATTGCAGAAAATGTTAAAAGAGTGAGCTCCTTCGATGCAGTCAGTTTACATAAACTCTTCAAGGTTTGGGTCTTTCCAAGTCACTTTCCAGGCACTTACAAGGTTTGTCTGTGACCTTTCTGGGAGTTTCCTAAGAGAAGTCTTCATCTGAATCCATTAAGTTTAATATCCTTTCAGAAGGCCCTGCACTGTGAAAGAGTTAGTTCACTGCCCTTTAAGGTGCTGTTTATCCTCAAAATTTGGGAGTGAGGAAGGAGGTAGGGTACTGTATATACAATGAAATTTTGCAAAAGGGGATCTCTGAGATATCCCGGATGCAGTTGAGATTGCACCTCTTGTCCTTTGGGTCTTTTGTTACTTGAGAAACTACATTTCTGCTAAATTAGTTTGTGTGCCTTTAGGGCAGGCTTTGGAAACAGGGTATTATTGTTGGATATAAATAGGTTCATCTAAAGATGATGCCTTAGCCCATGGATAAGCACTTATTTTTCCAAGTTCCTCCTTTTTCTTTCTTAAATGTCTACAAAACTTTCCCCTTCTACCTTTTCCTGTCTCTTTATTTGAATCAGCATGATTTTCTTCTTTCTGCCTCCATATTGATCTTAGGCATACAATACACCAAAAGAAAGGATATTTTTAAGAAATAAAATCCTAAGCTTGGTACAGTCTCAACTGTACTGACTACTCTAAGTTTAATATTACTAAAAGAACTTTGGCAGAACACGATTTTTTTCCCTAATGGAGATGTTGAAGTGGGTTTCATCAGTTCTTGTTAAGAATGGAAAGTTATTAGCTTCAATGCTCTAATTTTTTTCCTGGGCTTAGAAGAGCTACTGAAGGTTGAGTGGAACACTGAATGAATCTTTGTGCCCTCAGTAAATAACACTTGTCATTTTTTTCCTTTTTATTCTGAAAACGTGCACTGGTACATTTTCCCCCATGTGTTTGCTTTCCCTGAGTTACTTATATCAAGTTACATATATTTTCTGGAATGCCTTTCATCTTACCTTAAAGTACTTCTCCAGGCTTTTTAAAAAATCTTTTTTTGTTCTTTGCTGTTCTATGCAAAAGCCATGCTCATGAATTAGTTTTATTTATTGATTTACAGCATCAGGTTTCTACTACATCCTTTTTCCCAAAGGCTTACATCAGGGCCATACAATGAACCTTTTAAATTTAGGAAGGAAGCATCCTGCAAAAATTATGAGGGGTTGCAGGGAAGAGTAAGGAGTAGGGAACAATTAAGAAAGGAAAAGGAGAAAATGGCATGCTGGGGTCATCACTGTGGAATAAGTAGTACTGTGCTTATAAGGCAAGCTACACTGTGAAGACAATTGGACTAGGAATCAGAAGCTCTGGATTCCAGTTTTATTCATGCCACTGTCTCATGTACACTTAGGAGGCCCAGTTGTATGCAAAGCAATTCTCAACATTCGTTGCTAAAACTTTGAGTTCCAACTTCTCTCCCTCCCTCCCTCCCTCCCCATCCCCACTGAGAAAGCAAGCAATTCAATATAGGCTGTATATGTGTAGTTTTGCAAATGACTTCCATAAAAGTCATGTTGTGTAAGACTAACTATATTTCCCTCCACCCTATCATGCCCCCCATTTCTTCTATTCTCTCTTTTGACCTTGTCCCTCCCCTAGAACTGTTTACTTCTAATTGCTCCCTCCTCCTATTTGCCCTCCCTTCTATCATCCCCCCACCCCACTTATCAACTTCTCCCCTACTTTCCTGTAGTGTAAGATAGATTTTCATACCAAATTGAGTGTCATGTTATTCCCTCCTTAAGCCAAATGTGATGACAGTAAGCTTCACTTTTCCCCTCTCACCTCCTTACTTTTTCCCTCCTTTGAAAAAGCTTTTTTCCCCTCTTTTATGACAGATAATTTGCCCCACTCCATTTCTCCCTTTCTCCTCCCAATATATTCCTCTCTCACCCTTTAATTTTATTTTTAGTTGTCATCCCTTCCTATTCAACTCACCCTGTGCTCTCTGTCTGTGTACGTGTGTGTGTGTGTGTGTGTGTGTGTGTGTGTGTAATCCCTAACTACCCAAATACTGAAAAAAGTTTCAAGAGTTACAAATATTATCTTTCCATGTAGGAATGTAAACAATTATACTTTAGTAAGTCCCTCACAATTTCTTTTTCCTGTTTACCTTTTCATGTTTCTCTTGATTCTTGTGTTTGAAAGTTAAATTTTCTATTCAGCTCTGGTCTTTTCATCAATAATGCTTGAAAGTCCTCTATTTCATTGAATGATCATTTTTTTCCTCTGAAGTATTATACTCAGTTTTTCTAGGTAGGTGATTCTTGGTTTTAATCCTATTTCCGTTGCCTTTCAGAATATCATAGTCTAAGTTCTCCAGTTCTTTAATGTAGAAGCTGCTAAATCCTGTTTTATTCTGATTATGGCTCCACAATACTAGAATTGTTTCTTTCTAGCTGCTTGCAATATTTTCTCCTTGACCTGGCAACCATGGAATTTGGCTACAATATTCCTAGGAGTTTCTCTTTTTTGGATCTCTTTCAGGAGATGGTCAGTGGATTGTTTCAATATTTGTTTTGCCTTCTGGTTCTAGAAGACTAGCACAGTTTTCCTTGATAATTTCATGAAAGATGATGTCTAGGCTCTTTTTTTTTTTTTGATCATGGCTTTCAAGTAGTCCCATAATTTTAAAATTATCTCTCCTGGATCTATTTTCCAGGTCAATTGTTTTTACAATGAGATATTTCATATTATCTCCTATTTTTTTGTTCTTCTGGTTTTGGTTTATAATTTCTTGGTTTCTCATAAAGTCATTAGCTTTCATCTGCTCCATTCCAATTTTTAAAGAGCTATTTTCTTCAGTGAGCTTTTGAACCTCCTTTTCCATTTTGCTAATTCTGCTTTTTAAAGCATTCTTCTCCTCATTGGCTTTGTGGACCTCTTTTGCCAATTGATTTAGCCAATTTTTAAAGGTATTATTTTCTTGAGTATTTTTTTGTGTCTCCTTTAGCAAACTGTTGACTTACTTTTCATGATTTTCTTGCATTGCTCTCATTTCTCTTCCCAATTTTTTCTCTACCTCTCTTACATGATTTTCAAAATCCTTTATGAGTTCTTCCATGCCCTGAGACCATTGCATATTTATTTTGCAAGTTTTAGATGCAGAAGCCTTTACTTTTGTGTCTTCCTCTGATGGTATGCATTGTTCTTCCTCCCAAAAAGATGGAACAAAATATCTGTTTACCAAGAAAGTAGCCTTCTATAGTCTTATTTTTTCCCCTTTTTTGGACATTTTCCCAGCCAGTTGCTTGCCTTTTGAGTCCTTTGTCAAGAGGAGGGTATATTCTGAGGACCTGTAAGTTCTCAGTTCCTCCAATGTGGCACAATCAAGGGAGAGGAGTTTACTCTTGTCCTGGCCTGTGTACTCATCTGGGAGCAACAAAAAACTTTTCTGCCCAACATCTGTGAGTAGAATTCCCTCTCTACAACTGCTTCCAGCTCCACCACACCAGTACTTCTCCTCTTCCCAGGGCCACCACTCAGGGCTGAGAATCTGATCAGCTCCTCAATTCCCCCAAGGTCTTTAGGTGGAGGACTCCAAAAATGGATGCTGCCACTATAGTGGCTGCTGCTGGCAGGGCCAAACCACGTTCCCTTCTCACCCGGGTGAAAAAGATTTCTCACTGACCTTTGAAGGTTTCTTTGGCATTTGGGAGAATCATAGCTGCTGCCAGTCCTGTTCCTACTGGTGTCATGGTGCCAAGGTTGGGCTGTACCCTGTGGGCTTTGTTCCTCCCCAACCCTGGTGCAGTAGACCTTTCCAGTCGACCTTCCAGGCTGCCTTGGGCTGGAAATCTCTTTCTGTCATTTTGTGGCTTCTGCTACTCTAGGATTTGTTTAGAGTAATTTTTTATAGGTATTTAATAGAGTATGAGTGGGGAACTTCTATAGGTATGTCTTTCTACTCTGCCATCTTGGCTCTGCCCCCAATAATATCATTTCATATGGATATAGATAGCTTGGATTACTTTATCTGAAAACCTGACTGTATCTTTTGATCATTTATCAATTGGGGTATGGTTCTAATTTTTTAAAATTTTGCTCAATTCTCTATATGTTTGAGAAATGAGGCCTTTTTCAGAGAAACTTGCTTCAAATTTTTTTTCACAGTTACTATTGTTAACTGAATCTCCCCCCATTTTCTCCATTGTATCCCCTCATTTATTCTATTCTCTCTCTCCTTTCATCAAAAGGTTTTGCTTCTGACTACCCCTCCCCCTAATCTCTCCTCCCTTCTGTCATGCCTCCCCTTCTCTTATTCTGTTCCCCTCCTACTTTCCTGTAGGGTAAGACAGGTTTTCTACACCCAATTGGCTGTGTATCTTATTCCCTCTTGGAATCAATTCTGATGAAAGGAAGGTTCATTTGCTCTCCCTCACGTCCCTCCTCTTGTCCTCCACTGTAAAAACTTTTATTGCCTTTTCTGTGTAAGACAATTTACCCCATTCTACCTCTCCCTTTCTCTTTCTCCCAGTATGTTCCTCTCTCTCACCTCTTAATTTTATTTTTTAGATATCATCCCTTCATATTCAAGTCATACCTGTGCCCTCTGTCTATATATACTCCTAACTACCCTCATAATGAGAAAGGACTTATGAGTTACAAATATCATCTTCCCATGTAGGAATGTAAACAGTTTAACCTAATTTAGTCTGTTATGATTTTACCTTTCCTGTTTACCTTCTTATAATTCTCTTGAGTCTTATATTGTAAAGTCAAATTTTCTATTTAGCTCTGGTCTTTTTATCAGGTATACTTGAAATTCCTCTACTTATTGAATGTCCATTTTTCACCCAAAGGACTATACTCAAGTTTCCTGAGTAAATGAGTCTTGGTTGCAATCCTATTTCTTTTGCCTTCCAGAATATCATATTCTAAGCTCTCCAACTCTTTAATGTAGAAGCTGCTAAATCTTGTCTTATTCTGACTGTGGCTCCACAATACTTGAATTGTTTCTTTCTGGCTGCTTGCAATATTTTCTCCTTGACCTGGGGACTCTGGAATTTGGCTATAATATTCCTAGCAGTTTTCATTTTTGCATCTGACATACACTGGCTATTTAATCATGGTCAAGTTGTTTAACTTCTCAGTGTCCCAGGCAATGCTCTAAAACCAAAAATTACTCACCTGCATAGGTAGAGAAAATTTCTCAGCCAGGGATCCCAACAGCAATTAAACCACAAGAGTAGAAAAATGTTTATGATTTTTGTTTTACCAATTGGAATACATGATCTTTCCCCTGGTTCCAACTGAGCTAAATTGCCAGGACGACTAGCCTCCCTGGAACTGCGGTTGATTTCTCACTAAGACATCTTCAATGATCTCATTATAGTCTTGGCTTGTCATTGAGTGTCTTAGATTAGTCATATGTTTTCTTTTATAATTTGACACCTCAAT
Source organism: Notamacropus eugenii (assembly GCF_028372415.1). Lineage (NCBI taxonomy): Eukaryota > Metazoa > Chordata > Mammalia > Diprotodontia > Macropodidae > Notamacropus > Notamacropus eugenii. The sequence continues at coordinate 184,128,905 of NC_092873.1, read as the reverse complement.
TTCCTTGGAATTCAGTATTTCATTTGGCTATGAAACAAATTCAGGTAGAAAACCAAGAAAAATTTCTTAAATGAGATTGTCACACTTTGATGGTTTAAAAAAACCTATGCTCTGGACTTAGAATATTTGCCACTTGTCTTCAGATACTTTGAATGTAGTATAGGTGATTTTTAAATGCCCCCAGAATTGAGTAGAAAGTAATGTTTTGTAGTAGCCATGATTGGTTCTAGGCCCTGGCTCTATATCTTTTAACATAGCATCAAGCCACAAATCATCTACTATCAGGAAGTATTTTGCCCCAAATGTTTCCATTATTGTCACAAATAATAAACTTAAAAAGCTATTTAAAATGCTTGGTTTTTATTCCAGAGAGCAATTTGGAACTATGCCAAAGGACTATAAAACTGTGCATACTCTGATCCAGCAATACCATTGCTAGTTCTATAACTCAAAGACATTCAAAAAAAGGAGAAAAGGACCTGTTTGTACAAAAATATTTATAACAGCTCTTTCTGTGGTAGCTAAGAATTGGACATCACAGAGATGCCCATCAACTGGGGAATGGCTAAACAAGCTGTGTATATGATTGTAATGGAATATTATTGTGCTATAAGAAATGATGAGCAGGATGATTTCAGAAAAACCTGGAAAGACTTACATGAACTGATGCATAGCAAAGTGAACAGAACTAGCACAACATTATACATAGTAACAGCAATATTGCTCAGTGAAGAACTGTGAATGACTTAGCTATTCTCAGAAAGGTAATGATTCAAGACAGTCCCAAAGGACTAGTGGTGAAGCATATTATCTGTCTCCAGAGACTGAAGCATGCTATTTTTCACTTTTTCTTTCATTTTTTCCTTTTATTCAAGTCTTCTTGTACAAAATGACTAATATGGAAATGTTTTACATAATTGCACATGCATAACCTATATCTGATTACTCATATCTCAGGGAGGGGGAAAAGGAAGGGAGGGGAAGGAAAGGACACAGTTTGGAACTCAAAACTTCAAAAAAAAGTTTAAAAAAATTTTTTAATGGATGATGTTTTTTGACTAATGATAAAATAGAAGAATATGAATAAACATTTTTTTAAATGTGAAAAAATCTTGGTTTCTCTATATGCCACAACCTTATTTCCCCTGTGATATTGTAAGAATTTTTGTGATCCCCATACTAACTATTATAACCTTTCAGTGATTCTCTTAGAAATGCAGCAGAGGAATTTATAAATACAAAGAGGAAAAGAAACTTTTCTCCCCCAAGAATTCCCCTCCAATTTCTCAGGATTTTTGATATGGAAACCAACAGTCTGGGCAATCTTTATTGCCATCAGGGTATAATGGTTAAACAGGTCTTATAGCAGATTTCTGGATCAGTTCCAACCCTGACCTATGCAAGGTAAATAAGCACAGAAAATACATTTCCTTGAACTAAAGAAATGTTTAAACTTGTTAGTCAGTTATCTTTCATTATATGCTCAGTGAATACATTGGTGGGAATGGAATATTTTGGAAAAAATTACCTTATAAATATTTCAATCATCTTTATATATGCATTAAGCTAGTGAGGTGTCTTATTTTCATGAATTTATAACAACAATATAAGTAGTAGTAATAATAATAATTTGCATTTAAATCATTTCTATCCCTCTGGGAGCTGAGAGTGCTTGAGTGTATCAATTAATGCTCCTTGGCTGCATCATTATCCTGAGTTTCTGTTATTATTCCATCTTTTTAATGTACTGTTTGCTGTTTTTGTTTTTCAGTCCCATGTCAATTACTTTTCTGAATATCATTAGACATTACATTTAACTCCAAATAAGGAACACTTCCTCCATGGAGGACAGAGACCTTTTACTGATTACGGAATAAAATGACATATTCTCTTTCTTTTTTTTGGTAGCTATCTTATCCATACCACTACGTAAGTAACTTTTATTTAAAAGATATCCATCCACTGAAGGGCAGTATGCTATATTGGATAGGGATCAGGTCTTTGAGCCAGGAAATTGTTGTTTTTGAGTTGTTTCAGTTGTATCCTGCTCTCTGTGAGTCCATTTTGGGTTTTCTTGGTGAAGATACTGCAGTAGTTTGTTATTTCCTTCTCCAGTTCTCCAGTTCTCCAGTTCCAGTTCCAGTTCCATACCTCTTTTACAGGTATGGAAACTGAGGCAAATGAGGGTAAGTGACTTGCCCAGAGTCACACAGCTAGTGTCTAAGGCTGGATTTTAACTCTGGTCTGCCTGATTTCTGGGCTAGAGCTCTATTCTAGGTGGTGAGTCTTCCTAACTCCAGCCCCACTTTGCATTTTGCTGCACTACCTACCTGCCTCCCGCCCCAAATTAATCGACCCCAGTTTTCCAGTACTAGTTATTTTTTCTTGCAAGTCACAACAATATAATTTTCTAAGTTTCTTCTTCCACAGGCCTAAAGTACCTTTCAAACTCTTGTGGTTTGAAAGACTTAAAGCACATCTAAAGAATGATATAAGTGGTGAGTCCATTTTCACCTCCCCCAAACTCCATTCCTTCCCCAGGTGAACACACACCCACAAAGTTGATGAAACTCCATGTTTCAGGAAAAAAAGTGCTCTAATGAGATAATTCAATTGTAAGCTTCTTGAAGGCAGAAAACTATTTGTTATTTATATGTTCAATCTTCAAGCCTGGCCCATAATAGGTACTTAACTATATTAATGACTGTTGATGAAGGAAGGATAGTAGAGAGATGATTTTGATATTAAGGGCTCTAAAAGCTTTCTCCCTAAGAATCAGTGGTTGTCATCTTCATCTTCCCCTAGGAACCACTAGAAAGGCCAAGAGCAGGGGTGGGGAACCGGAATCCTAACAGATCCAGTCAAATTGGCACACTTGAGGATCTAGAAGGCCACATGAGGCCTCGAGGATCCAGGCTCCCCATCCCCAGCCTCCCCATCCCCAGCCTAGAGTGAAGCAGAGTTGTCCAAAGTTATCTTCTAGTTCATTCCAGCCATTTGGAGCAATCTACCCAAAACACAGATTAGGTATATTCTGGGAAAGCAGTTCCTTCACAGGATCACAGGTTCAGACTAGGATAAATTCAGTAAAGGATGATCTATTCTTGTCTAGAGCTATTCTGAAAGGCTCATTTGGCCCCATCTAAAGGTTCCTTGAGAAGCACAAGATCCTTTTCTCAGACACCCATTTTCAGATTGTGTAGACCATGATAAATACATTTTTTTCAACCTTTCAGTCTCATCTTCTGTTCTCAGTGCCTGTTCCTGTCTTCATAACTGACTTTATTCACCTTTAGCACAATTCTCCTGGACATAATCACTTCTAATGATTTCCTTTTCCCTATTTTGAAATAGTTTTCTGAAAAATTAAAACAAATTCAAATATTTATTTTCCAAGATGAAAAATGGCACAGCCCACACTCTCAAGGAATTAACCGTTTAATCAAGGAGATGATCTATATACATACATAGTACCCTATCTGAGTATCTTAATAGTCAGTTAATAGATACAATTAGCTCAAAGCAAAATGATTTACTCAGTAAGTAAATCATTAGTAAGGCAAATTAGGCTTACTAAGTAAAAAACAGTGGCTACAAAATGTTATCTCTCTGAAGCTGGAGAATGCTTTCCCACAAATACACATGAATTTCAGCAGGAAGAGTGGCTATAAACCTTATTTGGTAATGAGACACGCATGTAGGGAACACATGACAATTCATACTTTCATTACTGCAGGATCTCAGTGTCTTCTTCTCTTGTGGAGTCCTCACACTGCTCTGTAATAGGCACAGCATCTCTACTATGTGGGTCATTCAGGTGACCTCTCTGTGCCTGCTCTTCTCCATACATCTTGTTGTTGCTATGTTTGTCTTTTGTGCTGGAAGAGGACCATGACATCAGGGAGATGATGACATGACTTGCATTTGACTTTGATTTGAGAGAGGAAGGGCTGTGCAAGGTCACCAGTCTCATTTTCTCCTCCAGAGCCATCTGGATCCAGTGGTGAGATATTCATCATGATGACTGCAGATGGATATATTCAGAGACCCTGGCCCTTTTTGGTTAAGGTCTTTACAGGTTCTCACTTTGAGTAAGTTAATGCCCATTCAGTGAATAGGCCTCTTTAAAAAGGTAGTCAAGGAATGGTCCCTTCAACAACAAAAAAATTAAACTGGGAGAGGAAGACCCTCAAGGTTCTTAGCCAAAAGAGAAACAGTTACTGTTTATACTCCTAAGTGACTGGGTGAATTCTCTCTTGGGTCCACAGTTGACTCTCTTCTCTACTGCCAAAGTTCACACTCCTTGAGGTCACTTCTTGATTTTTTCCATAGGTGGCAGGTTTAGTTTTTAAAAGACCATCATGACCCTGGCTAATTTTTTGTAAGCCAATATCCATCTGCTCTTCTAATTCCATCAGAGAAATTTCTTCACATTTTGTAAAAGAATAACAGGTTATAGATTTGTCTTTATAATTTATTTATACATTATCACCAAACTTAGTTCTGTTGTTTATCTCTTGCTTTCTGTGATTAAATCAGTTGGTGGGAGGGAGATGAACTACACACAATTAACTATTATGCAAATTACGTTCAAATACTCAAATGGATCTATGAGCTCACTGATGTCAATATTCCTTCCCACAAAGCAGATGACAATTCATTATGCCTGCTTAATTAGTGTAATTCTTAATCATATCCTCCAATAAGTTATTCAGGGTTAACTATTGTCAAAGTTATCAAAGGGGTTCCAGCCAATGAGTTCAAGACCTTCCTTGACTTCTTTTTACTTTTTGCCTCCCATTTATTTTGTATGTATTTTATTCCTACATTGTCGTTCGAATGTACTCTCCCCGATTTGAATGTAAACTCTTTTAGGACAAGGATGTTTTTTCTCTTCCTGTGTATCTTCAGCACTTAATAAGATGCATATGATAAACCTTTAACAAATGCTTGTTGATTGAATGACTGACAGTGTGCAGATACCAGGGATGCACATGGCTGTCCATTAGTGATCAATTCTTCAGTCTTGCTATGTGACAGCTTATGGTTCTTTTTGATCATATATTTCTTTGATGACTTCCCTAAAGCCAGTCCTCTCTGTAGTTCTTGTTGGAAATGTATTATAGCTGCTCACATCTCTCATAGACACTTCCATTACCCTCTGAGTGACACTCGCTATTAACTGGAGATAGAAGTATTCTGTGACCTTTAGCTATACAAGAAAACTCATAGGATACTGGAATTAAAAAGTTGAGCCTTTGTTTCAGTGAGAAAATTGGGATCGAGAATTTTCTAAAATCAATATGTTAGAGTAGATAAACAAGTAGGTCAACATAAGCCAAGAAATTCAAGGAGGGAGGGATGATCCCTAGCTGGGAGAACCAGGAAGGCATGAAAAAGGAGGGGACCCCTGAACTGACTAAAAAGGAAGAGCAATATCAGTGGTTAGAGAAGGTGAGGGAGTAGGGGAGCTTATGTTTTGGCACAGGGAACAGTGGGTATAATGATTTAGAAGTGTCACTCATTTAGTTTGCAAACATCTATTAAGTACTTACTCTGTGCCAAGCACAACAAACAAACAAAAGAAAACTGAAGAGGGTTGGGGTGTATGTGTTTGGGGAGAGGAGACAAGTGCAGAGGAGAGCAGCCTGTTAGCAAATGAAAAGACAGCTGACCTGGGCACCCTCCTTAAAGGGAGATTCTAGGAATCTCTCCTGCTCTAATCAGAGAAAAGGACCCCAGGCATTAAAACTAAGAATCACCTACCCAGCAAAACTGAGTATAATACTTCAAGGGAAAAAATGGCCATTCAATGATATAGAGGATTTTTAAACATTCATGACGAAAAGACCAAAACTGAATAGAAAATTTGAGTTTCAAACACAAGAAGCAAAAGAAGCATGAAAAGGTAAACAGGAAAGAGAAATCATAAAAGACTTTCTGAAGCTGAATTGTTTACATTCCTACATGGAAAGATAATATTTGTAACTCTTGAGACTTTTCTCAGTATTTGGATAGGTGGAGGGATTATACACACTCACACACACACACACACACACACACACACACACACACACAGTACAGGTTGAGTTGAATCAGAAGAGATGATATCCATAGAAAAAAAAATAAAAAATTTAAGGGGTGAGGGAGGAAAATACTTGGAGGATAAAGGGAGAAATGGAATGGGGCAGACTATAACTCATAAAAGAGATAAAAAAAATCAGTGGAGGAGAAAAGGGAGGAGGTGAGAGGGGAAAAGTGAAGCTTACTCTCTTCATGTATGGCTTAAGGAGGGAATAACATGCTCACTAAATTTGGTATGAAAATCTATCTTACACTACAGGAAAGTAGGGGAGGAGGGGACAAGTGGGGTGAGGGAGATGATAGAAGGGAGGGCAAATGGGAGAAGGGAGGAACTAGAAGTAAAAACTTTGGGGAAGGGACAAGGGCAAATGAGAGAATAAAAAAAGTGGGGGACAGGGTAAGACAGAGGGCAATATAGTTACTATTACACAACATGATTATTATGGAAGTCTTTTACAAAATGACACATATATAGCCTATATTGAGTTGCTTGCCTTTTCAGTGGGGATGGATAGGGAGGGATGGAAGAAGAGAAGTTGGAATTCAAAGTATTAGAAATGAATGTTGAGAATTATTATTGCATATAACTGGGAAATAAGAAACACAGGTAATGGGGTATAGAAATTTTTCTTGCCCTACAAGAAAAGAGAGAAGATGGGAATAAGGGTAGGGTGAGATGTGATAGAAGGGAGGATATATTGAGGGAAGAGTTAATCAGAATGCAAGGTATTATGGGGTGGAGGGAGGGGAGAGATGGAAAGAAAAATTGGAACTCAAAATTTTGTGGAAATGAATGAGGAAACCTAAAAAATAAATAAATAAATACAATAAAAAAAGAAAGAAAAGGACCCCGGGGAGAGAAAGTACTTTTGGGGTGTGAGCTGAGACAGTCTTCCATGATGAAGAGATGTTCAGGGCAGAATGAGATTGGAAAATGGCAAATAGTTCATTGGAACTATTGGAGAATAGAATACATGAAAGGGACTAATGTGAATTAAAGCTAAAAAAAAAAGGGTAGATTAGAGGCAGATTGCTGAAGTGTTCTGTCAGGCTAAGGACCACATTTGTTTAGTAAATATTATGCGATCAGGAGATGCTGAAATTTTTCGTGTGCAGGAATGACATGGTCAGATCCATGCATTAGAAACGTGATAGGTTTACAGGATTTAAAACTCAAAGAAATCACCTACGTCATCTATCTAGTCCAACATCCTCATTGTACAACTCAGAAAACTGAGAAAGAGAAAGGTGGTCATTTGTTCCAAATCATACAGTTAACACGTCACAAAGCTGGGATTTGAACCCAACTTCTCAGACTCCAAATCCAGAACTTTTTATATTGTCATATTGGCTCCTCAGCAATTATATGAAGGTTGAACTGAAAAGAGGAGAGATTAGACACAAGGAAATCAGTTAGGAAGCTGTAGAGGTTGTCTAGATAGAAGGTGGGTACATATGAAAGTGACAGAGAGGTAGGAGGGGACTTAAAGGGGATAAATGTGAGAGATATTTCAGGAGTTGAATCAATAGAATTTGGTGATTGTTTGGATGTAGGGGAGAGTGAGAGGAAAGAATCAAACAAGACTCCGAGGTTTTGAGCCTGGCTAACTTGGATAATGTCAGCAGAAAAACGTGGAAAAATTACAAGTTTTACAGATAAACAATGAGTTTAGCTGAGCTTGAGGTGCTATCACATCAAGGTAGAACATGGCAGTGTCTGGCAGGCACCTGGAAATATAAAACTGAAGAGAGGTAGAGGGGTGGAATATGGGTTTGGGAATCCACCTGCATAGGGATAAGAACTCCCTGATGAGAAAACCCCTTTAACCAATGCAGATGGAAAACTCTTCTGCAACTTATAGTCAGAGATAGTCAGAAGATACTGAGGAGTTAAGTGACTTATGAAGAATGATGTTCCAACATACGCCAGAGATGAGATATGACCCCAGGTCTTCCAACCCTGATGCCATCTCTCAAGGAACTATACCACACTACTTCTCATCTTCATAGAAATGAAAGGGGCCAATAATAGAACCAAGGAGATGCCCTATGGAAGAGAAACCAGTCAAAGGAAGGGCCCATCAAACAGGTAGGAGGAACAGCACACAGAAAAGCAGGAATGAGAAAATGCCAAGAAGCTGTGGTTAACAATGTCAAATGCTACAAATCTTTGTTTCCCCCTCTACCTTTTACAATAGACAACTCACAAAACATTTTCCCATCTGTCTCTCACCCTTTCCCTTGTTTTTCACTTAAAAACAAAAAAGCAAACAGAAATGAACAAAAGATATATGAGAAAGAGCAGGAAGAGAAAATATCAAGCCAATAGTTTCTGACATTGCAATTATTTGCAGGTGCCTTATTCCCAACCCCAAGTCAGTGAATTACTATAGTTCAGCCCTGCTACATCCATTTTTTTCTGGAATCTGGGCTATTGCTTATTTCATAAGTTTGCTTCTGGAGCCAGCACCTAATTTCTAGATGCCCCAGGGAAATCCTAACCCACTGAAATTTGTGCATTCATTAAAGTTTTGCAATTTGCCCATCTGTTTAGGGTGAAACAATAGGGCCTTATGTGTGCTATATCCAATTCATTTGGAACAGTTAAGACAAGAAAATTAGTTTTTTTTAAAGAAAACGGGATTGACCAAAGCTTCTGGATGATGCTTCTCAGATGCATAGGATATTTGACTTGTTCCTTCAGATAACCAGTAAATGTTAATGTTTGGAATTCATTCCAATTCAATAAATACTTATTGAGTGCCTACTATATGAAGCATAGCATTAGATACTCTGGGGGAAGGTGAGAAGCAAGAAATGTTCTAGATGCTGTCCTGTAGGCATCAGGCATCATCTTTTTTTCTGAATTCTTCCTGTGCTATTGCTTTCTTGCATCCAGTTGGTTGGGAAAACAGTCATCTATGTCATATATAAGCACATCAAGAGCTTCATGATTTCAGATACGTGGATATCCACTACAACAATGAAGATAGCATCCCATTTGGGAAGGCTCAGCCCAAATGTCCCTTATCCACCCTGTTGTTGTTCAGTCATTTGAGTTGTTTCTGACCCTTTGTGACCTTATCTGGGGTTTTCTTGGCAAAGACATTGGGGTAGTCTGCAATTTCCTTCAGCTCATTTTACAGATGAGGAAATTGAAGCAAATAGGGTTAAATGACTTGCCCAGAGTCACACAGCTAGTCTAAGGCTAAATTTGAACTCATGAAGATAAGTTTTCCTGACTTCAAGTCCTCATTCACATCCTCCTGTTATTTATCATACGAGGATCTCATTCAATGTGCTGGAGATCTTCCTCTTCTATTTATATTGAGAAGATTTCAGTAGAGATCACGAGTTATACATTCAGTTATCCCTCACTTTCCCAATGTGACCAACCCATCTTTTTTTTCTAGTCAAAGATTTACTTTCTTACATCATTTGTACCACTTTCTCTATGTCATTCTTTGTTTACGAGTTGCAGCTTGTCCACATACATCTTTTCTACCACTCTTTGAATGCTGCTCAACTTTATTTCTTTGGAGGCTGTGTTCCATTATTCTAAGCCATTCATCATTACCAAAGAAAATTAATTTATTAATTAATTAATTTAGAATTAATTATTAAAAGTTAAATATGGGGTCAGATTTTCCTCAGGCTTCAAAGCCAAGTTTCATGTGGTCCATATTTGGTATTTTACTTTTGGGGGCAGATGGTTTGGCAGGAATCCCTTACATGACAATTTATCCACTTGATGTACTGTAGTTGAAGTTGCCATTTTCAACCCCCACTCTGTGAGTCTAGCAAGCCAGAGTCAGGGCAAAAAGTAGACATCTGCATTTTTATGAAGAAATGCATTCAATTATTTTCAGGAACTATCCTCACCCAGCAAATCAGTTTGAAACCAAAAAAAAAAAGATCAAACTAAAACTAAGTATTTGACTGAGATAGCTGTTGCATTGATTCTACACATACACATGTTAACATTAACACATAAATGCAGCATCTGGAGATTCATAAATACAGAAAAGGAAGAACTAAACAGAAAGACCCTGGTTTAGTAGTCAATTAACAGCATGTGGCCGCCTAGCACTGTGTGGTTAACTAAAAAGAGTTATTATAAAAAAGTGAATTCTTGAAAAAGTACAGTTCCTATACATTTAAAGCTAGCCACCTAAAGAAATGTCACATTGATTCATACTTATAGGGAGGTACTCAAAGCAGCAAAAGAGTATGTGATTTTGTTCTTATTATACTTTACAGGGATTTCAAAACTTTTTTCTACTCTTAAAAATAAAATTACCTCTCAATCTTGTTCAATTACGCAAAAGTACACTCTTTCCTCAAATTTAAAGTCTCATCAATTTTCTTTTGTTCAGCTAGTGAAGAGATAAGGTTTCTGGAAAGGTGATGATAGAAATAGCTGCTTATGTCGAAATTATACCAGCTACTTGGTTCTGCAGGGGAGATAGACAAGCCTATTAAAAGGGGGTTTTCCATCCCTCTCCCCCACCCCCCTACCTTTTTCATTTGTTCACTTCTGTGAAAAATGTCTTTTGTTTCATATTGGTTTTCAACTAGTGCTAGGAAATTTTGTCACTGTCACCTTTCCAAGGCTGGCCTGAGTAATCCAATGAGTATGAGAGGAAACAAACCTATAATCCCATGGCTAGAATTCCTGACTTGGATTTGATACCCTTAGTAATCATAATTTTTTATAATAATATGAGAAGCTTATAATATTTAGTACTATCCAGCTTTGAGGTGAGGCTCTGACTATAATTTCAAATTGATCAACTTCAGGTACATCATCATCTTCTCATCAAAAAAAGAATTGTCCTAATACTTGGTTCCAGAGACCAGAAATATAATGAATCTTAAGCTCATAGAATAATAGCTTTACAGAGTTAGAGCTGGAGGAAACCCTATAGGTCATCAGTTTCAACCTCTTCATCTAAAAGATGAGGAAATTGAGATCCAAGGAGGTTATTACTTGACCAGGGTCACAGAGCTAGCAATTGTTTGAGGCAAGATTTGAACCAAGTTCTTCCTGTGTCACACCTAGAAAGATATAAGCAGCATGTAATGGATTAGCCATACCCTTTTATATGCTTGCCAAATAAAACTCATAAAACACCTGCAATTGATAAAGAATGAAAGCAATGAAGGGAAATACAAAGATAAAGAGAGCAAGACACAGAAAGGCAATGAAGCAGCAAGACAGAGACATAATGGGTGCATAGTCCATAGACAGCAGTTCTCCAGAATCATAAAGACCTGAGTTCAAATTTCACCACTGTCCCTTACTGGTTTTGTGACTCTGGGTAGGTCACTGTTCCCAGGCAACTGTCTAAGACCTTAAGTTGGAGGGCAGGTGCCTAGCTACATCAGTAGCAGGAGTTTCCTCATGAAAAATCATCACAGTTTTGAATAAAAAGGATCATTGTACCTATGCATGAGTATTGCCAGAGATGGTGCTTTGGACCTATAATTTCAAGAGTGAAGGGAAGTCCCAGTGTGAAAAGTCTTTCCACTAATGAAAACTGGCAACCAGTCTACATCTTATGGTCTTAGAGGTTTATCTAAGGCATTGAAAAAATATATGATTTACATAGGGTCACACAGCCAGTATGTGTCAGAGAAAGACTTGAGACCAGCTCATCCTTACTTCTAAACTGACTCTATCCACCATGATACTATGCTTCTGATACACACACACACACACACACACACACACACACACACACACATACATACATACATTGCTATTTTTCTTCTTGAGAATTGTTCTGATATCCCTAATTCTGCTTATTTAAATAACTTTTTTTTTGACATATGCTCTATATAATATCAGGGGAAGTTAAAAATGTTAAGATTAGACTTTTGTGTTACCAACCCATATGTTTTAGGAACCAACCAACCAGCCTTTAACAAGTCCAGTGGATTTCTACCTATTGTCTTTTCCTTTTCCTCACTTTCAAATTTCCCTTCATTTTCTATTCATGTACTGCCTCCTGTAGTCTCAACAAAATCAGTGAAAAAAAAACTTTGAAAAACGATGTTTCAACTTCTTACAATGCTGTTTTGCTCTTGATTATGACCCTAGTTCTACCAATGGGTTCTGGGGTTGGGCTCAAGAAATGATCCAGGCAGAAAGCTCAAGGTCAAATATCTCCCTTATTCTTTTCTCATCTACCCCCTTCCTCCAACGTCCCAGACAGTGCTAATCCATGACATTTGTGTATCCTATAAAAGGTTTGAAAAACATATTCCCATGTCTTAAAAATGTAACCCTTTCCATATTACTGTCTACCAGAGGGTTTGAGTCTTCACTGTCATACATACATACAGTTGGCTCACTAATCAATCAGTCAGTAAGCAAACATTTAATCATTACTTATTTTGTGCTTGATGCTACTTTCAAGGAACTTACATTTTACCAGAGAAAACAAAATGTATAAATATAATCAAATGCAAAATATGTAGGAAGTAATTTGGGGGGTGCTTCTAGTAATCAGCAGGTGTCAGTGAAGGTCTCATGTCAGAGGTACCTCTTGAGCAGAGTTATTAAAGTAATTAATGATACTAAGAAGTAGGGATGGTGAGAATTAATCCATTCCAGGCATAGGGACATTCTGTATAAAGATACATAGATGGATGATGGAATATGGTGAATAAGGAGAGAAGGAAGAGGAAGAAGACAAGGGGATGAGGAGGAGGAGAAATGTCAAACAGAGGAGCTTGTTCTTATCCTAGAAAAAACCTGGAGCCACCAAAGCTTCTTGAGAAGGAGAATGGAATGATTAAAATCACACTTTAAGAAAATAACCTGAGGGACAGAGCCAAGATGGTGGAATAGAAAGATGCACATACACTAGCTCTTCCCCCCCAGGCCATAAAATACCTGTAAAGAAGGACTCTCAACAAATTCTAGAGCAGCAGAAGCCACAGAACAATGGAGTGGAGGAGATTTCTAGCCCAGAGTGACCTGAAAGACTGATGGGAAAGGTCTGTCACACCAGATACGGAACCCAGCCCAGCCCAGCCCTGGGCTTGGCACCAGGAGGAACAGGACCAAGCAGCCTTCAGGGACAGAATCTCCAGCAGCAACATAGATCTCTCAACCCACAGGTGCTAAAGGTCAGTGAGAGGGTTTTTTTGGCTGGCCACCAAGGGAGCAGAGTGTCCCCATAACTCAGGCCTCCTTGGAAGGCAACAGTGGAGGCAGCAGCAGACCAGGGCTCCCAAGGCAGGCAGCAGCCCACATTCATAGTTGAAGGCCTCATCATAAAGCCCCTGAGAGAACTGAGCCCTGTCTGGCTAACCTGCCCCCACCTGAGCAGCTCATCTTAATCTCACACTGAATAGCAGCTCTGCCCCTGCCTAAAGCCCCTGGGGGATTAGAGCAGCTCATCTGAATCTCAACCCCCAGTGCTGGCTTGGCAGAACTGGAGGTAAGGTGGTTGTGGAGAGGAAACTCAGAAGTCAAGTAACTGGCTGGGAAAATGCACAAAAAGGGGGGAAAAAAATAAGACCATAGAAGGTTACTTTCTTGGTGAACAGGTGTCTCCTCCCATCCTTCCAGATGAGGAAGAACAAGGCATACTGTCAGAGGAAGTCAAGGCCCCTGCCTCCAGGGCCTCCAAAGGGAACTTAAACTAGACTCAGGCAATAGAAGAGCTTGAAAAGTGAGTTAGCAGCTTACTAAAGGAGAACCAAAAAAATGCTGAGGAAAATAACATCTTTAAAAGGAGGCTAACTCAATTGGAAAGAGAGGTCCAAAAAGCCAATGAGGAGAAGGAGATTTTAAAAAGCAGAATTAGACAAATGAAAAAGAATGTTCAAAAACTCACTGAAGAAAGTAGTTTTTTAAAATTAGAATGGAACAGATGGAGCTAATCACTTTATGAGAAACCAAGAAATCACAAAACAAAATCAAAAGAATGAAAAAATGGAAGATAATGTGAAATATCTCATTGCAAAAACAACTGACCTGGAAAATAGATCCAGGAGAAACAATTTAAAAATTATGGGACTACCTGAAAGCCATGATCAAAAAAAGAGCCTAGATATTATCTTCCATAAAATTATCAAGGAAAACTGCCCTGATATTCTAGAACCAGAAGGCAAAATAAAGATTGAAATAATCCACTGATCACCTCCTGAAAGAGACCCGAAGAGAGAAACTCCTAGGAATATTGTGGCCAAAGTTCAGAGTTCCCAGATCAAGGAGAAAATACTGCAAACAGCTAGAAAGAAACAACTCAAGTATGGTGGAAATACAATCAGGATAACATGGGATCTGGCAGCTTCAACATTAAGGGATCAAAGGGTTTGGAATAGGATACTGCAAAAGGCAAAGGAATTGGTATTAAAACCAAGAATCGCCTACCCAGCAAAACTGAGTATAATACTTCAAGGGAATAAATGGTCATTCAATGATATAGAGGACTCTGAAGCATTTATATTGAGGAACAGACCAGAACTGTATAGAAAATTTGACTTTCCAATACAAGAATCAAGAGAAGCATGAAATGTAAACAGGAAAGAGAAATCATAAAAGACTTTCTAAAGCTGAACTGTTTACATTCCTACGTGGAAAGAAAATATTTATAACTCTTGAATCTTTTCTCAGTACTTGGGTAGGTAGAGGGATTGTACACACACACACACACACACACACACACACACACACACACATATATACAGAGAGTACAAGTTGTGTTGAATCAGAAGAGATGATATCCACACACAAAAAATAAATAAAATAAAAATTAAGGGGTGAGGGAAGAAAATACTGGGAGGAGAAAGAGAGAAATGGAATGGGGCAGGCTATAACTCATAAAAAAGATCAGAAAAATCTTGTTCAATGGAGAAGAAAAGGGAGAAGGGGAGAGGGAAAAAGTGAAGCTACTCTCTCCACATACAGCTTAAGGAGGGAATAACATGCTCACTAAATTTGGTGAAAATCTGTCTCACACTCCAGGAAAGTAGGAGAGGAGGGGACAAGTGGGGTGAGGGGAATGATAGAAGGGAAGGCAAATTGGAGAAGGGAGTAACTAGAAATAAACACTTTTGGGAAGGACAAGGTCAAATGAGGGAACAAAAAAATAATAAAAAAAAACAAGGGGGGATAGAGTAGGATAGAGAGCAATATAGTTAGTATTACACAACATGATTATTATAGAAGTCTTTTGCAAAACGACACATATTTAGTCTGTATTGAATTGCTTGCCTTCTCAGTGGGGATGGGTAGGGAGGGAGGGAGGGAAAGAAGTTGGAATTCAAAGTATTAATCATGAATGTTTAGAATTTTTATTGCCTATAACCAGGAAATAAGAAATACAGGGAATGGGATATAGAAACTTATCTTGCCCTACAAGAAAAGAGAGAAGATAGGCATAAGGGAAGGGTGGGGTGTTATAGAAGGGAAGGTACATTGAGGGAAGGGGTAATTAGAATGCAAGGTATTAGGAAACAGGGGAAAGGGGAGTGATGGGGAGAAAAACTGGACATGTTACAAAGTGATGTAAAAGCAATTAGTATTAAAACAATTGACTAAATTAATTACTGAGAATAAATCAAAGACATCTTCAGTCTGGGGAAAAGAATTTTAGTCTAAATTTCCTGGAAAAGTTGAGGTTTTAATGGTAAATTTGATTTTATGATTGCTATTTATTCAGGAACTAGAACATATATAGAAAGGCATGTAAGTCACTTAAGACTTGCCTCAAAAGATGTTCCTTAGCCAAAGTGCAATTACAGTTGTATTTGAAACCTGGTTATTGGAACTTGCTATTTTAAGATGCTGTGGGACTATTAAGTGACTGTTCTTTTGAGTCTAACTCCAGGTATGGAAAGCAAGAAAGGAGGTCTGAGCTCCCAATCCATGATGCCAGTAAGCCTGTGAGATGCTGGTATGAACTGCAAAAGGTGATCTCATGGGAAGGGTGAGAGAGCGGCTGTTCAGCCTGGGCTGAAGTAGTATTCTTCTAACTCAATTTCCCCACTGACACCTGGCAGACTTTAAGCCTGACTGAATGCAAGTTGACAATCTGCTCCTACCTGGAATTGACATGAAGTTGGGGAGATATTGGTTCCCTGCATTGTCCCTACTCTTAGTGGCAATTTCCTATAGCCAAAAGGTTTGTAAGCTTAATACCAGACCCTTTAAATTAGAGATTGTTGGTAGGGGAACATCTGAGATTAAGTCTAAAATTAAGCTATTAGACTTAGGACTTTAGACCAACAACAAGAAGTTAGGGTCCTTTAATTCTTAGGAATACTGTGGAAACAAGTAGGTCAAGGGCTTGTGAAGTTAGCATACATAAATATTATTTGTGTCTCAGTTGGTTAATGTCTAAAAAAAATTAACCCATCACAAATAAATACCTCCATCTCATGGAATTTTTGTAACATTGATATGATGTAAAAGTAATAATATGTAATACATTATGTTGATAATATGGATAATAATTAATACCAAAAACTTTTCCATTATGTTCTTCATGTTGTTACCTATCTTACCCATGCCTCATCTCAATGGTGGTTCCAGAATTGTCTCGCTGTGACTTGGACTGAAGAAAAATGGCAGTAAATTATTTAGTCCCTATGGTATGGTAAGCACCATCAATATTATTGGACTTGCAAGGATTTTTGGCTCACATTCTGGACCAAAGGAGCTCTGGAACCTCTTCTTGAATCTGTTCTTCTGACCTAGACTCACCCAAAGTTGGCATTAAAGGGCATATAATCCTTGATAAGGCAGAATATTACATTGTGTATCACAGTAGAGGGGCATATAGTAGGTCTTCAGTAAAAACTTACTGAGTTGTGATCTGACTGCAGTGGAAAAAGTGCTGGATTTAGAATCAGATGTTTCAAATCTGGTTTCAAATCTTCCCTTCTATTTATGCCTTGTATAACTGGGCAAGTCACTTGACCTTCCTGGTTTCCTTATCTCTGAAATGAAGAGGTTGTATTAGATAGTCTTTAAGCTCTAAATTTAGGTCCTCACATGCCTTCTTCCTCTAAATTGTTTTAACCATACCCTAAGGTGTCTTAAAAGAAATGGATGCCTAAGAAGCTAGACCAAAAAAAGTATACTAAACCAAGTTATTTATTTAAAGCACGTTTATGCAAGTAAACTTATTAGCTTCCAAACAATACTTTCATGGGACTTCACCGCAGATGACTCTCAGAAGGAGGGATGAAGGATTCAGCAAGGAGTTGGGCAAAAGTAGGAAATGGTGTCAATGGAACTGGAGGGGAAATGAAGTATTCCATTTCATATTACGACTTGTGACCAACTTGGGTAGGTTGGTTGTTGTCCTTAGTTTTGGAAGAGCACCAAAATGACATCACCACGATAAAATGAAGTTTCAGTGTGTCTGACTGTGGTTGATCAGACCAATACCAGCACAGAATTCTCTTCCACAAGTTGGGTACAGATAGTCCAAGTGAGTATTTGGGGTGGATACCCAACTTGGGTCACAGAGAAGGTGAATGCCTCAAAGTAAACCAAGAAGGAATCAGGAAGGAAAGAAGCACACCTCGAGGTTTATTTTGGTTACTTGGTCTTACAGAGGCAGCATGGACTAATGGCCACAAGGTCGGCTTTCGAGTGAGTGATTTGGATTTAATTTCTGCCTCTCAGAAAACCACTTGGCCATGGGCAAATGCCTTAACTTCTCTTAGCATCGCCAGAGAAAACGTCTATCCCTGGAAGTCACAGATGAGTATCCAATCTGTAACTGATGAGAGACTTTCATAAATTTATGAAATCACACAAAACTTGCAGGCGCATCTTGTGCCACCAGGGCTACCCGTTTTTGCCGTGAAAAGCGCCTAGTGCAAGTAATTTGTTTGCTATTCATTTCTCCGATCCTTGAACAAAAATGAAAACAGAACGGAGCACGGAAATGAATCCCAGTAAAGAAAAGCCGGTGGGATAACCTTTGAGCCCTGCTCGAGACCTCTGAGGAACTCCTGGATAGCTCCCTCCTCTGCTCCTTCTCTCTAAGCGGTTCTAAGCAAGCGGCGGGGCTCAGTGTCTCCGCCTGCCAAGCTGCTCCGCACTTGCAGCTGTAGGCGCATCTGGGGGGCGCGTGCGCCGTGACAGCCCGTGCCCGGGCACTGCCGCCACCTCCTCCCGGCTCCGATGCCTATTTTAGTCCTAGCTGCGGCTGGGAGCAGGGGCTGGGGCCGAAGGCAAGGGGCTGAGCAGTGTAGAGTGGCTGGGGACCGTCACCTGCAGGCCCCCCGGGAGTCGCAGCGCCGACGCCGAACCTTGCGCTCCAGATCCTGGGAGCGCTTGATTCGCTTGCTTTGGAAGAAACTTTGGCCCATGTGAGCTCGCTTGTCCGCGGTGAGGAGCGAAAGGTAAGAGCTTCTAGGCTGCGGAGATAAGCGCCCCAGTTTCAGTCCCTTTCTCCTATGTCCTCCCCACTCCTGCCGCGAGGGTAGGGGGGTATTCGCCACCTTGCACCTTGTGGGTGAAAACTGGAAGCGCAAGTTGGAGGAGCAGTGGTTTAGGAATAACTTTTCCCGAGGTTTCTAGAGGGCAAGGCTCTGCCCACGCCCCAGATTGCCCTTCCTGGGGACTCCGCTCCCTTCTTTCCTTCCCCTGCTCTGGGATGCAGCCGACAGCCCGTGGCTGGGCTCCTCTGCCCCAGTTCTGGACTCGCGGCACCTCCTTTTCCCTGCGTCCTTTACTCCCAGGGGTAAGCTCAGAATCACCGCAGGTTTAAATGTCACAGGACCGCGGCCTTGCTTGACTCCTTACTATTTACAGGATTTTGTTGAGCAATGGGCCCCGGTTTCCTACCCTATAAAATGAGTTGGACCTCTAACATATGGCCCTTTGGCTATCGTGCCCAACTTGATGGACATTCTGGGTCCCTTGCACCTTATCATTCCTTCAACCCCTACTTTTGAAAGTACTTATGTTTCGTCCGAGAAGCCCTGGTGGAGCCAGGAGGAGGGGGATTGGCCAGAGGATTTAGTCTGGCCCTCCAGAAAAGGTGGAGAGACTTCTGGT
The DNA here is from genome assembly GCF_028372415.1 of Notamacropus eugenii. Taxonomy (NCBI): domain Eukaryota; kingdom Metazoa; phylum Chordata; class Mammalia; order Diprotodontia; family Macropodidae; genus Notamacropus; species Notamacropus eugenii. The sequence goes on along the minus strand of NC_092873.1, from coordinate 184,109,785 downwards.
CAAGTCGAACTACCTGCAGGTTCCCTTCACCAGATCCGGCTGCTCTTTCTTCCGTCCTGCTAGGGTCCAGGAAATCTGAAGGTCAGGGGGGAAACTAGCAACTTCATCCTCCAGGAATCATACAATTTAAGCTGAGAAGAACATGAGAACAGCTATTTAGGTTTGCCTCCGGAAGGAACAAGGTAAGCTAGATCTTGTGTGAACTTGCATCTGGGATAAGAGCTTCAGTGGAAACACCCCCCTTGGGCCTAAGTTTGAAGGTGGTTAGTTAACAGGTTGGGCACCAAAGCTGCAGGGCCCTCCTTTGAAGAACGAGACCTGTGCCCAGTGATTGTCAGCAGTGAAACACCATTTGCAGTGACCCTCAGCTTCTCCAAAAGGTGTACAGAATGTAGTCAACTTTCAAGAGAAACAAGTAATCCTAAACTTTGACCAAAGGGATCCTAAGTGGCCTCTTCTCCCCACACCCATACTTCTTTGGGTTTTTGTGTTTACTCAGTTTGAGGGGTGATTTGGGGTGTTTTTCCTCATCACCTATACCATTTGGCATAGCAGATATAAACATGATAAAAATGTAAATAGGTTGTGAAGCAGGTAATTATAGCAATAGAGATTTAAAAATGAATGGGATGGTGGTCATAATTTCTTGATAAATTCTGCCCCCCCCCAGTATGCCATTTTAATAGCCAATCACTCCAATTATGTGTAACAATTGAACAATGTAATATGTATCACAGCAGAAGGAAAGATGGGTGGGTGAGGCTGTTTTTCTTAAATTCTTTTAAATTGCCCTCTTAGTAAACCAGGAGCTGAGAGATCTGTTCAACATTTATAGACAACTGGCAACATGGAATTTCTCTAGGGCATATGTTTTTGTAACAGAAATTTATTTAGTATGTAAGACAGTTGTGGTGCAGTAGCACCATGGCTTTAGTGTTTCCACATCTCTGAGCTCAAAAACTTGCCCCTTACTGATAATGTTACTAAATTACTATGAAGTATTGGATCTCCATCAATAGAGGGAGTTTCCATACCAAGGTTTTTAAGCTGATAAAATCATAGGTCAGACCAAAAGACAATACTCTCGCATATCCCCAACACATACCAAATACTTAATCATGTCTTTTATTTTGGTGGTTGGCAGGAAACCCCAGAAATGTAAAAAAAAAAAATGCTGTCCAGCTCCCAGCACATAATAGGGATTTCATAAATGTTGATTGACTTGACTAGTATTCACTCAACATTACTATTCATTTATCCTTATTTTTTCCATACTCAAAAAAAAGAATGTATTGTTGCCAAATAATATATTAAGATGTTTAATACTTGAAAGCCAGTTTGACAAAGTGCTATGATTCTCAAACTTGTTGGCCTCTGAACCCTTTTACCCTCTTGAAAAGAGTTTTAGTTTATGTGAGTTATATCTATTTATATTTGCTGTATTAGACATTAAAACCTCTTAGTAGTATTATGAAATTGGTTTTGACCTTGCACACCTTCTGAAATGGTCTCAAAGATCCCTCACAAGTTCCTGAGAGAGTGGACAGAATGCTGATTGTAGTCAGTTAGACCTAGACTTTATTCCTTCCTGACACTAGCTGTGACCTCTGAGAGCCTCAACTTCCTCATCTGTAAAATAAATAATATTTGTAGTGCTTACCTGAAAGGGTTGTTGTGCATCTTAAATAAGATGTAAATTAAATACATTTACACATTTAAAAGTGCTATGCAAATTTTAAGACACTCATAGAAATGTCGATATTATTAATGCTAGCTGTGTCGCCTTAATCTCTCTGCCTCAGTTTCTTCATCTGTAAAAGTAATTAGAATGAACTACCTGTCTTAGAAGGAGGAAAGCTCTTAAAATATTATAAAACACATACATGTGAGCTATTTAAATTTTGCATAATTTGTATGATTATAAATGTATTCATGAAATAATTACATGTTTGTATGTGTATTTATAACTATATTTGTATAATTTTATATAATTTATGAAAGATTTTGCATTTTCCATCAACCAGTAGATTTTGCATTTTTAATTAGCACATTATGGTATATTACTAACTGGTTTGGGCTCTCCGTAGAACTTTTCTGAAAACTTAGAGCAAGAAGAAAATTCTTAAATGGTGTAGTTGACTGGCATAAAGTAGTTTGAAAGCCCTTATCATCCAGTCAGATTTCATGCATATTCATACCATCCCTCAAATGCTGCCATGTTTCTTATTTTGAAGAGAAGAATCTTGGTACTATAAAAGCAGGACCAGGTTTTGTGGTGTTGAACTTTTATACTTTAAAACATGAGAATTTATAATTGGGAATTTGACAGAAAGCAAAGATTTTGACTCAAATCAGTTTATCTGTTAAATAATGCCACCTGTTCAGTGTTCTGTTTTGACCTAAAAAGTGGGAGAAATACCTTTATGCCTTTCATAATAGTTTAATAGTCTTATAATTTACAACCATACTTGCTGGATTACAAACCTCTCTCTCCAAGAGAGACTATGTGAATATTCTGTGCAAGACTGGTGAATATTCTATTTAACTATTAAATGTAGAGATAGTTCTCTACATCCATGGTTCTCCATCACAAACTAAATACCATCCTTTGGCATAGGGAGATTCAGAAACACAATTCTGACTCAACCCCTCAGTGGGGTAATTTCGTAAAATTAATTTTATTAACTTTAATTTTAAGAATATATGCCATGTCACATTGTTACAACAGTATAGTAAATAGATCGTTGTATTTAAGTTTTGCCTCCAACATTTGCGACCTTGAGCAAAGGACTTCTTCAAGACTCAGTTTCTTTATATATGAAGTAGCAATTCTAATGCTTAAAATAACTCCCTTATAGCATTGTAATAATGTTTGTTGTAAAGAGCTGTAGAAATATGCTTTGTCATATTTATTGTTAAGAAACTGGTTGGGGTAAGCAATGATGAGAAATAAAGGATGTTTTTAAAAAAAATTCTCAATGACAGTAATGATAATATATCACAATAACCAAAAGCTCAGGAACACCTCTTCTAAGTAGTTCTGGGATTCCCAAAGAGTGACTCATTTAATCTACAAAAGTGGATTAAAAAAATTCTACATCCACTTTCTTTGCGTAGTCTCAATTGTGGCAAATAATTGTAGTCATAGCATATTCCAACTTTCTTTGGATTGATCACTTAATGAATTCCTTTGTGGAGTAAATTATGTCTATAACATGCTATAACAAATCTTTTCAGTACAGAAAATCTCATTAATTGCTCTCTAGGCAAAACAGTGAAGTCTTTTGGAATTTAACATTGTTTCTTCTTTAATTTAATTTCTTTAACTCTTCAGCTAATCTTGTTTGTTTACTTTGCTATACTTTTTAAAGTAATTACATCTTAATCTGTAGTCTCCTATTAAAATAACATTTTCTATAAATAAACTTAATTCACAGTAATCAAGGCATCACAATATAATTTTTGTTTGTATTTTAATTTTAGTGTATTGGGAGGGAAATATGACTTTAAGCTCCTCTTCAGGAAATTTTAAATATTTTGTTGTTGCTGTGGATACTGATTACAATTTCAGTTGATTCTTCAGATATTTAAAATACATAAATACATATATGTACATATATATATATAGCAAGTATATTTTATATGTTTTATGTAAGTGAATAGTGTACTATATCATTGACAGCTTAAAAGTAACATTACTAAGAATTCCACGTTAAACCTTCTGAGATTCTACCTGACAAAAGGTCCATTTCTTCCAGTCATCTGATTGAGTTAGTTTTATAGACATCTTGTAGTATAGAATCAGATCTCCTGTATGTACTTCATTGATGAAATCATGCCCACAGGGAAGCTATGGCAATTGATAATAATGTGGCCTACAATTTTCCCTGTCCTTAATTCAGTAAGAGAAATTAGTAGGCTAAAATATCATAGAAATATGTTAGTAAAAACTATTGATCATATTGATTTCAGCTCTTCCTGACTTGTCTTTAGCTGTAGCTGGAATATGAATATCTGTTTTTTTTTTCTCCAGGATTTTAAAAAAGAATGATTATTCAGGGAAAATTAAGCCTAATGTGGGGGAGCATTCACTAACAGGAAATGCTCCATCAGCTACCACTCATGTCAACAAACATATTTAATATGTCTTCCTGGGGTGATCAGAGCTAATTTATGGACTGTGAGGTTTAGAAAATTAGAAATTAGAAATTGAAATTAGAAATTAGAAAATTAGAAAAGAAATTGAAATTTAACCTCAGGCTTTTTCCTTTCTCAAATTATAACATTTGGATGTTTTATGATTATCTAATGAGATTATCCTGCATTTTAGTTATTTCCATGTTTCTTATTCCTCTACTAGACAGTAAGTTCCTTGAGGAGGTGGATCTTATCAGAACTTATCTTTCTCCAGGTACTTAGCATAATATTTTGCAGACAGTACAGGTTTAATGAATGTTTATTCAATTGCAGTGAAAGAAGTTGCAGTATTTGTATTCTACATAGGGTATAGATGTGGTTGGCTATCAAAAAACATGAATTTCATGAGTGAATTCTAATGTAAAATAAATCATTAGGTAAGTCTCAATAGGGATGCATTTATTACATGGACATTTTAAATGTAGTTGGATTTTAGGATATCTTATTTTCTTTTTTCTGGCAAACTGATGTGTAAGTCAGCACTAGCCTTTTGCTAGTACTATTATATATTTGAGCTTCAGAATAATGCAGAAATTAGATGTTGCTTCTAGTAGATATCTATCAGAGCTATTTAATGATTTTTCAGTAACTCTTCTATTATATGAAGAAGTTGAATTCCAAATACCTTAATTATGTTTTGTGTAAATTTTGCAAAAGCTGAAAACAAAAGTTTTCAGCATTTAAATAGATGTGGAATTCTTCAAAAATTTCGTTTAACTCTGACTATAAGTTCTGACTCTTCAGAATACCTAATTTGTACTAATTACTCTATTTCTTAAAATCTTTATTTTGCATGTTTTCAGTAACTGAAAGAGGTAAAATTGTCTAATAAACTGTTCGCATTTGAGTAATTATTTTTCTGAAACAGCTACATTAATATTTTAAGTTTTTCCCCCTAAAGCCGAGTAGTTTGTGTAATGGATCAGGTTTCAGAGAGTTCATAATAAAACCTTTTTGTTAAAGATAAATGATAAAGGACTCAGCAAATGGTGCCACTCGGTGTTGAGTTTTATATAAGCAAGCACCAACCACATGAATTTTCTCCAAACCATGTTTATTAAAGATAGGAGTATTTAAATAAATAGTTGGATAACTGAGAAGTAAGCGCAAAATGGTATAAGGTTGGAAACTAATTTGATTTAGGCAATTAGGTAAAGACATAAGCTTTTAAAAAAATTATTAAATAGTCATGTATACCAAAATAAGATATTTGCGTTACAAGAAGGAATTTCTAAGTTTTCAAATTTTAGACTTCTAAAAACAGATAGTTTTTCTCATTTTAAAATTTTTATTAAATTAATACTCAAGTTATATCTTTAATTTTATTATTCATATGACCTTGTTTTTTTAATTATTATTTCCTTGATACTCCTTCTTTATTTTTTTTTCACAACTTTCCAGTGACTTCCCTACCTCCATATCCAGTTAAGCCCTTCTTTGCAACAAAGAACAACTAAGTGAAATAAACCAACCTCCTAGCTATGTCTAACTGTATATACCTAATGCTTCACTTGTAGGCCACCACCTCTGCCCCAGGAAGAGGGAATAATGCTTCACTGCACAGAAGTATGATTTTTATTTCTGAAGTACATCATAGGGAAATCTCTACCTGGAAAGTAAAGCAAGATTTAATGATGATAATAATAGAAGTAATTAAGCTGTGTGTGTGTGTGTGTGTGTGTGTGTGTGTGTGTGTGTGTGTGTGTGTGTGAGAGAGAGAGAGAGAGAGAGAGAGAGAGAGAGAGAGAGAGAGACAGAGACAGAGAGAGAGACAGAGAGAGACAGAGATTACTTTATCATCTGTGGTTCATGAACTAAGAAGAAATTGATATTACCTTTACAAAAATCTGCTGCTTTCAAAAATAATTAATAAAGGCATTTTGGTCACATGAAACATTTGAAGCTTAACTTTACCAGCTTTATTCTTTTTCTATACAAAGAATTTTGTAATGTTTTTAACCAGTGAACTTTGTTGACTAACCTTTTATAACTATGCTGTTTTCCCCTCCCTGATCAGTGAATTAACTTATTTTAATTATGTAATAAATTAACAAATTTGTGGCTCACTTCTATATCTATTGTTATTATTATTATTGCCTGTCATGAGCTTTTTTGGATTCACAATGTAGTTTATAAGAGAAGTAGAGTTCTGCTCTACTGGTTAGAGTGTGGCCTTGGAACAGAAAGTCCTAGATTCAAATCCTACCTCATACAGACCAGCTGTGTGACCATTAATCTTTTAATGCCTTCAGTAGTTCTCTAATATTAAATGTTACAGACTGGTTGCTGTTCTGCTTGGAAAGAAGTAGTTTTCTACACTTCAGTGAAAACACAGGCTCATGCTGTTCCCTCTCGTTACAGGAAAAAAAGAAACAAAAGACAAAAGAAGATTTATATCTTGTGTGCAAAATTAGATCTAAATTCTTTTAGGCAGATAGATGGTACAGAGGATAGAATACTGAGTGTAAAGTTAGAAAGACTTGAATTCAATTCCAGCTTCAGACACTAGGTATGGCACCTTTTCTGCTGTTGTGCAAGTTGTTTCAATTATGTCCAACTCTCTGTGATCTCATTTGGGATGTCCTTGGTAAAGATACTGGAGTAATTTGCCATTTCTTTCTCCAACTCATTTGACAGTTGAGGAAACTGAAGCAAACAGGGTTAAGTAGCTTGCCCAAGGTTACACAGCCAGTAAGTATCTAAGGCTGGATTTGAATTTGAATTTAGGTCTCTCTGACTCCAGGCCCAGCACTCTATGCCTCACATGAGCCTCGATAAATCATTTAACTTTTATTTGCCTTTTATTATGCCTAATCATAAACTGAGCATGATAGCCTTCCCAGCCTTGTGAAGATCAAATGAGATAAGATTTGTAAAGCATTTAGCACAATTTCTAGCACGAAGTAGGAATTTAATAACCGCTTATTTCCTTCCTCCTTTTAGTACTTTTGGATATAATAGATGCTCCACTTCAGGCAAAAAGTGAGGCAGCTGGAATTTATGATATTTCCAGTGATATGTAAGCTTCTGTTATATATACCCCAATTAGTTCATCTATAACTTTCTCTATTAAAGTCCCATTCCAGTTGTCCATGGAGGTGATCCTGAATTCTTAATTGCAATGTCAATGGAGTATAAGGTCTAACAGGTCCTTCCAAGGTAGAAGGGCTTGAAGTCTGGACCCAGTGATGGCCAAAATTTTTGTCTCTCCTCCGAGGACTAGGCTGGCTAAGTGAGCAAAGGCTTATTGCTGGAAGGTTAGCCCCAGGTGATGAAGTGTTATGGCTATAGCAACCCATGAATACCACTGGCTAACACACTGTAAGAGTTTAAAGCTGCATCATTGAAAGGATCCACATTGATGAAATCAAAGATCCTTGATGATTCAAGTAATTAAAGAAGTAATTAAATCTACCTTAGGAGGTGCTTCCACTATATTCATTTCACAGAATAATTCACTATAAGGATTCCTTTTAACATATGGAATATATTAAGATTCCTTTTTTATTAGAATTCTTTTTTATTTTATTTTTAATTAATGGAATAAAACAAGCATTCCCATAACATAATACAATGAAAAAAATGATGGCACATGAAACTACAAGTCTACTGTGCACAATTTACTATTCCTTTCAAATATACAACAAATTTATTACATACATTTCTTTTTTTCTTCCCTACCCCCACTCTAGAGATGGCTACCATTAGAAAAAAATAGGTGTATACACACATACATACATATACATATATGTGTATATGTATATAATTATTCTATACATCTATTTATCTGTTCTTTCTCTGGATGCAGAAGAGCATCTTTCTTCATATGTCCTTTATAGTTAATTTGGGTATTTACAATAGTCAAAGTAACTATAATTGGGATTCTTTTTAATTGAAACTCAATACATTTTGAAGTATGATTTCATTTTTAACAATTCAACTTCTAAGAAATTTTTCAAGAAAATCATTTGAGTAAAATTAGGCATAACTTATTTCTATAATGTCAGCCAATGGTTCTGTTGCTAAGTAAGCAAGAAACTCTCATGGAGTATTAAATAATATGACTAAATTTTAGCATTTCTTATTTATTTTCTTAACAGGAATTTTCACAATGAATCACACAGATCCCAGTTCACTGAATGAATTAACAACAAGCGGTCTTGCATCTGAGTTTCAAAACCTCATGCCTGTGCCCTCCAATGAAACCACTTGTGAAAACTGGAGAGAGATACATCATCTGGTTTTCCATGTAGCAAATATCTGTTTTGCAACTGCTTTGGTTATTCCAACTACTTTGACCCTTCATATGATATTTCTTAGAGGGTTGTTAACTATAGGTAAGTGAAATAACATTTTTTCATCATTTTTTTTCATTGTCATGATATGGTTCTTGGTTTGATCAATTTATCTTATCTTTTTGTCAGGTTTATATATGACGAAATGAAATCAAAGGTTTTATTATTTCCAGACAACCTAAAGAGCCAACTGAGGTGCTGATTTATTGAGCAAAGGCACATGTGTTCTTTTTATTTTGCTATGTTCCATACTTTTCTTCTGTGATTACATGGCTTTTCTGATGGCTTGTTTTCAGTGTTTCAGATGTCAGTAATGCAAAATGGAGGATTGAATCACCTACCTATTCAGGATCAGCAGTGCTAATGAAACCTTTTTTGACTTGGTTATCTGGGTGTTAGGCAAAATCAGAGGGTTTGCCTGGAATATATAAATGACAGCCTCAATTTAGGTATGATGTGACAGAAAAGTCCTGGATTTGAAGTCAGAAAGCCTGAGTTCAAATCCTGACTGACAGTCTTTACCTCTGTCACATTGGTCAAGTCCCTTCTCTTTCTGGTGTTCAGTTCTGGACTAGATGCCCTTTAAGGTTCCTTCCAGCTCTAAGATTCTGTGGTCTTTGACAGAGAATCTTACCTTTAGTGTGTCAATGAGCTAACCTTATTAAAAAGGGAAGAGATAATTCTATATTATTTTAATAAAGCTAAGAATATATTAAAGCAGAATCATGGAATTTAAGGCTAGAAGGATTCTCAGAGATGACCTAGTACAGCCGCTATATTTCATGTAAAAAGAAACAAAAACTTAGAGAGTTTAAATGGGGGGAAAATCTGCATTTGAATTTGTTATTATTGAATGTACACTAAGGAGACTTTTGGGACCAGACTTGTAATTTTATTAGAATAGGTAACTCCAGGTTAGGAAGAGTTGACACAGAACATCATAAGAGTTGTATCAAGTATTATACATTGTGACTTGATCAGGGTCATACCTATTCTATATACACCATAAATTGGGTCCTATTAATGATATACAAAAATGTCAGATGAAATTCTTAAATGAATTATTTTTGTTTATTGTTGTTGGGAATTAGATTGCCTCTGTTCCTATGTTCCTAGATATAAATTTAGTCTTTTAACAATTTGGAGTTTTTAAATTATTTTTTAATTAATATAAAACAATTTCTTCTTCCTTCTACCTCGCTCTAATCTAAAGAGAATCATTGTAATAAAAATGCAAAATCAAGCAAATAAACTCCTATATTGGTAATGTCCAAAAAAATTATATATTGTTCTCTGAGCCCATCACCTGTGTGTCAGTCGGCAAGTAGTAACTTCATCATTGGTTCTCTGGGATCATAACTGGTCATTGCAGTAATCAGAGTTCTTAAGTCTTTTCTTTCAAAGCTGGCAGCTTTACAAGGTTGTTGTTTTTGTCAGTATTATCCTCCTCATTCTGTTCTCTTCACTCTGCACCAGTTCATACAAGTCTTCCCAGAATTCTCTGAAATCATGTTTTCATCATTTTATGACAAAATTATTATCCCACCCCATTCATATATCATCATTTGTTTAGCTATTCCTCAGTTGATAGGTACCTCTCTCAGTTTCCAGTTCTATCAGTTGGAAGTTTTAATTATTCATTAAATCCTTTCATTCAAAATCAAAGCCTTAAACAGAAAGCTCCTAGGGCATTTTGTCAGCAGTAAAAACAAGACAAAACAAAACAAAATGAATGTAATGTTTCACTTTTCCGCAATGTGTAAGTGGTCCAGAAATATCTGTCAGGTATTATTTCATATTGGAGAAGATATTTTACATATGTGTTGAAATTAGACTTGAATTATCTTTTTTTGTTATTTGACAGGATGTGCCCTTTTTATCGTCTGGGCTACACTCTACCGGTGTGCTTTGGATATAATGATCTGGAACTCGGCATTCCTGATTATCAACCTGTTGCATTTTCTGTACCTGCTGTACAAAAAGAGACCAGTATGTAGTTCCTCTCACAGGTTAATAATGAGTATAAGTTTAAAGGGAATTTTGAACAGGAGTTTTTAGGGTTCATGTATGAGTTTCCTATAATTTCAGTTCTTCTATATTCTGACTTCTCTAGTGGATTTTCTGTTTCTGTACATATAAAAGTAACATTTTTGGAAACTACAGAAATTTGTAGTTTTAGAACATGTAGAACATTTCCTAGAAAAGTAGCATGGTATAGAGGATAGAGAACCAACCTTGAAGTCAAGACCTGGGTTCAAGCTCTGCCTCTCGCATATATTAATTGTATGATTTGGGCAAATCACTTAAATTTTCATTGGATCAAACAACTCCCTAAGAATCTAAGTTGCAGAATAATTACTGCATGTTGGCAGAGTGAGTTTCTTCAAACCAGGGGTGGGAAACCTGTGACCTCAAGGACACATGTAGCCCTCTAGGTCCTCAAGTGCTGCCCTTTGACTGAATCCAAACTTCACAGAAGAAATCCCCTTGAGAAAAGGATTTGTTCTGGAAAGCTTGGAATCATCAGTCAAAAGGCCATTCCCAGGGACCTGGAAGGTCACATGTGGCCTGCAGATTCCCCACACCTGCCTCAAACCAATGAAATCACAGGTTGAAACCCTCCCCACATATACACACAAAAAAGTTCTATAAAAACTAAGAGTTTATTTAGAATTCATAAAGCAAGGTAAAAATTACAAGCTAAGTAATGGGGGTATATTAATCTTCCTGAATTACATTTGAATACCTCTCATTTAGGAGAAAATTTGATTGAGAATCAGCAAATTCTAAATGCTAGTCAATAATGTGATGTCTAGTTTATGGGATCTTTTTTCACAAAATCACTTCTGCCTTTCAGGCAATATTTATTTCAATTTTTTCCTACGCTTAAAATTTAGATATATTATTATCCTGTTAGCTATTCCAAAAGTATCATTTTAGCATCTCCTTCTACATTATGAGTTAGCTTGGCTTTTTAAAAAATTTTAAATAAGAATACATGATGCTAAAGATATAATGGAAAGGAATATGGAAAATGTCATCTTTTTATCATAACTATAGCTGATGTTGCTTATTCTGTGCCCAGCATGAGGGAGTGTTGCACACAGAATACTTTGAAGAAACTTACATTATTCTTGGAAAGACTGAACTTACACAAAAGTACAGTTAGAGCACAAAATGAAAATTATGAGTTACAGGCAATAGTGCAATAGGAATTCAGGCAGGGAAAGGTGAATTAAATGGGGACAGGCTTCATAGAGAAAGATTCTCTGAGCATGTGGCCACTGGAACTGGGACTTGAAGGATGATGAGGCCATGGCTGCAAGAGATATCTGGTCTGCAGCTTAAAGCCTTAGAGAGAGACCTAAGAAGTCACTTTTTCAGGGTCCCATAGCCCGTGCATGTCAGAAGCAAGACCTGAACCCAGGTCTCTGAAACCAAGCTGTCATTATCTTAAAGATGAACAAACTGGCTCTGAGAAATTAAGTGATTGCCTGTGGAAAATGTAGCTAGTAACTTTGAGATGAGTTAATCTCGAATTATTTTCAGTGAACTGAAATCCAGTTCTCATAGGACCCCCAAGCATTTCCTATTCCCAGAGCCACAAAATTCAGGAAACCCTTCAAGGGGCGTGCATCTTTAATCTGAACTAGACACACACAATACTACTTCTCAGGAGCACTAGCTTGATACCATATTTGTATGTATGATTCTTAATCTTGTAAATATCAATTTGCTTTTGTGGGCATTTCTCACTTTTGTGGGCCTCATTCAATTAAATTCATAAAAGCCAAAAGTTAGAATAAATCCTCAGGAACTTTCAGTAGAGTCATGGCCCTGTAGGCTCTCTGGTGCTCCAAAGAGCTGTTGAGTGAGCCAGGGGTGAGGAACCTGTGGGGTCGAGTCTACATGTGACCCTCTAAGTCCTCACACATGGCCCTTTGACTGAATCCAAATTTTGTGAAGTTTGGATTCAGTCAGAGGACCTTAAAGGGCCTCATGTGGCCTCCAGGGCACAGGTTCCCCAGGCCTGCGTTAGGCCCTACAATTGTGCACGCTTTGCTATGTCATTTTTCATTGTTCTCGTAGGTCATTGGATTCAAGAGTCACTTCTTAGAGAGGGAGAGGAGCTCAGATCAGAGAATAATCAAACAATAGATACATTTAAATTGTGCAGTGTGGTTTCGGAATGACTGTTTTCCAATAAGCACTGTTTTATAAACCTTATTAAGTATTTCTATGTGCCAAACATGGCTGATCATATAAGGGGAATTATAAAGATTAAATAATCTGTGATCCAGAGGTTGCCTACCTTTTTATCATATTATAGAATGGTATATTAATTATATTATGCTATGCCATACTATATTGTATTGTATTATATCTTATACTATAATAGCCTATGTGACATATTGACAAGTAATGAAAAAAATGATATGTAAGTGAGAGGCAGAGAATAATACTGGATAAAGAATTGCCCTGGGATTAAGAAATGCCTTGATTTAAGTGCTGTCTATGACATATATTGGCTATGTAACCTGGGCAAGTCAGTTAACTTCTCTGCTCTCTAGTCCAGTGGTTCTGAAACTTTTTGGTCTCAGAACTTCTTTATACTCTTGAAAAATTATTGAGGATACTCCAAAGAGCTTGTTTGTGTGAGTTACATCTATTGATATTTACCATATTAAAAATTAAAACCTGCATTTAAAAATATTAAATCATTTAAAAATGACAATAGACCCATGACATGTCAACATAAATAATTTTTATGAAAAGTAACTATTTTCCAAAAAAAAAAATAGTGAGAAGAGTGGCTTTGTTTTACACATTTTTGAAAATTTCTTTAATTGTTTGGCTTAATAGAAGATAGCTAGATTCTTACACGTACTTCTGCTTTCAATCTGTGTGACTTGTTTTGGTTCAAGTGTATGAAGAAAATCTGGCCTCCTACAGATAAATAATTGGAAAGGGAAGAGTAATTTAATAAGCAACTAATGTCTTTGTATTACTATGAAAATAATTTGGACCTTGGGGACATCCCAGAACTCCATAGACTATGCTTAGTGAACTGCTGCATATTTTCTGATAGTGGCTATTTTGTGGACTATTTCTAATCGTGATGCAGTATTTAAAAGTGAGCATGTTTTGTTTTATTTTTTCAGTCCATATATATTATTTAAAAAGGTATTCCAGTTATGGCAAATTTCAGCATTTTATTGATAGAACTAGAAAGGACAGCTATGCTATATTGTGACAACAGATAATATATTGTGACTAAAAGCTCGGTTATTTCACAACCCATAGGAAGAGAAGTTATGAATATAAAGAGCCTTCTTATGCCTTTACACTGTTCAATTTCAGTGAAACTATTGCCTTGAAGTAGAGCATAGGCAAGAATATTGCCTATGTTGTCAGCCAAGGTTACAGTATCCGTTGCTTTTGCTAAATTTTTTCCCCTTTATTATGAGGAAGATTTTTATTGTGGGTCAGGTTGTTTTTAGAAGGAGAAAGTTGCATATCCAGAAATGACTTTGTAAAAACAAAAGGTATCAATAAATCTTATTTTTAAAAATTAATGTAAAATAGAAATCAGTATCATTACTTCATCTTTCCACAAGCAGTATATTGAGATGAGTAGAAGATCCATAATATAAATTAGAAACATGTTTACCCTTTAAGAAGAGAATATAGAAACATATCTTTTATGTTTACTGAATCAACCCTTTCAACTAGTTCTTATGCTTTGTATTCCAGATAAAAATCGAAAAGGAACTCACTGGTGTATACCGGCGAATGTTTGAACCACTACATGTACCCCCAGAATTGTTCAAAAGATTAACTGGACAGTTTTGCAGTATTCAGACCCTAAAAAGGGGCCAGACCTATGCTGCCGAGGATAAAACATCTGTGGATGACCGCCTAAGTATCTTACTGAAGGGAAAGTAGGTGCTATACGAAAATTGAGGTTCTTACTTTAGATAGCAGTAAATGTTAGAATTGTTGAAAACAATTGGATTTGTTTGTTATAACTGGTAGAGATGGTTAGAATTTATTTCTATACACTTCGGTGAATTCACAGAATTCTCACTTGTTTTAAGATGGTTATTTCTCCATATATATTTTATTTTTTTGCCTTTTAAAGTTAGAGGGTCAGAATTGCACTTGCTATAAGGGATAACAATAAAATTAGAATAAGAAATAACATCTCTTCTTCAAGTTTTGATGCAATGTTTTAAGTCTTACCTCTGGGGAGAAAAAAAGCAGGTTTGGTTGTTTTATTCTTTGTTGATTTCCAGAAATCGAACTTCTAAGAGTGATGCCAGACATCATAGGATTGAAATTATTATGTTAAAACAACCATGACTTGAGATATCACGGCTTTAAAAATGGATTCTGCCTTTGGGAGAGATGTTCTGTGCTCTAGAAAGCACTGTCAAGAAAATTCATTGGTTAAATATTTGTCCAGAGATCGAGTGAGAACACTCAGATGTGTCTTGCACCTGTGGTCAGTCTTCAAAAACAAAAGAACTTCAAAACCCCAGGAAGTGATGAGGATAGTAAATGTTCAGATTCAATTCATATTACCATTTGTTGCTAAAATGTTATATGCATGTTATTAACAAATATTTTTATCATCAGAATGAAGGTCTCCTATCGAGGACATTTTCTGCATAATATTTACCCCTGTGCCTTTATAGATTCCCCTGAATTTCGATCAACTCAAATGAACCGGGGTGAAAAATTTCAGGTATGGTTCAGTGTGATTTATAATAACTGGGTATAGGTCAAAGAAAACGCAAAACTGTCTCATAATGCCACAAAAGTCAAATAGATGGCCATAAGTAATGGTTGCTGTGAATTATCAGTGTACAACATCCATGGGATAGATACAGAGTTCACTTAAAATCAATGACTTTCATTTTCAGACAAAACTACAATTTGGTTTGGTTCTATAGAACTTAATGGAACCTTGAAAATCCTTATTATAGAGGAGAGACTAATTAACTTTCCTTATACTTAATGAACACACTTAAGAATGAGTTTCTTTATAGTGGTGATAATTTATATGTGAACAAGTCAGTATGCTTAATTTCTTTTGTGTCCTCAGAAAGGAATAACTACCTCATACCCTGGCACTCTCTCTCTTTCTTTTTAAAGTAAAGAAAAAAATTGCTGCCCCTTTTCACTAGTAACCATTACTTCATTAATGCTAGGAAGATAATGAAGGATTTTTTTTCTTAGCTGTTATTTTCCTTCTTGGCCAAGTGATAACTTTGATTCATTCATACTTTGAAAGATCTGTGATTTCATCACTGTGGATATTGCTTCCATCTTATCATCTTGCAACAAAAAGCTATGTGATTTAGAAATGGCTAAGCTATGAGTGGGCTAAATCTCATGAAAAATATGGGTCTTGAAATATATAGGAAACAGTAGAATGGAACAGGGTGGCATAATTCTTTGTATAGAGGTGACTGGGAAGAAAAGGTCAAGTAATGGGTATTGGTGAAATTTTACATTTTGCAACTTTACAGAAAGAGTTTTTGAGAAAGGCAGAGACTCATGAATTGTCAGGTCTCTGCTAAAGACTCACCATAGTGCCTTCCCTCTGAGACTACCCCTAGTTCATCCTGTATAAATCTTATTTGTAAGTGCATAGTTGTTTGCATATTGTCTTCCCCATTAGATTGTGATTTCCTTGAGAATGGAGACTTGTTACTGTCTTTCTTTGTATCCCTAATATTTAGCATAGTGCCTGCCACAGAGTAGGTCCTAAATAAATGTTACTTACTGACTTTCTACCCTTCCTGATAGCAAAGTAGTTAATATAAAACTGCCCCATGCCCTACCCTCCCAAAGTAAGTTGTTCCATTAATTTAAGCTATTTCTTCCTGGAAATTGAGAATTAAAGAGATTTGATTCTTAATAAAATATGGCATGGTGAAGGATAGTGGTCTTCACTTTTCCAGAGGCTTTGCTCAGCTTATCTCTGTAGAAAGTGCCTAGAGGGCTATTTCTCAGTGAAGAAATGGATTATTATTGATAATGATGATAATTGTGGTTATAGAAAAAGAACCTCTGAAATTTTCAAAATGCTTATTATCCTATGTTATCTCATTTAATCTTCAAAATAACCCTATTTGGTAGGTACTGTTATTATTTCCATTTTATAGATATGGAAGCTGAGACTCGGAGAGGTTAAGTGACTTCATAACTAACAAATGTCTGACTTGAAATTCAAACTTCAGCCTTCCTAACTCCCAGTCCAGGACTTTATCCACTTTGCCATGCCTTAGAATTCTATAATTAGAAAAAGGAGTGGCCAATGTAAGCTCATGAGAGACATTATAGTTTTGTTGTTTCAAAAATTCTATTGCTGGCAATGCTCAAGAATAAAAATAGTTCTCAGATATCTATGTCCGCCATGTGCCAAGCTAGTTCACAGATGGTCAAGTCTGTGCATGTAGCCAGCTCTCTTACCTGTGCCAATGAGAGAATGATTGAATCCATGGATCATAGTTCTTCTCCCCTTCATTTTAGCTATGAATTGTGACCTTTCCCCCCAGAGAACACTTCATTTAACCTCTCCTTCTCTTCAAAATGAAGATGCAATTCTTGCCCTTCCCACCCCAAGGTTCCTTAAAAGGAAAGTTCTTTGTTATTGTTAGGCAGCTAGGTGGTGTATTGGATAGGGTATTGGACTTAAGAGTCGGGGAAAACCTGAGTTTAAATCCTGCCTTGCCCGTTTCCTAGCATTGTGACCCTGATCATGTCCAATCGATCCCTTTCAACCTCAGTTTTATCATTTGTAAAATAGGAGTGATAGTAATGATAGCACTTTCTTTACAGAGCTGTGATGACACTCAAAGGAAATGGTATTTGTAAACACTCTGCAAACCATAAAGCGCTCTAAAACAATTAGCTATTAATATAAACTTTAAATATTATAAAAATGTAAAAGTTGTCAGTTGTCATAAAAGAGAGATTGAACAAATATTAAAGCTAGGAGGAGGGGAAAGTCAAATGGACAGGATGAACATGATAGTTCACAGAGCATAAGATTTGGGGTAACACTGCCAGAAGCGCTATTTGTAGTGTGTGTGTGTGTGTGTGTGTGTGTGTGTGTGTGTGTGTGTGTGTGTGTGTGTAAAACTGAGCAGTCTGATCACTTGGCTTTCTGTTCTGTCCCTTTCCCATGGAGCACAGATGATTTGTTAGCTAGTTGATTCCTAAAGTCACCAACTGAAGAACGCTAATCTCTTTGGGTGATGGTCTCTCTGGCAGTGGAACTGTTTTTTATGTAAATTGAGGTTTCTATAAAACTTTATATAAAAACTGCCCCCCTGCTGTTGTTTTCTAGCAAAATCAACAGCTTGTTCTGTGGCCTGAAGGCTTGGAAACCAAAGCTTTATTGGTCCAAAGGGAGGTGGGGAAGGGGGGAATTCTAGAAGAATGGATTTTTCCATGGATAACAGCTTGCCTGCTTCTGTTCCATATTTGCCAAAAATTCAAACCCAGAGTAGAAGTGACCTGGCTGATTTCACAGGCTGTCAAGCTGGTAGGAAGTGGGTGAACTCTTAAGTTTTAACCAGGACTCACATAAAACAGGATCTTAATTTACAAAGGCAAAACTTCAAATTATGCAGTAAAGTAATTCCATCTGTCACTGGCCAGTTTCCAAACTTATATCTTTTAGTACCTAGTATACAGTTCCAGGCACCCTATGGGAATTCAATAAGTATTAAGAGAATGAATAAACCTTTTTTCTCAGGACACATTCCCTTGTTCTTGGTGTATGTAATATGGCACCGTGCCCAAAAAGATTAGGTAAATTTTCCACAGAATGAAGACAGCCAACACTTCCCGACTAAACAGAGTTCTATATTTCCAGTTCTAAATTGTTGAGAAATTCCTTCTTTTTCTTGCCCCTTTCATGCTAGTATTTTTTTTTATTTGTTTGTCAAATCCACTTTCCTTTTTTAGGTGGCAAAGAGTCTGAGAACATATGTGTTTTTTATGGCCAACAAGCAAATAGGGAATGTTTTTCTCGAAATGTTAAGAATAAAGAAACTGTTGATGTGTGGCCATGGGTGGCTTGAATAAGCTACAGTCTCATTATGTTGGAAAGGGTGTGGGATGGGTTTGGAATCTAAAGTCAGGACTTGATGGACTGCTTGCCAGGCAGCCCCTCCCCTGGGTATGGGCCCAGGAGAGGAAGTTTGTGAAGGTTTACTGTAATTCCCAAACCAAAAAGAAATCCTTGTGCTTCTAACTTGATACCATTATGAGCTATATTTCCTCAGCAGAAACTCAAATATGGCATTGAAGAGAGTCCCACTAATTGGTCTGGAAGCAAATTTAGCCTACTGTAGCTTTAAAAATTCCTGGAATCTATTATAAAACTTTCATGTTTTATAGAAGTCTGTTGTCAGCTAACTGGTGAGACAGCTCTGCTTTTAGATAAAACTGCTCAGTTAGCAGAAATAAACCATTACCCACAAAATTGAATGGCCTTAGTCATTATGCTTGTGACCAACCCCATATCAAAATAACCTCATGAGGAATAGAAAGAAGTATTTACCTCTCAAACCTTGTGGATAAATGTTACAGTAAAATATTCTCATTTTGAATTCTACTTAACTCAGAATTTGTCATCAGTTAAGGACCAAACTGAAATATACCTTTATACCATTTGTGGGACAGGGATTTAATAAATAAATTAGTACAGAAGATTTCAAAGAAAATGTTTGACTTACCAAAGAGACTTGAGTTTTCAATTATTTTAAAACTCATATTGATATATAAACATAATTTATGAATTGCAGATCATTCTTGTCCATTAAAACAGTTCTAAGTATCTCTTTTTGATAACATTTTTTAGTTCTAGGTATTCAATAATATTTAAAAATAATAAAATTGTATTTCCTGAAGAATTATCCTGTACTTAAGATTCTTTGCCCATTCAGACCACATTTTTTAAACCAATTAGTCAATAGCAGTAAGTCAGCTTTCCTTTCAGTCTGGTTCTATACTCTTAGAACCAAAATATCTAGATAATTTTGAGTCTTAGAACTAGATGTGGCTAGAAGGCTTTAAGGATATTCATTTAAATGTAAAGTCTATAAATAAGAAAGTCTTAGACAAAAATAATTAATAATTTTCCAAAAGAATGCATACAGTTTTAGTTTTATCAATTTTTTCTATTCTTTGATTCTTAAGATTAATAATAAAATTAATTCTAGGCTAGTCTTTTAGGCAATTCTGCAGAAAGTAGAGATGCATGCATGAGTATGGATGTATATGGTATTAGACATAGATTGTTGCTGTTTTTTGTCATTGGCTCTCAAAGAGGACCCTGACATCTAGAAGGTGATGCCATGATGTGCATGTGAATTGAATCTAAATGAGGAAGGGCTATGCAAGGTCATCAGCCTCACTTTATTTTCTCGACCCATCTGGGTCCAGTGGCCAGATACAAATCAGGATGACTGGAGATGGCCTTGGATGCAGTGGAAGATTTTGGCCTTTTTAAACCAAGGTCTCTAATAGGTCAGCATACTGGATTTAATCAAATTTACTTTCTAAATAACAGATAATTCTAAAACGATTGAATTGTTAATCTGTGCAATGGGAAAGTTTTCACATGAGATATAGGATTTGCAATTTGTAATTTTATCTGTATGAGGGAGCTCATTGTTCTGTTGGATAATTCTTATTTTTAGAAAGTTACTCTTGACATCCAGACTGAATATGCCTTTTTTACAATTTATATCCGTTGATCTTACTTCTCTTTTCCTGCAGTCAGTCAGAAAGTGTCTATTCCACTTTCCATGGACCAGTGTTCAGATATTTGAATTTGACTATCGTAATCCCACTAAATCTTGTCTTTTTCAGACTAATTGGTCCCATTTGCTTTGATTGGTCCTTATAAGCATGATCATCATCCTGGTGGATAGCCTCAGGAAGCATTCAACCTTTTAGGATCTGTCCTTCAGTGTAACACCTACTAAATAGTAATTTCTTCTCTTTTATCCAGGAACCCTAAGGGTCTTCCCCTCCTAGTTTTACTTTTTTTATTGTTATTAAATGGGTCATCCCTTGACTAACAATTTAAAGAAGCCTACTCATTGAATGAGTATATCTCACTTAACCTGAGAATGTGATAAGACCTTAGCCTGAAAGGGCCAGGGTCTCCCACTGCATCCTGGGCCATTTCCAGTCATCCTAATAAATATCAGATCACTGAACCCAGATGGCTCTGGAGAAGAAAGTGAGGTTGGTGACCTTGCACAGTGCTCCCTCACTCAAATCAAAGTCAACTGCAAGTCATGTCATCTTGATGGCTTGGTCCTCTTTGAGCATGAAGGCTTCCCAACTTTGTGGCAGTTATAAATTTAACAGCCATGACATATATGTTTTATCTAAGGCATTAGTGAAAATGTGACAGTGCCAAGCACTCATACTTGGTGTGTACACTGTAGCAAAAGTGTCAAACATGGGGCCTGATACACTCCTAACAATAGCTCAAATCCAATTAAAATGCAATTAGAAAATATTTAACAAAAAAATACACTTGAACATAGATTATGCAAATCTGTAGTTTTCTAAGCCAATATGCATTCCACAGGGATCCTTGGTGGTCCTTATTTCAGTGTTAGCTTGACTGTACTGTGCCAGAGACCTTCTTCAGAGCAGACATTGAAATAGTAATGACTTTTCTTTGGGTCTGGCTATTCAACAAGTTCTAAATCCAGTGCTTATCACAGTGCCTGGCACACAGTAAGTGCTTAATAAATGTTGATTGATTGATTAAATCCACCTAACTTTTCTTTTACTTAGCCTATATCTTTCTGTCTTTTTCACAAGAATAGTGTGAAAGTATTAAATATTTTGCTAAAATCTAGTTAAATTATTGTTTGTAACATTTCCCTTATCTATCCATCTAATACTCTTACCAAAAAAAGAAAATGTGATTAATCTGGCATGATCTGCTTTTGATAAAGCCATATAGAATATAAGCATATATATATATGTATATATAAAATTTATAATGTTAACTACATTATTGAAGTTAAAAAATAAAGTATGACATGAGTTAAAATTAAGATAATGGTTATTTTTCAGATATAAATATATTTTTAAAATTATTATTGAATCTTCAGTATAAAATTCAGGGAGATTGTCCAAATATTGGTTGGTAGGATTTGTTCATTCATTCAATAAATATTTATTTAGCACTTTCTGTGTGCCAGACACTGGGGACTTAGAAGTAAAAACAAAACTGCCCTGGTAGGAGGATACAATAAAAATGCATTGCAAATTTTAGTGCAAATTTATTTCAGAGGCAGGGGCACTAGCAAGTTTGAGGATCTGGAAAAGCCCTGTGTCAGAGGTTTGGCTTGAGTTCCACTTTGAGGAGAGTTCAGATATGCTAAGGAACAGATACAAGGAGAGCCATTTCTAGGCCTAGGAGAAAGTCAGTGTAATAGCAAGGCGTTAGAAGGTGGAATGTCGTGGTTGAGGGACGCTGAGTAAACCAGTTTGTCTGAAACGTAGAGTGATGTGTGATGGACCCAGAAGGGTGAGTTGGATCTAGATTATGAAGGACTTTGAATATCATCTAGAGGACTTTGTGGTTTATATTAGAGGCAATAGAGAGCCACTAGAATATCTAGGGTACAGGAATGACTTAGATCTGCATCTTAGCAATATTTATTTGGCAGTTTGTGAAGAAGGGATTGGAGGGGAGGGAGGTTTGAGACAGACCAATTAAGATTCCAGATGCAGCAATAAAAATATTTTTCTTAGGGCCAGTTGTTTCCTAGAATATTTCCAACCTAGTTATCCCATTTCTCTACTGCATATGAACTGCACTTTTTAAAATCACTGATGATAACTCATAGGACTAAGGAAGATCTCTCTCGCTTATTTCAGTCAAGCTACCCCTATTGTCACAACAGCTTGACTACTGGAGTTCAGTCCTCATGTAGTTTGCCTGCCATCTCCCTATTAATGTCTACAAAATCATCAATTGCTCTTCATGTACCTATCCTGCTATTTCTGTAAGTCACACAGAAATTAGCCTTTAATACACCATTGTATTCATCAGGCTCTGGAGATTCTCATCATTTAGACAGGAGGATTCAACTATCATTGGTATTGGTGCTATACAGCAAGTTGATACAAGTCAGTCTTATGGTAATTGCATCACTATAATTACTATATCTTTACTTTTTAGAACTTCTTTTATCTTTCTGTTTGCTTAACACTTGGCATAGTACCTGGTTCATATGGGCATTTAATAAATACTTGTTGACTGACTCTATTATCTATTTTTGCATTAGTTGGTTTGTGTACCTATGAGAACGAATATACTGAATGATGGAGACAAGTTACTTTTGGGTCTTGAAGTATGCCTAAAAGGTTACCAGATTCTGTAGATAGACCTAAATAGAAAGCCAAGATAGAGAAAAAAGTTCTATGTATACCAGTATATTTGTAGTGGTAGCCCCAAATTGGAAACTAAGTTGGTATTTTTCTATATAAAAATACTAGAGAAATTTTATTTATCTATAAATATATATGTAATATATATAAATATACAAATCTGTTGGAAAAATAGCTAAACCTATTGTAGTATAGAAATGTAATGAAATATTATTGTGCCATTAGAAATGCTGAAATGGATGATTTCAAAAGAAATTGGAAAGATATACATATATATTATTTATTTATTTTTAGTTTTTAACATTCACTTCCATAAGATTTTGAGTTTTAAATTTTCTCCTCCTCCCTTTCCTCTCCCCTCCCCAAGATGGCATGCAATCTGATATAGGCTCTACTTATACATTCATATTAAATATGTTTTCAAATTAATCATGATGTAAAGAAGAATTAGAACTAATTGGAGGAGCCACAAGAAAAAAGAAACAAAACAAAACAACAGAAGAAAAAGAGAGCAAATAGTATGCTTCCATCTGCATTCAGACTCCAAAGTTATTTCTCTGAATGAGCATAGCATTTTCCATAGTGAGTTTTTGGAAGTTGTCTTAGATCTTTACATTGCTGAGAAGAGCCAAGTGTATCAAAGTTAGTCATCACACAGTGTTGTTACTGTGTACAATGTTCTCCTGATTGTGTTAATTTCACTCAGCATCAATTGATAAAAGTTTTTCCAGGCAGAAGTCTGAAGTCCCCCTGCTCATCATGGAATTGGAAAGATCTTTATGAATTGATGCAGAGTGACGTGATTAGAACTAGAACATTTTATACAATGGTGACATTATAGGAAAATACAATGTAGAAAGACTTTAGAATTCTTGTCAACACAATGAACCATGAGTCCAAAAGAATAAAGATGAAACATGCTACTCTCTTCCTAGAAGTCATTGATCTTAAAATGAAAAAAAGAGACGTACATTTACAGACATGGCTAATTCAGGAATTTGCTTTGCTGGACTACACAGCTATATATTGAGGGGCTTAAAATTTTCTTTTTGCTCAATTGTTAGTGGGGGGAGCAAGGAGAAGAACAGATTAATTTTAAAAATTTGTCACGAAAAATAAAAATAATAGACTATATAAAAACCAAAGAATTTTGACAAGCCAAAGCATTGGATTGAATCTAATAAGATGAAATTCAATTAGAACAAATATAAAATATCATTCTTAGGAAAATTAAAAAATTAACTTCATAGGTACAAGATAAGGGAAGAATGTTTAGAAAGCAGTTGCTCTGAAGAAGATTGGGAAGAGTGTTGTTAGTGGATTATAAGCACAATATGAGCTATCAGTAGCATGTGGGGAGCAAAAAAAGTTAATGGGACCTTGGACTGGATTAAAAGAAGTATAGTTTCCAAGAAAAAGGGCATAGTCCCACTGCACTCTGCCTTTGTTGACCTAATCTTAAGTATTTTCTTCAGTTTTGAATGTTACAGAAAGACAGTGATAAAAAGGAGAATATCCCATGGAGGGCAGCTAGGGCAGTGAAGGACTTTGGGTCCATGTTAGAAGAGGATCAGTGAAGAAATTTAACATGTTTATCCTGGAAAAGAGAAGACTCAAAAGAGACGTGCTCATTGTCTTCAAGTGTTTGAAGAGCTCACAGAGAACAGAAATATTACACTTATTGTATTCGGTTCCAGAGGGCAGAATCAGATGCCATGTGTGGAAAAGGCAGAAGAAAATTTAGGTTTGATGGCAGGAAAACCTTCCTAGCAATTTAAGCTGTTCCAAAATGGAATGGGCTGACCCAAGTGAGGGCAGTTTCCTTATCTTTCAGAGACTAACTGACCACTTGTTCACGTATGGGTTTAATTGATAGTTGCTGAGATTCTTCTAACTCAGACTCTCTGCTTCTGTTCTCTGACTTGCATTGATGCTTCACCAACAGACAAATAATGGTATTCGAAAAATGGGCTGTTTGTTTCAGAGAGAAGCTTGGTGTCATTGAAATAACCATGCACTTCCCCAAAGGCAGTCTGGTCTGCTGCCCTCCCTGGTGTTCTGTGGCGGGTCCAGCTCGCTATCTATTTGTGTTACCTTTCTGTTACTGTGTCCTCACAGACAGGCTCTTTGGGCAGCCCATGCAGTTGTATATTGTAATCTGGACAATAAGCATTCTTCATTCACTTATTTTTTTTCTGAGTACACTGTACTCTTGAATAGTTATGGTTCTCATTAAGGAAACTACAGTATTCTAGGGCGTGATGTATAATTATATCTAAAAATAGGAGAATCCAGAGAATTGCAGTTAGAGTTGACAGAGTATTGGACTTGGCTTCAAGAAGATCTTGATTTGGATTTCTTCTCAGACACTTATTAGTTTTCACCCTAGATTAATCAGTTAATATCTTTGGACTTCAGTTTCTTTACCTACTATAAAATAAAGGAGTTGGACCCGACCTTTAAAGTTTTTTCTAGCTCTAAATCTCTGATCCTGCGATTTCTAGAGACTCACTGTTCTATTTGGGCTATGAACTGGACTTCCCCTGTTAATAGTGCTAAACATCTTATAGGAATATATATACATATATATATATCTTCTCCATAAGATTCTATAAATGAGTTTGTATTCTAAACTGGCATTGCCCTTGGTTACCATATCCCTCAATTTGACAAGGAGATTAAATGTTCACTGGCTCAAGTGGTTTTTCAGCTGTTATGGTCTCTTCATTATGGCAATTATTGGCCACCAGTTAAATTTCTTTAAGAAAAGGTTGTAATCTGTGTCAACATCCATTTTTCCATCTAGTTTCTTTTGGCACCAACAGCTATTTAAATGTTGGAAGAGAAATGTTTTAGTTGCATGCCATTTCATTTCTTATTTCGATCTTTACAAATTAGAAGTCTGACTGTATAAGATTATAGGATCACATAAGATTTGAGAATGACTCCCATTATCAGTAACAGATTTCTTACTGTCTGTTAAAGTATATAACCAGTTGCATTATTTTGTGCTGTCAGTGTTTGACATGGCTAGCATCTGCCAATTCTTTTTTTAAGAAGAAAAGTATTTATGATATGTACACATGAAAGTTTTCCTTAGACTATTATCTGTAGCCTCTCTTGTATTTTGCTACAAAACCAAAGTTTCCAATATATATTTTATGAGTTCCTGACATAACCACTCTTTGCATTGATATTACTGTATTTCAAGGTATATGTTTATATAATTTGGAAAGTCTTCCTGAGTTCTTTGTGGAATTTCTCTGTCTTTTCATCCTCCTCAACATGTGCTGGTACATAAGTTTTAGTTATCTTTCAAAATGTCTTGGTCTTTTGGCAAATATTTATCACGAGTACTGAAATATAAGATGACCGAGTGTCTTGTGAAATTCTTGTTGCCACAATTAAACCATCTCTGCTAAGTCCATCTGTGAGAACTTCTGAGTCATCTTTCCATTTAACAGTAGTATCCTGTTTGTTTTCTGCTTTCATTCACAATGAATGTGAAAGATTAATACAATTAAGTTCTTTCAATAGTGTATCCACTTATTTGTACATGAATCTTACATTTAAAGTACCAAGAGCTAAATGTTTGTAGACATTCTAAAAATTCTTAGTACCTTTTGCCCCCTTTCCTGTAACTTTGTTAATTAATATCACTATAGAAACAAAAGGAAATCACACAGATTGGGGTCCATTTATATTTTTCTTTTTTTATGGATTGCCCCAGCCAAAGAATTCATCTCCAAGTTGCTAGCCTACTTAATGAGCCTCTCCATATTTAGCTACTATATTCCTCCAAAAAGTAGACATAATAGACATTGTCTGTTGCCAGGACTATGCCTAAAGATTTTCCAACTTGCTAGAGATTTTGCACTGTTAGCATAGCCCTGAAGATCCAAAGATGGCCCTTAGGTTGTGAAGCGTCTTTGGAGTGGAATTTTAGAGGAAGTTCTGGACATAAATGATGCTTAGTCCTATGAAATGTTCTGGGCTAGTAGTCAGTAAACAGGTTAGACAGCTATCACTAGTTAGCTTTGTAACATCCATTTATTGTACTATCCCTCCATTTCCTTATCTTTAAAATTAGTTAAATTAAATTTAAATTAGTATTGAAATTGGTTTAAAATTAGTATATGATATTTTCAATTAGAGTGTTGCTAGCATCATTTCATAGATGTAGAAGAAAGTTTATGAAGAATCTGCAAATACTCTTCAAATCTGCAGTACTATTATTTACTACCATGGCTTTCTAATGCAGAGTTTTGTGGAATCTTAAGACTCATTACACTGGTTTTTTTTGCTATTGATTTCCGTTTAAGGAATACTTAAACTTATCTTGGTCACCCCTCATTCCTTTTTCTTGATTCTCAAGTCAAGGCACTTGGGTTCAGTTTCTCAATTTCCTGT
Source organism: Notamacropus eugenii (assembly GCF_028372415.1). NCBI lineage: Eukaryota > Metazoa > Chordata > Mammalia > Diprotodontia > Macropodidae > Notamacropus > Notamacropus eugenii. The sequence goes on along the minus strand of NC_092873.1, from coordinate 184,082,435 downwards.
GCTCCAGTCCCAGTCACTTCAAACCTAGGCTGCTTGCTTGCTCACCACCTGGGCAGCTTTATTACTCACCTGGCTTGGATGCACTGAGAGTCACCAACTCTGTTCCTACCAATAAGTAGAAGGACCAGTAGGTCTTAAACCCTTAACCTACCACTACTGCCTCTGTGCCCTGCAGATCCTATGAACTGTTCTATGACTTACTGACGATGTCCTCCTAAGGATCCCTGGTCCCTGCTGTTTGCCCAGACGCTGCATCCTTAGGACTTCTGGGTCTTTCAATCCACCCTGTACCTAAACTTTCCTTTGTATGATGTTTTATCCTATTTGAATATGAGTTCCTTAAGAGAAGAAACTAGATTGCTTTCTCTGCTCACATCCCCAGCACTCAGCACAATGCCTAGCACAGGGGTGGGAAACCTGTGACCTCGAAGTCACATGTGGCCCTCTTAGTCCTCAAGTGCTGGCCTTTGGCTCCAAACTTCACAGACCAAATCCCCTGCCCCTGCCCCTGCCCTAGCACACAGTAAATGCTTAAATACACTCATTCATCAAATCAAAGCTTTACTATTTACTCTGTGACTTTAGACAAGTTAGCCTATTGGAGCCTCAATTAATTTGAGAGATTGGATTAGAAGAATTCCCAACACCCCTTTTTTAATCTTTCATTGAATCCAATCTCTCCCCTTTAAAAAGTTAAATATTCCAACTTGCTAAGTATCAGTTATTTAGGGGTATAAGTGTCCAGAGAGGAAGGAGAGAAAATTGTTTCACTGTTATCTTTCCATAAAAATTCCTGTATTACAAAGGGGCTAGTGATACGTTTATTTTATTTTTGTGGGTTTTTTTTTTCAAATAAAATGTAGATAAGGTAGCTTTTCTGAATGTCTTTCTGGAGGTACAGAATTTAATATTACATAATTAGTGGACATGCTTTATCTTGGAAACTCTTAAGTTTTCTTTCTTTTTTCCCATAATCAAGTTTAAAGAGGTGGTCTAGGTTTTTAGCTCTTATCTCCCAGTTTGTAAGAGTAACTGTTGTGACTGGTCCTGCTGGGTCATCCATAAAGTACTACTAGATGGATTGCTAAACAATAGAGCTAGCTCCCTACCCCTTCTTCCCCACTGCTGCTCCCAACAGAGGGCCACTCACAAGCCAAACTTTTGCTTTGGCAACCAGCCATGGGATATCAAATTAATTCTCACAAGAGCCAGTTGTTAAAAATGAAAGAATGTGCAAAGATAACCTAGTTCATTAATCCATTTCCTGCCTTGAGAAACTTGCTTCTGTCTCTTTAAACTTTATTCAGGATCAGTTGCCATAAATCCTCCCTGCACCAGGAATATCAATTCACCACAGGTCCCTAATCAACTGATTGGCCACTTGTGATAAGTATATTGAACAACCCTGATCTATACCTAGATATCCTGTGAGGTTGCCCCTCCAACCCCTTTGTTCTATTTACAAGATATCTAAGATGTGAAAGGTGCAACACAGATCTCTGTAAGGTTGTTTTTATTTAGCTGAGCAATTGCTTTTGTACTGCTTAATATATCTTATAATTTTATATGTACAGGAGAGGACCTGTGTGTTGTGGATCTATTTTGAATTAATTGAACCGATTGAACAAATAATTGTTACAATAATAATTTCTGTTAAATTGTCCCATTTGTCCATTCTTCTAGCGTGGTATCGTCACACTTCACATAACCAAATCTATTCAGTTTCTTTCCCCTGCATGTTTGTATCTTTTCCAGGTCACCATTGTTGCGGATGACACCTGTAGATTCTTGTGTTGGTCAAGAGAGAGATTAACTTTTTTTCTGGAATCAGAACCATTTCTTTATGAAATATTTAGATACCTTATTGGGAAGGATATCACAAATAAGTTATACTCCTTGAATGATCCCACATTAAATGATAAGGTAAGTCACTGTATTTCAAAGTTAAAAGATATCTTAGAAGTTCAACCTGTAGTCTTTTGTGTTTTTTCCTTTGTAAACACACACACACACACACACACACACACACTACAGTTTTTTATACATTAAGCTATATAAGTTCCCAAAAGTTCACTGAACATCTATACTGATATCTATAATGGCATAAATTTAACTCTGGGTTTTCAGAACCTGTCAGCTGAAAATAAACTTTGGAAGGACATACCAAGTGGAAATGCTTCAGATATAGACATTGTGATGACCGGTATGTCTATTACATAAGGATCAGCCTGGCTAAGCTCCAAGAGGCTCATTACCAGAAGGTTGGCCACCAAGCAGTGAATGTCTTTGGCCACAGCAACTTATTAAATCATTTGCTAAAGCATAGGATTGCAATCTGCATGGCTGATAGGGGAATACTCACACCAATGAAATCATAGATCTTTGAATTAGTGAAATATGTTCATAAATATTATAAATACTTTGAATCTTTGTGAATGGAATCATTCTTAGATATTTTTTTTAAATCTGTACTAAAGCATTTAAGAAATGACTTTTGTCATTACTTAATAAGGCTGGAAATGTGAGGTTAACATGATAAAGGCTTGTGATTTCCTTCTAAATGAGGACCTCTAAGTTGGAGGGAGGGTGTTTACAAGAAAAAGCCACAGGGAGCAGGAGGGAGGTATTCCAGCGATTTCCCGTATTTCAATTCAGACAGTTTCCAGCCCCATCCACTTTACCATGATGGATATCCATCCACAGGCTTTCTGCCAGAGGGGAGCTTGTCATTATCTTTTTTTTGTCCACACTTATCTTATCGCCATCTGTATAAAGTCTATGTCTAAGCTTGTGATTATTTATTTTCATTGGGAAAAATGTTACCTTAGCAACCAAATCACTAACAGTTCATTTCTGTTGCAGGTATTAGCTGTCATTGAATTACTTCCTTGCTAAACCGTACAGTTGTAAAACCTCTTTAGGCCAATCTGATCTTTAAAAGCAGTCAACCTTTCCATTCACCCTTTAAATATCTTAAAACACAGTTTAAACATGAGGTAGTTTGTATAAAACAGGTGTATGTCATTGTTTCCTCACAGTATTATAAATAGTAATCTCATTTTTCTATTTTTATGAATTTGGGTTTTCACAGACTAGAGTTTCTCATGGTAAAGTACATCAAAATTATATTGAGAATACCATCCCCCTACATATTTTTGCTCTTGTTAAATTGTTTTGGATGAAAGTACATATGACTTTATTTATTTTTTTATAACATCCCTAACAGTTCCCTTGGTTCTGACTTGTCTATTCTTGCATTTTTATTTTGGTCCTGAATATGGGACATGCACTGTAAACTGCCACCAATGATAATAGCATATTGAAGCTAGTATATATTTCATAGCTAAATAGCATTACCAGAAAGTTCATCCATCTCCCAAAGTGAATAGTTTACTTCTAATAACATTTCTTTAAAAACATTAGCAATCAGCCAGCAAGTATCTATTAAGCACCTTCTTGGGCCAGGTGCTGTGATAGGTGCTGGCTAGACAAAGATAAAAGTGATTCTCTCGAGGATTTTAAAATCTAGCTGAGAAAGAGTGTGTGTGTGTGTGTGTGTGTGTGTGTGTGTGTGTGTGTGTGCTATCCCAAAAGTCTTGGTGCAGTTTTAAGATTTAATACAAATTATGTCACAATAAACATTGACATATTTTATTCTTCATTGGGTATTCTTAAAGAATTTGATAAATACTCTACTTAATAGTACATTGAAGAAGTAAGTTTTGTCAGTAATCATTTGGAGACCTGCAAAGGTAAAAGCTTCCCTTAGAAAGACAGTTAAATTATAATGAAGGAGTTGTTTCAGTGTAGGAAGAATCTGAATTTCTACTCAAGAATCTCATTTATTGACCATACACACTGCTTGAAGATACATCCAAAATCTTTGCTTTATAGAATGCCAAAAGATTGGAACGCAAGCCCAGTCTTTGCTCACAGATTTCAGTGATGCAGATGAGAAATAGTATGGCTAGTTCAAGTGATAGTGAAGATGGCCTGCAACATTTCCTCCGCGGGACCTCCACAGCATCCTCTATTCGTAAGTAAACTTAAAAAGTGATGATGTAAATTTATGTCTTGATTTAAAAATGGTTCTCAAAAAAATTCGTTCTCATGGGGAAGACATCTGATATGAGCAAATGTGAATGGAGAGATGACAAACGATGGGTAGTTAACTTCCTCATGCAGAGGTAGTAAGAGAACCACAGAATGTTGCATGCTTGGTCTCTTAATTTTGCAAGTAAATATTGGGTCATTCATAAATAAGGGAAAAATAAGAAAGAAAACCAGAGCTAATTAATTTTTGTGATCCTTATTTTATATACAAGCTTATATTCAAAGTTTTAATACATTGAACCACTTACATAAAACCAGCATATTTATCCATATATTCACTGGGACCTAATTTGATGACTAGTCTCTGTTACTTTGTTTAGACCTTTGAAGTACAACCTAGTACAGTTCTAATTCTCCACTAAGAGCTATGGTAATGAAGACAGCTGGATATTTGTATCTTGGCTGTTTGTTTCCTAGTGTGAGCAGCCAGGTGTGAGCAGCTGGCTTGGAAGCTTAATATCCCTGAAGATGAGAGTGGGAGTGGGAGAAATTAACAGCTTTCGTGAATGACACCTTTCAGACTACTCTAGCTGCTGATGCTACAAGACAATAATTTACCCAGGGAAGACTCATCTGTGTCTAAGATAGCTAAAAGGCGATTAATGAACGCTAACAACATAAATATATATTGAAGATCAAAAGCTAAATTATCATTCCTTGCCTTCTGGACTAACACTACTACTACTGCTACTACTACTACTACTACTACTACTACTACTACTACTACTACTGCTGCTGCTGCTACTACTACGACCATCACCACTATGACCACCACCACCACCACCACCACTGTTTCTACTGCTGCTACTGCATATTGAAGACTATTCAACAAATCCAAGGGAAAACATAAAATCTGTGGATTTCCTACACTTGCATATACTAAGTGACTTCTATTGATGCTTTAGATTGGATTTTAAACTTCCATTAACTTTAAGTAACAAAGGACTTTATCTCCCAAACCTAAATGTCTGTGTGTTTGAATGTGTTTGAATGTGTTTTAATCTTATTTAATTTATATGTTATAGATAAATTAGGTCAAAGATTCTGGTTATTAATGCATTCAGGAGGAAAAAAGTGATTTCCAAGGCACATACAGACCTTCAAAGAGTCATTTAGGCATGGACAGTAATTGTTGATGACCAAAAAATTATATAGTTTCTATTTCACCTCAGATACAAAATAGTGAGTTGTCTTTAGGTTTCTTCCAGTATAATTTTCAAAGGAGTTAACTGATTTTGACTAAATTTAGAACACTTTCTAACGTATGAAGATAGACCTTCCATTCTATTTGAGACTGTCTACTGTCTTGAAGTGATAGGGTAGCAAGCAGAATGTTTTAGATGGGCCTATGTGTTCAAAAGTTTTGTGGAGTTCATTGAAATTTTCTGTATGGATAGAAGTTACAAAGGTATATGGTTGAACTGAGTGAGGTCTACAGTTCATACCACTACAAAGGTAGCTGTGAAGTCAAAAATTAAGATCCATGTGATTGACCTGTTTCCCTATTGAATAAATTGTTATGCAATAATTATTATTCCATATTTTCCTTGATTAATTAATTTAATTAATTCCTTGATTAATTAATTTAATTAATTTAATTAGCACTGGATATATACCAAAAGCAGGCCTCATAGTATATATCGTTATTTATATATTATTTTTGTTGACATATGATCTTTTATTGTAAGAAATTTTTAATAAGGTAAAATAAAAATATAAAGAAAATGGTTTCAGTTCATTGGTTCATTTCCCTGTACAATATCTTTTCTCCTGGGAACAGTCACATATGTAACAGAGATTAAATGGACTTTACTTGGTTCTCATTTCTTTTGTACCTTTCTAACAAAAAATAGTACAGGATGTTTTTTGGAATATGTGAAATTCTACATATGGACAGGCATAACACAATAAAACCTATAGATATGATCTAGCCCAGATTGTCCGAGACCGCATCAACCACATAAATCTAGAAGTCCTTCAAACCTACTTTACATTGCTTTGAAGGAAAGTCTTTGAATCAGGAATAAGGTTGGGTTTCTTACCCTGTTCAGTCTCCAAGCCAGTCTTTTGGACATCCAGCTGGTCCAGAACCCTTCTTGGCTGCTCTTTGTTAAATGGCTCAGGCTCTCAGGTCTAGTACTGTTCATCTGGGACTGGCCCCTTTATTCCATTTTATTTCCTCTAATAGCCTCCTGGGGCATTGATAATAGTGGTATTTAATCTGAATACTGCCTTGCCTATGGCCACTTTTGAAAAAAGCAGCGTCTCCTAAAAGTAAAGCAGCTGGAAAAAAAAAAATGACTAGGAAGGCTTTCCCGTCAGCAGCAGTAATCTGCAGGGTAGCTGAGGGGTGGAATTATCTTCTATATTTCTCAACCTGGATGGTGATGGTGATAATAGCTAGCTTGGAGATAGTGGTCAAAGGTTTGCAAAGCACTTCACACATACTGCTTTGATCCTCACAAAAACTCTGTGAGATAGTTTTTTTATTTTTATTATTAATTTATCAACTCAATAATATAATAAATTATTTATTTTTATTATTAATTTAATTATTATTTTATTTTTACTATTGATCCCTTATGTTATTGTTATTTTTTTTAATTATTAGCCCCATTTGGAGCTGGGGGAGGTAAAGTGATTTGCTCAGGGTCACACAGCTCATAAGTGTTGGAAACACAGGAATTCCAGGCTCTGAGTTCTTCCATCATTCTATTCACTGTACTGTCTAGCTGCCTGCTCATGGACAATTATAGGTTTGAACATTCCTCTCTCCCCCCGCCCAAAGAACTGTTGGTAAGTATATCTTCCCTACCTTGGATCTGACTTCTATGTTTTCCCCCTTCATCTTCTTGACTGTCACATTCACAGCTGTGCGGCACTCAGGGATTCCCTGCCTGTACATTTTTGCATCTCCTCTGTTTTAAGTCTAAGGTCCCTGATGCAGATTCTTTGAAATAAAACACTACAAAATAAACTCTTTGCAGGTAGTGTGTACTGGACTTTTCTGACAGTCCTTGACTTTATTTTTTAAATTTCTTGGCCTCTTCCCCTGCTTAATGGGATACTAGTATTTGAGTACTGAGAAACTGAAGCAGATCAGCACATTAATATTAAATGTGAGTTGTTTCATTCTCTTTAAGAGGATTTTTAAGAACTGATCCAGGCCTGGATTTGAATCTTGTTTGTATTTTAGGTCTCAGAGACTCAGTGGAGCCTGAATATAGTTTTCTCTTTTCCCTTTGAAACTCTCTTCTGTATAGCCTCTGCTTTTGCATATTTGGAGGTCATTTTTTTAATATTAAATTTCGTCCATATTACCAATTATGTTGCCTAATACTGGAAACACACAGACACACACACACTCACACACATATAACGTGACTTGATAAAGTTGCCTTCAACAAATTTTAGCTGAAGAAAAATCATTTAATTCTTCCTTGTTTGGGAGGGAGGAGGAAAGATGGTTTTATTTGCTTTTGCTTTTATCTTCATCAGAACCACCTGGGATTTAATTGATGGAAAGAACTTTAGTGATGAAACAACTGCTTCTGCAGTTTATAGTTTTAGAAAATTGTCCCTGAGAAACTGAATGGTTAATTTACTTGTTCAGCTAGTATGTCAGAGATAGAACTCAAAACCAGGTCTTCCTGATTTCAAGGCCAGTTCTCTCTCCGCTACACCTTGATTCTTCCTTGTCCTTTAAAAAGGGTACATAGTAATATGATGGAAAGAGTAAAAAATTTTCTGGGATGTAGTTTTGTAGTTCCTGTGTGACCGTAGACAAGTCACTTAATCTATGAAATGAAGAAGTTAGTTTGTCTTGATGGCCTCCAAAGTCCTTCTTTACTCCAACCTATGATCTTATGAATACTCAACCGTATGTAATCAAATGTGTTTATCTCATACCCAAAGATGGCAAACTTTGTGTCTGTAGAATCTGAAGATATCTGAAGAGTTAAGTGTTTAGTGTGAAGGAGGAATTCCAGAAAAAAAATCTGTTCATTGGAGAAACAGAAAATTCATACCTTTTGAGATTTTCTAGAGTAACTTTTTTGGTTGAGAAAAAGGGGTGAACCTATTTCTTAAATAAGGAATAACTTTAAGATACAAAAATAGAATTTGTTGGACCAAGCCAAATTTGTTTTTTGTGTGAATAGTAACATTCAGAATTCATTCATTTGGATGTGGGAATATTGGAAAAGAAGGAAAAATAAAACATGGCTTTGAAGTTACAAGCCTGAATCGATGTGATGCCACTTTCCTTCTTGCCAAATCTTATCATTTCCAACTTCATATCTTTCATATACATGCCCTTCTCTTCCCACATACAGCCATTAATTCACAGACCCTTATCATCTCTACTCAGACTATTGCAATAGCCTCTAATTGTTCTCTCTGCTGCCACTCCATCCATGCTCCATTTGGCTTCCAAAGTGATTTTTCAGAAGTATAGAGCAGACCATGTCTCTCTCTATGCTCACTGAGATTCGGTAACTCCCTATTATTTCCAGGATCAAATACAAACTCCTCTTTTTGGTATTTAAATCTCTCTGTAACATGATCCTATCTTATCTTTCCAGTTTTTACACTTTACTACCCTGCTCGCAATCTTAAGATATATCTGCAGTGCCTTACTTGCTCTTTCTCACACACATTAAATCATCTCCCATCTCTTTGCATTTGTGCTGTTTCTCCCTCTCCCTCACCTCCCATGACTGTAATGCCCTACCCCCCCTCATCTCTGCTTCTTAGTTTACCTGGATTTCTTCAAAGCTCAGTTCATTCCATCTTCTGTACAAGGTTTTTCCTGGTCATCCTGGCTACTAGCACCTATCCCTTTGAGATCACCTTACATCAACTCCCAGTGCATCCTGGGTCATCTCCAGTCATCTTGATCACTGGTCACTGGTTTCAGATGGCTCTGGAGGACAAGTGAGGTTGGTGACCTTTCACAGCCCTCTCTCACTCAAAACAAAGTCAAGTGCAAGTCAGGTCATCATTTCTCTGATAGCATGGTCTTGTTTGGCAATGAAGGATGAACACACACACACATCAACTCTGTATATGTCTTATATTAATATATCTAGATATTTACATCTTCCCCCAATTAAAATGTGTACCCCTTGAGCACAGGGACTGTTGCTATGCTTGTGTCCCCAGTCCTTAGCACAGTACCTAGCACATAGGAAGTGTTTTAAGAAATGTTTGTTGACTAGCTGACGGGGAAAAGTTAGCAGGAAAGGGGTGGTTTCTTTCTTTTTTCTTTTCTTCTCTTTTCTTTTTTTTTGGGGTGTATGTGGGAAAAAGAAGTCAAAGAGGGAGAAATAACTGATTCAGTTTGGGTCTTGTTGAGTTTGAGGTACCACCAATATATACAGGTAATGTGGAACAGGCACTTGAAAATTCAAAATTAGGGCTCAGGAACAGTTTGGGCTATAGATAAGGATTTGTCAATCATCTGCGTAGAGGTGCAATGGAAGCCATGAGATTGGGTAAGATATCCATGATTGAGAGGCAGCTTGGTTGAGTGAAAATGACACTGGATTCGAAATAAACGAATTAGGAGTTGAATTCTGGTTCTCTGTGTGATAGGTAACATCCTTAAATGAGGAGATCAAATCAGATGACTTCCAAGGTACCTATCAATTTTAAATCAGTGATCCTAGGAACTATTTATTCAATGCTTATTTTGTGAACAGAGTTTCATGTGAGTGGAAAGAGGCTATTAACTACTGCACCTGGGTTATATAACTAGTTCAGTCATGGACAGATGTCCAGCTCTATCTGCAATCACTGGGTCTACATCTTCACCCTTCATTTGTAGTGTAGGCTCTGGAGCTGTCCTTCCAAACACTGCTTATACTCCCCAGCTGGGCCCCAGAGGGTGTCTGCTATGTCTTCATTCAGGGTTCTATGGTAACCCTAAGGGTTTGGGTGTCATAAAGTAGTTTTCTTCTTTAAAATTTATTTTATTTTTAGTTTATGGAACAAGCATTTCCATAACAGTACAAAGCAAAAGATGATTGAACATGAAACTGCAAATCTACTATGTGCAACTCGTTATTTATTTTTAAATATACAACAGAATTATTGTGTAAATTTCTTTTTTTTCCTTTTTTCTTCCTTTCCCCATGCCCTTGCCTAGAGATGGTCACCAGTAGACACAAACCACACACACATACACATGTGTGTATGTATGTATATCTATACACACATACATATATAAAACACATGTATACATATCTATACATATATGTGTGTGCATATATATGTATACACACACATATGCACATATATGTAAAAATATTCTGCACATATTTCTATTATTTCTTTGTCTGGATGCAGATAGCATCTTTCTTTATATAGTCTTTATAGTTAATTTGGGTATTTATAATAGTAAAAATAACTTATTCACTCAAAGTCATCCTTACAATAACATTGCTGTTACTATATACAATGTTGCCTTGGTTCTGCTAATTTTGCTTTTCATTATTTCATGCAAGTCTTTCCATGCTTGCCCAAGATCACTGAGTTTATCATTCTTATAGCACAATAGCATTCCATCACAATCATATATCACAACTTTTCTACCATTCCCTAATTGATGAGGTGTCTTCCTAATACTGTATCTCATCCAGTATTCTCTTAACTGTGTTGTCAGTTGCTACTCATTAGTGAGCCAACTTTAACTAGCTTTTAGAAAGGGCTATTTGTTGAGGTGCTTATAGTAAGAGCAGTTGTTATAATATATTCCCTTCCTCCTCTCCCCCTCTTATAAAATCTATGAATTGGTGTCACCTAAGTAGATATAGAACCCAGAGGAAAGTGGAATCAAATGAAAAGAGCACACGTAGTAAAATGGAAACTCACAACTCCTGAATGTCCTTTTGCTGGAGTTCTCAAGGTGCTACAATGAGTTATAGTGGATCTTTTCTGCAAGGTTCCTTGTAGAACTTTCAGTCTGCCTTTACTTATCATATCCAGCTTGTTCTTGGCTCCCAGTGTAGACCAACCATTTGTCTGGGTATGCTAGTCTTAATAAGAAGTTCAAAATCTTCTAGACTCTTTGAAGTTCACAAGATCCTCCTCCAGTTAAAAGAATGGCTGGAGTGGGGTGGATAAAACATTTCCCCTCCCTTCTCAAAGTAATTTCCTTGCAAGGGCTTGGCATGAGACTTTCACCACTCTGCTACCAGGTACTTGGATGACTCCACACTATATAACTCTTACAGGGACTCCTCCCCTACAAGTCCAAGAAATTAATTGAAATGCCTTTGATTGATTCTATGTGGATATCTAGGACTTGTTCACACCTGGTTCACACTTCTGATTGAATTCATTGATATATTCTCTTATCTCATAAAGGTATCAGAATAAGTAGGGTGAGGTTATTGACAGATTGACTTAATAGAACACCCCCTCCCCCCATCCCTATTCATTCCTCAGCCTTTTGTAGTCAGGTTTTCATCCACCCCATTCTAATGAAACCGATTGCTTCAAGGTCACAGATGACCTCTTAATTGCCATATCCAATGTGCTTTTGTCCTGCCAAACCTCATCTTGGTTTATCTCTTTGCAGTATTTAGCTCTTTTCATTCCCTTTCCTTATGGATACTCTTCTCCTTCCATGTCCACTTTGACTTTCTTGATTTCTCTCTGTCTCTGTGTCTCTGTCTCTGTGTCTCTGTTTCTGTATGTGTATATTTTGCTGTTACTGTGTACAATCTCTTTGTTCTGCTCATTTTACTCCTCTTTATTTTGTGCAAGTCTTTCCATGCTTGTCTAAGATCACTGAGCTGATCATTTCTTATATCACAATAGTATTCCATCACAATCATATACCACAACTTGTTCAGCAATTCCCCAGTTGATGGGAAGCCTTTCTAATGCTCTGTCTCTGCGTACATCTGTCAGTCTATCTTTGTTCCATCAGACCACTCCTTCATGTTCTTTTCTGACTCCTTGTCTTCCTCTTTCCAAACATGGATATCTGCCCTTAACCCTTTCCTCTTCTCTTCTTTGGGGATCTAATTTACTTCCATGGCTCAAAAGATAATCACTGTGTAGGTGAGATGATCCCCAAATCTGTATCTTCAACCAGGGTCTCTTTCCTGAGCTCCAATTCCATGTCTTCTCCACATTCATTCCCCTCCACCACCCCAAACTGCCCCTGCTTCCAACTTCCCATTTCTGTGATCAACACTGCTGTTCTCCCTGTTACCCAGACTTGAAACTTCAAAGTTGATTAAACTTTTCTTCACACCCTTGCTCAAATATAACCAATTGTCAAATGCTGTCAATTTTATCTCCACAATCTCACATCTCACATCACCCCTTTCTTCTACTCTTATTCTACAATTCTTGTTCAGCCTCTCATCAGTTTTCAACTGTATTATGGTAATTTCTTGTTATGCCCCTCCACTTCATCCTTCACTCAACAATCAAGTCAGTTCTCTTAATATATAGATCTGACCTTGGGCAAATCACTAACCTCTCTGGATCTCTTATCTAGAAAACAAAATTCCAACTCAGTCTTGAGTTATTAAGATATTATATAAGTTATATGAGTTATTATATAAGTCAAATATTAAGACCAACTACAATGGACATTTCCAGGTTTATTTCAAAGGACTCTCATACACTAGCCATTTCAGCAAAACTCTATCACTCCTGATCTTGTGCCATACTCTGACTTTTTTTCTTTCAAATAGATTCAAATGATCTTCTATGAAGAGACAATGCTGTCTCTCCTCTCTCTCACTTCTGAAATTCTCTTTCTTCAGGATCTAGATCTAGGTAACACATCCTTCATGGAATCTTGCTTGATTCCTTGACTGTAGGAGCTGAAAATGATACCACCCTCATTTTTCTAGATCACTTTGGATCTGTCTTTTGCTTTTCATACCTTCTACATTCTATCGTGTTTATTTCTGTACATATTGTATCTCCGCCTTCACCACCATCCCAGATTTGATTGCAAATTTCTTGACTGGTTTTGTTGGTTTTGAATCCCTAGCACCTTGCTCTTAATAAATGGTTAATAGATATTTTTTGAGATTAAGCAAATTGAATTACATGAAATCACTTAAGTCCCTTAAACTTTCTGTAGTTTTCTGAACTATAAAATCACATGGGCGAAGGGGATAGGAAGTGGGTGAAGATGAAGATAAGGATGATATTAGAGTATATTGTTAAAGCATGTTAGCCTCCTTAGATAGAAAGGGTTTTGTAAGGAGACAATACCTTTTATAATTCCAGATTTCCTCACTGAAGCTACATATGTTTATTTGAACGAATTTAGGAGTATTCATTTGGATATCTATCATCCATATTTTGGGCTCTCGTTCTTCCATCTGCAGTCCCTGATACTGTATTTTTACCAGTTTTACTATATTGGGTGCATTATTTTTGAAGCATGGGCCTATTCCCAAGGCTCCTGAATCCCACTATTGGAAGTTACCAACTTGCTGGCCAAGTCTACCACAAACTCATTTCGTTAAATCTCAACTAGACTCTCAGTGCCACACAATTATCTTTTTGGACTTTTCTAATTGATTTATCAGTCTCCCCACAGTGGTGCCCCCATGCTCTGTCAGGAAATGACTTTGTCTCCTACTTTACTGAGAAAATCAAGGCTATCTTTCAAGAGTTCCCTCCTTTCCCCTTTCCTGTACCTCAAAAACCCTCTATATCTCTGCCTGTCAAACTCTTCACTCCACTCTCTGAGGAAAAGATGATTCTTCTTGCCAAGGCGAACACTCTGTTTTTATCCTTGAGCTCCTCTCCTTTCTCCTCCAGAAGCTTTTCTCATTAACTATTCTCTGCTCCCTTCTATATTCAATCTTTTCCTTCCTACCGGTTCTTTCTCTGCTACATAGAAATCTGTGCAAGTTTCCCTCATCCTTAAAAAAACCTTCACGTGACCGGGAGAGAATTGTCAGTAGTGGTTACCTCCACTCCTTGCCAACCATTTCACAGTCACTCATAATCTGAATTCTGACCCCATCGTTAGGCTGAAACTGCTTCATCAGAGCTTATCCATAACCTCTTAGCAGCTAAATATAATGGCCTTTTTCTCAGTTCTCATTTTCCTTGTCCTCTATGGAGTTTTTTATATTGTTTACCACCCCTTCCTCGTGGTTATTCTATCTTTCTTAGGTGAAACTACTATTTTCTGGTTCTCCCATATATCCAAAACTTCAATATTCTTTGTTACATCATATAGCTCCTGCCCCAGTGTGGATGCATTCCCCCAAGGCTCTGTCCTGAGCCTAATTACAGATTTAGAACCGGAAGAGACCTAAGTAGTCATCTAGTCCAATGCTGTAATGTTATATATGTGGAAAGAGGGACCCCAAGAGGTGATATAACTTGCCCAAGGTTTCATTAGTAGCGAGCTGTAGAGTCAGAATTTGGATCAGAGTCCTCTCTGTATCCAATATTCTTTACACTGCTTCTTACCCAATTGATTTGGTAAATTCCATTGCTGACACCTGAAACAGTCAGATTTGCTTGTTCACATTGAACCTTAGCCAGTTCTTCAGGCTAATGTTGACTTTTAACTCGTTGTTGAAAATTACCTGATTCTTTCTATGTTTACATCCCACTTCCAATCTCTCTTGTCTCCAGTCTCATCCAAAATTTCTAAGGAACATATATGTTTGTGTCACTCTCTAGCTCAAAAAACTTCATTGACTCCCTCTTGTCTTTCGAATAAGATACAACATCCTCAGTACGGACTGAGAAATCTCCAAAATATGTCTCCAACATACCTTTCCAACTTTATTTCACATTATTCCCTCCACACCTTCCCAATGTTTTACCAAATTGAATTATTATTAGCTCCTCCCGGAATTGAGCATTCTGTCTCCTAAATGCATGCCTTAGAACAGCAAGTCTTAGAATTCACTTCTACTCTTCTTTTCAAAATTCTCATCTTCCTTCGAGGCTCAGTTTGTCTGCCATCTCCTTCTTGAAGACTATGTGATCCCCTGTTAACTATCTCTCTCTCTTCTCAAAGTACCTTTTGTTTACTTATCTGGGCACATGACAGATTTCTTCAGTAGACTGCAAACTCCTTCCAAGCAAGGAATATTTCATTTTTGTCTTTGCATCTCCCAGGGCTTTGCACGTGATGATAGGTTTTTAGTATGTGCTGAACTGAATTCAATTTCATGTTTTTTTATCATATTATTGGGTAAGGAACCATACAAATAGAAGGCAGCCATGGTGTCGTGGTAAAGACATGTAGGTTCTAGTCCTGGCTTTAACTCCTATTAGTTGTGTAGTTATCTCATGAAGTTGTGTGTAAGAAAAATATAGAAAAAGTATATAAATGTGAGTTCTTATTGAGTGGTTAGTTGCTGGAAAAGATGAGAAAAAGGTAGATCTTTTAATGGATTTGGGGAAAGATTTTGAATGAATTATTTAAAATATACTGAAGCTTTCTGGTATTTGCAGCTGAACCTCAAGTAGAAACTAGGCTTGGAGTCAGGAACACCTGAGTTCAAATTCTGACTCAGACACTTATTAGCTATGTGATCTTGAACAAGTCACCTAGCCTCTTTCAGTCTATTTCCTCATCTGTTCAATGAGGATAATAATAGTGCCTACTTCATAGGTAGGTGAGGAGAATTAAATGAGATAATATATGCAAAGCATCTTAGAAACCTGAAAGGACTGTATAATTTTAGCTATTATTATTATCATTATCACTATTTATCACCCCCTATGTTCTCAGTCTGGGCCACTAGAAAATGGAGGTATTCAACTCTCACCATTCTAGTGATCAGAGAGAAAAGAGATTGCCAAGGCAATCTCATCACTGACAAGTGGTGAACAGCAGTGGTGTTGTCATGGTAACCAAGAGATATTTTATATTTTTCTTGAAAGCCTCAGACCTCCATTTTTTAGTTGATCTGGGCTAAATAACTTCAGGTAGATTTTTTTTATCTTGATGCATACTCTTCAGCAATCAGTTGGGCTTAAGCTTTTAAAGGTTTTATTATGAAAGCATGCTGTTTTTTTCTTTAGTTTTTCAGGCTTTATTGTCTTTCTTTTAGGGCCCTCTGGAATAGAAATCAGAAAATTACTTTCCAAGAGGCAGGAGAAATTACCTCCCCCCCTCCTTCAAGGTTCATAGTTGTTATTATTTATTGTGGTTGTTGCCGAGACAGGGTCCTTGGCCATCAGAGTGGTCTCATTTCACCAGGTTATCTGTATTTGCTTTTCTTCTGTCAGAGGGGCTGTGCGTTAGCTGCTCACTCACATGGTCTGTGTGTGCCTATGGGGGCTCCTTTTGTATTTCTGCTAAAGTACCCTCCCTATCAGAAAAGGCAAGCATAGTCTGATGCTTGCCTGAGCGTCTGCTCGTTCTGCTGCTATGAATTTAGTACAGTTAGCTGAAAAGAAACAAAAAGGAAAATAGTCTTCCTTTTAATGCTAACTCATTAAAGGATATTTCCAAATACAGTTTCCAATCAGGCAAATTAATTTAATTTATGAAATATGAAGCAGAATCTTTTATAGTATTAATGTCACAGGGGCAGAGCTGACTCAGTTACAGGCTAAGCATGTTATATCAGGAGATATACCCCTTTCTTAGAGGACATGATTTGATCTGGGTTGTGTTCAGATCTATTGATGATCTGGTATATGATTCTCTTATCAATTTTAAAAATCTTGGACCTTCTCTATGGGATTGTGAAAAGGGGTACTGGTTTGAGAGAGAGAGAGGACATATGTCCAAATCTTAGTCTTGCCATGGGTTACCTGTGTGACAGTGGACAAATCACTTTGACCTCTCTGGGCCTCCTGTTTCCCCATTTTTAAAATGAAAGAATTGGGCTAGATGACTCCATTCCAGCTCTAAGTCTATGATCTTGTGATTTGCTGACCAAATTAGCCTGCCTTGACAATTCAGACAGATGTCTTTAAGGTCCAGGGTATGTCTATTTACCCTAGGACAGGGCGCAGTAATCACACATCTAATTTTAACACGGGTATTTCCAGCAAACCAGAAGCAATTTCAAAATGAAATGATCCACCTAAATCAATAACCTATTTCAAGAATTTTCACATCGTTTCTAGTTTCACAGAACTTCACCAACTAGAAGTGGATGATTTAGGATAGGGCAAGTAGGATGTTGGAAAGTGGTCTGAGCATTAAAGCTAGCCTTGAAACCATGTTCTGCTTCCTCATACCAAAGTGCCTGCATACCTGATGGCCACAGCAAGTCTCTCACCCACCCCGTTGCCACTCTGGGATTTCCCTTTGTCTCTCTTTGTCTCCCTTTCCCCCCTTCACTAGTTTCTAGAAACACCTCTCTGTTTCTTTAACACCCATGCTTCTCTTATACCAAAGGTGGTCCAGAGTGGCACTTTTTAATCTGCTGTTCTAAGTCAAGAAGTGTTCATATTGGGGTAAGAGAAACAAACCTCTTAACTGCTCCTTTCCCCTTTCCTTAATCTCGCTGATTTTTTTTAAGGCAGCTGGGATTTGGATTTGGAATCAGGAAGAAGTGTGTTTCAAATTATACCTCAGAAATTTATTAGCTGTGTGATCCTGGACAAGTCACTTATCCTCTATTAATCTCAGGTTCCTCACCTGTAAAATCAATCTATCAAATTAGATAATACATGTAATGCAAGTGCATATCTTGAAGTGCTATATACTTGACAGCTACTATTACAGTTGTTCCCAAGAATGCTCTTAAAAGATCTACCTATGCTGCCTACACCATCCTGGTCTCATTCCCCTACCTGCTACTGGACCCAACCTTGCTTTCCAACTAATGGCCTTTGCCCTATTCCCAGCTAAAGTGAGGAAATGAGAAGGGAGGCCAGCTGGGTTTTCTTTTAAAATGTAGATAAATTTTAGCCCTTTCTGGACAAAGACCCGACAATAGCACCTACGTGTGATCGTGTTTCCCTGTCTGGTCAAAGGGGAAAACTTGGAGTGGACTTAAAAAGGAACCTTTTGATCCTCTGTCTGGTTCCCTTTTGTTACTAGCAGTAAAAACCCTTAGAAAACCTCGGGAGGGCTGCATTCCATTCCAGTGGAGGGCCAAGGGAGAACAGATACCCTCTAGTCAGAAGCACCAGCAGCCAAGGGAATTCCTGGGGTCCATGGGAACTGCAAAAGAGAGGGGGTGGGTGACCGCACCAGCAAGGACTGTTTACAATGGCAGGAGGCACCACAGCTACATACCTCTGACATCCTGAAGAGCCTGGAGATGGAAAGGTAAGGGAAAGGGAGCCCTTAGCCTCACTTCAGTTGTAAAGTATGGGTTCTGGGTATCCAGAGTTGGAACTCTGAACATATTTTGCCATAGAGACAATACTAAACCAGGTGGCCTTTCCTAGTCTCTCTCTCTAAGGTTATTCCCGCTAAGGCTACTTTTTTGCCAATGTGTATGTGTGTGTGTGTGTGTGTGTGTGTGTGTGTGTGTGTATACACATATATGTGTATACAGATGTGTTATATGTATGTCTGTATCACATGTATCTATTTATAGGTTCTATCCTCCATTTGAATATAACCTCCTTGAAGAGAGGGACTATTTTTTGCCTTTGTAATCACAGGGTTTAGCACGGTACTTGGCACAAGGTACGTGGTTAATACATGTTTACTGACTGATTGAAACCAGGTGGTTAGAGCTTGTCTTACTAAGAATATTAAATGTGCTTTAGGTATTTGTTCTACCAGTGGACCAGTGGTAGCATTCCTGTGAATACTTCCTCCAGCAACTCAGATCATCCACATTGCCTTACACATAGCAAGTGCTGTAGTAGGAAGAAATCAGACTCATCCCTGCCTTCTCAACCTGCGTGAGAATTTCCATAAATCCTCCACATCAGATCTAATCTAGTAACTAACCATTAACGCTGTTCTTTAAAGTTTGCAAGATGTTTAACTTACATCTCATTTGACCCTTGTAGCTGCTATACAAAGGAGGTAGTAAGTGATATTACCCAATATTTCATGGATGCCAGCGTAACTGCTATCTCTCTCTCTCTGTCTCTCTCTCTCTCTGTCTCTCTGTCACTCTCTCTGTCTCTCTCTGTCTCTCTCTGTGTCTGTCTGTCTCTCTCTCTCTCTGTCTCTCTCTCTCTGTCTCACTGTCTCTCTCTGTCTCTGTCTCTCTGTCACTCTGTCTCTGTCTCTCTCTGTCACTGTCTTTCTCTATCTTTGTCTCTCTGTCTCACTGTCTCTCTGTCTCTCTCTTTGTCTCTCTGTTTCTCTTTGTCTCTGTCTCTCTGTGTCTCACTGTGTCTCTCTCTTTGTCTCTCTTTCTCTCTTTGTCTCTCTGTCTCTCTCTGTCACTCTGTCTCTTTCTGTCTCTCTCTCCCTCTCTCTCTCTGTCTCTCTGTCACTCTCTCTCTCTCTCTGTCTCTCTCTGTCACTGTCTCTCTCTGTCGTTGTCTCTCTGTCTCACTGTCTCCCTCTGTCTCTCTGTCTCTTTGTCTCTCTGTTTCTCTTTCTTTCTGTCTCTCTGTGTCTCACTGTGTCTCTCTCTTTGTCTCTCTTTCTCTCTTTGTCTCTCTGTCTCTCTCTGTCACTCTGTCTCTTTCTGTCTCTCTTTCTCTCTCTCTCTCATGACTGCCTCGTGTTTTCCAGTATTATACTTAAATCTGGGAGGGACCTGAGAGGGCATCTCGTCTAACACCCTCTTTTTACAGATGAGCATTCCGGAGCCAGGAAAGGTCAGGTAGCTTGCTGAAGGTCACAGAGACACTGGAAACTAAGATTTGAAGCAGGAGCCACAGACTCTATCACTCCTTCCACTATGGCAGGTCCCCTTAACATTCTTAAAGATGCTTTTGCGCCACTTATTAAATCGAAGTCACGGGTGGCCACGTTGCCTCTTTACGCTGTGCACCCTTCGATTCTCCTCTGGATCTCTTGCAATGCTGCTAATTCTGAGGTTGTGACATTCTGTGATTTCTAGACTTAGAGCATCTTTGGGAGAATATCCACATTAAAAGGAGACTTTTTTCTGATAGCAAGCAGTTTAGGGTTATTTAATACCTTGTGAAGTTTCCCAAATGCAAATCGATCCTAAATTCTGTTGAAATCTGGGCTGAGGTCATATCCACTGGTATACAATACTTGTACAGGATATATGTACTTACAGACCAAGCCACTGAGCTTTGCATTTCTTTTGTATAATAGGCTTTTGTGAGTGGACTGATTCATATTGCCTCATTTCTTTGGAAAATTGTGTTCTAAATCTACTTAGAAAGGGACTTTGGAATGTAACCAGTTCCCAGGTTAGGTGTAGAATTTTTGAGAGTGGTTTATTTTTATGACCAAGTAAAGTGTTGTAAATGGCAGTAATAAGTAGAACACAAAGTTAATAAAAATGGATGCTTCACGATAGGCCTGTAACTTATGACAATAGATTGTCAAATGAACAGGCTATAAAGTTGAAATGAAGTCATTTGGAAGTAGATCTTTACTTATGAGAAAGTTGTAGACCTTAAAACAAACAAAACTTTATTGATATTTTAAGCTTTTATTTTGTCTTTTGCTCTGAAAAATATTGCATAGGTCATTAAAAATAGAAATTCGTTAGACATGCTAAAGAGAAAACATTCTGTACTTCCTCAAGATATTCTTGAAAACATAGCAAGGGTTGGAGCTTATTTTATATTATTTATTATTACTAAAGACCTCTAATACACTGGACATTCTTGTGTAGCAGAAAGGAGAGGGTAACTAAGTGGCACAGTGGATAGACCATCAGGCTGGAGTCAGGAAGACCTGAGTTCAAATTTAGCCTCAGACACTGAAGAGCTATGTGACCCTGGGCAAGTCACTTAACCTTGTTTGCTTCAATTTCCTTAATCCTAAAATGAGCTGAGCACCAAAAAAAGTAAAATGGCAAAAAAGAAATCTTTTTGTTAATGAACTCTAAATTAAATAGACATCAGGAAAAGAATCAATGCCCTCAGCATAGTGCAGAGATCTGTAATGTCAGGTAAATTTTTGTCATAACCAGAGGACAGCTTATGGGAGCGTATTTGATAATTAGCCTGAAAATAAAAGAAGGGAACACAAATGGAGAAAGTTCTTCTTCCCTTGGCCAACAACCTCTTATGTCTCTTCCTTTGTGAAATTCATCAGAGTTGAATATCTATGCCTAAAGAAAGATTATGTCATTCTAAAGTGCCTACTTCAAGTATTTCCCTTGAAAAACTAAACACCTTGGAAATGGTTTGCATATATATATATATATGTGTGTGTGTGTGTGTGTGTGTGTGCATACACACACACACATATATGTATACACACACATCTTTATCAATACTGTCATGTCCCACAGTAATAGCTAGCCTAATTTCAGTTTTCTGCATTATGCAAAATGCAGGTCATTGGCATCTCTTAAAGCATGGTTCAGAAGCCCATTCACAGTAGTTGATTTCCCAGTACTAGCAGAAGAACTCCAGTAGCTCCTGTGAAATTTGGTAGGATTCCCCAAGTTATGTACGGTCAGCTGTGGAAGGACCTGTCAATGGTACCACCTGGTAACAGCTAGTCTAGAATCCATTTTGTTTTTTTAATGAAAGATAGTTACTAGATATCTCATGTTTCCCCTTTAAACCAATCCTTCCCCAAATTCCAAATCATCCTGAAGAAATCTCAGTGGTTTCAAGATCAATCTGACCACTAAGAAACTTTCTAGAATGGATCAAATGTCCCAGAATGGTCTCTGAATTGCATTTCACTTTTTTGAGGGGAGGGACTAAAAATAAATGGGATGGTGCTATTTTTGCATTTTTGCATTGAATTTTCAGTGGATAGCTATAGAATGTCCTTCCCTACACACACACACACACATACACACACGTGCGCACATGCACATGCACACATGCACACACACACATGCACACACACAGATAATTAGGAAAAATATAAATACTGAGGCAAATATCTAAGCACCCTAAGACTTTTAGCCAGTTTTCCTTTCTTTAAGATACATCATGCATAGATATTTGTACTATTTCGGAAACATACAAGGATTATAGGAAAGTGGTTAATTGTTACTATAGGAGTCACTTAATTCAAACTATTCTTTATTGCTTAAATTCAACTGATTAGTTTGCATTGTCATTTGGCTATTCTAGTTTTGAGGGAAGTTAGGTGGTGCCATAGTGGATAGAAGGCTCAGCATCTTCCTGAGTTTCAATCTGGTCTCTGACATTAGTTCTGGGACCACGGGCAAGTCACTTCATCCTTTTTGTCTCAGTTGCATGCTCTGTAAATGAGCTGGAAAAGGAAATGTCGACCTACTACAGTATCTTTGCAAAGAAAACCACAAATGGAGCCAGAAAAAGTCAGACATAACTGAAATGACCTAACACAACAACGCATCCTACTTTCTCCATGTGCCAAATAAGTGGCAAGAAAATGGAATGATAAATCTATTCTTTCTGGGCAATTTCCTGAGAGAAAGCATCTTGCAACATTGAAAAAAAACAATTAGTTCTCAAGCCAGAGGGTTTGAGTTCAAGTCTGCCTATAGACTTGTCATAGGCATGTCAGGTAAATTCTCTGAGCTTGTTTGCATGTCTATACAGTGAGAGGGTTAGACTAATGACCTCTGTCATTCTGTGATCTTAAGACCTCTAATCCCACCAGGCAGAATTAGGATACAACTTTGTTGACAGGTTTATCCATAAATAGACGGCAGTGTATATATGTCCATTTCCATCTTAGATGTATTCTAATTATGTTACCCTGGGAGAATCACTTCATTTTGCTGTCTCGGTTTTCTCATGTATAAATGGGATAGCACCTATTTTCACATAGTTGTTGTAAGTATCAAATCAGATGTTTATAAAACATTTACCAACCTTGAAATATTGTATTTTCTAATTGTAAGTTATCTTTTTTAAAATATAGTAGGAAGAGGGTAGAATAAGCATTGTGTATAGAATACCTACTAATGACTGGTACTATGCAAAGTGCTTTTATTATGATTTTACAAATCCTATCACATTTGATCTTCACAACAACCCTGTAAGGTAAATGCTATCATGATAATAGCTAACATTTATGTAACTTTTATTGTGTACCCATTGTTTTACAATTATTATTTCATTTATGAATCTCACGATAAGGTATTGTTACTATCCTCATTTTACAGGTAAGGAAACTGAAACAAACAGAGATTAAGTGACTTACCCAGGTTATACAACCAATGAGTAAGTATCTAAGGCAGGATTTGAACCGAGGTCTTCTTGATTGTAGACTCAACGGTCTATCCACTGTGCTGTCAAACAACCCCTTTCTGCCTTTCTGTCTAGCCACCCATCTTACATTCCAAGAACATCTATCCTATCCTTTTCTCATTATAATTTTGATATAAAGGTGCCAGATAAAGAGCCCATAAAAACTGATTTGGGGCAGCTTGGTGGTGCAGTGGATAGAGCACCAGTCCTGGAGTCAGGAGGACCTGAGTTCAAATCTAGCCTTGCTAGCCATGTGACCTTGGGCAAATCACTTAACCTCAATTGCCTTGACTCATCCCCTCCAAAAAAAAGAATATAATACAGGCTCTTAAAAAAAAACTCTGATTTATGAGTGACATGATATAGTGAAAAGAGTCACAGCTTTGGAGTCAGAAAACTTGGATCTGAATCCTAGCCTTTCTACTTATTATCTGTGTAACTGTGGGTAAATTATTTCACATCCCTGTGTCACAATTACATCCTCTGTAAAGTAGGTGTGGGAAAAGTGGGGCATATGCTCTAAGAAGTCCCTTCCTGCTCTAAATCTCATGATGTTAAATTCCCTCCCTCCCCCATCCCATCCAATATCATCATCCACAATGAATTACTGGTTTCATTATTTCACTAACACAAGATTTCTTCCCATGAAACTAGCTTGGGTTGTAGGAAAGAGTTGTGGTATTAACTGGAATCTATTTAGAGAACTAGGTCTATAAAACTTGGGGGTTGGACTAACAGTGCTGGAATTATTTTTCTTAAAGTTGAATTTGTCAGGGGACATCAGAGTATATTAAATTTTCAGTGACAGGCACAGTGACTGACCCTTGACTGTCACAGATGGTAAAGAGAATCAATTTAGTCCCCTGGCACTGTCTGTTGGAAATGTACATAGTTACATAACTGTGCTCAGATCACATTTATCTAAGTTCTCTTAATGGCAAAGAGAACTATAATTACCTGTTTACAACAAATGCCATAGCTTCAAGGTTTAGAAATGTACTTATAGAAAAAAATTTTAATCCTCCCTATTTAAGGAAAATGTGGGGCTTTTTTCCCCCTTCAGTGACATTACTGTCATTTCTAGTTATTGTTTTCTAATGCTTGATGTATGCTATCAATAATGTTCTATTCTGATGCCTCATCAGAGTGAGGAGTGACCTTGAGTGTTTTTAGAAGCTATGCCAGCAGAACCCAAAACCTGGTAGCTTCTTTCCAAACTGGAAAGATTTCAGGCATGGGTTTGACGATCAATTATATGTCTCTTTTCTAGAGATTCATGTATATTTAAAAAGGTTCATTACTTAATTGTATGCATCAAAGAAGGTTTGAGGTGGAGTTTTTAAGAGACAACTCCTAAAAAATATCTAAATTTTCCGTTTGGGAGAATTGAGAGGATGGGTTATAATTTACTTTGGTAGAGGCAATTTCTACACCAGTGAAGTTACAGGTCATTGAAATAATAAAAAATCATCGTTTTTGCTTGATGAGTTTATCCTACATTACCTGGTCATCATTGGGCCTCAAGTGCACAGGCAAAGATAGGTAGAAAATTAAAACTAAGATAATCTTCACTATTGAAAATGTGGAAAAAAACAGAGCTCTGACACAAATTTGACAGAAACAAATTTATTAATTACATATTGTTATGCTGAGACAGAGGACCAAAGTGCAGTTTATTCTTTCTTTTTGGAATTTTCTGTGCCTCAAGTCAGAGACTTGCAACTTATAGCGTTTGGGACCTCAACGTTAAATTCCACAGAAAGATTAAAGCAAAGGTAAACTTCATTCTGGAAGGTTGATTTAAAAGAAGACCTATAGAAATGTCTACTTTGAAAGTTATACATCTGGCTACATAGGAAAAACCAAGGTCAAGTCCAAGGTGGATCAAAAAGGTCACTTCCCTTGATTTAGTCCAGGACAAAACTACCTGCTTTAGTCAACAAAAGGACAATCCTCCTGAAACTCCTCTCTCAAAGGATTCCCCCCACTTCAAATTAGGGGTGTATTCAAAGGTGTGTTCAAGAGACGCTTCTCTTCAGTGAGTTAAAGATATTTCTTCTAGTTTGGTCACCACAGACAAGATAAAAGCTTTTCAGTTTTCTAGGAGGTTCTTCCTTGAACTTGATTGTTTTCTATTACAGAAACTTGATTAGGTCTTTGATAAGGAAGAAACTAGCATATTTTTATTGGTGTTTTGAAGAAGTACAAATAAGGTTTTCGGTTCAAGTGAGCCTAAGGACTTTAGACAAGGCTGTTATTTTAATATTCTATCTTAATGTTTCAGAATGCAAAAAGAAACCTTAGTGCTATATGTTTCCATAAAAAGAAAGCAAAATTTTAAATCCAAATTATTCAGATTGTTTACTCCATTACAATCCATCCAATAATTGTAGGTTCCTTGCAGATGTGGATTATATTTTTACTAATTTTATCAAATGATAACTATTCACTCCTAGAACATCCTATATATACTCATTGTTCACAGAGCATAAAATCATTTCTGTCAAAATAGCCACTATTCTAAGTTCTTCTGCTTAAAATAAGAAAATAACTCTGTAGCCTTTTAATTACCTTTGAATAATAATGGTATGGTCTAATTTGGGATTAGCAGAACCATATGTAAAATACAGTATTAATTAGAAGATTTAAAATTTTTTTAAATGGAAAGTCAAGGATTTAAAAACACTGAAGTTGGGGCAGCTGGGTAGTACAGTGGATGGAACACCAGCCCTGGAGACAGGGGGGCCGAGTTTAAATCCAGCCTCAGACCAGATACTTGACACTTACTAGCTGTATGCCCCTGGGCAAGTCACTCAACCCCAACTGTCTTGCTTAAAAAAAACCAAAAAAACAAAAAAAAAACAGTGCAGTTAAAGGACCTTGGAGCTGAAATGGACTTTAGAGATCCTAGGCCAACTTTCGTATGTGGGAAATTGAGACCGAGTTCTTTGTTTTTTCCATTTCTCCATTGTCTTTCATATCAGTCAGGATTTTTTTTTTAGTCTCTGAGGAAGTGAGTAACAGATTCAGAAGCAATCAAAGGTTTAAAGTGTTTCCAAAGAGTAATTACTGTCAGGCTCACATCCTTGGCATAGAGACCAGAAGTAATTTTTTAAAATATACAATATCTTTATTTTTCAGTTCTTAACATTCACTTCCACAAGAATTTGAATTCAAAATTTTCTCCCCATCTCTCCTCACCCTCCACCCCAGGACAGCATGCACCCTATCCACTCCTTCCTCCAGTCTGTCCTCCCATCTATTATCCACCCTTCTTCCATCCCCCTTTCCCTCTATTTTCCTATAGGGCAAAATAGATTTCTATGCTCCATTGACTGTATAGCTTAAATTCCAGTTGCATGCTAAAACAATTTTTAACATTCATTCTTAAATCTTTGAGCTCCATACTCTCTCCCTCCCTCCCTCCCCACCCTCATTGAGAAAACAAGCAATTCAGTACAGGTCATACATGTGTAACAATGCAAAGCACTTCCTTAATAATTATGTTGTAAAAGACTAACCACTGTCCTATCCTGCCCTTCATTTATTCCATTCTCTCCCTTGACCTGTCCTCCCACAAAAGTGTTTGCTTCTGATTATCCCTTTCCCTAATTTGCTGTCCCTTTTACTATCATCCCTCTCCTATCCCCTTCCCCCTTGCCTTTCTGCAGGGTAAAACAGATTTCCATATCCAACTGAGTGTATGTTATTTCTTCCTTAAGCCAAGTCCCATGAGAGTAAGGCTCAGTTATTTCCTTTCATCTCCCTCCTCTTCCCCTCCATTGTAGAAACTCTTTCTTCCCTCTTGTTTGTGAGATAATTTGCTATAATCTACCTCTCTCTTTCTCTTACTCCTAGTACATTCCATTCAACAGTAAATTATATTTTTTTAGGTATTCTCCCTTCATATTCAGCTCACCCTGTGCCCTCTGTCTATGTATATGTGTGTATATATTTATACACACACATACATATATGTACATATACATACCTACACATATATAATATATACATACATACATACCCATACACACTTACATATATATATTTCCTCTAACTACCCTAACACTGAAAGAGGTCTCATGAGTTGCAAATAACATCTTTCCATGTAGGAATGTAAACAGTTCAACTTTAATGGGTTCTTTAAGGCTTTTCTTTCCTGATTACCTTTTCATATTTCTCTTGATTCTTGTATTTGAAAGTCAAATTTTCTATTCAGCTTGGTTCTTTTCAACAAGAATGCTTAGAAGTCCTCCATTTCATTGAAAGTCCATTTTTTCCCCTGAAGAAGTTTACTCAGTTTTGCTGGGTAGGTGATTCTTGGTTTTAATCTTCTCTCCTTTGACCTCGGGAATATCATATTCCAAGTCCCTTGATCCCTTAGTGTAGAAGTTGCTAAATCCTGTGTTACTCTGATTGTATTTCCACAATACTTGAGTTGTTTCTTTCTAGTTCCTTGTAATATTTTCTCCTTGATCTGGGAACCATGGAATTTGGCTACAATATTCCTAGGAATTTTCCTTTTGGGATCTCTTTCAGGAGGTGAGCAGTGAATTCTTTCCCTTTCTGTTTTATTCTTTGGTTCTAGAATATCAGGGCAGTTTTCCTTGATAATTTCTTGGAAGGTGATGCCTAGGCTCTTTTTTTGATCATGGTTTTCAGGTAGTCCAATAATTTTTAAATTGTCTCTCCTGGATCTATTTTCCAGGTCAGTCATTTTTCCAATCAGATATTTCACATTGTCTTCTATTTTTTCATTCTTTTGGTTTTGTCTTGTAATTTCTTGGTTTCTCATAAAGTCATTAGCTTCCATCTGCTCCATTCTAATTTTCAAAGAACTATTTTCTTCAGTGAGCTTTTGAACCTCCTTTTCCATTTGGCCCATTCTGCTTTTTAAAGCATTCCTCTCCTCATTGGCTTTTTGGACCTCTTCTGTCTTTTGGGTTAAACTATTATTTATTTATTTATTTTAAGTTTTCAACATTCATTTCCACAAAATTTTGAGTTGCAAATTTTCTCCCCATCTCTCCCCTCCCCCCACCCCAAAACACCTTGCTTTCTGATTGCCCCTTCCACCAATGTACCCTCCCTTCTAACACCCCTCCCTTCCCTTATCCCCATCTTCTCTTTTCTCCTGTAGGGCAAGGTAAATTTCTATACCCCATTACCTGTATTTCTTATTTCCCAGCTGTATGCAAAAACAGTTCTCAACATTTGTTCCTAAAACTTTGCGTCCCAACTTCTCTTCCTACTTCCCTCCCCACTCATCCCCACTGAGAAGGCAAGCAATTCAATACAGGCTGTATATGTGTAGTTTTGTAAATGACTTCCCTAATAGTCATGTTATGTAAAACTGACTATATTTCCCTCCATCCTATCCTTCCCCCCATTTCTTCTACTCTCTCTTTTGACCTTGTCCCTCCCCAAGAGTGTTTACTTCTAATTGTTCCCTCCTTCAATTTGCCCTCCCTTCTATCATCCCCCCACCTCACTTATCAAGTTCTACCCTACTTTCCTATAGTATAAGATACATTTTCATACCAAATGAGTGTGCATATTATTCTTTCCTTGAGCTAAATGTGATGACAGTAAGCTTCACTTTTTCCCTCTCACCTTCCCCTTTTCCCCCTCCATTGGAAAAGCTTTTTCTTGCCTCTTTTATGAGAGATAATTTGCTTCATTCCATTTCTCCCTTTCTCCTCCCAATATATTCCTCTCTCACCTCTTAATTTTATTTTTTAGAGATGATCTCTTCCTATTCAACTCACCTTGTACTCTCTGTCTCTCTCTCTCTCTCTCTCTGTCTCTCTCTCTATATGTATGTGTGTGTGTGTGTGTGTGTATGTGTGTGTATAATCCCTGCAACTACCCAGATACTGAGAAAAATTTCAAGAATTACAAATATTATCTTTCCATGTAGGAATGTAAACAGTTCAACTTTAGTAAAACCCTTGTGATTTCTCTTTCTTGTTTACCTTTTCATACTTCTCTTGATTATTGTGTTTGAAAGTCAAATTTTCTTTTCAGATCTGGTCTTTTCATCAAGAATGCTGGAAAGTCCTCTATTTCATTGAATGATCATTTTTCCCCTGAAGTATGATATTCAGTTTTGCTGTGTAGACGATAATCCTAGTTCCTTTGACTTCTGGAATATCATATTCCAAGCCCTTCAAATCTTTAATGTAGAAGAAGCTGCTAGGCCTTGTGTTATCTCATTCTGCAGTACTTGAATTGTTTCTTTCTAGCTGCTTGCAATATTTTCTCATTGACCTGGGAATCATGGAATTTGGCCACAATATTCCTAGAAGTTTCTCTTTTTGGATCTCTTTCAGGAGGTGATCAGTGAATTCTCTTAATATTTATTTTGCCCTCTGGTTCTAGAATATCAGGGCAGTTTTCCTTGATAATTTCACGAAAGATGATGTCTAGGCTCTTTTTTGATCATGGCTTTCAAGTAGTCCCATAATTTTTAAATTCTCTCTCCTGGATCTATTTTCCAGATCAGTTGTTTTTCCAATGAGATATTTCACACTATCTTCCATTTTTTCATTCTTTTGGTTTTGCTTTATAATTTCTTAGTTTCTCATAAAATCATTAGCTTCCATCAGTTCCATTCTAATTTTTAAAGAACTATTTTCTTCAGTAAACTTTTGAACTTCCTTTTCCATTTGGCTAATTCTTCTTTTGAAAGCATTCTTCTCCTCATTGGCTTTTTGGACCTCTTTTGCCAATTGAGTTAACCTATTTTTAAAGGTGTTATTTTTTTGGGTCTCCTTTAGCAAGCTGTTGACTCACTTTTCATGATTTTCTTGCATCACTCTCATTTCTCTTCCCAATTATTCCTCCACCTCTCTTACATGATTTTCAAAATCCTTTTTGAGTTCTTCCATGGCCTGAGCCCATTGCATATTTGTTTTGAATGTTTGGGAAGCAGAAGCCTTGACTTTTATGTCCTCCCCTGATGGTAAGCATTGTTCTTCCTCTTCTCAAAGGATGGGAAAAAATACCTATTCACCAAGAAAGTAACCTTCTATAGTCTTTTTTCCCTTTTTTTGGGCATTTTCCCAATCAGTTACTTGACTTTTAGGTTCTTTGTCAAGAGAAGGGTATACTCTGGGGACCTGTAAGTTCTCAGTTCCTCCAAGGTGGCACCATCAAGGAAGAAGAGTTTATTCCTCTCCTGACCTGAGCTCTGGTCTTGGAGCAACCACAAGCACTCTTTTCTTCCCAGGATTTGAGAGCAGGATTCCCTTTCCAGAGCCTCAGCCAGCTCTACCATGCCAGTGCTTCTCCTCACCCCATGACTGCTGCTGATGACTGAGACCCAGATTAGCTGCTCAATTCCCCCAGGGTGTTTAGGCTGAGGGCTCCAAAAATGAATGCTGCTGCTGCAGTGGCTGCTTCTGCCCCAGGACTGGGGCCAGATTGCATTCCCTTCTTGCCCAGGTGAAACAGCTTTCTTACTGACCTTTGAAGCTGTTTTTGGCCTTTGTGGTTAGTGAAATCTGGGAACCACAGATGCTACCCATGACCCCATGCCCTGAAGCCTCCTCCAGTCCTATCCATACAGTGCTGCATGGTTGAACCTGGGCTGTGCTCTGCTCTGAGCCTGGTGCTTCCTGTCCACTTTCCAGGCTTTCTTGGGTTGGAAATCTCTTTCACTCTGTTGTTTTGTGGCTTCTGTTGCTCTAGAATTTGATTAGAGTTATTTTTTACAGGTATTTTATGGACTATGGGGGGGAGAGCTAGAGCAGGTCCATCTTTCTACTCCATCATCTTGGCTCCACCCCTCAGAAGTAATTTTTTAAAAACTTCTAGGTAGTATCTTTGATTGCTACCGCTATTGCCATGAAATTTCTCTCCATTCCTAAAATCCTCTTCTTTAGACAATTAATTCTACAAAAAAAGTATTTTACAATTATGTCAAAATAGATGTTTGCTCCTAAAATTCAATATGTGAGTCTCACATATTTGTCTCTCTGCATTTTCTAATTTTTGTTTCTCTGGCAACATCACTGTACCATTCTTCTTCCATGTTGATGAAAATGCAATTAGTTTAATAGAAACATGGCCAGTATCCTTCATGCTGACACCACAAAGCAGGCACTCCATATCAAGTTTGCAGGCTCAGAACAACGTAGTGTGGTCCAACAATTCTTACAATGGAGTGCCAGTTTCTTGAAGACTAGACCATTTCATGTATTTGGAATCCTAAGCACCTAGCTCAGGACCTTGCCTAATAAATGCTGGTTGAATTGAATTGACTCTCAGAATAGTTTAGTGACTAGAACCCCAGAGTGAGAAACTTGATTTCAATATTGCTTGTTTTCCTTTTGACAAATCATGTAAACTCTATGAGCTTCATATTTTCATCTCTAAAAGGAGACTATCTGACATGATCTGCAAAATTTCTTCCAGTTCTAAATACCATGATACTATTTATTTCAGAATATCAGGTTGTGACCACCTTATGTGGAGATTGAATTGGTCTGTCTTCCTCTCCATCAACTGAAATATAAATGGCCCTTTTTGAAAGAGCAGAATTTTTAGTGGCAACCTTAAATTCAGCCTTTCTGCTATGAATTCTTGGTTGTTCTCTTAAGGAACCTTATGTTTACAAGACAACTACTCTTCTATTTTTTCCCTCACCCCCTATACTATTTAAGCTAAACTATATAAGCTTAAAGAAGCTTTCAAAAGCCTGTGAAGTTTTTAATTACTTACTGAGTTGGTTGGCCAAATGGTTGAACATAATCAAAATAATCACATTTTCAAAGGAATTTTTTAAATGCCATCAAAGTTTCCAGGGCATAAAAGTATCAAGGCATTTCATTCTGTGGTTTACTATTCATGGTACAATGAGAAAGTTTTTCTTCCTTCTCAGTGTTTTGCCCATTTGAGGACTAAAATCTGTTTGCTAGTGATAATATTTAAAAGACTACCTACCTCGCTTATTTTCTAGCACCTGAAATTCTATATTTAGGCTCATACTTAAGGTTTCTTGTCCTCTGTTAACATGGAAACATCTCCTAGTGTAGTAACTATGAAGTCTTATCAGTCATTTGTACATTAACATGAATCAGTTTAGCTTTCCTTTTCTTGTGAGAAATTTTTGATAGGTTTAAAGGGTGGATACTTAGTGCTTGGAATCATAGAAGGAAGGATGAAGAAGGGGGAGGTTAGTGATCATGGGATCACAGATATAAGCTTAGAAGGAAACTTATAAATCATCTTATCTAACCCCCTTCATTTTACAAATGAGGAAATTGAGACTCAGAGAGGCTTAATTACCTGAGGTAATACAGTATTGAGTAATAATAAATCCTCTGCCCCCAAATTTATTATTCTTTCTATCACCTAGGGCCAGTCTGGTTACAGAATCACTTCCTTAATTAATTTTTCTTTCTTTTTTTCTTTTATTTGAGTCTTCTCATACAAAATGACTAATACGGAAATGTTTTACATAATTACTCGTGTAACCTATATCTTATTGCTTACCTCTGCGGTGTGGGGGGAAGAGGAATAGATAGAGAATATCTATATAGAGATAGATAGAAGGAGGGAAGGATAGAATTGAGAACTCAAAACTTTAAATAAAAACGTGAAAAATTTGGAAAAAAAAAACTCCTAGGAATTAGATAAATTCTGTGGTTTCTTCCAACTCTAAATTCTATTAAATCTGCAGCTAGATGGCGCAATGGACGGAGTGCTGGGCAAGGAGTCAAGAAGACTCTTCTTCCTGAGTTCCTATCTGGCCTCAAACACTTGTTAGCATTGTGACCCGGGGTAAGTTGCTTAACCCCATTTGCTTCAGTTTCTTCATCTATAAAATAAGCCAAAGATGGAAATGGCAAACCACTCCAGTATCCTTACCAAGAAAACCCCAACTGGGGTCATGAAGAGTCAGACAAAACTGAAAAATGACAGAACAGACTAGTCCGACCTTCATTTTGCAAATAAGAAGGACTGAGGTCTAGAGATTTGAGATAACGCCCAAATTTACACAAATCGTCTGAAAAAGAGCATTCTCCTTGGCTGTTATCAGCAGGGTCCATTGGATTTATTTCTTTTGGATAAAAATCTTAAGAAAAAAGTTCCTTATTCATAATTAATGTAAAAAAGAAGGAAAAGAGGAGGAAAGGTAATCATCCCTCAATGCATTGTTTTCGAATAATTGTTAGCTGCACTCTTTCTTGGAGCATTTTTTCTCTTTATATTCCAAGCATATAGTACAATACTTTGTGCATAATAGGCACTTAATAGATGTTTTCTGGTTGACTTGAATGAATTGAATTGATGGGAGAAGAGAAGGAACCATTGAAAACAAAGAACAAAGGCCTTCAACATTTTTCTGAGTGAAATTCCCAATTATGACAAAATGAAAAAAACAACAAATAGCAGAGTGAATGAATATATTAATGATATGTAGTAGATATTCAAGAAATATTTCTTGAATGAATTTCAGTATTCTTGTCATAATATAAGCAATGTGTACTGGTAAATGTTTAACAACCAGCTCTCTGCGGGAGCGAAAGGGGGGATAATTTAATCTACATTATTTCCATTACTTTCTTAAATCGAGACAATGAACACAACAATAGATCAAGCTCTGATATGTAGTGTTGCCAATTTGTGATGTGTAAATGCTCACACAATCGAAAACTGTTAGGAGCTAGATCAAATCACACATCCTGACTATTGGTGCCTTCAAGCAATTTTCATCATCCCTCCTGCTCCCCACCCTTCCCAGGGTTCACTGTACCCAGGCCTGACTTTGGGCAGACACAATGATGAAGTAGCAAAGGGAGCTAGCTATCTCCCAGAGAGGCATCCTTTGCTCCAATCCTACGTTGCTTCCCATTACCTTTTGCAGTACCCCTTGCAAGTCACAGGCTGCAAATTGAGACCTGAATTTTCAGGGAATTCAGCTTGAGTGTATTGCATGTAAAATCCAGTGTTTCCAATAGTTTCAAATACCCACACCCAGGAGATAAAACCTCTATCAAATATTCCCTTCTATCAACACTATAAATGGCCCTTTTTGAAAGAGCAGAATTTTTTAGTAGCAACCTTAAATGCAACCTTTCTACTATGACTTTTGGGTTGCTCTCTTAAGGAAACTCCATGTTTAAAAGGCAACTAACTACTCTTCTATTTCTTCCCCCACCTGCTCTACACCTTCCACCTGCATTCTGATAGATTCATACAGATCCTATGAGCTATTTCCAGGAACATTCTTTTCTGTAACAAAGAATATAAAACCATTTCAGCATGATCATTAACAAGGGTCAAAGGTAATAGTTTGAGCACCTTCAATTAATGAGGAAACAAGCCAGTAAGACGAAAGTGCAAATTTTAGAAAAAATATATATATATGTTTCTACAGAAGGTGCTAAAGCTTTTCCCTTTCTAATTAATTTGAATAAATAAATCTAAGAAACATATAAGTTTAAAGAAGATTTCAAAGGCCTGTGAAGGTTTTAATTACTTACTGAATTGGTTGGCCAGATGGCTTAACATAATCAAAATAATAACATTTTCAAAGAAATTTTTAAAATGTCGTCAAAGTTTCCAGGATGTAGAAGTATCAAGGCATTTCATTTCGTGGTTTACAAAATCATATATATTTTAAGCATATTGCTTGAGGGGAGGGGAAAGGTTCCTTGACAAACTTTATAGAGTAATGTTCTATTTAGTTTAAGGTGAGACTTTAGTGATTTCACCTTCCTGGAACAAGCCTCAAAACCAGAAGAAGATAAGACTGAAACAGATGTCAAAGTTTATATAGTAAAGCATAGGTGAGTCTTTCAGGGCCCCTTACTCAGAACCTGTTTACTCTATCTTTACATACAATTTCAACAAGCTATGTGGGAAGGAAGACTGTTATTGTTCAGTCATTTTCAGTTATGTCTGACTCTTTGTGACACTATTTGGAATTTTCTTGGCAGAGATATTGGAGTGGTTTGCCATTTCCTTCTCCAGCTCATTTTACGGATGAGGAAACTGAGGCAAACAGAGTTAAGTGACTTTCCCAGGGTCATACAGTATAATGTTAATGGGAGTCAAAGCTCCTCTTGACCCATTAAGGCTTCACTTGGAGCCCATTGAGGGAAGTTTGCTTAGGGGAGGCTTGTTTGCTTGAAGGTTTTCATACCTTTTGTTAAGTAGGCACTGAGGTACTGAGTTGTGATACCTTCTCACTCTATACATATTCTAGGATTAGCATTTTGCTTTGGGGCTCACTTATTGGAAAAATGTTTTTGTGATTTGGCCAGACCAGACACTAGGTAGCCATTAAGGAGCCTTCCTAGGTTTGAAAACCCACATGTTGGTGTTTCTCTCTCTGGTAACTATGTATGTATGTATGTAACGGTCAAACAGTTGAATCTGTCTGTTGATCTGTGATGTATGTATTGCTTATGGTCATACAGTTAGAAGCCCTGTCTGTTGGTCTTTATGTTATTTTCTCTGTTTGTAACTTCTGCTTGTAATTTCTATTTGGATTTTCTCTGAAGTTTAGGGTGATGACTTTTTGCCCCGAACTAAGTGAATAATATGTGTGTTTGATTAAAGTAAGATGGTTGACCCCTTTAAAGTTGCTTTCCTTTAAGAAAATCAGGTCCAAGAACCTGTACTAATAGGTCATTCTGGACATTCTTGCTGTTACACACAGCTAATAACTGTCAGAAGTTTAATTTGAACTCAGATTCTCCTGACTCTCGACCTTGCTTTCTATCCACTGTGCTGCCTAGGTGCCCCCATAGAAGACTAAAAGGTGATTGCCACTGTCCATCAGAGAAATAGCTGTGATTCTGGTTGATAGAAGCAAAAGTACCATAAAACAGCAAAGTTGGAGCAACAAAAACTATAAATCTGAATTTGATACTAAGTCATAGACCACTGGAGTCATTTAGTGTAGACAGATAGTTCTGCCCTCTTTAACAACCTTGAGGGTATACAGATCCCTATGATATCTTACAAGATGTGTTGTTGGTGTGTGTGTGTGTGTGTATGTGTGTATGTGTGTGTGTTTGGTTTGTCCTTTGTTCTCAAAGAGAACTATGACATCAAGAAGGTGATGCCGTGACTTTCAAGTGAATTGGATTTAAGTGAGACAGGGCTGTACCAAGTCCTAGCCTTACTTTTTGCTCTGGAGCCATCTGGGTCCAGTGGCCAGATGTATCTGGTATTCAGAATGATTATTCTGAGCCATGAGGAAAAAATTAAATTATGTTCAATATGCTCTATTTAAGAAGTTAGGGAAGTATTTCTGTTCTTTAGAAAAAGTGTGAATGTTGAAGAGCCTTCCTGAGGGTATTGGATAAATGTGTTGTTTGGATATTTACTAATGAGGTGCTCAACTTCCTGGTGACCAATCTCCAAGAGCATAAGCTCTGTTTCACCACCAGCCCCTCCTTCTAACAACATTAGTTTGCACCTTCTGGGCAAAGTCCTGATGAGTTATAAAAGTTAGTGGGAAACAAGGCAAAGGAATAGAAAAGGATTTATCACCATCCAGCTTGAGTTATATAAAATGTTTTCTCAGAGTATTCAATTCTCTCATTTTTATTCAAACTCCAAATTGGGTTTTTTTTATTTACTTAGTGAAGGAAATGTTCATTCTTATTTTATGTTGAAACCTAAATCTTTCCCAGAAAGAACTTGGATCTGTTATCAAAAAAAACACCAAGCCTGAGAAATAATTTTCCCAGCATTTGAAGACTGATCTGGCAGTGACTGCTGCAAACAGAGAAATAGGTTGCCACTCCTATTTTCACCTCCTCTGAATATCAGTCCATGCACTCAAGACCATTCTGGGATTCTCACAACAGGAAAGATTTAGGCACAAGGGTGGGAAACCTGAGACCTCGAGGCCACATATTGGCCCTCAAGGTCTTCAAGTGCAGTCCTTTTCACTGAGTCCAAGTTTTACAGAACAAATCCTTTTACAAAGAGGATTTGTTTCTGTGAAATTCGGATTTGGTCAAAGGGCCACACTTAAGGACCTGGAGGGCCACATGTGGCCTGGAGATCACAGGTTCTCCACCCCTGGTTTAGGGAGTGGAATGGTGCTATCTGTGACACCAATCCAGATTAGCATTGGAATGAAAGGTTCTTGAACCAGCCCATGGTGACTTCAGATAATTCTCTCTTGTTGCCTAAACTAAGAATGAAAGCTAATAGTAATAAGTAATAATTATATAGTGCTTACCACATGCTAGGGACCATGCTAAGTGCCTTCTAATTATTATCTCATTCTGTGTGCCAGGCACTACGCTAAGTGCTTTACATTTATTATTTCATTTGAGCCCTGAAAAATAATTTCTATTACATAAAATCTCCATTTTGCCGAAGAGGAAGCTGTTGTAGACAGAGATTAATTGACTTGCCCAGGGTCCCACTGCTAGTTATGATCTAAGGGTAGATTTTAATTCAGGTTTTCCTGCCTCTAAGCCCACCATTCTCTTCACTGTGCCACCTAGCTACCTCTAATGTTTTCTGATTGTTTTCAAAAGATTCTTGAGACTTTCCATCACAGACATGGAGCATTTTCTCAAGTAGTGGGGGGCAGAGACCACATGGTTGGTTGAAGGAAACTTGTAGTGGCCAATGCTACTTTGCCATTTATTCTGTTAGGATCTTGAGTACTACTCTCCTCAAGAAGCTTCAATAGCTCCCTTTTGTCTTTAGAATAAAATACAAACTCTTCCGATTGGCATTTAAAACTCTTCCCATTCTAATTACTCATTGTGACCTGTCATGGTCTCTGGGCTTCAGCCCAACTGTTGTACTTGTAATAATTTTCTTTCTCTCAATTCAGAGCCTTTGCACAGGCCATCCTCCATGTCTGGAAATGCTCTCTGTCTTTACTTTCTTCTCTAGGAAAATCTAGTTCTCTTCCATCTCAGGTCAAGTACCATTGTTCATTTGTAAAGCTTTTTTCTGACTTCTCTAATTTCTGATTTTTCTTTTCTCACTTATAAAGCTATTTTCTGATTGCTCTGTTTGGACTCTGTCTTCTGAAATAATTTTGTATTTATTTTGTTTTTACTCAGCAATAATCAGGTAAACTCTTGAAGAGCAGGGACTGTTGATTTTATATTTGTATCCCAAGCACCTAGCCTAGTGCATAGTAAACACTTAATAAATGTTTGATTGATGAATTAATGAATGAAAAATAATTTGGTATATACATACTATGTAAAATTACTATGCTAATTGCTTAGAAAAAAATTTTTTTAAGTGAGATAGTCCTCATTTTCTAAGACCTCACATTCTAATAGGGAGAGAGAAAATACATAAGCTGATAATGGTTGAAGTGTGGATAAAAATGATTCATGGTGATTAGGGTGCAGCAGCAGGGTAGGGGGTAAGGCCAAGAGATCCAAACGGTAAGACATTCAGTTTGGATTAAGTGTAAAAAAGATAAGCAAGCATCTTCTTTTTAGTGTTATTTCTTTTGATAATTTTTTTAATAAAATTGAGATAACAATATCCATTTGACAGTGACAAAAACTCTGGTGACAAAAATCTTCCCTTCCAGGTCTTTAATACTTGTGGCTACTGAGGAGGCAAGGGCTGCAACCACAGCTGGAAGAAGGAGTGGTGACCTGGGGGGTGGGGGGTGTCAAAGGACTTATGGGTTTTGGGTCCTGGCTAGACTGATCAATTTTGATCTGGAAAAGGCCATAAAGGTCATATTATGGATTATGTAGTCCTCATATTATAAATGAGGAAATGAAGGCTCAAAAAGTTGTTACATAGGTAGTGATCAGCAGAGCTGGATTCAAACCCAAATCCAGTGTTCTCTCCACAATCAGTACTGCTGCCCTTATATTACTAAGTGAGCTATTCCATTAAGGTTGAGAGGCTTGCACATTAAGTATGTGAAAGTTGAAATGCTCTGTATCAAAATTGTCCTTTGGTGTTTGCAGTTATTGCTGACGTTTCTTCTCGGTCTCAGCTCAGTCTGAGCACAGCTTTAAAGATGGAAGGGTGCCACATGGGTAGTCCATGGGATTACATCAGGGTTTTTTGCTACCTCCACAGCTGCTTTCAGACCTTTGGTTACTTAATAGTGGGTTGGTCCAGGGGGAACCATTCCATTCATAACTGCTGCATGTTGATGTAGGCAGACCACCAGCTGCTGTGATCACTGCTGTCCCTTCCTAGCTGGCATTGGCATGGATTTTATACTCTTTCAGGAGGACATTCTAGTATTTTTTCTTTCTGCCTTGAAGGGGATTACTCTGCTTCTGCTCCCAGTGAGGCAAATACATGACTGGCTTCAAATTGCTTTCCAAAGTCAGCCGTACAGTGAATTTTTCTTCAGGGCTTATGGGCTGACCGAATTCTCTAACTTGATGGCATCATTGTCAGCTTGGTCCTACTTCTGAGCAGTAAACATGACATTGGGTTGGTGTGAAAGACCCAGATTCAAAATTCTGATCAAATTGATCCAGATATTGAATATGGCATTGTTGGAAGGTCTGTTTGTGATATCATGTAAAAAAGGTGTATATTGATCATCTATTATCACTCTTGAGGTATAGGCCTTACTCAAGTTGGTCCTATAGTGCTTTAGGTCCAATGACACTTGCAGATCATTGTAACAGTTAATAAAAGGTTTACTTAGCCATAATGTAAAAAAGTTATCGAAAAAAGGGTAGGGACCAGGGTAGGGATGAAAGGGAGCCTCACTTCCATATGGAAATATAGAAGTGCAGGGTGTAGTGTAGGGCCCTGGATCATCAGCCAAGTCTGAAAGACCCTGACTACAGATAGATGGATCTGTTAGATAATCTAGACCTTGGATAATCTGGAAACCATATCAACACAGAAGAAACTAGGTCTCACAGTCAGTAGTCTTGGTCCTTGACTTTTAGCCTCTAGGCCCATAAAGTCTTAAAGGAGAGCCTTTTTTAACTTTTAGGTAAAAATTACTCTAACTTACATGGAGGGGTAGAACCCTGTTAGATCTTGATTCCATCATAATCACCCACCAATAAGCTTTCACAGTTATCTATAAAATACATTCATTTATTCAGAGGCCTTTAAATACCCCATAAGTATATCAATATTTTTGTCCTTATTTTGTCTAATTAAGAAAAACAAAGGCATAAAACTGGTGAGTTTGCTGCATTATTAGAAAATCCCATGCTACTTCTAATCATGTCTGTTACTACTTTTAGACAACTTACTCCCCCGTATCAGTTCCTTGGGTTCCATATGCTTTACTTCGGTTTTTCAACTAACATCCTAAATATCCAACTATTGCCTTGGTTCTAGTCAGAATGAGTATTCAATAAAACTCATATTACACAAGCACATTTGCCAAAATCAATATAAGAATGTTCCCCCAAATAGATAAGCCCAGCTAAACAGTTATTCCCCATTCTGAGGGGTTTTTTTTGCTTTTTTTGTTATATGACAAAGAAAAATCAGACTTAGGGCAAATTTCCCTTCCCCACATCTCTGTTTCCTTAAAAACAGCAGAATTGCTGGCCTTTCCGCATAGAGACTAGTTTTCATTTTGTCTTTGCTTTCCACATAGGAGGTGTTTAACAAAATGTTGAGCTGAGTCATGGCCAATCCTTAGACTTCCATACATTTGGAAGATTTTACAATTTGAAGATGGATATCAGGATATATTAATCAATTTTCTCTATGAAATGTTGACAGGTATACCCTCCCCGTACATGAGAGGCTCTGAAAAAATGAAGCCCATTGAAGAAGCTGTTGAAGATGACGTCTTTGAACCAGAATCTCCAGTCAAAAGTAAAGTTCGTTGATTGCACCCAAGAATACAAAGGTTTCAAGATTAAGAAGACTTTGAAGCTCTGATCAGTTTTCAGAAAGTCTTCTTAAAGAGATCCTGAAAACTACCAGCACTTTTCTTTTTCTTCATTACTTTCAAACTGAACTCCATGATAAATCCAGATTGTTGAAATTTGGCGGTCAGTGATGATAAGGTGTTTTTTTTTAAATATTTTTTTTTTATTTTTTACTGTTTAACTTTTTAATAGTTCATTTTACTATGTGTCTTGATTTGAGCAAAGTTCTGTTTAGCCCTACAAATGTTCATGTGTTCTAGACATTTTATAACTTAGCCAACATTCTTAGATTGGTTTATAATTAATATAGAACTTCCCATCTTTTATTTTAATAGCTTACGTTCACATAGTGCTTTGTGGTTATGACACCCTTAACCTGTATTACCTCATCTGATTCTTACAATATCTCTGTGAGGTAGGTAGTGCAAATACATATTACTTTTTCTATTTTACAGAGCAAGAAATTAAGGCTCAGAGAGGTTATATAACTTGTTGAAAATCACACATCTAGTAACTGGTAGAGTCTACATTTGAACTCAGGTCTTCTGACTCCTACAATACTCTAATATGTTTTATGAAACAGCTATCACTAGCAAGGAACAAGCAGGGCTTTGCCCCAGGGTACTAAAATTGGAGTGGGGGCATATTTTTCCCCCTAAAAGTGATCACCATCCACACTTTTTGCCTTATGGTCTTTTGCCAGGATGTGTCACCATATGACACAGATATCATTCCCAGGGTCTTCTTGCCTTGACTCTAGCCCAAGGTTTTTGTTTTTGTTTTGCATAAACAATAATCAATTCAGCATTATGAAGCACAGCTATAGTGGTTACAATCCTTTTCAGTTATTCAAAAGACAATTTTAATCATATTGAATCATAATAAAGTTCATTTTAAGTGGCACTGAAAAGCCAACAAACTTACTTGGGTTGTCTATGTGAGGCTACAAGATTTCTTATTTTATTGGATGATTTCAGAGAAATGATTAGTTTGGCTGTTGTGGATTGCTTTTTTTTCCTAGTCCTCCCTAGTATAACTTACTGTTTCCATTTCTAAATGCACTATTTTGTCAGCCTAATAAGAACACAGCTCTTCACACTCACCATTTGATCTAGTTAGCATTATGATTAAAAAATGTCAATCCCAGAGTAAAGTATACTGAATCTGTTTTCAGTCATTAGTCTCTATCGACAATCTTATGACTTTTCATCTAATTTTTATCTTCTGCCCCTTCACTCCCATTCCATCCCAGGCCTGGTATCATTATGCTAAGGGTAGCTGGAGAAGCAGAGGGACCCATTGTTGATGGGGGTGAGAGGGTGGTGCCACAGGGATGCCGGACTACCAGGATTAACCTCATTTTATTCTATTTTCAGAATTCTCATCCTGGGGCTCCCTTACCATGCTTTTCTTTAATGCATGGGCTGTGTATCCAAAATTTGAGCCCCAAGCTTCATCTCAGGCAGAATAAACAAATTAGTAACAAAAGATCATTTTAGATGCATAGCCAAGGCAATGCAAAAATTCACTGAGGGCTTTATAGGATGTGATTTTAAGTTAAATTTTCATCTGTTAATTGGGATTGTGGCTGTTCAAATAGTGGCATTAAGTGGAAGAGGCACAGTGTGACTTGGGTCAGAATGAATGATGGTCATCAGAGTAGTCTGAGCAGACGAAACATGATGAGTTATACAAACTGGTTATGTCCTGTGTCCATTTATTTCACATACATAGATACAGATTGAGGCAGTTCTTTATCACAAACACACACATACACACACTCATATATATATATATATATATATATATATATATATATATATATATATCGGGACGTGCCTGTAGATATACTTATTCCATTTAACCTAAACTCCCAAGTCAATTATCTTAATAATTTAATTTTGAATAAATTCTCACTGGTTCACTCATGTCACATAATGGCATTATGTTTGCATAGATGACATGCAAATTATGTATTTTAGAAATGTGTATTGGAACAGGGGAAAAAAGGAAATCTAGTTGACTGGTTTTCAGTTTTCAGAAAGTGGACAAGAAAGTTTGGGTTTCTTTATCTTCAAATGTTTGCTATATCATAATTCTTGTATTTATTATCTAAGATTTAACATAAATAATTGCTTCAGAATGCATTCACTTAAGATATATGTATATTATTGTTTCTTTGTTATTAATGTCTCTTTCCTCCTAAGTCACACCCCTGCCAAGCACACACACACACACACACACATAATATAATCTTCCCTTATGACAATGAAATACAGTTAAAATCTATAAGAACAGAGCATGAATTGACACAATTATCTAGTACTTTTGTTTCAAAATAAAAATTTTCA
This sequence comes from Notamacropus eugenii, assembly GCF_028372415.1. Lineage (NCBI taxonomy): Eukaryota > Metazoa > Chordata > Mammalia > Diprotodontia > Macropodidae > Notamacropus > Notamacropus eugenii. The sequence continues at coordinate 184,038,898 of NC_092873.1, read as the reverse complement.
TTCTACATCTATTTTCCTTACCTTATAGACTTTTTTAAAAGTACTGTGTCAATGGATGCAGCTTGGCCATTCGAGGTATTCTTAAATTCTTTGACCATTTTTAACAAAATATTTTTCCTTCCATACCTGTAGTTCATCACCTCTACCCATTTTTTATTAGGAGACAGTGGGGAAGAGGGGAAGAAAACCAGGTCTGAGATTTCATTAGGCAACTTCCAGAGAAGAAAATCCTTCTACTAAAGCAGAGAGGCAAAAGCTTGCAACTTCTTGTCCTAAACTGATGCCTGGGGCATCAAGGAGTTGAATGACTTACCTAAGGTCCCAGAACCTGTATAAAAGACACAATAGGTGCTACTTAAACTTATGTCTTCTTCCTGGCTCTGAGGACTACTTTTTATCTACCAGGCTGCCTCTCCTGTGAATATGTTTCTAAAGAACTGCAAGTATTTCTCTAAATATCAGAAAAACAAAAACTCCCTTGCCCTTCACCAGTAAAGTGTGAATTTTAGCCAAGGTACCTGTCATTTTTTTTTATTTCCTAAAATATTAAATTCATAGACTAAAAGGACTATTTTCACTTTGTATATCTGTAGTCCTTCTATTTTTTAAATCAGAAATTATTTTTGCAAACTGAAGTACCTAGAATGGGATGTGGTTTTTTTGAGAATTTAAGTAGTTTGGTGGGTAATTGAGAACATTTGAATCCTTATATTAAGATAGAATTTAAAACAACTTTCTTTTAAGTACTGGAATAAGACATACTAGCTCTAAGTTCCATAAGACTAATTGACAAAGATCACTCCAGAATGTCAAATAAACCCATTTGACATAATGGTCCTTGGTACGCAAATCATTTTAGACTGGAAATAACCAGATAGGAATTGGGGGCCGAATGCTGATGGGTCAAGCTTTTACATGGGCTGTTGAATCTAAGGGAGCTTGAAATCAATCTCTCTCCTTCCCTTCAAGCAGGATTCACTTTACTCTTCCAGACAGATGAGAGGGTAATTACTTGAAATTGACTTGGATAAGGGTTGGGTTTTTTTCCCCTGCCACTCTGGGAGTAAATCTTTAAGGAAGCAAACTGCTGACATGAATAGATCTCAGAGCTTTGTCTGGTTTTTTGTTGTTAATAGATGATGTGCCCATAAAGAATGTATTAAGATCTGAAATTTTTTTAAAAGTTCTGAAACTGAACAGGAAACAGCAACCAGCTATAGAAGGAAATGACTTGTGAAGAAAGCAGAGAAGAGGATAGACTTTAATTCTCTCATGCATAGGCTGAAAAACAAGTACAATAAACAAAACAAAACAGATACAAATAATGAAAAGGGTGGGGGACTCAGAAAGGGAAGAAAAATTTCTTGAGTATATAATCCTTTTCTTGGAGGCCTTCTAAAATTCATTGAGTCACTTAACTATACAAATATGTATACAAAACATAGCTACTAACATAAAAATGTGTGCTATGTTTTTGTAATCACTGGGGAATTGTTTTTGGTTGTTGAATGTAGTTTAAATAATGTATTATAAAATGTTATTAATAAAAATTTTAAATTCCTTAAAGGTAGGAAGTTTTTCGTTTTGTCTGTGTATCCCCATTCCCTACCAACTGTTCTGGAACGTAGTAAATACTTAATAAATGCTTATGATTGACTGACTGATCTCACCAGAAATGCCCTATGTTTGAATACGAAACTAAGTGAATCATGGTAATATTTTACACCCTTTGAGGTCTGTTTTATTCAAGAATTTGAAAAAGCCAACCACATTGGTACTCATAACATGAAAGGTTGTAGATTTTAACCTTTAAGAAAAAAAATCAACAAATTTTTTTTTACAAACTTAACTAGGGCTGCTAAATTCATAACTATTAAAATACTTCTAAGAACAACTGAGAAAGAGAAAAATTTGTAAGAGGAGTGTTTAATCATTTCATTTAATATTTCTTTCCCCCTCCCCGCAATTTGTGACTCCTTATTCACATAGTCTTCATGAACACATACTACATTTAAAAGCATTTTTAATACATAAATATTAAATTAAAAACAATTTTAGTTATAGATATGGCTGCCACCTAGAAACCAGGGGATTAGTAGTGAATTTTCTTCCCATGTCTAATAGGCACATCTATTCTGTTTACCACAATAAGACAACTTATTTTCTAAGGCATGGTAGTTATATTTTGTTTGTCCTGGATCTGTAATAAAAAATAAGTTGCATAAAAAAATTATGCAATGTACTTGCCCCATGAATTCATGAATTTTTTCCAGTGTGTACTATTATTCCTAACAGCTCTAGTTAATTTTTTCTGTCATATAATATTTTATTTCCCCTTCGTTACATGTTAAAATAAATTTTTAAACTTTTTAAAAATTTTGAGTTCCAAATTTTATCCCTTCCTCCCTCTTTCTCCTCCTCCCTTCCTAAGATGGCAAGAAATCATATGCAATCATGTAAAACATTTCCATACTAATCATTTTGTACAAGAAGACTAGAATGAAAGGAAGAAAGAAAGGAAGGAAGGAAGGAAAGAAGGAAGGAAGGAAGGAAGGAAGGAAGGAAGGAAGGAAGGAAGGAAGGAAGGAAGGAAGGAAGGAAGAAAAAGAAAGAAAGAAAGAAAGATAGCATAGTTTAGTCTGTATTCAGAAAGTATGAGTTCTTTCTCTGGAGGCAGATACAATGCTTCATCATGAGTCCTTTGGGATTCTCTTGGATCACTGTATTGCTGAGAATAGGTAAGTCATTCACAGTTCTTCATGGTACAATGTTGCTGTTACTGTGTACAACATTCTCCTGGTTCTGCTCGCTTTACTTTGCATCAGTTCATGTAAGTCTTTCCAAGTTTTTCAGAAATCATCCCGCTTATCATTTCTTATAGCACAATAATATTCCATCACAATCATGTGCCACAGTTTGTTTAGCCATCCCCCAATTGATGGGCATCCACTTTATTTCCTATTTTTAGCCACCACAAAAAGAAATAGCTTTAGTTTAAAAGTGAACAGGGCCTTTAGGAAGACTCTGCATAGTATATGGATCTTTATTCTTTTTAATTCTTAAATTTTAATGAGATACAGAGAGACCTAATTATCTTTTTAAAAAACAAAACTAACCTTACAGAATCACAGAAATCTCAGAATGACTTTAGAGGTTTTCAAATCCATCCCATTCCTACACAGAAATTTGTTCTACAATATCCCTGACCAGTGCTCATCAAGTTTCTGCTTTAAAATCTCCATTGATGAATTTATAAATTCCTAAATTTCTTTTTATGGGATAAAAATGTGGCTTACTATACTACTATCCATTACTGCCTGCACAGTATTGATTTTGGAAAAAAAAAAAGCCTGTGAAATGCTTTTTAATCACAAATTGCAACATCTCTCTCAAATATGTTCCCTTCTCTCCTCTGATACTGCCATCGTCCTGGTGCAGGCCTTCACCACATCACAGCTGAACCCTCACAATAGCCTGCTGGTGGGTCTACCTGACATAAGTTTCTCCCCAGTTCATCCTCCATTCAGCTGCCAAAATGATCTTCTTAAAAGACGGGTCTTATCATGTCACCCCCATTTCCAATAAACTCTAGTTGCTCCCTATCACCTCCAGGATCAAATATTCAAAACCTTTCATAACATCCTCCCTCCTCTCTCCATTTCCGATCTTATACCCCTTCAGCGTCTCTGATCCAGTGTCATTGGCTTTCTCACTGTTCCACAATTTTCTCTCACTCTCTCCCATGTCTGAAATGCTCCCTCCTCTTTTCTGCCTCTGGAGTTTCCTGTCTTCAAGTCCCAATTTGAATCCCACCTTCCATAGAAAAACTTCAGTAATCCTTTTTAATTCTAGTACTGTCCCCCTACCAGTTATCTGCTATTTATCACACACACACACACACACACACACACACACCTTTGCATGTGTGTGTGTGTATACATATGTGTGTATTTGTTTGTTATTTCCCCCATTAGATTGTGAGCTCTTCAAGGGGAGGGACTATCTTTTGTCTCTCTATATCTCTAGCACTTAGCATAGTGCCTGGCACATACTTTGGTGCTTAATAAATGCTTTTTGACTGATAAAGTTTTCTTTATTTACTGTTATATTTCAGTAAGGGTTATTGAAGGATTTGAATTATAGTCAGATCTAAAGTGGAAACAAATCAAGGAGCATAAAACTTGTGAACCTCTCCTTGGGTACTTCCAGATGAAGGGCATAGTCCTCTCAACGTATAGAATTCCTGACCTGCAACCTTCTGAAAAATTGATGCAAGTACTGGTTATCTGTCGGAAGTTTGCAAGAGGAATCTTCAGCAGCAATGTTTCTTAAGGTTTTATTGATGCCTTATTTTTTAATATTTTTTTTACTATCAACATTTCCCAGCATACATGTACAATGCATCTCTTTTAAAAGTCCCATTCTCTGTGAATGTCATCCTTACCAACATTAATAAAGTAGTGATTGGCATGTAGTAAGAGCCTAATAGTTACTGATTGATTAACCAATTAAAATAATTCTTAATTAGGAGGCTTTTAAAAAATAATAATACTCTCTCGTTTATATTAAACTTTTAAGGATATAAAATGCTTTCCCAGCATTATCTTATTTGATGTTCTGAACTTCTCTGTGAGAAGGGCAATGCAAGCAGTATTATCCCTGTCTTAATGATGAGGAAACTTGGGCCCAGAAATAGGAAGGGACTTGCACATGATCTTGTCACTAGAACTCAAACCAAGGTCTTCTGATTCTAAACTCAGTGTGCTGTCTATTCCATTCTTTTCTTTTCCTATTTGGACTCATTACATTAAAAGAACCAAAGAACATGGCAGATTAATCAATTTAATTTCAGAGGTAAAGTGCAATTGCTATATTTTTGACACTGAGTTTAAAGGTGCTTAAGGCATACCCTGGGGAAAAGGAGGCACATTCTGTTCTACCTTGGGTCAGGTAGAGAACTCTAAGAAGTATGTATAACTGAACAAGTGACATCCAGTTGCAAAGATTCTGATTGTGGCATTGAAGTGAGGCGAATCAGCCCTTATTTGGGAGCAGTAAAACAAAAACAGAATGCATCTGCTGATCCAGCCTGTATAAACTGGGTTTGATCCAACACTTTACCTGAAAGGCCTTCAAAATTGCTGTTTAAAAAACCCAACTAAACTTTTGATTTTAAATGTCTCAGGTATGCAGAAGTTCTTAACCTGGGGTCCTTGAGTATTAAAAAAATGTGGATTTAATAACTTTCAAAATATTTTTCCCTTTGTAATTCCACGAATTTTATTTCTTGATTTAAAAACACTGTGAAATGGGTACATACTGACCAGACTGCCAAGCAAGTCCATGACACATACATAAGAACTCTTGATTTCAAGCAATGGGAACCTTTTCTTCTGCTTTTTACTGATTGCTACTGTGTGCTTTCTGGTCCTGACTGGGAACAGAAGAATATCCTCCCTTTGTCTCTTCAAAGTGAAAGGAAGAGTCTGATTCTTTTACCTGTAGCATAAGAACAAAGGATTTCCTTCCAAAATTTTACTTTGGCCAACTTGCAATGGATACCTGGCTGCTTATCTCTTTGCCTGCCACTAAAGTTTCCTCAATACTTGATAAATTTGCAAGAGGCCAAGAGACATAGATTCTTCAAGCAAATATCAGACAGTCAACTCAATGATGCCAGTATACCTCCCTTGAATAAGCACCACTGGAATGGCTCCTGGGATTGGTTGGATCATACCTGTAATGTTAATAGAATAGGAAGGTCTTCCCCATCCATTAATAGGCCTAACACATGGAGCCTGTGGTCACATAGAGCCTGGGTCCACATGGGCTGGGAGGAGCTTGCCCCAGGAGGAGAGAAAGAGAGAGCACACAAACAGAGAGAGAGAGGGAGAGAGAGAGAGAGAGAGAAGCAAGCTGTGAGTGGGAGGGCGAGAAAATTTGTCCAGGGAGCTTGTTTTTTGTGACAGAAAGAAGGTTTAAGATGTCAGCATTCCCTTGGATTAGTGATAAGAAACCTGTTAAATCTTACCTCCTGGTACTCTAATGATGTCCCAAATAAATAATTTGGGTTTGCCTTTGAGGAAGAGAGTTTATTATTATATTTTGCAAATTTATCCTAGAAATAGGCATGCATGTTCATAGCAGCTGCTATGGGCATTGCACTGGCATTACAACACCACATCCAGTGTGACTTCTGAAGTAGATATCTATGCCGAGTCTCCTTAGTAGTGAATTTGCTGATTGTGCATCAAGGAAAATAGATCCTTTAGGGAGAGGATTAGAAAACTATTTGTTCACAGGTCTAGCAGCTTGGGACTTAATCACTCTAGGTCAGTTTTATTTTACAGTGAAATGAAACTCAAAACTGACATCAGATAGTTAAATATCTGTGATTTTGTCAAGGTGAGTATTCTCCAAACCAACTCCAAAGAGAAGTGTAAAAAAAACCCAAAATTGCCAATGGTTCAAAGAGATTATTTGCCTAAAGTCAGATAGCTGATAAGAGTTTAAGGGAAGCCTGTTTGTGATTTGTTTAAAGAAACCCTACTAGGAGGAAGGCTTGGGGATGATTTTGTCCTCTGCATTGTTATTGTGTATAGATTTTTGTTACTATGATGGATTAGGCTTTCTGATGTCTGAATAAATGTTTTGGTTCTGTCTTCTATGTGGAGAATCTGTTGTATTTCATGATTCAGAATTGCACCAGGATATTCATGGCTGCTGTAGGTGCTGTGAATATCTCATTGGCATTACAAGGGGTGGGGCAGGGATATATCACAGAAATGATGAGAAGTTCATAGGAATGAAGCTGAGGGGGAAATGAAGAGATGAATGACTTCAGTGCCCTCCTTAAATGAGGGTTCTGGTAGGAGCTATCTCTACTCCCTGGAGGCAGCTAGGTGGTGGAGTAGATAGAGCACCAGTGCAGGAGTCAGGAGGACCTGAGTTTACATCTCACCTCAGACACTTGACACTCACTAGCTGTGTGACCTTGGGCAAGTCACTTAACCCCAGTTGCCTCATCCTGGGTCATCTCCAGTCATCCTGATGAATATCTGGTCACTAGATTCAGAAGGCTCTGGAGGAGAAGTGAGGCTGGTGACCTGCACAGCCCTCCCTCACTGAAAACAAAGTCAAGTGCTAGTCATGTCATCATTTCTCTGATGGCATGGTCTTCTTTGGAAACAAAGGATGAACACATACATCTCTACTCCCTCCAATCAGAGGTAAGGGCTTCAGTATCAAAGGGGTACTGATGAGATATGAGTTCATTGTACTACCTAGCTTTAGTTTTAAAGTCTACAATTTTAGAGTTATTTGAGCAATCAAATGATTAATGAAATTTTTAGTTGATCCAAAACAATTTCTCTTTGGTCTAACATAAAAAAATAGAACTTCTACCTCAATGCCAGTATGAGTTGTGTTTGGGTGAAAACCCAGCAAGTTGAGGACAAATGCTCCTGTGATCTGCCATCACAAGCACTGGGACCATTTGTACCACTGAACTAACTATGGAATGCTGAATGTACCAGAATCAAAATCATTCAGAGGTTCTTGGTCCTATTTCTGAATGTAACAATTCCTAGTCACAGATAAAGTCTCATTAAAAACACAAACTCAGAAATAGATGCAGACATAATGATTGCTAAGGTATTTGGTGCTGTTCAAACACTGCAACAGAGAGAAAACAGAGCTCTGAGTAGGTAGCATCCTACCAGAATAAAGAGGCAGTCATTGAAATTAGGGACAATATAAAATGAAATGAAATAATTTATTTGCTTATTAGAATGATTTTTTACTAACTTTATTACCTTATCTTTACTTATCTGTGTTTGCGCTGTACTCACCACTCCATCCTCACATTCTCACCCCTACCCCCTAGTGGAATGTGTGTTCTTAGAGGACAGAAAATGTTTCAGCTTTGTTTTTGTGTCTCCAACTATGCTCTAGACTCTAGTCAGCATGGTGTAGTGGATAGAGCACTAGCTTAGTCATGTTCCATCTTTGGGGGCCTATCTCCAGTTGCCCTGATCTATATCTTGCCACCGAACTCGGATGGTTCTGGAAGAAAAAGTGAGGCTGGCGACCTTGCACAGCCCTCCCTCACTTAAATCCAGTTCACTTGTAGATCATGGCATCGCCTTTCTGAGGTCACGGTCCTCTTCCAGAACAAAGGACAAGCAGCAACATTAACAACAATGTTCCATCTGGAACACACATTGGTTGTGTGACCTGGGTAAGTCATTAATCTCTCAGAGCTGATTCTCTGCCTGCAGAGGTGGAGAAGCTTGTTAACTCAATTTCCTATGTGTATGTAAGGAGGATCTAAGTAACTCTCAGACTATTCAGTTACAGAAAAAAAAGCTAACTTGAATTGGAAGAAAGAGTTACTTTATCAGGAGGTTTCCTACATCAATGAAAAAGCAGGTTGCATGTGTGCAGGCAAAGGTGTACCTTATTTAGATTTCAACAAGATTGAATATGCTACACACACACACACACACACACACACACACACACACACTTTGGAGCACAGGGATGGTATCTGAAATCATGAATATGCTAAATGCTGAGTCTTGTACTTGGTATGGACTTGACAAAAATTTGATGAGTAAATAACTTATTTCATTCAAAATGATTTTGGTACACTAATCTGCCATCAGGCAAAAAATGTACCCATCTAACTATCAGTTCCTATGCCAGTGACTGGCTAATAGTTTCATTTCTGGCTAACAGCTATGTATACAAGCTTCCTGAATTGTAGTTATCAGTCAACAAGCAGTCATACTACTTAGAATCATAGGCGCCAATATAAATGTTATATTAATTATATATCCATAAAGCCTAAATATGCATATACATTATATGCACATACATAAATTAATTACAGTAAATGTTATTCAGTTATTTCTGGGTTTATATGTATGTATATATTTACATATATATGTGTATATATTTGCATATATGTATATATTTACATACATACAGTCTACACAGATTTTTATATTCATAAATCAAATATTTTTCCCTCTCGTCAAAGTTGGCCATAGCTATTTCTGATTTGAAAAGTTTCTAATAGAGATAAAGGCTTAAGGGATAAAAGAAGCACATTGTCTTAATTAATTATCCCTGACATTTCATCTTCCTAAATGCTTGATGGAAGTGTGAATGTGGATGTCAGACAGAAGTGAAAGGGCTAGAATATCACTCAGATTGATGCGGAGCACACTTGATTAAGTAGTAGAAATGAGGAAATTGTGCAATGCGGTTCCTTCTTCTCTTATTTCATTTGGCTATTCTAATCAAACCCATTGAAAATTCATTCATTTGACCAGACTGTAATTCAAAGCTGTGAATATTAAGTTGATTTGAACTACATTAACTACCTTAATGAACCATGTATAAGCATTTCAAATGGTAATATTATCAGTGATGACTAAGGAAGCAGTATGATTTGTCATAAATTAATTGTCAGACTCCTTTGGTAGCCAGTCTGTTTTAAGTACTGGATTCATCACACTACCACTTAAAGTATCACAGCCTATCTAATGCTATTCAGATAAAGATGCCATATCTGGGGAAAGAGGTAGTGGGAAGTATCCTTTGTCCCCAAGACCCTGTTTACACAGATATGTTCCAGTGATAATATGCAAGACAAATCCAATTTCCTACCTGCAATGACACATATATTCTTAACTCTTAGACTGCATAGAAAATCTGTGACCTACAAAAGGGTCTGGGCTAGAGGAGAGAGGTAGTCAGCCCTCTAAGAGCCAAAGAGAACCATCCCTAGGGTAGGTACAGCTTTTGTCTATCAACAGATTAGGGTACCTAAGCCATTTTGAATGAGGTAAATAATTTAATTCCCTTTAAATCTTCAAAGAGTTATACAGTCCCTACAAGTACAAGACTGTGCAAGGCATGGCATTAGAAGTCATCTATGTATTCCAGGAATTTTGGTGGGTGTGAGGAGAGTTAGGATGCAAAGACTCTAGGACAAACTCTGCAAGAGATCTGTAGGAAAACCAAGACAGCAAGAAGAGCCTAACCCTACGCACTCCAGAGTTATTTTTTTGGACTCTTGTCCTTACCTGGTAGTTGCTGCCATGTAATTAACTGTGCCCCAGCTGATTTCAAGTATCAACAAACTAAATTCAGCAAAGATATACCACTACACACACATACACACACACACATACACACACACACACACACACACACACACACACTTCTTATGAAGAGGCCAGAACAGAAATTATTTAAATTCACTTTTTAAAAAAAGTAAAATTCTTTACAACACTTTTTCTTAATGTATTCCTCTCTCTAGCCCAAGAAAACAATCTTTATGACAATTTTTTAAAAGATGTTTGTGTGTGTGTGTGTATGTGGTGAAAAAGTTCAGCAAAATTAACCAATGTATTGAAAAAATCTGATATTATATGCAATATTTCACCCGCCAAAACCCTCCTCTGCAAAGAAGTCGGGTAAGGCCTCTTGTTTTTGGTTATTACAGTTTCATATCACTAGGTTTTACTTAAATTAAATTCACTTTCTAAATATAAACTCTGAAATACCATATAGCAAGTGGAAAGAAAAAGGGATTTAAAGAAAAAGTAAGCAAAAAAGTTGTGCAATTTTCCTTAAATTGATATAAAGCTCAGTTTTGAATCTTTTCTTTCATCTGTGCTACTTCTTAGCATAGGTTGCCCCTTAGCCACTTTTATATTCCCATCTTTTTTCAGCTACTAAGAAATTAGATTACAATTTAGAACTCAAAAATCTGATATGAATGTTGAAAACTAAAAATTAATTAATAATAAAAAAATTAGATTCCAAGGGTGAAATAACAAATTACTATCTCCTTGCTATTACTAGGAGCAAAAATACCTCAAGTTCCCCTAAACTAATTTGCTACATTTTACAGATCTCCAAACCTCTGCCCAACTCTCAGTGGTGATGCCATTTTCTCTTATTCTTCATTCTGCATTTTTCAAAAGGTTACTCCAAACTGTCTTTTATGTTGGAGGTATTTATTTTCTCATTTTTGTCTACTATTTCTCATTTTTCTCCTACACTGAATGGCACAACATGACTCAGTATTTTTCAAATTAACTTCTTAAAGGAGCCTGAATTGGCTTGCAACAAAATCAAATCAAATAAACAAAATTAAGTCATCATCTACCACAACGAGTAAGTTAACAGAAACATAAAACAGATTTCTTTGAGGGGAAGATTCTTACAGAAGTAGGTGTGTATGATAGGGGAGAGAGTGGTGGTAGCAGTCAAGACCTGAATACATCATGGAGGTACCCTGCCTATAATCCAAGGGACAGTAAGAATCCCAATGCTTGAGGACCTGACATCCAAGGATTATTTCTTAGACTTTTTTGGCCACTTTGGGATGTACAAGGAGATGCTCAAGGATGAGCTATGGATGCTTACCTACCATACCTTCATGTTCCATAACTGGCATATGCTTAAGGACAAAATCCATCAACATAGGCCCAGGTATTGACATCTATTTCATGTTTGCAACCAAAACTGGGGCCCACAAGGTCACTGGGACTGAGTGCTCTGTTACCTCAGACTACTCTATGAGGATTGTCAAAGCCAAAAAGCTAGACTGTGTGTTGACCATCATCAAGAGAAGTATGAAGGAGATGGAAATATCCATGGACAAGGTGGATGTGATCAGTAGTGAGTGGATAGAGTATTGCTTATTCAATGAGTCCATGCTCAACTTTATTCTATACATCCAACACAAGTGGCTGGGCCCTGATATGCTCATCTTTCCTCATTAGGCAACACTATGTGTTACCACCATTTAGGACCAGCAGTGCAACAATTACAAGATCCAATGAGGGGAGGACATCTATGGCTTTGACACATTCTGTATTGAAGACATGGCCATCTAAGAGCCTCTCATTAATGTGATTGACTCCAAGTGGCTGGGGACCAATGCCTGCCTCATCAAAGAGCCAGATTTCTACACAATGAATGTGGACAACATGACCTTCACCTCCTCCTTCTTCCTACAAGTGAAGAGGAATGACTACAACCACATCTGATCACCAACTTCAATAATGAGCTCACACACTGATAGCAGACCATCTTCTTCATGGAAGATTACCTCAATTGAATATAGGAGAGGAGATCTTTGGCACCATTTGATGTGTGGCCTAACACCAAGAACATCAAAATCCTGACTTCACCATCCACATGGACTTCAAAGGGCAGCTGTGAGAATTTGCCCTGCTGATTGATTATAGAATGTATTGAGCTGTTGTAGTAAAATTTTATAACAAAAATATGAAATATGAAGATAGAAACAAGTGAAATATATAAAATGCATTAACATTTTTAAAAATTGATAATCAATAAATATACATTTATGTCTGAGTGAATATAATAGTACAAAACATCTATATGGATCTCAAGAAATGCTACAGTGAACTGTATAATCCTTTTATAGATATTAGCTATTATTACCTTTCTAGATGCTCTGCTCTTGATTTCTACGCGTGGGCTATGTAGTACATAAAGCAAGATTACTGTTCATTTCATCCTCTCTAAATTTATTTTTCTCAAATTGGCACTTGTTCGCAACCTGAGGGCCTGTCATTCACTTTTTTTAATTACTCCAATCAAATTTCTCCTAGGCTTCTTTTCCCTTTCTGCTCTAATCCTTGTGATTTTGTGTGTATAATTACTGCCATCTTGATTGGTCGTAGCTGTTTTCCTTGGATTATTTAAGGAACTTCCATCTTGAAACAGAAAAGAACTTGATTTATATTATATACATGTGTATATATATGTATGCCTACACAGGGTGTTCCAGAAATCTTAGTATGGTTTTAAGCTATTAAAGCTCTTCTGATTTTAAGCTATGAGAGCTTTAAAATTCACCGTCTTCTGGAAATGTCCTAAAAATTCGCCTAGATACTTTTGAAAAGCAAAGGGGCAGTGACATTTAAAATTATGTATTGGAATCTAAAACAGGGGAATCTCTGTTATTCTGCCCTAGATTAGAACTCTAACCTTGTACTCTTTCTATTAGTGCCTTGTCCTTACAGTAAAGTTGTTTAAGAAGCCAAAAGTCTTATTTTTAACTTTAGGAAATGTATCCTTGGCTCTTCTTCATAGAACCAAAGACCCAGAAGTCCTAGGATCTTGCCAAAGATCATTTTCTAGCTCCAACCTTACCCATGAATTGCTAAGTTTCACAAGAGATAAAGGAAAATCACCCTTAAAGACTTCAGAACTCAAATCAATGCCAGGGTGCTTCTTGACTTAGGAAAACTGGAGTTCAGTGTTCAGATGGCAATGTTGAACAAAAGAAGATTTTTCTTTGCTCAAAAACAATTGAATAGAGAGCATTTGAGGTTGTTTCTAATTTCCCTCTCCTTAAAATCATAGATCTACAAGCTAGAGAAAACCTCAGAGGTCATCTATATCAGTTGCTTTATTTTATGGATGCAGAAACTAAAGCCCAAGGGCATAAAAATGACTTGGCCAAGGTCACACAGACAGAAAGTTGTTAGAGGTGGGTTTGGCCCCACATCTTTGACTCCAGCTTCACTCTAGTTTTTATCTTGCTCATGATGCTTCTTAGAGTTTCGATGGTAGAAAAATGATGGGAAGTTAGCTTAACCTTTCCGTGGTGACAGCCATGCACAAGATTTAAAAGTACCTGGTAATGCCATCTGCTCTTCAAAATTCAAAATTTAAAACTGAGGACTCACTATACTAATCAGTTTGAACTGAGTTCAGCAAGAGCACAACAGTAACTGACATTTATATGTCACCTTAAAGTGTACAAAGTACTTTGCATACATGATCTCATTTGAGTCTCACAATAAACCCATGAGGCAGGTACTGGAGGTCTCATTATTCCCATTTTTGAGATGAGGAAAATGAGAGACTTAACCAGGACTGGGGAATCTATGGCCTTGAGGCCACATGTAGCCCTCAAGGTCCTCAAGTGTGGCCCTTTTGTGTGCCTCCAGGCTGCACTCACTACAATCTAGTGACACAGTTCTTGCTGTTCATATAAAACAATCCATTTCCTGACTCTTCGAATGTCTGCTGTTTCTTTTATGCGTGGAGTTCTTCCATTATCCCCTGTCTTCATTCAAGTCCCAGCTAAAATTTCTTTTTCTATAAGAAGCCTCTCCTGAACCCTCTTAAAACTAGTACCTGCTTTTTGTTGATTATGCCTATTTTATCCTGTATATTTGTACACCACTGTTTGCATGTTGTCTCCCCCTTCAGACTATGAGCTCATTGAGAGATCCTTTGCATCACAGTGTTCATCACAGTGTCTGACACATATCAGGCTCTTAATTAATACTTGTTAACTGCCTGACTACAACTGAACAAGTTGTCCGGAAAGCAAATTTTTGCTTGCAAATCTCCAAGGAACTGGAATCCCACCACCTACCTTCATTCCAATTGAATCAGCACTTATTAAGCACTTCCCCTGTACCAAACATGGTCCTAGGATCTTACACTACAAAGATAAAAACAAAGTGAGTAATGCGCTAAATTCACTTACCTTCTCAGGGTGGGAAAAAAATAAATGTATATATGAGTGAATTCTATTTTTATTGACTGATTCAATTAGCCAGATGTGTGGCTTCACTGGTATAGCTAATTCACGGTGCAGAAATGTTCTCCACCAGTGCAGACTCCTCAGAAAATTAGTCTTAGAGAATTGCCCCAAACTTACAGTGTTCAAGAGTTGGCTAAAATACTGAGAAGTTAAATACCTTGCTGAGGGGTCAGATCAGATGGCAGATTTATGTTAAAGTCAGACCTTGATCCCAGGTCATCCTGGGCTAGTCTTCTTGTCACTGCCTTTCAAATACAAAATATATTCAATATGGAAGTGGGCAGCTAGGTGCCACAGTGTATAGAGTGCTGGGCTTGGAGTCAGAAAGGCTCATCTTCCTGAGTTCAAATTCAGCCTCAGACACTTACTAGCTGTGTGACCCAGGGCAAATCACTTTAACCCTATTGCCTCAGTTTCCTCATCTGTAAAATGAACAGGAGAATGGGCTCACAAAGAGTCACACAACAGAAATGACTGAATAACAACAAAATATAGAAGCAATTTGGTGATGGTAGGTAAGGGTGGGGTGAGAATAGAGAGTACTAAGAACCAGAAAGGGCTGGTCTAGGAGTTGGCACATAAGCTAAGCCTTGACAAGAGCTAGAGATTGATTCCATTTACAGAAACTGTCATGGGATCCTAAGTGGCTTAAGTCCTAACATCTTCATCTTTCCTTGTCAAATTTCCTTACCTCAGAATGACAAAATTGAACTAGATCAGGGAAAAGGAATCTGCACCCTCGAGGCCACATGTAGCCTTGTAGGTCCTTTGGTTTGGCCTTTGATTGAATTCAAGTTTTATAAAACAAATTCTTTTATTAAGAGGATTTATTCTGTGAAATTTGAATTCAGTCAAAGGGCCACACTATGGCTTCAAAGAGGCAGGTTCCCCACCCTTGAACTAGATGATCTTTACCTATGACCCTAAATTCGAAGTGGCAAAAGATGACAATTAAAGTATATTTTAAAATGTATCCATATCAAGATCTGCATTGCTATTCATATTTTCCAAAATAGAACCATAGAATGCTAATGGAGGGAATGAATTTAGAGATTATTTAGTCCAACTCACATACTTTTATGCGGAGGATATTAATGGAGGAAATGACCTTAGAGGTTATTTAGTCCGATCCATATACTTTTATAGGAAAGGACTTTAATGGAGGACTTTGTTGATTGGTGAGTGTTAAATTTGTTTCTCATGGAACTCAACATGCTTCCTTTCACCTCTGTTGAAAGGCCAGAGGCAATTCCTGATTGTTCGCCTGTGACTGGGGCTTCCCTCTTGAGTTCCAGG
Organism: Notamacropus eugenii; assembly: GCF_028372415.1. Classification (NCBI taxonomy): domain Eukaryota; kingdom Metazoa; phylum Chordata; class Mammalia; order Diprotodontia; family Macropodidae; genus Notamacropus; species Notamacropus eugenii. The sequence continues at coordinate 184,022,988 of NC_092873.1, read as the reverse complement.
AAGATGGATTCTTGTTAGAGTAACTCTCCCTGAAAAGCAAATTAATATGGTTCTATCTATTTTGCCCTCTTTTGGTGTGTTGAACCTTTCTTGTTTGTTTGGTTTTTTTTACCTTTTACCTTCCTTATTCTTTCAATAAGGGGTAGAAGAAGAGGATTTCTATCCCAAATAGTAATGATGACTTAGAGCAGAAATGCTCAGCAGTGGAAGATTTGTGCATGGCCAAGGAAGCTTGAGACTGAAGACCCTGTCTACCTTATTCTATTTTATTCTTTCCTTGAATGAGCACAGGTCAGTGAGTAGAGATGTTGAGATATGGATGTTCCTAGCCTTGTTGATTAACTCCCAGGTAATACTGAATTTGAATGTTCCCAAGTTCCTGAGTGAGGTGGTTGCTTTCTAGAGGGAGACTGTCTAAACAGTATGCTTCTTGGAGAAAGGAGCCAACAGGATCATCCTGCAAAAGGACTAAAACCATATTTAAAAGTCCCACTTTGAACCTTGTCAAACTTCCATGATAATTGCTGTGATTTTCTGGGATGGTACATATTTGAAGTGAATGTGAAATATCTGTTTAAGCAACTCACAAAGGATCTTTACTTTAAGGGAGGGGGAGAACCAATCAATCAACAAGCATTTATTAACCACTTATTATAAGCCAGACACTGTGCTTGGGATGCAAAAAAAAAAAAATAGGTCCTGCCTTCAATAAGCTTATATTCTAATGGCAGAGACATGTAAATAATTAGGCTCATCATGATACAGAGTAGATGGAAAGTAATCTTGGAGGGGAAGGCTCTATCATCTTGAGGGAGGGGGTATTCAGAAGGATGCCAGGAGGCACCTCCTGAAGAAGACGGTGTTGGAGATGAATCCTAATAAAAGCCAGGGATTCTAATAGAGCATTCTAGGAATGTGGGACAGTCAGTTCAAAAACCTGGAGAGAGGTGATTGTATGTCATGAACAAGGAACTGCAAGTAGGCCAGCAAGGATGGCATATAGTAAAGTATGAGAGGAAAGTATAAAGCAAAGTATAAGAAGACTGGAAAGAGAGGAAGGAAGACATTTCATGAAGTGCTTTAAATGCCAAACAAAAAAATCTGGTTTTGATCCTAGAGGTAATAGAGAACCAATGAAATTCATTGAGTTAGGAGGTGACATGGTCACATTTTCACTTTAGGAAAATCACTTTGGCACGATGAGTATAATGGGCTTATTTGAGTGTTTTCCATTGCATTTGGTAATACTTACCTCTGGGTCCTTTGTCTGTTGTTGCAGTTCCACATTGGAAGAAAGAAAAATGTGATTCATATTATACACTGTACCATATTATACACTGAATATTTCTGTTCAGAGGAAACTCTCTGCTTTGGGGAAGATTGATTGTTTCAGAGATTTCCCTGGAGGTTTTGGGACAGAGCCAGAGACAGACACCCTTTTGGGGCTGATGACCCCAGGATAAACCCAAATCTATGGAAGCCCAGAATGTACTGGGCAGAGGGACACTGGATTAGAAGTAGATATCTTTATTTATTTATCTGTGAGAATGTCATTTTAATAGAATGCAAGTTTCTTGATAGCAGGAACTTTTTCCTCAAATCAAGGCCCTTTGACCCAGGTGACCAATGGCGCTTGTGCTCCTTGGAAGTAGGTACCTAGTTAGCAACAATAATTAGTCCCACAGCCCACCTACCTTTCCCTGCTACACTCCTGGTGAGCCCATTCATGACTGTGCTCTACTTGGCTCCCTATTGGGGGAAGCGGAGGAGGGAACAAGGGAGGTGATCTAAACACATGGGAACTAGTATTTCTGTCCCACCCACCCAGTGGTAGTTTCATGAGGTCTCTCCCTATGAAGTCTAGTATGCAAAGTCCCAAGGTCTATCCCTGAGTTTTCTTTTCCCAAATGAATTTTTGCTGGGTACCCCAATTCTTGTGATAATTCTGTGTCTGCATGGGAAAGAAAGCAGCAGAAGCTATAAGAAACTGTAAAATCCAACCAAGAGCTTAGTTTTGGGATCACTGTATTTTATGTTTCTTGAAAGCAGATGGAAACTGAAAGGTTGAAAATCCTAATAAGCTAAGATTCTGTCCATTCAAAGTACTGAAGCTTTTTGGCACACAAAACTCTGAATTTCTTCCAGTAGAGCACATGGTAGTGGGAACCACTGGCTAGGTTAGGTGAGTTCCACTTTACCGTTCCTTGGACTTTAGAAGGGTGCCACATTAGCTCCAGATGGGCCAAATTGTCTCTGAAGCAGCCATTTGCACAAAAATAAGTATATGAAATCATATAATTATATATTTATATAAATATATGTGTACATGTGGTCATGGGGTTCCCTAGGTAATTCTGTCAATAATAAATTCTATGATAAGAGAAGATGCAAACCTGGGTACAAGCAAGCAAGACAAGAGCACCCTCTCGTGGCAATCTGTTGCCATTAAACTGAGTTGCACCTGGCCTCTAATCATGAGACCACCATAATGACAGTCCACCCACGTTTTCATAAACAGTTTTAACTTTATCCTCACCACAAGCCATATTTTTACACTTCTAAAAGACCACGGTATAGAATGACAGTGTGGCAATGGGCTGAGATACATGTCATACAACAAGTGGGTTATATTATTTAGGTCACGGCACATATGAAATAGTCTAGGCAGTGTCTTATCGTTTACTCATATCGCTGTTTCTTAGCAGTGGAAAAAGTTCTAGATGGAGTTGTGTCATATTAAGAAACCACTGTGTGTGTGTTTGGGGAGGCAGTGTGGTAGACTCAAAAGGACCAATTTAGACTTTCAGCCTTGTGCTTGTAAATGGAATGATGTCACTAGCCCAACATGGACCTTGGTTTCCTGAGGACTGTTGGTGAAATTGTTAGGCTTTGATTAGTTCCTACAAGAGCTGGTGGAATTTCCTTTTCTGGTAGTTTTTTTAAAAAGTTTAGACTCTTATCTATGGTACTGTGATGTCCCAAAGTTCTTTCTGATTACTTTATCCTAAGAAAAAATTTTCTTTTCTAAATATGACCTACATGTCAGGAGAACGATAGCAGACTAAAAAGTAACTGGGATCACGTTATCACGTGAGTCCTTCCACGGCTTTTCACTGCTTCTCTAAATAAAAGAAGCTGTACACTGCCACTTACTACTTATTTGTGCCATGGCCACTAATCAATAAATACACATTTATTTAAAACCTATTTTGGAGCCAAGCTAGATGCTAAGGATACAAGAAAATAACACAGCCCCTTTTCTCAAGGAGCTTATATTCTATCAGGAGAGACAAGATGTGTGTGTGTGTGTGTGTGTGTGTGTGTGTGTGTGTGTGTGCACATCTTTCTCTGTCTCTGTTTCTTTCTCAATCATATATGAAATACATACAAAACTAAAATATGCTGATGGAATTAGGAAATATTTTTATTTAGAAGGCAGCACTTGAGCTGAGATTTGAAGATAATTAGGGGATTCTAAGAGATTGAGAGGAATGCATTCAGGCATGGGGGACAGCTTGTGCAAAAAGAGAGAGTCAGGACATGGAACGGCGTAGGTGAAACGCAGCAAGAAGACCAGTTTTGCTGGACCATAAGAATGGAAAGGTAAGTTGGAGCTAGATCATGAAGGGCTTTTAAAGGCCAGCATTTTGCACTTGATCCTAGATAAAATAGTCAACCACTGGATTTTACTGAGCAGGGGAATGATATAGTCTGACTTATTTGTGCTTTAGGTCCATTATCAACTTTTCCTCATCTGTAAAATGGGAAGATTGGGTTAGATAATCTCTAAGGTCTCTTCCATTTCTAAATCTCTGATCCTGTAAGAGTTAAAGAATAGAAATGAAATAGGCTTCATCCTTTTTTACTTACTACATCAGAAGCCCCTTCGGGGACTCTCACACCATGCCTTGTATGAAGTAGGCATGTTAGAGTCATGTTTTTTAATGAATGTATGTACCTGTTGTCTGTTTCATAGAAAAACTCAAGTGACTGGCTAGACTTGGATAGAAGTAAATTAAGTATCCCATCTTGGATATAGAAGTAAGCACAACTAGTTAGACGAATTTTCTTTTACAGTCCAAGACCTACATAACCACTGTATTCTTATTCTGAATCTCTGAATACCCATAATGGTTATTCTGGAAATAGACCTAGTTGTTTCATCATTTGCACAAGTAATAGATCCAGAATTAATCCATATATCCTACAGTTGTTGAGGAAAATCTGATCTTCTGGGTTTATCTCCATCTTCTCATTCGTGGTAAGTCATAATCAGATCTTCAGTGTAACAGGGAAAACAGACATCCTCTTTCCTATACTATGCTTCATGACTTCCCAAGTTGGGAATATTCCCCTTTGGGAATGTATCCCATGTATTCTTACTCTGACCTTCCAGACTATTATAGTCGGCTATTTTAGAAAGCAGACACATCATTATTAGAAGCTGAATTGGGAAAAATCCTTCAGGGAAGGCTCAGGAGAAATGGAAATTCAAAGATGATCCCTAGCTGTAGGCTTTTACTAATTCTCTTAACTGCTCCTTGGATTGCAAGTGACAAGCTTCTGGGAAGGAAAGAAAAGTGTCCAAAAGGTCTTTGAATCCCTGCAGGGTCCAACAGCTAGAAGACAGTGAAATATAGTGATGTTGTACAGTTGGGGAATTCTTGCAGCTGCCTTTCTGTTTCCCTGGTCCTCGGATGGGGGGAATTATAGCCATTGTGGGCTCATGGGTGAAACACCTCTCCTGTGGCCTGCACAAACTGAACTCCAATATTGATTCCATCGGTACTTTCAAGCTACTCCAATAGCTTTTCTTGTCATGCTTGTTATCCTCAGTCATTTATAGATTTTTTTCTTCTGTAGTGCAGCCCTGCTCTTGTATGAATCCTTGATAAAGAAGGAAATAGAGGAAGTAGTACAGAGTATGTCTGGATAATGTTAGAAGGACAGGTGAAAAAAGCATAGGTATTTAGAGGTGGGTCACATCGGGAGACTGATGATAAGCAGCATTCATAAGAGCGAAATAAGAAGAGATTCAGAATAAACAAAGAAAAACAATTGTCCACAATGAATTTCATGAAAGAAAGAGAGAGGGTTTGCAAAACCAATACAAATCTCCATTTCTGCGACCATCTCAGTGGAAAGAGAATTGTCTCTTTAGGGTGAGCTGGTGTTCACATTCTCTCTGCTGCTAGCTGTCATATGACCTTGGGCAAGTCATTTAATGTTCTTGGGTTTCATGTTCCTCATCTATAAAATGAGAGATGGCCTTTGATGGCTGTAAATCTATGATCCTATTATTCAATCCAAATTTCCTTGAAAAGAGAGGAAATGAGAAATATGATGAATAGTTTTTTGAGACTCTAGCAATAATGGGGGAGAACCCACCTTCTACATTGCTTCTGGTGCCATTATGTTTAGAAAAGCAGTAAAGAAAAGATTAAAGGGTACTGTCAAATGTAAAAAAAAAAAAAAAGTTTTGATGTACAGTGATTGAAATGTTTGCAGCTAGGTGGTGCAGTGGATAGAAAGAGTGCCAGGCCTGGCATAAGAAAGACTTGAGTTCAAATGTGTCGTCAGACCCTTACTAGCTGTGTGACCCTGGGCAAGTCACTTACCCCTGTTTGCCTCAGTTTCTTCATCTGTAAAATAAGCTGGAGAAAGAAATGACAAATCATTCTGATATCTTTGCCAAAAAAACCCCAAATGGGGTCACAAAGAGTTGGACATGATTGAAACAACTGAACAACAACAGTTGAAACGTCAACTAGAGTTTCCCTAAAACTTTTAACTCGTCCCTAGCAGAGTTCCCAGTAGTCCCAAATAAGCCCTGGTGTACCAGCCATGAGATCAGACCTTTGATGGCTTTCATACTAGAGACTGAGCCAGCACTTCCATGGGAAAAGATACCTAAGACAGCAGGTCTGAGCCAGTGAGAGAGCCTAGGAGCATTTATGTTAGAGTACAGCTACTGGGCAGTTCCCAAGCCAAAGAAAATTTGAGACCTTTGATCTTCAGAAAGCATGAAACATGCACACACACGCACACACACACACACACATATTTTCAAGAATTTCGGGTCACTTTAGAAATAAACACACATATAAGTGCTGTTTCCATGGTGGAAGACTGAGCCTGAGGAGCAAGACATTTCTGAGTGGTAAGAGTGAGTGCTAAGAGGCCCATAGGATGTACATTCTTGAAAGCCTTGCATTTAGTTCCCCAGAGTACAGAGAAACCACTTGAGAAAATGCATGTGTGGGTGAGCAGAGGGAGGGGGGAAGAATTAGTTAGACAAAGAATAACATATGCTGATCTTTAAATTGAAAAAGATGGAAATGAAAATTTGAGGAGTGAATGCTTACTTTTTAACCCTAATTGTTTCCAGGAAGCAGAGCAGGCAAGCCCATGGAAAGGACATTTGACAGACATTTTCAATTTCAAGAAAATAACAAGAAAACATGAGGGTTATCGATCAGAAAATGATGGGTTGTCATCTCAGCAATTCTTTGATTTAATAGCAAAGCAAGCAAAAGCTCCTCACAAAAAATGCTTATAAAAATGGCACATCAAGGCCACAGTAAGATCCCTTGGTTAATGCCTGAAGATGGGGTGCATACCCATATAATTCAGGGACAACATTTCTGGGGCCCTTTGTCTTAAATATGCTTTTGATTTATTATTATTTGTATGTATAAATCATGCACATCAGGTATCTTGATACTCATTACTTATTTTCTTCTTTTTCCCAACTAGGATTTAAAAATTGTACCTTTCCTAATAGAACTCACTGGACAGAAAAAATGGGATGAACTAATGCTATTTCTACTAGGACACTTGGGAATATTTTGAACCAGCTGTGTATTTCTAAGCATTTATGAAGCTTATAGAACAGGTGTTCTTACCCTGGGGTCCATGGACCCCTAAGGAGTAAATGGAATGATTTGTTTTGGGGAACTTAGAAACTTGGAAAAAAGGTCCATCTTTATTTTCACTAACTTCTAACTGAAATTTAACATTTCTTTCAATGATTTAAAACCATTATTCTGAGAAGGGATGCATAATCTTCACCGACCGGCAAAGGGGTCTTTGACATGCAAAAGATTAAGAACTTCTACTACATAGATTGACTTCCTATGTCACTTTAGCCAAATCCTCATACCAGAACTCTAGTTTCCCCATTTCACTGGGGGTTATTAAGGAGTACTCCTGATGAATAATTTCCTTCTATGCATCTAGACTTAGGGCCCCAAAGTGCTACAAAATCTAGGTACCAGCAGGCTCAGGAATTTGGGAGCCCAACCATTTCTTCTCAGAGTTGAGACTTCATAGGATCAGAGATTTAGAGCCAGAATTAACCTCAAAGCTCATCAAGTCCAACTCTATTTTACAACTGAGGAAACTGAGGTCTAGACAGATGAACTGATTTGCCCAGGGTCACAGTTATTAAGGTGGGATTTTAATTCAAGTCTTTGTGACTCCAAGTCCAGGGCAATATCAACTAATACCATGCTTCCTTCTATGGAAAAGACTTCTCAAATGTGTCTATCCAAAACTTTCCTCTTTCCTGAACTCCAGGTATATTTTTCCATACGGATGTCTCAACAACCATCTCATTCTCAACATGTCTGCAACTGATCTCGGAATCTTGGGATACCTGTCTTCTTTATCTCTACTAATGCACAATGTCCCAGCCACCAAGCCTAAAATTAAATACTCTTCATTCTCTTTTTTTATCTCATACATATTCTTTCTTGAATAAATCTACATCCTTTCCTTTCTGCTCCAGCTATCACCATCCTTGTGGTGAGTGATCCCCTCCTTCAACTGTTCTCCACGCCTCCAGTCTCTACATTGTCCCCTAACATATCCCGCATATTGCTACTAAATGAACCTTCAAAAATACCTATATCCTCATGTTATGACTCACTTGCCTCAAAAACCTTTATTTGGTTCCACAGCTTGTGGAGTAAATTCCAAATAATTTGCATAGTGCTTTAAAGTATATGAAGTGTTTTACAAATATTATCTCATTTTACCCTCAAAGCAACCCTGGAAGATAGGTTTTATTATTATTCCATTTTGTATAGGATAAGGAAACTGAGAAAGACAGAAGCTAAATTGACCATCCAATCACACAGCTAGTAAGTATCTGAGTCTGGATTTGATCTCAGATCTTCCTGACTCCAGGCCAGGAGCTCTATTCACTACACTATCTAGCATGGTTGTACATAATTTGAACCTGCTATATTCCCAGACCTCCAACTTCTAATCCAAACTGAGAGACATAATGGTTCATGAAAGTGACATGCTCTTTTCAATTCCTTGTCTCTGTTGAGTCTCTTTCTTCACTTAATATGTCCTTCCTCATCTCTAAAGCCTATGCCTCATTCAAGACCCAGCTCAAACTCCATCTCCCTCATCAGGGATGAGCAAACTACAGTCTGCAGGCCAAATCCAGCTGCAACTTTTTTTGTAGGATAAGAGCTAAGAATGGTTTTTACATTTTAAAAAAAAGTTGTATTGTATTAAAAAATGTAAAAACCATTTTTAGTTTGCAAGTTATACAGAACCATGCAGCCAGCTACATTTGACCCTTGGGCTGTAGCTTACTGACCATTGTACTATTCTCCAAATCACAATATTTTCCTTTTTTTAATTCCTGAATTACTTACTGTACTTAGTACAGATTTGAAATTTTTACCATATATGTTATTATCCATCTCTTTCATGTTTTCCCAACTAGATCACAAGATCCAAGGAAATAGAGGTTGACTACTATTTGCCCCATAACTTTCTCAACACTTATATTCATATTCATATGGTAAAACTTAATAAAAACGTTACATGTACAAGTTCAGCAGGCAAAGTTTAATTACATGTGCGTTTGTTCCAATAACATTTCTGCTTCTTTACAATGCTGTGGCACAATGGGAAGAATGCTGGATTTGGAGTGAGATAACCTTGAATTGAACCCTAGCTCTTACTTCATATGAAACCTTGGGCAAGTTATTTAACCTGTCCAGGTCTGTTTCCCAATTCATAACAATTAGGTGGTTGGAAAAGATGAGCTTCAAGGGTCCTTCTAATTCTAAATCTATGATCCTATTATCATCTGCCTAGTCCCATTATATTTGCCTGAGACCTATATTACTCCATCTGACGTTTTTATTGTAGTAGGAGTCATGGTTTGCTCCTTCTTTGCCCGATTTCCAAGAGGTCATTCAGGAGATATGGTATTTGTCTACTTCATTCAAGCTCCACTATGGCAGCATTATGGCTTTTTTGTTTCCCACATCCGACCTGGGTATGGCTCCATCCCAGACTCCTGAGTGCTATGCAAGGGAATTCTTGGTCAATTTCTCAGGTTCAGCTCTATGACAAAAAATAACAAAAAACAGTGCTAATCCCAAGAGTCTACCCTGGGGAAAATATATCTGAATTACTGTGCTTATTTCTGGGAACCACATTTTTGGAAGGATGCCAATAAAGATGAAAGCATTCAGAGGAGGTCATCTAGAAGAACAAAAAGTCTAAAAATTACACCCTGGGTGGATTATATGAAGAAACTAATGATGTTTCGTCTGGAGAAGAGAAAACTTATGTAGGGATGTGATAGCTTTCTTCAAATGAAAGGTTGTCATATATAAAGGATGAGACTCATGCTCTTAGTCTGATCCCAGGAGGAAGAAATAGGAATAATTAGTGCAAGTTGCTCAATGTGAGCAATAACCTCGTAATGATTAGAGCTCCCCCCAAAAGCTGTTATGAGAGGCAATGGGTTCCCCATCACTGGGGGGTCTTTAAACAAAAGCTGGATGACCTCCTGGTGACTTAGAAGAGATTCTTGGTAGTATAGACTGGACTAGAATGTCCTCTAAGGTACCTTCCAGCTCTGAGATTCTATAAGGGACTGCCTAGGGAATAGTAGTTTGCATGAAAAGAGGGATATTAAGAAGCTTTACACAGCTTGGCAGCTGTTGTCATCAACCCTGGCCATGGAGATACATACGGTCATAGTTAAGGGTACTGTTTACTAAGAATCATTCTATGAGTTGAGGACTCTCAAGGACACATTTTAGATAGTCTAATGTTTTGCCTGCTCTCTGAGAAGTTCTACTTTAGTCCAAATGAGAACACAAAAGCCCAAAACCTTTCCCCCTTGCTAATGTGGATAGCCATTAATTTGATTTCCTCGCAGGACAGCCTTTTTCCGCTATTGCAACACCAACGAAACACCAATGAGTAGATAGACCTGGAATGTGGCTTTTTACTTATGATAAACTGGAGAGATCGCAGATTATGATGAAAAAGAAATTGCGCTGCCAAATGCACCACTCTTTGCAAGGTGGTATAAATGAGAATAATTATATTGTGAAGTTACACTTCCCCTTCAAATCACATTGTTTTTGAAACAGTTAAATTAGAAGCTCTTTAAAAAAAAGAAATTGTATTTAAAATAAAGAAAATTAAAAATCCTCTCAAATTTCATCTACTTCAAAGAAGGTGGGATTCTGGACACTATCTTAAAACAGTCTTAAAGGAGTATAAACCATGATAATACCTTCCATTTATATAGGGTTTTATATTTAAGGAAGCTTCTTTGCAGATTTTAATTGAATTACCCCAATAACACTGAGTATGGTAGGGCAGGTACCGTTACCCCAATTTTCCATGTGAAGAAATTGAACATCAGAGAAGGGAAGACTTGGTCAGTGTCATTAAAGGGCAAAGCTGTATCTCCAAAGCAGCTCTTCTAACTCAAGTCAGATCACTCAGCTCTATAAAGTTGGGACAAATGTTTCATTGTCCATGCCCACTCCTTTCTACAAGGCTCTCTGGTTCTATCACAAAGCTAAATTTGTAATATCCACCATGTCTATGTCAACATTCAGTATCATACATATTAGACTGTGGTGTGCCACGGCTACAGGTTAATTAATGCAGAAGGAAAAGCAAAAAGAGAAAGGAATTGTTTTTACAGAATGTATGTTTCAACCAGAAACAAAGTAAAGGGGAAAAAAAACTTTTGAAGCTAATACTCTTCATCTGAGAATGCTTAGTGTTTTGTCTCACAATATGGAACTGACTAAACACGATTCATTTAGTAGTGCAAAAACAATGCAAGGTACAAAGATGTGGTTCACTTTAAGAAAGTGAACACACATTGAACAATTAAATGACTATGGAGGTGATGGGCAAATAGCCAGCTATCTCACTATATTGAAAATTCTTTGATTTACTTATAATTCAGAAATACATCTTGCTTTAAGTGGAGTTAAATCTGCATAGATAAAAGACTTTGCAGGCCCACTATTAAAATTCACCCTTTCAGCCTCAAGTGATTACACCTGTTAAGTAAAACCCGATTCCCTAAAAATATCTGCTCAACGTGAAAACTGAGAAGTAACCCTGGACCACTTCTCTGTGAAACATATTGCTTGGAACTTAGTCTCCAGGATGCAGTTGGAAAAACTACACTGTTGGAAAAGACCAAATGAGTATTATTGACTCAGGCTAAGTTGCTTATTTCCCGAAGGAAAACAGTTATCAGAACAAAGGAAAATAAGTTAAATCAACATACTAAGTTTAGCTCACTCCGAAAGGCTGAACTTAATATATGGTAACTCAGTAATTTATGATCCCAGGATATTGCTTTCTTACTGCAAAACCCAGACCTTTTCCAATTAGACATGATCTATCTTCTTCACTGGGTTTAAGTCTTCTTGGAGAAGATAAAAGCTGATTGTCAGCCATACTAGCTCAAAAGTACACTGCTTAGCTTTAGTCATCATTAAACTATGCTGACAAGGATTCTGTAATTTGGAAATGTTTAAAAGGTGGCATGAAATTTCAGCAATTAGGGTATGAACTTAAGTCTAATACAAGGGATAATAAAGAGCATTCAGAGAACATAGAGAAAGGTGCTGTAGAAGGTTGGGTCAGAAGCAACAACCACACACTAAAGCAATTGGAAGCTAGTTCTAAGATGTCTGTAACACTGACTGAAAAATGTCCCGTAGGTAACATGATGCCATGGTGCTTCTCTGTATGGTGGCCAACAAGAATTTGAGATATCTACCTCTTGCGTACTGGCTAAAAGTAATGTATTGTAATTCAATAAAATACAAGCTCATCCCTGTCTTTCTGTACTTTACACTTTTACTTATAACATAGATGTTCCAGGTAGTATTCATTTTTACACTGTTAGAGGTGGCATAATGTAGCAGAAAGAGTCCTAAGATGTAGGTTTGAATCCAAAACCTGCCATTTAGTAGCTTTAGTTCAGGGATGGTCTTGAGGCCATATGTGGCCCTCTAGGTCCTCAAGTGCAGTCCTTTGACTGAATACAAACTTCACAGAACAAATCCCCTTAATAAAAGGATTTGTTCTGTAAAATGTGGACTCAGTCAAAAGGTCACACCTGAGAACTTTGATAGGTCACCATTTCCCCACCCCTGCTCTAGTTCTTTGCACTAGTCCCTTCAGTTCTGAGCCTCAGTTTCCACATCTGTGAAATATGGGTAATATAAGTATATCACCTACTTTACAAGGGTTGTGAGGTGAGTAGAATAAGGAATTGTGAGAAAAGTGCTTGGTATGCCTTAAAGGGCTACATAAGTGTGAACTATTAAGATTCTGGTTATGTGGGTTCTCTATAAAATGAAGTCTCCTCAACAGGTTAAAAAAGATGAAGCTTATGCTAAGAGAAAGCTACACCTAGAAACAGAAAACCTAAATGGGGAAAAAAGTCATGAAAATATACTCATATAATAGCTTTTATGGAAACATCCAAATACATAGTCTTTCATAGGGCTATTTTAAAATATTTAAGCATCTAATTGCAGGGTTGAACTGTGTAATTGAGAGATCCAACAGATTCATTATTATGGTCTCAGTCACATGATGAATAACAAATGTAGCTTTAAGTATAATACATTAAATCTATACTTAGAATTTCACATATCAGGTACAGTGCTATGACATAGTAACTTTAGCTATGCTTTCATATGATTGAAAGTAGATGGAAAAAGATGAAGGAAAATGAGAAAAGAGTTCCTCCAAAGGTGTTTGAAAATGGGTAGGTCTGATGATTTGGGATGACTACAGGCTACATGCACTGGACTGATTTAAAAAGCAATAACCTCTTATGGCTTCATGGCTGGAGGATGTGGGAAGAATTTTTACAGCTGACCCAACCCCGAAATAACTTATCCATTTGGGTACATGTGGTTGTGAATAAGCAGTGATTTTCATACTAAAATGGCCTTTACTGGATGAGATGTTATAAACCATTCTCTGCATTCGGGTGAGTGTGAACACTTAAGGAGAGCAGCCATCATCCTTCAACCCCAGAAATCACAGACAAGCTCCAAAGGCCACTATAAATGCCAACGTTATATGTTTTATTTTTAATCAAGTACTTCTTTGAAACCTCATAACATCCATGATTGACAGAAATAAGACATTAGGCATGAAATGAGAATATAAAATACATGATATGCAGAAAGGCAATCAGTGCTTTAGTCTAGCAAGATGACCATAAACCGATGAAATGCCCTTCAAAACATCTAACTCTTTTCTTCCTTTTAAAAACATACAATTCAAGTGATTTTTATTTTAGCTTGTAAACAACATGAGTCAAAATGGACAATGAGGTAATCTATACACTACATAGGATAATTTAAAAAACACTAGATAAGACACAGTATTAAAGACAAATAGAAATCAGTGTTCACTTTGGTCTCTAGTATGGTTATAGTTGTCATCATAAAGCATCACATACTAGTTAAAGCCAGGCTGGTGGTGGTTGCCAATAATTGCTAAAAAGGAGTTCAAGAGGTAGCCCAACACGATTATTTTAAAGCTGGTTTCTCTAAACTGTGTTAAGCAACAGGTATAGAACATAGCTCAGCTCTTTCTTCTTTCTCTGAATGATAATATTAAATTCTGCAGCCCCATTTAAAGCACAAAATGGAAAAAAAGCCCTAAACATTCATAGATCAACCTCTTCCTAGATCTCAACAATTATGACACAGCTAATACAACCACCACATCTTCAAAGAGGTTGCTGATAGATGTGTAAGAGAGAACTGGATGTTCTCCACAAGGTGTTCTCTAAAACAAATAAATCTCATTAAGACATCTAGAAAATTAAAGTCAGTGCTTCTGCACATGTACATACTTTCCCAGTTTTTATAACCAAAGGGGAAATACATATATTTTTATGATAAACATTTCTTAGAGAAACAGATAAATTAATTTAAATTAATTTTAAGACTTAATGAGATTTCCCATGTCCTTTATAATTCACCTTACAGTGAATGTTACAAAGTCTATTAACACTTATGGGTCTCTATTCACAAAACTAAATACAACTAGCAGTAAGTAACTTGGGGATAGCACTGGTGCAAAATAAACTCGAGCCATAATAAGAAGAAAGAAAAAAGATTGGCAATTAAAATATCCTCTGTTTGAAGGTGGACTGAAGCTACTAACATGCTGGGCCAATCAGTCACAAGGATCATTCCTTGATCTCTTTCCCTACATTGCACTCAAAAATAGAACACAACTCGCTTACTCTGGGTGGTATGCAGGTGCTCATTATTCTTTTGGTTTTCTCTATCAACTATAAAAAGAATCATGCAAAGTCTTCTAATAAGGACATAAATTCAGTTATGAAAATGCTATCTCAATTTTTAGCCATTTATATTTTTGCAAAGTTTGGGAGGATGGGAGTGCACCTTTCTCAGGTTTTATTGTCCTTCAAATGCACGGACTGCTTGCAGTGTTCCACGTGATGTACACAGGAGGGCAAGAAGCAATCTCTTCTCAGGACCATAGCCCTGCCCTTGAACTAAGATACTCTGCTCCATGCAAATGGCTATTTCTTCTGTAGGGCAATCCAGCTCATTTTTCTTTCAAAGGCCAATTCTAGTAGCTGGGTATAGAATTGCACTTTTTTTATCACCTGACAATCCAGTGCTAGTTAGTTACATGCCACAGGCTGCAATGTTTGGCTTTTGATAGCTTTGACTAGTAGCAATTTGAATGAAATTAGCATAAATGATTATTCACCCCTCAGCAATCAGGCTATATCCAAGGCTGCTTTAGTGTTCTATTTGGCTTTTGTGAAGAGTGCCCATAATCCTTTAGACCAAATCAATAACTTTAAGGAAATGTCTGGAGACTTCACACAACTAAAATCAGATGCTTCATTGTTACCAAGTGTTTGTCAGAAATATGCAGTGGTGAATTACTATACATTATACAGATATTAAAGAGTATGTACCATAGGGTCAACAGCCACCTTTAAGGCTGGAGCAGCATAAAGGTGTGCTCTGCATTAACTATGAGGTAGTCTTTTGCTGTAAACAGAATATAACATTTTCACCTATGCAAATACACTGTGACTTAAATCACTGATATTCACATAAGCAACCAGTACAGGAATACCACTTTATCGTTTTCACATGAAACAAAAATACAAAAATTGATATCTGATTATCAAAAACTTAGGTCTATGTCAAACTCAGAGGTAGTTACTAACATCAGTCCATAATACTTACATAAAGGTCTAAGTTTTTTGGTTTGTTTTGAATAAGCAGGCCCATAGACTATTCTGTAAAGAAAAAATCCAACATTATATGGTATATTCCCTGAGCAAAGTTCTTTGTCCTGAGTATGTTATGTAATCGTGATAATATTCTTATATAAAAAAATAAACCCTAAACTTTTAACCATAAGATAGGTTTGGTATGTGCTCTTAGTAGTTCAGTCTGGGTTGGCGCTTAAAATGATTTTCAACTGCGCCAGTAAGATCTAAGATTCTGACCCTAACTCTGAATATCTTACTCTAAAATGATCTCAGCTCTGAACTTTTTTTTTTATATGTAAACAGGGAATGTCCAGTTCTCAAATGCACAATTCCTATTTCTACAAGGTCAAGAAACTTTGGTTTGAATTTTCAAAGTGACCTATGTTTTGCATCTTTATACCGTTTAACCTGGTTATAATACCTGCTATAAGGTTAAGCAATGCCACTTTGATTTGTCTACATAATTTAAATAAGCTTACAATCCTCACATAAGGCAAGGAAGTACTTCTCTATAGATATATCACATTCAATATCGTCAAAGGTAAGCTTTGCATTATAGCACACTGAGAATATCAGTACAAACCACGGAGATTCTCACAAACACTGTCATGGAATTCCAGCTAAGTTGTAAAGGATTTGTGCCACAGCCTCAGGCATTATATTCTTATCAGCTGCTCACTGAGGCAGCAGCAACTGTAAAAGTCTCCCATAGCAGGACAAGTGGGGGAGGGACAACAAACCATACAACGGAAACTGTCTAATTGGATTCAAGCTATTTTCTTTTTCTTTTGATTATCTGAGCTTACACCCACCAGACACTTACAAACCAACATCTATTGCCAATGTTAGGTGTTATAATTAAGTTATACTTTCTTGGATCTGTTTCATAAATTTATGAATAGCAACTTGAACAGGAATGTCCTGTATTTCTTCCTGTATGAATCTCAATCTGTACCAATACCATGACAGTTACTATGCAGCCCACATTTCCTTACCTCTCCCCAACCAGTTTATCAATTTAACAAAGGAGCTACTTACTGAGACTATTGATGCAAAGCTTGCAACGCTGCATCCTGGATCTGAGATGCCAGTAGCACTTCAGAGCTCAGAGCTCAAGTCTCTATGGGCTAACTTCATCATCAATGATAAGGTAATTGCAATATGGTCAATTTCATCACGCCAAGTACATACATATAACTAGATCTTGGGCAAGTGAGGTGTAAGGACCTCTGCCCCAGGTTTCATGACTCTAGTTGTGTGCCATTAAATACTGTACTTTTTTCCCCAAAAAATATAATTCTCTTGTAACACAGGTTGGATAACTGTTGGTACCCACTTTATTTTCATTCTCAACCTTTACCATAATGATTTGTTCATTTTTTTGTGCTGTTTTGTTTTTTCATTTGATCTTTTTTTAAAAAAAAACAACAGATTTATTCCTGTATTCTCCAGGAAAAAACAACCACCAAAAATATACATCAAACTATTAAGAGTTTTTCTCCAAGATTTTCAGTAGCTTTTTTTGTTGTTGTTGTTATATTTAAAGAGAAGGGCCCCTTGATCGAAACAATGATTAGAGGGATTAACCTGACCAGAAAAGCTGCTACTCCCAATGGACCCCCCAAAACCTGACAATACATAAAGGGTCACAGTGGGATGGCATCACAATACCATACAAAACGATCAAGTCATAACAATTTTTACATTATCTTCCCTTCGTTGCTCCTAGTAGGCATCTAATTCATAATTAAGCCATATTCATGTAAAGTAACACTGAGATACCAGCACATAAAATACACATTCATTGTCTTTTCTGGAGTTCTATATTCCAGAACAAATAAAAACTGTGGCAGTTAGAGGCATAGAGCATTAAGGTACTGCCTTCAAGACATGATAATAGGAAATGCTGATCTATGAGCATCAGAAAAAAAAGCAAAATCAAAATGTTATCCCAAACTTGGGGATAACAGATGTCTTAATATCCCTAATATCATGTGACTGACTGGCAGCTATGAGATGCAAAGTATTATTTGGTTCAAATAAAGAGTAACAGTCATATTTTTCTTGTTTATAAGTGACCATAAATAAAAAAAAATGATATTTCAAGAAAGTTTCCAGGGGATAATTTTCAAAAACATCCTAAAATGTGAATATTGCTTCACATGGGACATTCAATTCTTGGACATTTCCAGTTGTGTGAGAGTGTGTGCTTATATCTACATACACACATATATAAAGATATGCCCTTCTTTATATATATGTCTACATACCTGTATATGAAGGCTACACTCATCACAGATACATGTTCTCTCCTTTCACACATGCAAACGCAGATACACATATGTTCTCATATTCGCTCTCATTCTTCCAACAACATAAAACATGACACCCTGCTTAAATATAATTTGCTTAGAGTGATTTGTCTGTTTAAAAAAAAATTTCACAGTTCCTCAACAGTAGTTAAAATTCCAGGTCAGCTGCTGATGGTGAAGTTACTTCCCCTGTACTTGCATGAGGTAGACATCCCAACTGGGTAAAAAAAATGGTATGTGATGAACAAGCTTTAAGTTTTTTTCCTTTTTTGAACAGAAGGCCCCTTTCTGCTTTGTTCTTCAGGTGAGGTGGATAACTTACTTGAGGAAGTTTCTTGAGGTGACCTGCCTGACCGTTCTGAGATTTCGGATCGGCCCTCCTGAGAATACGATGGAGATGAGTAGCCATAGGCTCCTCCCACTTCTCGGGGGAAAGTCGAAGTGGATGGCTGTGGTTCTGCTTCATGTCTTCCCTGAGAGATAGTGGGCTGCTGTGGAACAGTTTTATGGGGGCAATTAGCCACCATGTGCATGATGCTCTGACAGTAATGGCACTTCTTTGGCTGAGGAGGTAGACTACATTCCTTAGCATGATGATCCAGGCCACCACAGTTGTAGCATCTGCAAAGAAAGAGAGGGAAAAAAACGACTATTTTAACTGCAGGTAGCAAGAGAAAATAAAATAAGAGCCTCATTTAAATTAGTCTTACTAAGACATCATAATCTTCCGTGAAACAAACATTTTAAAATTTGCCTTCTTATTTGCCCTGACTAATCCAAGGGCTGATGATTAAAATGAATGAGCTTCCATAAAACAAGTCATTTCAAATACAATAATTCAAAACCAATAAATGCATATGTTTGTGGAAAAGACAAATTATTGTGGTTATCATAGAATCACAATTTAAAAGCTTAGAAGGGGATTTAGGGACCATGAGTACAACCTCATTTTAAAGATGTGGAAAAAGAGGTCTTGAGAGATTCAGTAACTTGCCCTGTGGTACAAAGGAGGAAGCCATAAGTTGGAATGCAAACCCAGGTCCACCAGAGTGAGCACTTGTTTCAAAAAAGCAATGAAAACTTTTCTTTGAAAAATGTATGGGTTTGTTTCTGACACCTTAGTCCACTAGAGGGCACCCGACATTAAACAACATATTCAGTATACAGCATTACAAAGAAGAGTGTTTAAAAACATATTCACATACATACTCAATTCAGCTGTGAGAGAAATTTATTCAATTTGTGATTGAGAAAATTACAACTGGAATTAGGTAGCAACATGATTAGGTTGGTTGTGATAACTACTTGAACGGGGAGAAAATACCTTTTCCTTTCTAAAAACTGAACAGTGAAATCTGATATCTACAAAATTCAGACATCTTTAATGAGTGATACCTGGCAAATTACCAAATACTTCAAGAGGAATACAGAAAGTATCTGAATCAGAATGTTAACTACAAATGGAATGTTTCCAGACACTTAGAGGTCAGATTCACAAGCACAAAGTAAACGTTGATGATAATTTAACGAAGGAAGTGGGAGGTTCTACGCAATACCTATGCTTTCAAAGGAATGCCAACAATTTTTGTGGAAAAAAAATATTAACATGCTTGTCATTCAGTTTTGAACAGATTTCTTTTTCTTTCTGAAAACATTTCATTGTTCCTCCAGGCTAAATTCTTCCCAATTCAAAGGAACATCAATCTATCATCAAATACTGTGAGTGTTCACTGAGTGCATGTTGTCCTGGGTGTTTATATTTTAAAAACATACTCATTTTCTAAAAGCTGCATTAAGAAATGAAGGCACATCATTTACTCCTAATCAGTTTTTTCATCTCTTCATCAAACAAATTTAAAACAACAAAAGTTTCCCTTAGGTCAATAAAATATAAATAATTTTGAGATTAAAGGAAACTGAGATCAGTGATCAAAACAAAGAGTCTAGAATGTATCAATTAATTCTGGGCTGCTGCTTTGTTCTAAAAGCAAATGTTTTCTATAATCTACATGGTACATCTACTATTCAACTTACATTTATTGTGTAGGAAGTAAGCATTGCAACTGATCCACTAAAATGGAAACACTACTCTTTTCATAATGCACCACAGAGAAAAATAATTCACCATTTTGCAAATGATTACTTTCATGGGTATCATTTATTTTTATGTAAAAGAAGCTGACAATTCTATAACTGACATTATATATCTTAAAGTGTAATAGTGTGTTAGCTGACTGCAAATATAACTAATTATATTTAAAATGACTAAGTCCTGGGAATTAGACTGCTTTATATCTCAAACAGAAGTGATAAAAAGCAGTTCAAACCTGTCCATTTCATTTAAGAAATGACTGTTTTGAAGGGGGACAGTAAAGATAATAATTAATTTGTATACTTTCAACCTCCCTGCTCCATGTAATAGGTAAGCTAGAAAAAACTAGATACACAGCTGACTGCTTTCTCAGGCACAAAAAATTAACCTAAAGAAATGGCCACATTTTATTGGCGATAGATTAATGTTAAATCAATCAATAAGTATTTATCTCAAACAACACTGCTGTGCATTTTCCAAAATTAGAAAGGAAAAAAATAGATCATATGTGTATATAAACATACTTACTATTAAATTATGTGTTTATATCTAACATTGTGTAAATTAAACTCATTTTCAAAGCAGCAACATTGTTGGTTGTCATGTTTTATGTTTTCTAAGAAGGGATCTAAAATTAAACAGCTATAATTAAAACAACAAATTCACGTATGAGCTAAGAAAGTTGAAGGCCTGAAAGTCAAATGTTCAATTATGACTACTTTAAAAAAATAAAAGAAAAAGGAAAACCACTTTTCTTTTAATGTGATTTTTGCCACAGTTCCTTTGTTCAGTGTGCAAAAAAATGAATACTTTATCAAGTTTAAATTTGCATTTATAAAATTACTTCTTTTGAATTAAGTTAATTTCTTTTAAGATCACATTCATTCAGGATCTCAGTTTTTGAAGAGTTGCAAAATAGGTTAAAGGGCTTCAGTAATAGAGTAGGCTGTAGCCACAGACAAATCAATTTAATCAGTCACTATGGTATGCACTGTGTTATCCAATTCAGTGAACCATTCTGTCTCACCCATTGACCAAGAACCGCTGTCAAGGTTCCACTTTCACATATAGGGGCTCCATCATATATTTCATCTGCATATTTACCACTACATCTGTATTAAAAAATGTTTCTATTTTTCCAAGGGAGCTTTGTTTGCTTATTTCTTGGCATTTTTTAAAAACCAGAACTACTGGCAAATTACTGCCTGGCTTTTAAGGAATTTGCCGTCATTAAGGAAGCTAGCCTTCTGCACTGAAAGCGTTGCATTAAATACATATGTGCTTGGGCTTAAAAGGGGAGGAGTGGTATTTATTCTCCCCTTCTCTTTATTCATTCCACGTCAATCACTCTTACTAAGAGAGCAGATCACACCCCATTCTGAAATGCTTTCCTTCTCAAGGGATTTACACCAAAATGGAAATGTTCAGCTACCTCTCAGCACACAAATGATACCACACCACATCCTCCATGCAAGCAGTATGTGGTAGTACTAGTCCCCTTTGTTCACTCACCATTCAGGAACGCTTCCCCAAACTAGATTTTGCTTTTGTTATGCATGGGCTAATTTTACATTATGGTATCTGCACCAAAATTACATATGGTTATGGGCAGTTATGTGAATAAATATATAAATGCATGTGCCCACAGGCACATACATATAAACAAAATTATAACCATACACCATTATATCTCTTAAAGCCTTTAGTAAGAATAAAAATGTACACATGCAAACAAATTCTTGCCAAATTCTTGACACTGTTAAATCCTATAAGCAAAATTAAAGGGGATCTAAGACCATGTGCTCTTTCAATCAAAATTATTTCACAAAAATATAGCTGCTTTGATTTTTTTAATGGGGATGAGGAGATCTCATAATTTAAAATGATTACTTCTTGTTTAAAAACTATTTCAAGATGGTTGTAGTGACAGCTACTCAAGATTCTGTTGTTTAATCAGTTTTTCAAAAAGCTACTAAAAGAAGATGGGAAAATGTTAAGCTAAAGAAGAATGCCAGCATACAGTAGCCTCAAAATCCCTTTGACATCAAAGACCAAATAAAATTTTAAAAGCATTTAGGATTTTAGGACTGTAATAATTCATTCTGAATAAGAAATTATATCATATAAAATATTATTCAAACACAAATAATAATCTTGTGACATTAATGGACATTATGTTATGAGGATCCACGAAAATAAAATATTGTTTCAAATATGGAAATTGTATGTGAAATAATTAGTTTATTTTAATTTATTGGAAAAACTACTAATTGAATAGGTGAAATATTTCCTCAGATTAAACATAATTATAAAACATTTTTCCCATGCAATAAAGAAAATAAGCCAAATTGTTTGATGATTCTTAATTCTAATATGTAGCATTTGTAGGACAATACTGATATACCTCTATCTGTATACTTATATGACTAATAGAGAGATAATTTTTCCTTCCAATGTATATTGATAATAAGAGGGGGATCCATAGTCTTTTAAATAACATTTTTGGAGGTGACAACCTGATCTTTTGTGTCTAATTAGGAAAATGGGTAGAGAAAAAGTTAATTCAATTCAGTATTAAAATGATTTTGTAGTCAGGATTTTTCTTCTCTTAAATATGAACAAATAAATAAACAGTACACACACAAGAACCATAAACGGTCTGAACAAGGTTCAGTGCTTAGAATATCTGGGAAAATATATTTTCATAGCAACTTCAAATAATATGAATATAAGGGAAGGAAGCACTGAATGACAAAACTACACTCAAAAGAACCTGGAAAGTCATTCTCAAAGCTCACTTAGTTCTAAGTACTGACATACACGTTATTTTTCTAAACAGTTCTACGAGTAACTTTAAATATTCCTTTAAACTTTGGGGACATCATTTTCCTGAACATCAGCAGTGCCCAGTCTTCTTCTAATCCCACTCAATTTGACAGTTTCCTCAAAAGTGTATTTATAAAGAAAAGAGTTAATACCATGCAGAAAATGTGTTTACACATTGTTCAGAAACAATGATTTCCTTACAAAACCCTAGGTAATTTGACTGAAATGCTACCTATTTTAGTAGCCAAGAGTTTATTACTTTAGTCCAGAGATCTAACTTTAATAATTTGAATATAATGGGTTACGATTCTGTTGATTCAACTATAATCTAAGTCTGCTAGAATGAACAATTATAAATATGTGGTTCTTTTCAGTGAATCTGAGTAATTTATTACATTAGAAGAAATAGTGAAATGCTATGTGAAATAATTAAGATGATCCAGCAATCTGATTAATGTCAGCTACTTATCATTACCACTATCAAATACACATTTATGGGACCTATTTATACTGTGCTTATTAGAAGGTTAAAAGCCTCTCTTATACTCAAAACTATCCAGGCTATTCTGTGGATTAAAAATTAAAGATCTGAACAATTATTATTACACAAAAAAGTTTTTGACATCTGAAAAATAAACCCATAAAAATTATCTACATTGCTAAAAACATCTTGAGAGTTCCAAGACTGTGGCTATAGCATTAATTCTATCTTATGTTAAAAGATCACTGTTTAATGTTTAATTATCCTACCAGTCTTCACAGGAGAACACTTTGTTTCATATAACACACTCCTTTGGACGTACAGTGGGACAGAGGCAAGAGTATTGACCTGACATTCAGGAGAACTAGATTCTAGTCCCAGGTCTGTGACCGAGGAAAAGAATGACCTTAGGAAAGTCACTTACCCTTTTTGGTACTCGATTTCCTCATTTGCAAAATAATGGGGTTGGATTAAATGTTCTTTAAGGCTTGTTAAAGCTCAAAAATGCTATGATTCTACAAATTCTGGGAGGGCTGAAGTGATGAAGATAGCATGAGGGATACATGTGGCAGTCAGCTGTCATCACTACTGCTCTGCTCACCCAAGACCATAGTTTATTCTTCCTGCCTTCTTCCTTATTCCTTATCCAGTTGCCATGAGCTGCCAACTCTACCTCTAAAGCACCGCTCACATTTCTTTCCATCTCTCTACTATTACTATTATTAATGGTTAGAATTTACATATCCCTTTAAGGTCTATGAAGTGCTTTACATATGTTCTGGTATGCTAACACTCTTTAGGCCTTTGTTAACTTTTGTCAAGACTTCTATAATAGCCTACTAGCTGATCTCCCAGACTGTGCTCTATCTCATCTACTCTTCATAGAACTAACCATCTTATTTCTTTTTTCAAAAACCATCACTGGTTCCCCAGGTGTATTGAATATAAAGAGAGTGCAATGATTTTGTTGCTGGCAGGAATGCAAAACAAGAGGTTGCTAGCACCACCCTATCCCCTCATCCAGTTTTGTCAAGTCAAGCTTCAGAGTACTCTGTGTGGACCCATGTAGGAGCTAAGGACCTAATGAACAATGAAAGGCATTTTCACATGCTACCAAAGAAGAGATGGAGTTCGAAGACTAACAGCTGAGGCAGAAGAAAAGCAATGTAAGAAGCAGGCAATGTCTATAACACTTCTTTAGCTGCCTAGCACAGAGGAGAACCATCAGACAGCAGCTCAGGAGACACTGGTATATGGTGAAACCCTGCAGTGTGCACCAAGAGAAAGCAGTTGTTCTGCAGTAGTAGTACCAAGCCTGCCAATGACAGCAGTAGCTACATCAGGAAGGAGTAGCTGTCCTGGAAGCAGGGAAGTGCTCTAGCAGGAATGACATGAAACTTAGTGGAGTGTGATAAGCTGTAACTTTCAGTGCCTTGGCCGTCAGGGTTTCTATGTAAGTTCTTTCTTTCTCCAGTGGTAGGGTAATTTATGGTAGAAAGTAGGATTGGGCATTTATCCTGAAGGAACTCAGGGAATCCAAGAAGTGGAAGTGAGAAGGGAAGGCATTCTAGGCAAGAGGGGGTGGGATGGGGAATAATCAGTGAAAAAGACTTGAGTCAGGAGATGAGTATTATGTGCAAGGGAAAGTAAGAAGGCTAAGGGAGTGGTATGCTTATTTAAATAGCTAAGAATTGCCTCTGTCATTTATATTACTATATAGTTTAATCAAATGTCTTTTGCTTTTAACCAGTGTGTCTTTTAATGGGTATGGCAAAAGAAATACCAAGAAAAGTGTGCAGACTGTGGTTTTCAGTAGATGTGGATCTCAAACATACTTTAATCTGGGAACAATTTCAGAGTCCATAACTGGGGAGAAGCAGGCTACAGATATAATTGGTTGGTATTTCAGAACCTTCCCAGTCCTACTTCAAGTTACTTTTTCTGCCTTATTTCACACAAGTATCCCTATGTTCACTTTGTCAGTTTCAGCCAAACTGGATTACTGGCTGTACCTTGACCTCAATATACCTGCTCCAATTCATTACATTCACACAGACAATCTTCTATGACTGTAATGTACTTTCTTCTCTCCTTAAACAATGGAGATACTCAATAAAGTCTGCGCTTAGCATAGTGGCCAGGAAGCCCTATAAATGTGCGTTGATTGATTGACAATTAAAATGGAGGTCTCTTCTAAAATATTAACCAATCCTTTTTTGCTTTCTGGCTTACTTCATGCTTCCACATATAGGGAGAAAGGGGTTTTTATTTTATTACTTTCTACCTTGTCCTTAAGTATTCCGAAAGCATTAGGCGAACTATTAAATGTAAGTTTAAAGTAACTGATTCCAATTTAGAAACTGCAAAGAACTACTACATGCAAAAACATTAAGTTTCATCAGCAGAAGGTAGAAAGAAGAGAGGTAGTCTACATGTGGTACAAAGGAATTATCAATTATATGGGGGATCAGCAGAGAGAGAGAAAAAGGTTTAAGGAATGAGGCAAGAATCAAATTAACACAAAAATCAGAGACTTGGTTAATTAATTAAAATGGAAGAGAATTGTAATGATGGTACAAAAAAAACATCGTATGATGGGTTGTTCATTCTATGTTATAGTACCTTTAATTATTCACAAAGAGACCATCAGAAAAATTGTTGCAGCTTATCTGCCAATATCTGTTGAAGATGAAGATGATGCAGAGAAAACATTAATAAATGTATAACAAGATCCTCCAAATTTGATCTACATATACTTTTAAACCGTGATATCAATGAACCATGGACTTTGGGGGTATGCGACAAAAAAAGTGCTAAAAATACAGTTGTGAATGAAGAAACAATTGGAATTAAGAGCTTACAAACTATACAAAAGCCGTGATTGAGGAATTGGGAGGCCCTGATTTACTAAGTACCAAAAAGCATCAGAAAAGAATGAAATGATTATATTTTAACAGACCTGTTAATAATATGAGAGTCATTAGACAAGAGTAAAGAAAAAAAAGAAAACTAAAGAAAGACTAAAAGTTAGATAAAAATTATGGCACACAGTTAAAATTATTCAAATTATTTAAACAGGTTGTTGATATTCCAACAAGGGAAATGGAAGAAGAAACGTATGTTGACACCAATTAAACCAATTTCATATAAAAGTTCAGTCGTTGTAATCAGTTACCATAATAAAAGAAACCAACAGAGCCTAAGCACTCCTTGGTCAGGAAAAAAAACTTAACCTGTTTATTCAATGGAGGGATAACAGCAATCAAAGACAATACTGGTTTAAAATACAAACTCGCTGTAAAATCTTATGGAGAAAGAAGGTGGAAGATTATGAGCAACAGCACTTCATAAAACAGCAAGAAGCAATGGAAGTAAAAACAAGTTAAAAGAAAACTTGGCAAGACACTCAAGGGAAGAAATCCAAGACACTGTGCTAAACACTGAAACAACCAAGAAAGTAAAAGAAACAGGCCCTGCCTTCCAGCTCATATTTGAATGTGGAAGAATAATTAACGCAATAACAATAACACTGCAAAGCTGCAGAAGCCTTAAGTATTCTGTAATGATCAATCATGATTCCAGAAACTCAATGATGAAGCAATATTATACATTTCTGGATAGAGAGGTGGTGGACTCAGGGTGCAGAGTAGGTTTTCCTTTTTTCTTTTTCTCAATGAAGTGGTAGGTGGGAGAGAGAGGAAACAGATTTCTATTAATTACCAAAAAAAATTATTAAAAAATCCGTGCAAACAAACATGTACATAGAAGAGCTATACATGCTGGCGATAATCTCAGAGGAAATGCATTAGTGGGAAAGGGGGGGAGTCAGGAAAAGTTCTTTTGAAGAAGGTAGGATTTGAGCTGAGTCTTGAATGAATCCAGGGAAGCCAGGAAGTTGAAATGATAATGAAAGGCTTTCTAGGTACGGGGGAATAAACAGTGAAAAGGACTGAGTCAGGGGATGGAGCGTCATGCGCAAGGAAAAGCAAGAAGTCCAGCATTGCTGGATCAAAGAATACAAAGAAGGGTGTAAGAAGGTAAGAAAGGTGTGAAGGGGTTAAGTTCTGAAGGTCCTGAAAAGTCAAACTGAGGGTTTTGGATTTGATGCTCTACACAAGAGGGAGCCACTAGACTTTACTGAGCAGGGAAATGATAAGGAAAGACATATACTTTAGGAAAATCAATATGACATCTGAGAGGAGGAGAGACTACAGTGAGGAGAGACCTGAAGAATGCCAGCTAGAAGACTTCTGAAAAGAAGTGGGCATTAGGTAATGAAAGTCTACATCAGAGCGATGTCTATGATAGAGATAAGGAGAAACATGTAAGACACCGCAAAAATAGAAATAACCAAAACTGGCAACAGATTGTAGTTTAAGTGAAAGTGTGGAGTCAGATTCTTGAGCTGTGAACCTGAGTGACTAGGAAGATGGGGGTACCTTTGATAGTAAGAGGGACATCTGGAAAAGGGAAGCTGTCTATTGGGGGAACATAGGGAGGTAAATGTGTTGAGTTTAGTTTAAGATGTCTATGGGACATCCAGTTTGAAATGTCTAATAGCATGTTGGAAGTGTGAGACTGGAGGTCAGGGAGAAATCAGAGCTAGATAAAGAGATCTGAGAGTTAGTTACATAGAGATGATAACTGAATCCATAGGAGATAATGAGATCATCAAACAAAATACTTTAGAGGAAGAAGAAAAGAGGGCCTAGGACATACCCTTGGGCAGCCCATAATTAGCAGGCATGACCTGGATGGTAATCCAACAAAGAAAAGAGAAGAAACAGCACACAGACAGGAGAACCAGGTAAAAGCAGTCACAAAAACCTAGAGAGGAAAAAGTAATCAGGAAAAGAATGACTGACAGTAGCAAAGACTTCAGAGAAGTCAAGGATAAGGACTGAGAAAAGGCCAGTGGATTTGGCAGTCATGAGGCAACCAATAACTTTAGAGAGAGCAGTTCCAATTAAGTAATTAGAAGTCAGATGAAGAGAGTGAGAGGAGAGAAAGTGGAGGCACTGATTACAGATGACTTTCTCAAAGAATTTAGCTAGGAAATGGAGAAAAGGCACAGGAAGATAGCTAGTAGGGGCAAACAGAGCAGGTGGGAGGGTCTTTAAGGAGGAGGGAGCCATGAGCATGCTTGCAGACAACAAAGGAAACAGCCAATAAAATAGGGAGAGTTTAAAGATTGCCTCCTCTAAAATTATAGAGAAGGCAATCTGCCAGAGAAAGCAGGACAGAATGAGAACAAGGATGCGTGTTAAGGGATTTGACTTGGCAAGAAGGCCATTTCTCCATGCAAGACTGCGGTAAAGAAGGTGGGGAAGACGACATAACTGGCACCTTGGAAAATATTTAATGAGTGTTCTTAGACTAAAGGTAAATCAATCAAAACATGAAATCATAAAAATATTATTTGGCAACTATATTTTTGTACCTGTAATTCCTGCCCATTGTAGTCAAGTCTAATTGTGCATCAGAACTGTGTCTTGGCCTGCAGGGGACAAGATAGCAGATGAGTTACTTCTACAGAAAACTGAGAGAAGGAAATGACAGGATCCAAGAAACTACTTACTCCACCTTTCCCTTTAGCATTTTTCCCCGAGTGGTAGCAACAAAAAGGAAACTGGAGATTCAGTTATATGGGTAACAAGAAGAGAAATCCCCAAGCTGGGTGCTGAAACCCCATCTCCCAAAGTAGCTTACATTTTAAAGGTGGAAATGACAAGTACACAAATAGAAACATAAACGATACAGAGAGATGGAAGGTAACCTTGGAGGGGAAGGCACTAGCAGCTCGAGGAATGAGGAGAGACCTTCTGCAGAAGGTGGCATTTAAGCTTAGTCTTAAAGGAAGCCAGGGATTCTAAGAGGCAGAGGTGAGAAGAGAGAGCACTCCAGATAGGAGGGACAGACAGTACAAAGGCACAGAGATGCTAGAGGAATAGCAGGAAGTCAGGACAACAAAATGCATGCAGAGGAATTAAGTATAAGACTGGAAAGGCAGGAAGAAGCCAGGTTGGGAAGCTGTTGAATTTAAAAACAAAAAACAAACAAAAACCTGTTTACATTTCATACTGTTAATAATAGGGAGCCACTGGAATTTATACAGTGATGGGAGGGGAATATATGATAAGACCTATGCTTTCAGAAAATCATTTCAGAAACCATCGGAGGATGAATTGTAGTAGAGAGAAAATTAAGACAAGGAGAGCAATCAGAAAAGCTATTGCAACATTTCAGGTGACAGTTGATGAGGGCTTAAACTAGAATTGTGCCTGTGTGAGTAGAGAGAAAGCATAACATACAAGGGAGGTTTGCAGGAGTACAAATGACAGGATTTGGCAACTAGTTGGATATGTGTGTGTATATATATATATAGATATGTATATACACACATATACATATCTATATATATGTGGTGAATGATAGTTGAAGATTACACTGAGGCTGACCATATGAAAGATTGGAAAGAAGGTGTCAAAAGCAATAGAGAAGTTCAGAAGAGGATAAGGTGGGCAGTGCAGTGAGGAAAGACAATGACTTATCAAATTTGAAATGTCCAGTAGTGAATTGGTAAAGCGAAACCAGAGTTCAGGAGAGAGATTAGGGATAGATACATGAACACAGAAATCGTAGCATATAGATGTGGGAATCAGATTGATAAGCACCAATTAGACAGGTATGAATGGACAGGGTAACAAAAACCCAAATAGGAGAGAATATGTGGGAGAGAAAAGTCAGAAAGTACCAAATGCTGCAGAAAGGGTAAGACAGCTAAGGACTGAGAAAAGGCCATTAAATTTGTTGATTAGGAGACCACCAGCAATTTTGAAGAGCTGTTTCAGCTGAATGATGAGGTCAGAAGCCATACTGCAAAGGATTTGGAAAAGAGTGAGAGGAAATATAGTAGACATGACTTTTTCAAAAAGTTCAGCTAAGAAGGGAGTAGAGAAATATGACAAGAGCTAGTAGGGATGTTTGGATCAAGTGAGTTAGTTTTTTTAAAGGATGGTTTGGATAAGGATATATTGGGAGGCATGAGAAAAGGAACTAGGAGGTAAGGAGAGATTGAAGATTAGTGAGAGTAGGGATAATAGAGGCAGCAATCTGTAGGAGGATATAGGAAGAACAAGGGTACATGTAGGGGTTTTTTCTTGTTGAAGAAAAAGATCAATACTTCATCAAACATACATGATGGAGGAGTTAATGGGTGAAGATGTCAGAGGGATGGTATGAAGATAAGGGAAAAAGAGGGAGCTCTCCATGAATGGCCTCACGTTTTTAGGTGATATATTTAGTGAGGTCATCAGCTGAAAGTACTGGAGGAGGTATGTTATAGAGGCTTTTTGAAAGAAGGGAACATTTGGAACAGGCACCAAAGTGAGTGAGATAGAGAACTGATTAAGGGAAAACAGAGGCATTGCCTTGCTTCAGTAATGGCTCAGGCAAGATCGCTAACAGATTTATAGTAGATCCAGTCAGCATCATTTTCTGACTTCCTCCAGCTCCACTTAGCAGCATTTGAATAGGAATGAAGGAGGTGGACGGTGGTAGTAATCCAAAATCGAGGCCAACACAAGAACGACTATTGATGAGATAAAGGATTTGAGTTGAAAATGGTGTAAGGTTGAACTTGTCCATCAAGGGATCAAGACTGAGAAGGCAGGAGACTGTAAGAAATGCAGGGGTGATGGCTTGGAAAAACAGAAGGGGTAAAGGGACTATGAGGGTGAAAAACTGAGTCAGAGGGAAAAAGGCATAGGGGAAGAAAGAATGACAAAGGTTTTTATGACCAGATAAAGGAATTTTGAATTTCGTGTACATGAAAGGGGTGTACTCATAGGTGCAAGATCAATGGTGTGAACATCCCTCTGTGTAGCTAAGGTAGAAAAGAGCAGGTTATGGGAGGTAGCTAAATAAGTAAATAAATAAAGTATTTGTTAAAATGCCTACTATGTTCCAAATCAAACACTAAGCACTAGGGATATTAATACAAAATAAATCAGTCTCTACCCTCATGGAGCTTATATTCTAATGGGGGAAGGTTAGCTGTAAAGGGGGGTGGGTAGGAGCAGCTGACAAAGAAGAATATGGAGACCGAGTGGAAGTAGAGTGAAGTGATCATAGCTAAGCCCTTCATGAGATAGTGATCCACACTGAATAGCTTGTAGAACTAGTTAGTTTAAGTTGCTGAGGAAACTTCGAACATTTATGTCTAATTCCCCTAGTATGAGGGGAGAAATTGGAGCCAGACACTATATCCTCAGGGTCAGTAGAAAATAGCCACCAGGACTGGATTAGGTGATAATATTGTATATCCAGAAGTTCAAAGGAGGAGAGATTGCTGAATGATGGCCATAGAGGTAGAGTCTGAAAGTGGCATTGTGGAATAGGAAATAGGGCAAAGAAGTTAGAAAACATTTAGCCTCCTTAGTGATTTGGTTATAGAGTTCTATGGCCTATCCTTCTCTCTTGTTACTGCTCTCAGTACTGAAGGGTCACCATAGATGAGAAGAGCAGCGATGGAATGGTCTTGCTGCAAACTGAAAATATACAAAAGTAGCCAACTGTCCCTAGCCAGAGGAAGCCATACTGAGATATTCTCCTGGCTAAAGGACATGACTCCCCTTGAAAATACAAATAATGAGAAATCAGAACCTGTTACAAAGCTTTAACAGTTCTAGGAATCCAGATTTTGTGAGACCTTGAAAAATTTGGCTAGGGAAGGGGCCATCAGATTTGGCACTCAGACCATCCGAAGAGATAAGAGAAAGCCCTGCTAACAATTATGAAATCCTGGGCAAGAAACCAAGGACCCTAAGAAGCACAAGCTATTTATTTAAATAAATTATTATTTCTGATTGAAAGCACAGGCTCTGAAAAAGGCAGATCTAGGAAAAACCTAGATTCAAAGCCTACCTCTGAAATTTATTAGTTGTATGACTATGGGCAAGTCACTTAAACACTAAGTTTCATTTTCCTATCTGTAAAATAGGGAATAATTGCTGTGGTACTTGTCTCATATTGTTAATAGAAGGATAAAAACCTTAAAATTCTATATAAATGTCAGATATTATTATCATGAAGGACGGCACTCTCATTTTATTAAGGTCTTGAGAGATAAAATAACATAGGTAGCAGCAGCAACTATCAGGGCAGAGACTGGAATCCACAGCTTCTGATCTAAATTCAGTTTCTCTTTTCACTCCACCATGTTGTTGGATAAGTATAGAAATAATGGGCTCTTTTGCAGGAATGGAGTGTACCTAAGGAAGACTTGTTAAAATATATTTGCTTGGAGTCTTTCAAATTACAGAAAAATTTCATTAAACTGAGAAGAGAAGGGTAGGGAGAAAATTCCTATGCTCTTCTGCCCATCCACCAATCTAAATAACCATATTTACAAAATATAAAGGATAGAAATAGACATATCCAGTAATTCAGGAGAGAAAAAAAACATCAAGGAAAGAGCCAGCAATGAAACCCATGGTCTTGGATGGCTATATACAAATGAAGTATAAATAAGTACACAAAAGCAAGGCAAATCACTGATCTTGACAAAAGGAAGGAAACTAGACCAAATATAAACTATGAGACTTGCTATAATGAGACCTAGGACCAAACTATAAGAGTGGAAGAACGTACTATATTCAATCAAGTAACACTTATTTATAAGGCAATTATTATAAGCTGGACACTGTTAAATGATGGGGATAATAAATAGAATAATTCCTACTCAGAACTTTATATGCTAACAGATGAGACAAAGACATACATATATAGAATAAATGTTAAGTGACTAAATACATAAAAGTAGTTTGAAGAAGAACTCTAGTAGTTGAATGAATTCTGAAGGGTTTCACCTACAAGATGGTGTTGGAACTGCATCTTAAAGAAATTCTGTGAAGAACAGGTGAGGAGGGAATGTATTCTAAACAGTCAGTGTAAAGGCATGAAGATGAGGGAGATGGAGTATTGTGTATGAGAAACTAAGAGGAGACCAATTTGTCTGGATCAAACAGCACAGGACGGGAAGTAATGTACAATGAGGCTGGAAAGATAGGTTGGGGCAAGGGCTTTGAAAAGCTAACCAGAAGAGTTTATATTTGATTTTGATGTAATAGGAAACCAGTGGAATTTGGGTAGGGCAGCGCTATGGGCAGACTCATGCTTGTTGTTCCTTGTACAAAACAATCCATCTTCCACCTTCGAGTGTTCTCCCTTGCTGTCCCCCATGTCTAAAATTCTTTCCCCCCTCATCTCTGCCCCATGGCTTCCCAAGCTTTCTTTAAGTCTCAGCTAAAATCCTACCTTCTACAAGGAGCCTTTCTAGTCTTCTTTAATCTTAGTGTCTTTTCTCTGGGATTACCCCAATTATTTCTGCATATATCTTGTATAGTTGTTTGCATCTCGTCTCTCTTTAGAATGTGAACTCTTTGGAGGTGGAGAAGAGATAGATTGGGAAATGTAAGTAATACAAAACCAAAAGATATTAATTAAAAATTTTTAAAGTAAGGTATTTGAAAAATCTCATGCATCTTTCTGGACAAATGTGGGCTAATTGATGATAGTACAATTAACTGTATTTTGAGCTTTAATGGTGATTGTACATATAGACTAAATTATCACTAATTGATCACCTTGGAAAGAACTCTACAGGGAGATACCCAGGGGAACCATCCTTGGCACATTTTATCTATGACTTAGATTGTGGCAGAGATGGGGTATCCATACCAAATTTTCAGGTGATACAAAGCTGAAAAGGACAGTACATCAGATGGTAGAGTCAGAATTTCAAAAAAATTTTTCTGGGGGCTGTGTGGGGCATGGAGGCAGGGAGAGAGCCAAGATGGTAAAGATGGTAGAGTAGAAACAGAGACTTGATAGAGCTCTCCTTGCAAGCCCAGCCAAATACCTGTTAAAAATGACTCTAAACAAATTCTGGAACTGCAAAACCCACAGAATGATAGTGTGAAGCAAATCACAAGCTGAAGACAGCCTGGAAGGTTGAAAGAAGACATCTGTCTTGCCATGCTGTGAGCAGGGCACAGACAGGATCTGAGCAGGACCCGAATCTCTGGCAACTGTGGCAGTGTCCTGACTTCACAACCTCAAAACACCAGGGACAAATTGGAGGGTCAATGGAAAAAAAAATGTCGGACCTGTGTGAGAGAGAAGAGTGATAGGGCACCAAGCTCCATGGTGGTGGAGGGGGTGGAGGAGCCTGGAGCAGTCACAGCAGTAACAGGGGCAGTGACAGTGGCTGTTCCTGGAGTTCTACACCCATAGATTGTGAGTGGGTCGAGTAGCTGACAGTATACCCTCCCCAACCCCACTAGAAGCAGAGAACTATCTTGGCAAAGAGCTCAAAAGTCAAGTAAATGGCTAGGGAAATGACCAAAAAATGGAAAAAGAATCAGACTACATAATCTTACTTTGGTGACAAGAAATGTACATAACAGACAACATATACAAACAGAAAAAGACAACAAAATCAAAGCTCCTACGCCCCAAGCCTCCAAGAAAAATATGAGTAGGTCTCAGGCCATGGAAGAGCTCAAAAAGGATTTTGAAAATCAAATAAGAGAAATAGAGGAAAAGTTGGGAAGAGAAATAAGAGTGATGCAAGAAAATCATGAAAAATGAGCCAATGGCTTGCTAAAGGAGACACAAAAAATGCTGAAGAAAATAACACCTTAAAAAATAGACTAACCCAAATGGTAAAAGATATCCAAAAAGCCAATAAGGAGAAGAAGGCCTTAAAAAGCAGAACTGGCCAGATGGAAAAGGAGGTCCAAAAGGTCATTGAAGAAGATAATTCCTTAAAGATTAGAATGGAGCAGATCGAAGCTAATTACTGTTATGCAAAATCAAGATATTATAAAACAAAGCCAAAGAAATGAAAAAATAGCAGACAATGTGAAAATATCTCATTGTAAAAACAACTGACCTGGAAAATAGATCCAGGAGAGACAATTTAAAAATTATTGAACTACCTGAAAGTCATGATAAAAAAAAAAAGCCTAGATTTCATCTTTCAAGAAATTATCAAGGAAAACTGTCCTGATATTCTAGAACCAGAGGGTAAAATAGATTTTGAAATCGCCTCCTAAAAGAGATCCCAAAAGGAAACTCATAGAAATATTGTAAGCAAATTCCAGAGCTCCCAGGTCAAGGAGAAAATATTGCAAGCAGCCAGAAACAAACAATTAGATTACTGTGGAAACACAATCAGGGTAATACAAGATACAGCAACTTCTACGTTAAGGGATCAAAGAGCTTGGAACATAATATTCCAGAGGTCAAAGAAGCTAGGATTAAAACCAAGAATCACCTATCCAGCAAAACTCAGTATAAATACTTCAGGGAAAAATGGTCATTCAATGAAATAGAGGACTTTTAAGCATTCCTGAGGAAAAGACCTGAGCTGAATAGAAAATCTGACTTTCAAACACAAGAATCAAGAGAACTGTGAAAAGGCAAACAGTAAAGAAAAGTCATAAGGGACTTAATAAAGTTGAAACATTTACATTCCTACATGGAAAGATAATATTTGCAACTCTTGAGACTTTTCTCAGTATTAGGGTAGTTGAAGAGATTATATACATATAGACAGAGGGCACAGGGTGAGTTGAATATGAAGGGATGATGTACAAAAAAATAAAATTAAGGGGTGAGAGAGGAATATATTGGGAGGAGAAAGAGAGAAATAGAATGGGGTAAATTATCTCACACATAAAAGAGCCAAGAAAATGCTTTTTCAATGGAGGGGAAGAGGGGGGAGGTGAGAGGGAAAGAGTGAACCTTACTATCATCAGATTTGACTTAAGGAGGGAATAACATGCCCACTCAATTTGGTATGAAAATCTGTCTTATACTACAGGAAAGTAGTGGGGAAAGGGTTAAGTGGGGGGATGATAGAAGGAGGAGCAAATGGGAGGAGGAGGAAATTAGAAGTAAACACTTTTGAGGAGAGACAGGGTCCAAAGGGAAAACTGAATAAATGTGGGCAGGTTAGGGTGGAGGGAAATAAAGCTAGTCTTTCGCAACATGACTGTTATGGAAATGTTTTACATGACTACACATATATAACCTATATTGAACTGCATGCCTTCTCAGAGGGGAAGGGTGAGGAGGGAGGGAGAGAAGTTGGAACTCAAAATTTTAAAAATGAATGTTAAAAATTGTTTTTACATGCAACTGGGAAATAAGACATACAGGCAAAGGGGTCTAGAAATCTATCTTGCACTGAAAGAAAATAGAGTAGAAGAGGATGAGAAAAGGGAGCGGCATGATAGAAGGGAGGACAGACTGGGGAAAGAATGCACAATCAAATGCATAATCAGAATGCACAATGTCTTGAGGTGAGTGGAGGGGAGAGATGGGGAGAAAATTTGGAACTCAAAATCTTGTGGAAGTGAATGTTGAAAACTAAAAATAAATTAGTAAAAAAAGCCTATTGATGCAAAAACAGAGAGAAAGAAAGAAAAAATATTTTTACAGACTAGGACATGCACTAGATCTGATACAATGAAATTTAGAATAGATAAAAGTAAAAGTGTTACAACTGGGCCTTAAAAATTAGCATCATTGGAAGAAGAATATAAAAGAATAAAAAAGGTCAGATATTAGTTCCTAAAGATTTTGACATTTTAATAGTCTGTAAGTTGAATGAGTCAAAAGTGTGATACGGTAACCAAAAAAAGCTAATGAGAACTTAGGCTACATTAAGAATAGGTACCCTGCCCTGGTCAAACCATGTCTTACATGTTTTAATTTCTAGG
Source organism: Notamacropus eugenii (assembly GCF_028372415.1). Taxonomy (NCBI): domain Eukaryota; kingdom Metazoa; phylum Chordata; class Mammalia; order Diprotodontia; family Macropodidae; genus Notamacropus; species Notamacropus eugenii. The sequence continues at coordinate 183,985,889 of NC_092873.1, read as the reverse complement.
CATCGCATTTTATATTAATAAGTTGTATCACATTGATAAGTTGAACAATATCAGGAAGTGACTAGGAAGGTGATGGGCCTTGAGATCATGTTATATGAATACTGATTAAAGGAGTTAACATGTTTAGTCTGGAGAAGACTTAGGAAGTATGTAATGGGTGTCTTTGAATATTTTATTGTATGGAAGAGGGATTCAATTTATTCTGTTTGGCCCTAGAGGGTAGAAATGGGAGCAATGGATAGAAGTTGGAAAGAGGCACACTGAGGCCTGATTTAAGAAGAATTTTCCTAACAATTAGGATTATTCAAAGTTAAAGTGGGCTCCTTTGGGAGGTAATGGGTTCTCCCTAATTGAAGGTCTCCAAGTGAAGACTGGATGACCATTAGTTTGGAATATTGTGGAGAAGTTTTTGTTCAAGTATGGGTTGGACTACCAGCTCTGTGATTATGTGAAGCAAATGTTGTAACTCGCTCCTTCTCTAATCCCTTGCCTGACTTTATTTCTATGCTAAAATAACCAATTTTGACTTTGGATCTCTGATAAGCAAGGCCTTAGGACAGTGACAACTTCTTTATCATATTTATTTGACCATAACTACTCAAGATTAGTCTTAGTCAAATCAAACTTAATATGACCTATAATCCTATCCTGATTACTGGGGTAATGACCTGTGCTGGCCAATCATACCTGATAATAGGACAACTTGCTACATGTGACATACTTCTTGAGGTTTGTGCCTACTAAGGTGGATACCCACCTGACATAAACCTTTGGGGTCTTTACAAGAAACTTAACTGTTTGTTCTCAGGAATTGTGCCTTACCAGAATATTGCATATGACTGTATGCAAAATGTGAGTACAACAACATATTCTAAGGTCAAATAAATAATTTGGAAGTTATTTACAATTTTGATTATGCAGGCTGCTACCCTCCATTAAGAAAAATAATTGTTAACAGAGATGATTACAACTCTGCATAATTGTGTACAGTGTAAATACGTAAAAGGAAACACAGAATTATCTTGAATCAGCACATCCAAACTAAGGTTACACACAAGGTTAAAAACAAAAAGGGGAATTAAGAGTTCTAAAGAGTGACAATTAACAATTAGAGCCAAAAGGCTTAATCTTGCAATCTAACAATGCACAGCAATTAGATTTTTACTAATAAAGAGGTTCTAGAGCTCCTCTGTACAAACAGAACACTGAGGATTTTATCCTAGGAACAGTTTATAATCCCATCATGAAGTTAATATGCTTCTCCAAAAACAGAACATGTATGAAAATAACATTTCAACTTGTAAAGTAAACAGAGCCTGCCAAAGTTTCAACAATTCAGTGTGTCATCGCAGCTTCATAAAACAAACAGAAGGAGTGTTGTTTCATACTGTTCCTTGTTCCTTCCTAGGAACAGAAAATTATTTTCCAGACTCCTTGATGTAATGGTGGAGAATCCCTCTTGCCACCTGTTGCTAATGCTACTCTTTGACCATCTTAGGCAGGAAAACCTTCAAAGGACTAGGGAATTAAGCTTCTGGAGTGTTTACTCTGCTTCAGAAACTGCTCCGGAGTTTTCAGAAAAGTGATGACCACATCAAATGCCAATATTTGGGCAATAAGGCCATTTAAGTAGGTTTTTAGGTTTTATATAAGAATTCTCCATTGATGGAGTAGGAAAGAGTATGGCTCTTCTTGCAGACAGTATACTTTTACCCCCAGATGTTGGCACCTTTGGACAAAGTTACATTTATTCCATGCTAGTCATAGCCCTGATTATCGGGGAGTACTCCCATCAGTAATGTGACAATTTATAATTTCTAATGTAAATTACTATTTTCTGATTCACCAATGATCATTAAATAATAGTCCTAAATAACATAATTCTCCACCTTTTTTTAGTTGTAACTAAAACAATTTTTAATAATACACATGCTTCAATGAGTACATATGTAGAATCATAAAAAAAACTCATTCCTGCTAGTTTTAAAATAAAAACTGGTTCCCTTTAAGAAGCTGACATCACCAAAATTTCTACAATTTTACTGTATCTCATACTGAAAGTTTGCAATTCTGTATGTACCTCATTTTGTATATACCTTGTATGTATCTTATTTATATTTACTTGCAGGAAAAAAGTGCCTTAAAAGGTTAAATAAATTTTAATGGGCTCTATTTCTACACAGAGTAGAAATGTCTATCATATTTCAATAATTCAAAGGATCTATCATTTACTGATGGGGGTGCTCCCTGATAATCAGGGCTATGACTAGAATGGGATAAATGTAACTTTGTCCAAGGGTGCCAACATCTGGAGGTGAAAGTATACTCTCTGGAAGAAGAACCACTCTCTCTCCCACTCCATCAATGGAGAATTCTTATATAAAACCTAAACATCTACTTAAAAAACTGCTAAAGGTTAACAGAATTGACAGATGATAAGTACAGGTTAGTGAGGAGAACTGCCATTGGACAAGCATTTCTACGGTCAAGTCAATTCTTGCTAGATCCTAAATGAGTCATATTTTTTTTTTTTATCTCCAGCATTTAATTCATCTATTCATGTTTGGACCAGACTCCCATAAGGCCACTTCCAAGGAACAGATCACTTCCAGAAGACTCCCTACAGAGTCTATAGTAGGAAAAGGGTATGTTTTGACACACAAGCCCCTAGGGCTCAGGCCCACTAGCTTCCACCTAGGCACTGGACTTCATTTCTCTCTGTTTCCTCAAGTCAAATCTACTACATAAATCTCCAGGGCATTCTTTCACTTTTCTTTGAGTTACCCTTGCTCACACAGGCTCAAATTCCCATAGCTAACTGCAAGAGACTCAAAGGCCCTGATGTTTCTTCTCTTCCTCGAAGTCATACTATTGATCTTTGTTTTTAATTAATCATTCTATTTAAATTCGAACACTGTCCACAATCCTTCCTTTCCCACATCCAGTGGCTACTCTCCACAAACTATGCCAATTATTGCCAGTCTTGCCAGGACACTCAATTCTGCTATTTTCTCTAAAACCATTTCCCTGATGTCCCATGAGGGGGCAAGAGAATTAACCTGATACTGGGTGCTAAACCCCTGGGCAACTTACACAGAGAATTAACATACTCTTTTGTCCTCCAACAGCGTAGATCTCAAAACACAGCTTTCAACTAGGAGAAGCTGTGTGGTGCAGTGCAAACAACCCTTGATTTGGAATTAGGAGAACTTGAATTGCATTTGGCCCTGTCACTTATTCACTACTTAACCAAAAATAAGTCACTTAACTTCTCGGAGCCATGTACGTGCGTGTGTATGCATATATGTGTATAGGTGTATATATGTATATATGTGCATATGTGATTGTATGTATATATATATGATAATACTTGCACAACATGTTATTGTAAAGTAATACATTTTATAGACTTTCAAGTGCTATATATAATTATTATTGAGCTTGCTCTATTATTTTTCTTCTTGAGTGTTATTTGATTGTTAAGATTAAAAAGCTTCAAGATACCTTTTCTGTGAATGGCTCATCTTCATTAGTTTTCAAGATTTTGGTTTAGAATGTCACTTGAAAAAGTCAAAAATGCTCCAGATTATCTAATTTATACATTCATTCTATATGAACAAGAATGGATCAGATTCTTAAAAAAAAAACAAAAAATCTGGCCTAGGCAGAATCTGCCATTCTGATGAGACATATTTATTTTAAAACACAAATGCTTCAGGTATAGAATTTACGGAATGCTTTCTTCAGAAGACATTTCATATTTACATTGTTTCATTTACCTTCTCTGATCAGCCTTTCATTAGGAATCATATACTGAGTGGCTACATATCATTTGTTAGCTATCATTATTATCCATGGTTAGTATATCACTAGCAGGTTAAGGGAAAGTTAATAGTGGGCTGAATGGATCATTGGTCAGATGTGGTTTGGCTTAGGATCAAGGTATTTGGAACTGAAAATGATCAAAGGATTTAGAAATGAAGGGGGTGGCGTTAAAGGACATAAAACTACTCTGGCACTTGGTTTTCTTATCTGCAAAATAGCAATTAATAATACTTGCCATAACTACCTCACAGGATTGTTGTGAGGAAAGTTTTCATAAAGCACAAAATATTACATAAACTCAAGCTATCATTAGTATTAAAACCACCACTCCCACTCCCACTATGATCACCAGGTTCAATTACAATTTGTAAGTCAGATTTTTGAAAGTATTTCCTCATAGAGCTTTGTTCTTTATATTGTGGTTGGAGTCTCAGGCCAGGGTATAGTACAATACTGATGCACCTAACCATCATTTCTAAAAAGATTTCGGTGGGAAAATGCTGGATTAAGAATCTAACTTTGAATTCTGGGAATATGCTTACTGTGTTGAAGCACCGCAATGCATTCATCTCACGCATCCTGTTGCACTAGAAAACTTTTCTATTACTAAACCACTCAGGATGGCTGTTTATAGACATTGGACAGAAAGGTTCAGCAATGTGGGAGAAATGGGAAAGGGTCAATGGAAAGAAAATTCTATGTGATTTCTGGGAGAAATTTTGATGTAAAAAATCCCCAACAAAATAAAAGAGATCAATAAAATTCATTTAAAAAATAAATAATCTAGCCCAACCTTCTCACTTTATACATGGAGAAGCTAAGACCATAAGTCTATTTGTTCAAGGTAAGTTAGTGGTATAGCTGGAACCAGATCCCCCAAATATCCAAACACCAACCCACTGTTCTTTCTATTATATGAATTCATTTTACCATGTTTCAAAATATTTAGCAGTTGTTTGAACCAATTCCATGGAATAACAATAATTACCCTTTCAGATACAGAATGAACTGGAAGGCCATTTAGGTCTTTTACGACTCTAAAATTCTGTGATTCTTTTGTTGTTGAGTTTTTTCAGCTGCGTTCAACTATTCACAATGCCATTTGGGGTTTTCTTGGCAAAAATACTGGAGTGGTTTGCCGTTTCCTTCTCCATCTCATTTTACTGATGAGGAACTGAGGCAAACAGGTTTAATTTACATTTATTTGTTATTTTTTTTAACTTGCTTTGTGGCTATGAAGCTTAGTTGGCTTGACTTTGGCGATAATGAGGCCAAGATTATTAATTAAATCCTTCTATGAGCCATTTATTTTTCTGTTCCAGGGCCACAAATGACATTACAATAACTATCTTGCAAATATATACCAGTGGTTATAGAGATATTAAGAAAAAGAATATGTACAAATTAGTATAGATTCTTCACTACACCTAGGGGAAAAAATTTGAAAATCCTCTCCTATCGATGAATCAAGTACTATAATCTTTCCATATAAACAATTCTATGAAAACCTTTCTGGAGTTGTGACCTTTCTACTTATTTGATTTTAAGATAATTTCTCTCAAGCATTTTCCTAAAAGTTAGATGGCAAGTGTTCATATACAATTCATATAAATCAAAATTGATTTGAGAATTTTATAACATAACTAGACATCTTTGGAGACACTTCATGAAACAGCTCACAAAATAAGCACTATAAGTCACTGCATACAGGGATAATCTGCATGTCATCATAATGTCTTTTACAATAATGTCATAGGATTTGGTACTGAAGTGGCCTTCAAGATCACAGAATAAAAGAACAGTAGAATTTTAGTGGACTTCCGCTTCCAAGTAGAGAAATTAGCTAATCCCATCTCCTCATTTTATAGATTAGGAAATTGAGCCTAAAAAAGTTGGTGACTTGACTAAGAGAATAAAGGTGGTAGCAGAACTGTGTTTCAAACAAAAGTCTTTTTATCTCAAATCCAGTGTTATTTCCACTATACTTTAAGGCTTTTCATTCATATTACAATGAAATTCTATAGTTAACATCAAAAACTAGATTATAACATTATTTGGTCAATTGCCTTCTGAGAACATTGTTCCTATGAAACTATATGCTATTGACACTCTTTCCCCTGACACAATGTTTCTTTGCCTAATGTGTTTTCATGGAACCAGTTAAAGACATGAAATGGGATATGCCTGTATAATGGGAGAGTACACAAAAGACTTTTCAGGGTACCTTATCATTTAGGCTTCTGATTCTATTAAGGATGAAGAGGCAACAGTGACTAGTCCTCTGGGAAATGGTATAGACTTCACAGATGAGCAAGTTAGCATTAAGTATCAAATTAGCAAGAATAATCTTAAATCTTAGCTAATTCTGATAAAAGTTGGCTGAACAATTTGCTCCTTTGGATCAAATCTGAAGCTAATATTTAATGCTCCTGGGAGTTGGTGGCAGAATGTGACTATTGTTGAGACTAGATGATTCTTCTCATATTCCTAAGAGCAAAGCTACATTTGGTATACTCTTAGACCTCCCCAGCTTTCAGGTAAAGGGGGAAAACTAGAGCTAAGCAACATGGTTTGCTATCAGTTTTGGCTAATGGAAAGATCAGATTAATATGGAAAACTGTAGACTCAAGAACTGAGAGTTCTATGCCTTCTAATTCCTCTAGTGTAAAAGAGGTTTGTTATGAAATAGGACTCGATGCTGATGCCACGTGCAGCGGGCACGCTGCCAATAGCACTCTCCATTCTTAAGACATCTGAGGGGGAGTGTCCAAGTCAGGTCTGTTACACAAACAACATAATACAAGCCACATGTGCATTTACAGCAACAGTAACAATGTAACTGTGTTTATTATAGAGAATTAAAATCTTGCTTTTAGGAATCAAGGACAACATATCCATGACATTCCATTATGTTGAAAAAAAAAACACAAGTTCAGATTTTTAAAAGGTTATTCCTATTAAAACTTTAAACAAAAGAAAATTTTCCTACACTAAATTACATATTTTGCCTTATCTCAAAATAATTTGAAGTGATTATTATAGACATAAGAAATCTGGTGTGTGAAAACGATTTCTGCCCATTTATCAATTAAGGAAGACTTCCTTGCCAATGTTTTTAAAAATGTCATGTCTTATCACTTTACCAGCCTCTCCTCTTCTCCAGTTTATCTTCTATACAGCTATCAACCTTACATTTCTGCAGCATAAGTCTGATCACATCCTTTCCCTGCTTTAAAGTTTTTGATTAACTGTAGGACAAAAGACAAACTCTTCTGTTTGACCTTTAAAACCCTTTTAAATCTGGCTCCAGCCTACCCTCCCAGACTTATTTACACAGAATTCCCTCCCCACACCATGCTGTCCAACCAACCTGACTGGCTTGCTCTTCTGACATCCACTTCTCTCTCTGTGCCTCAGCCCAGGCTGTTTCCAGTGCATTTGGAAACTGAATGCATTTCCTTCTCACCTCTGGCTCCTTGAATCCCAGGTCTTCAAAGCAATGCTCAGGTGCCACCTCCTTCATGAGGCCTTTACTGATACCACTAGGAGCTACTGCCCCTCCAAAATTACTTCATATTTTCATTATATTTACTTAACTGTGTATATGCAGTCTCCTGATAAAATATTAGCTCTTAGAGGACTTTGTTTCATTTTTGCCATTTTATCCTCAGAATTTAGCATAATGTCTGATGTGTACCTAATGCATACTTTTTAAGAAACAGATTTCATTGAATTAACTCAAAATTCACTAGTGGCAGAATGCTGGTTCTAGAGTCAATGGACTTGGGTTCTCACTGTGTCATTTACTCCCTGTGTGACCTTGAGGAAATTACTTAACTTCTCTTGGGTTTCAGTTTCTTCATCTGCAAGATGAGGAAGTTGAGCTCAATGACCTCTAACATTTCTTTTAGTTATAAATATACAATTCTAACTCTATAAATGTACATTAGTAGCCTTAAGAACTAGTCTTGAAGTTATATTTGAACTTTCTACAAATATTTTTTCCTGCTCCTTACATGATTTCTTATTTGGCCCTTAACTGGTGAGTCAAAATTATTTTTATATAGTTAACATAATTACTTTGAGTTATTCTATGCTGTTTGCTTTACTCTGAGTTGAAAGTAATCTTATTCTACTTAATAAAAACTAATCACAGATATAGGAAACATTAAAAAAAATAATTCCTACCTGATTCTTCTATTGTTTTTTAAAAGTAAACATGTAAAACTATAAAAACTAAGAAATAAACACAATTTTCTTCATAAAAATTAAACACTCCCAAATAAGCTGGGAAAGTGAAATACATACATATATATACATTGATGTACTCATGTGCATTAAATGGCAAAAATGAAGATAAAAAATTAACTTATGTTTTTCCACACAAGCTTCCAACTTATACCAAAAAACATAAGGATAGGAGGGGAAAGAAAGCATAAGAGATTTTAAAAGAGAAAAAGGGCAAAGGATGTTTGGAGGTCAAGGATCAATTTTACTGCTGTGACTGATAAACTATACACAAGGTGATTTCTCTAACAGTTTTAGATTTATATTGGATCTTTGAAAGGAAGAGGCTAAAAGGTCAAGATAAGAAGATGCTTTTCTTAGTTGTAGACAAACGACGACATGGACTAGATATCACCACTTTTTCGATAGTTTAAGAACTGAACTATTAAGTTAATTTATAAATATTATGAGAAAATATTTTATTAACAACATTTCATGAAGATTTAGAATACCATATTTTGTTTGTGCCTATATTTTTGCCAAGAAATTGTATTGTGATGAATAAGTAAATACATAGTAATCCTCAAAGAGGAAAAATTTTAGACTGAACTTCAATGAGTAAAAAGAAATGCACCTTGGCTTTCCATTTCTAAATGACTTATCTGTGCACCCATGCCTTTAGCTATGCAAATACAAGTACAGCTACTTACTGGCAGGATTTACATTCAGATCACTAAATTATTACCCAAACTATGCTTTCTGGATTAATGTATTTTTAAAGTACAAAGAAAAGATTGCTGAAAAAAATAAACAGCAACAATACCAACAAAATCCCAATCTTTTGGCCTTCGTAGATCTTAAGAATCATAAAGAGTAAAAACTGCTTTGCTGAGATATTCAAGGAAAGGCCTTTATTGATCAATAAGTTTGATCTCTTGTTCCAGAACTAGATACCACTGAGGAAGAGGAATGACAGTACAGATGAGAACAAAATGACCCTCTGCTCATTTCCCCTATCATTCAATTATTTTGGTGGTTGTTGTTCATGACTAGGTTTCTCCTTTGCCAGGAAGCATCAATTTTCTAATAAAGAGGAAAAAATGTATGAAGTAAAATGTTATGGTGGGTGAAAGTCACTGTCTCATATTCTGGCATAAACTTCTCTTTGTAATCATGAAAAATGAAGGATGGAAAAGCTAGAGACAATATCCATGTAGACAGCCCTGGCTATTTAACTGCTCTTCCGGCCTGACCTTTGGGTAGATAGTGCTTGCTGGTTGTCTAAGTTGAGAAGCAGGTATACCCTCCATGGTTTGCCACAGCTACTTTGGCATTCCTATAGGGCAGTCACTGATCTCTTAAGTCTTGTCTCCTGGACTGAACACTTAAAATCTGTGTAAATGAGAAGATGTGAGTTATTGAAATAGTGTGTGTGTGTGTGTGTGTGTGTGTGTGTGTGTGTGTGTTCGTCCATTGCCAAAGAAGACCATGCCATCAGAGAAATGATGACATGACTTGCACTTGACTTTGTTTTGAGTGAGAGAGGGCTGTGCAGGTCACCAGCCTTACTTCTCCTTCCGGGCCATTTGAATCCAGTGATCAGATATTCATCAGGATGACTGGAGATGACTCAGGATGAGGCAATTGGAGTTAAGTGACTTGCCCAAGGTCACACAGCTAGTGAGTATCAGGTGTCTGAGGTGAGATTTGAACTCAGGTTCTCCTGACTCCTATACTGGTGCTCTATCCACTGCACCACCTAGCTACCTCCAAAGAGAGCTAGATGTCAAAACAGCAAAGAAGTATTAACTATAAACTAAAGGAAAAGAGATAATAGTACCTGGATGGAGTTGAGATGGTCTCTGCACATTTAGGTTATTTTTACTAGAAACCATTCTGGCTAAAGGCTGCAGTATTCAAAGACTACCAGTCTTTTACATTTTGGAAACAACGTAGTGTTATGGAAAGAGCTCTTGAACTGGAATCAGATAATCCGTGGTTGAGATCAAACTGTGTCCCTTTTTATTTGTTTTTTCCCAAAATTTATTAATTTTACTTGTTTCCAGTTTTCAACAATCACTTTCAAAAATTCCGAATTTTCTCCCCCTCCCTTTCCTGTACCTCCCCAAGATAGCATGTAATCTTATATGGGTTCTACATATACATTGCTATTAAACACATTTTTCACATTAGTCATGTGGCATAGAAGAATTAAAACGAATGCTATGTGTCTTTTTTAGCAGTAAGCAAGGCACTTATCTTTTTTGAGCCTCATCTGTAAAATGGGAACAGTAATTCTTGAACTACCTACCTGAAAGGGTTGAAGGGATCAAATGAAATAGGATCATGGATCATATATTTAAGTCTAGAAGGGACCTCAGAGTAACTGAAGTCAACTCTCTCATTTTATAGAAAAGGAGCAGAATGGTTGTGCCTTATCTTAAGTCACACAGCTAATAAGATTCCAAGGTACGATTTAAATCCAAGACTTCCTGACTCAAAGTCTAGTGCCCTATCCACTATATTTGTAACTATAAAGTGTCATGTAATGTGAACTATCATAATCATATTATGGCCATTACTACTCTTTGAAGATGGAATATTCTTCTAGGTGTTTTAATTCTCAGGATCTCATCAGTAGATATTTAGATGAAGAATATAGTTAATTCTCTCAGTGGGAGATAAAACCAAAGGTATTGAACATGTTCTTATGTTTGTATAACTGAGGAACATTTTCAAAAATATATCTGGAGGATGGTGAGTAAAACTTATTTAGATTCCAAAATAATCCAAAAAATCCCTAATGCTCAATAATATCCTCCACTTTTCTGAGTCCCTTGCCCAAGATCTTGCCCTGTCAAACCTCATCCTTGGATTATCCCACACATCAACTTTCTTCTCTCCTTCTCAGATGCTGCACAATATCATGAAAATCATGCTAATGGAGTCCACTACAAATTTATGTTTCATAACCTCAACTGAGGACTCACTGTCACAAAATAATCCTTCTATACCGATCAAAGTAATTCAATAGCCTACTCAACATAGTGGCTTTTCCAAACCTTTTTAATCCCTCCTCAAACTTCCCACAGCTTCACCAAGAGCTCCGTTATCTCTATCTCTCCATTTCATATCATTCAGATGCCTTCTGCAATAATCTTCTATTTCACCACTGTCTCACATGATGAAGTGGCTCTTCTTGCCAAGGCAAACCCCTCCATATGCACAATTGATGCTATTCCACCCTGTCTTCTCCAAGAGACTGCCCCTTCTATCATCTCTACTCTCTCACTTACCTTCAGTCTTTATCTACTGTATGCTTCCCCACATTTCTACAACCCGCAAAAAAACCTTCAATTGATCCATCCATCCCCACTAACTATTGTTTCAGATCTTTCCTACTGTTTGTAACTAAACTCCTTGAGAAGGCCATCTATGAGGGATGTCTCCACTTGCTTTCCTCTCACTCTCTTCTTAACTCTCTGGAGCCTGGTTTTTGACCTTATTTATGATTCAACCAAAACTGTTCTCTCTAAAATTACCTATGGTCTCTTAAATACCAAATCTAATGGCCTTTTCTCAGTCCTTATCCTAGATCTCCCTGCAGCCTCTGACACTGTATCATCCTCTTCTCCTTGATACTCTTCTCTCTAGGTGTCCATGCCACTACTCCCTCCAGGTTTTCCTCCTCCTTACCTCCTCAGCTTCCTTTTGCCAGATCTTGCCCAGGTCACAACCACTAATGATGGGTGTTCCCCAAGGCCCTTTCAAGGGTCTTTCTTTCTTCTTCCTCTATACCATTTTGCTTGGTGATTTCATCCATCTCCAATTATCATCTCTGCATTGAAGATTCTCAGATCTATCCTTAACTTCCTTCCTAACCTTCAGACTCTCATCTCCAATGGATGAGATGTACTGGATGTCAAGGAGACATCTTAAATTCAAAATGTCCAAATATGAACTCATTTTCTTTCTATACAAACCCTCCCTTCCTCCAAATTTTCTGATTTTTATAGAAAATTACATTATCCTCCCAGTCACCTAGGCTTGAAACCTAGATGTCAATCCTCACCTTCTCCCTCTCTCCACCCCCACATATCCAATCAGTTGCCAAGTTCTGTCAATTTTACCTTCACAACATCTCTCATATATGGCCCCCTTCTCTCCTCTGACATTGAAACCACTCTTGTGCATACTTCATCACTACATACCTGTACTATGGCAATAGCCTGCTAGCTGTTCTCCCTGCCTCAAGTCTCTACCCATAAATCATCCTCCATTCAGTTGTCAAATTCTTATATCACCTCCATTTCAATAAACTCCAGGGACTCCTAATCAACTCGAAGATCGAATATAAAATCCTGCTAGCATTCAAATGCCTTTCTTAACCTTTCTAGTCTTCTTGCACCTTACTCACTCCCACATATGTTGAGATTCTGTGGCACTGGACTGGACATTCCTTACACAAAACAATGTATACCCCAACTCTAGGCATTGTTGTCTCCCATATCTGGAATTTTTATTTCCCTGGCTTCCCTGACTCCGCTAAAACTCTTATGTTTTACAAGCACTTAAAGGCAGTTTTGTGGCACAGTGGATAGAGTGCTAGGTCTGGAGTCAGGAAGATCTGAGTTCAAGTCTGCCCTCAAACATTTACAATTTATAAGACCCAGGGCAAGTAATCTAACCTCTCTCTGCCTCAGTTTCCTCAACTATAAAGCAAAGATAATAACACCTATGATGTACCTCGGATAATTGTTATGAGAATCAAATAAGATAATATTTGTAATACACTTGGCACAGTGCCTGGTCTATAGTAGATACTTAATAACTGCTAATTCACTTCCCTATGCCTTTAAATGCTAATGCCTTCCTCTTTTTTATCTTGTAAATTTATCTTGTACATATCTAGTTTACAAGTTGTCTCCCCCATTATAACATGGGCTCCTTGAGAGCAGGGACAGTCTTTTCCCTTTATTTGTGTCTTTGGTGCTTAGCACCAAATTTTTGTTGATTGATTGACTGGTGGAATAAAATAGGAAAGAGTTATTTAACTGTTGTAGCGGCTATAACATTATCTTTGCATTTGCTTTAGTTTTGTAAAACACAATCATGATTAAATATTTTAAAATTCTTATATAAGAAATCTGAAAATAGCATAATGCTAAATTTGGTGAAGTCACGATATTTTTATAGGTAGTCTCCACTCAAATCTTGAATTTACAAATATATTTTATTATCCCAAAATTTAATTTTAAATTACTTTCATTCTCGCATATAAACAATATAATAAATGGAAGTTTCCCAAGAAAGTCTAATATTTAACAGGTTAGCAGAATTAGTTAAAAGATACTTTAAAGAAATCATTTCACTTCACCCCCTCATTTTAAGCTAAGGAAGCAGAGGGAAAGAAAGGATAATGACTTGCCTGAAGTGACCCATATTGAGTGTCACGGTCTACATTCACATTCAGGACTGCTGATTCCCAATCCAGTACTTTTTCCATTGCACCTAACCCACTGTGTACTTAAGAAATAAAGTTCTAAAGGGGAAGAACTAAACACCAATTGAGACAATATTTCCAAATGAATCAACAGTTTAGAATTTCAACTTGGGATGCCAGGACTATATTTCTTCTCATTGAAAGCCTCAACTTGAAAGCCTTAGTGACAAATGGTCTGGATATACCCAGCTTGGGAGGTTTGGGAGAGAAGTTTCCATTTGTACAGACAAAGGAAGTGAAAAATTAGGACAAATGTTCAATGAGGTAGGACAGAGAGGAGCAGGGATTGGGACCTTTAGAGAGGGAATTTAAAGAGCACTGATAGGGGGTGTGGCATAAAGAGGATGTCATGAGATGGGTGTTCTAAGTAGGAGAGCTTTAGAGGTCATTTGTATACATGACATCTTAGTTTTTAGTTAGTATGCTAATGTTGTGGCAAGACCTGTACTTTACTTGCCCTTTCCTCCTCCCAGAGGGTAGGGGAAGGGAGAAGTGATATGATAAGGGATAGCAAACAGAAGGGATGGCACATAGCACAAAATCTGAAAAATGAGCCAAGAAAAACCATGGAAGTAGAGAAAGAAATGACAAAAGATGTTTTTGGAAGCTCAACTATCTTTCGTGGCTTCCTTTAGAAGCAGCTATGTGGCACAGTGGATGAAGCGCTAGATGTGAGGGTCAGGAAAAAGAGTTCAAATTCTATTTCAGACACTAGCTTTTAACCTTGTTTGCCTTAGTTTTCTCATTTTTAAAGTGAGGGGTTGGATCTGATGACCTCACAAGGCTCTATAGTTCTAAATCTATCTCTTTATAAACCTCTGGTTTTCCTCACCTAGGTAGGATTTTGAGGATTTTCTCCTTTTTGTTCTTGTACTCTGGAAGCTGCTACAAGATCAGTACAGTTTGAGATGAAAAGTTGCTTTGCCCCACCTATGTCATGCCAGAGCGGTTCATGAGGGAATCAGGAATCCTACTGCCACATCCTATTTCAAATCTTTACTACCTGGATTTGAATTACTAGGTCACTAGAGCAGTGGTGTCAATATCCCTAGTGCTTGCATACTGACTTAGAAAATCACAAATTAACATTATCTATGTTGTACTGTATTTTTAAATTTATTTTTGTTAAACATTTCCCAATTACCTTTTAATCTGGCTTTGTCTACTGAATCAGGAATAAGTCTGATGCCTCTGTCCCAGAGTATCTCACCTTGACTCCTACTGTTCCACTCTCCATATTTTCTCCATATGCTTATATATTGCTAATCAAATTATCTTTCTTGAAAGAGGCAGTTATGTAGCAAAAAGTATATTAAATTAGGGGAAAGAATAACTCAGTCCTAGTCCCACCTTTGCCACTTATTAACTATGTGAATTTGGGTTAGTTACATGCTTTTTTAGATCTATCAGTTTCTTCCACTATAAATTCAACCATTCAATTCAACAAACATTTACTAAGAGCCTGTAATATGCAAGGGATGATGCTATACACTGGAGATTCAAAACCACAGACTAATAAAGTATCAGGCCTTTAATGTTTTCTGATCTTTGGGGCTGAAGATTCAAGCAAGTTAAGAGTTAGGAGGAAGAAAAGAGGAGTAAATGAAATAACACTGCTGTAATGTGTGGTTTAGATTAATGTCTACAATGTCACATTGTCTCCTCCAAGAACTCATATTTCTGATACTGAGACTTTTTGAAAGAACCTGAGAAACTTTTTTCAAAAAGGTAGGGAAGGAAGGAAATGTGCAAGATCTTCAACTATACCAACAGATCAACAAGATGGTAGAAAGACCAAGTCCTGTCCTTTAGAAGGAACACAGAAAGGATTAAGAAAGATACATAAATCTAAGCCCAAGAATGAGAAATAAATAAGGAGTGACCGGATGTAAATTAGCATTTCTCAGGAAAGGAAAGAGAGAATTCTGAACCACAATTGTATATGGATGGGAAAAGATAAGATAAAACAATGTCTAAAAAGAAAGTAGATAATAATTAAAGAAAACTCAAGGAATTTGCTTGGGGCAGGAAAAAAGAAGCAATGAGATAAGAGTATTTGGGAGGAGACTAGGATTAAATTAGTGTAAACAAAACAAATCTTAAGGGCAAAAGTTTTAACTTAAGAGGGAAGAAGAGAAAATCAAACAAATTCATTACGTGAAGGAAAACCTCAACCTAAAATTATAACCTTAAATATAAATTGGTTAAATTGTTCAATAAAATGAAAGAGAATGATAGAATGGATAAGAAAAAATTATTAATTTCTTATGTACAAGAAACATATTTTAAAAATAAGACATAAACAGAGTTAAAATGAGAGGCTAGAACAAAATTTACTATGCCTTAGATGACTGCAGGAGTTGTAATTGTCATTTTAAAAGAGATGAATAGGCAAACCATATAACGTTTATATACCTAGGCGGTATATATAGAATTGAAACAATATCATTATTAAATACATATATTTTAAATGGCATAGTGTCTAAATTCATAAAGGAAGGACTAACTAAATGGTAAAAAGACATAGTAACAAAATAACTGTATGAGACTTTAGTGATTCTCTAAGTTGTGTAAGTCTAAACGAAAGATATGCAAAATGGAAAACAGACTACTGGATATGAAAGAAGATTTAAGTCATCTTGGGAATGAGAATAATCAAGCATGCACACACATACACATACATCCCTTAACATTAATAATACTTTTATAAAAATCATTCATGTGCTAACATAGAAAGAAATCATTTTTTAAAAGTATAAATATTATACATCTTTTATAGACTATAACACACTAAAGAAAGTAACAGAGATAAAGTAGAAGGGGCATACCTAAATGATGTAAATTTATATAGTATCAACATTAATAAGTGGATAAAAGAACAAATCATAGAAATAATAACTCTGTTAAATAGAATGATAACAATGAGAAAACATACCAAAATTTTGGGGGTACAGCTAAAGCAGTCCTCAGAGGAAAAATTATATCTCTGAAAACATATAGAAAGAAAATAGAAAAAAGAGGAGTTGAGCATGCGATTAAAAAAAAAATCTACAAAATCAACAAATCAATAACTCCAAAAGAAAAGGTTATTCAAATTCAAGGAGAAAGTAAATTAACTGATAAATAAAAGCAAGAAGATGTTCTTAAAAGACTGACAAAACTGAAAAACCATTTGAGAATGATTAATAAAGAAAAATAGTAAAACTACCAAAATCAAATTATCAATGTGATAAGTACAAAACAAAAAGAGAGAAATAGAAAGAATTATCAGAAACTATTATACACAATTATATGGCATCAATACCATTAATTTAATAGGAAAGTATGATTATTTCAAAAATATAAAATATCGAGACAATAACCCAATCTCACAAAGAGAAATTGAGCAAGCCATAAATGAGCTACCAAAAAGGGGGAGGGTAGAACCTAATCTGGACCCATTTTTAATTGAATTCTATCAAACATATATAAGAACAATTAAGATATATGCTACAAAATTATTCTCAATAATTAAGAAAGGTAGCACTCTACTAGACATCTTTTATAACTCACAGATGACCCTGATAACCAAATCAGGAAATGATAAAGGAGAGAAAGAAACTCTAGACTAAATGAATTCCCTCAATAAGTACAGATATGAACATTTTAAGTAAAATTTAAGTAGTAATAATTTTAAAACTATTCACCATAATCAAGTTAGATTTATACCTGGGAAGCAAGAATGGTTCAACATTAAGAAAGCAACCAGCATAACAATTTAGGAACAGCAAAAATATTTTTGTCTATGTTAATTTGTTAGCATAATTCATGTGAATAGTAAAAGGATAATTATGTATATCAAAATACATTGAAAAAACTTATGAAAAAATGTAGAATTCACGTTTAAAAGAAAAATCTAAAAAAACCCATAAGCATTAAAGGACCTTTTTAAAATACACCCAAAAACAGATATCTAAAACTAAGGGAGTATAACATTTCCAAATCTCAAACTACTGTATAAACAGTGATCATAAAAACTACTTGGTAAAGGTTAAAATATGAAAAAGTAAACTTAGAGAAACAGACTAGATAAGCAAAACCAAGATGCAACTGAACACAAATATCTAAGTGAAATACCCTCATTTGACAGGATTTTCTAGGACAAATTGTAAGCAATTTGGGAGAAAAAAGGCTTCCACCACACCTTATACTATATACTACAAGCTCTAAATTTCTATGAGACCTAAATTAGAAGAAAACAGCAGGTATTTTTCACAACTATGGCTAGGAAGAGAACTATGGTCAGGGTGAAAATTCTCAACCAAACAAGGGATAGAGGTGAAAATATAAAATAGTAATAAAATAATAAAATTAGATGAAACAGGGAAATAATGATAAATTATAAAAAATAGACAATAAAAGATAATTCTGATTACATGAAATAAAAAAGCTACTATAAGCCCTTGGAGTCATAGGCCCTAGGCTGAAATTCGAGCCTCTGGTATCTACTACCTCTGTGAATTTGGACAATTAGCTTAATTTACCTTACTTCGGTTTCGTCATCTGTAAAATTACAGGGTAGGATCAAAAAGCCTCTAATGACTATTCCAGCTCTGTATCTGTAATTCTGCTATCTTATGAGCCTAAACTTTTTCATGAAGAAAATACATTCAGCTAGAACAAGAAGAGATTCTGTCTGGGGGGAGAAGAGGGAACTTTCCATCAAATATATCTGATCATAGTTGGATACTAAAATGTATAGGAAATTGGCACAAATATATGAGATCAAGAGCTAAGAAGCTAAAATGATACAAACAGTTTTGAAAACATAAACTATCTTAAGCATTTAAAATGCTTCAAATCACTAATGAGAAAAACACAAATTAAAACAAATCTCTCACTTGCCAAAATGGTTGAAGATTAAGGATAGAAACAGTCAATACTGGAGGGGCCTTAGTGTACATTGATACACTATTGGTATAGCTGTCAATGGCATCAACCCTTGGATAACAATTTGGAATTAGTAAGGAATGTCAATTAAATAAACAGAAAACTATTTCTATTATTTGATTCAGGAATTCCACCTCTCCATATCTAAACTAAGGAGACTGAAGATAGGGGGAAAGGTCCTATATACATATAAAATATTTTTAGCAGCATGTTTTATGACAGTACAAAAACTAGAAATGAAGTGGATACACATTGATTGGGGAATGGCTGAAGGAATTGCAGGATATGAATATAATGGAATACTACAGCACTGACAAATTTGAAAAATTCAGAGAAGCATTAAAAGACTGTACAAACTGATGCTGAAGACATAAAGCAGAACTAAAAGAATAATAGGTGTAAGAACTACCAGGACGTAAATGAAAACAGTTCTAAAAAAAGAAGCCAAACTCAGACTAAAGACAATCAAAATTTAGGTGTTAGAGAACAGATGATTAAAGATGATTTTCTCCTCTCCATAGTACTATGGGTGACTGGTAGAGGCCTCTGCCCTTATTTCTGACCAATTACATGGGATATTTTATGTTACTGACAGAGACAAAGCTTTCTCCAGATCAGTGGTGTCAAACTCAAACAGAAACTAAGTCACTAAATCATAAATAAGGATCCCTGTGCAGGAATACTGACTTAGAAAACTACATAATAACATTATCTATGCTTTATTGTATTTTTATTTACTTTCAGAAACATTTCCCAATTACATTTTAATCTGCAGCACTAGGGAGTGTTCAGGCCTGTTTGTGTCCCTAAATAATACTACCTCTGGCTACTCTCCCAAGCACTGGTTGCTCCTTCTCTCCTACCATGTCCCCTACTTCCTATTTCTTCCCCAAAAACATGGTCTTAGATAGGGACTTGGAAAAAAGTCCTTGGTCCCTATTGTCACTTCTAGACTCTCCTTCAATATCACTGCTCTGACATTTCTATATTCCTTGATCACTCAATCCAGATCCTGGAGGTTATTATCTACCATCACCTGGGCCAGATCTGTACCACCTACTACCTGTGGGCTGTGCACAGCCCACCAAAGGATTTCAGGTGCCTGGTGAAAAATGTAGGGTTGAAATTGCACACTCTCTCTTGTTTGCCATGTGACTGAAGGCAACCAACCATCATCAATCTGTCTCTAGTCTAAACTATCTGCTGCCTGAAGAATTTTAGCTTATTTTAATTTTGGTCCCTTCCTACTGCCAGTCAAGCTGTGCAGGTCTGTCCTAGGTCATTCGCCTTCTGCAACTGTAACCTCCAATATTCTGATAGCTCTCTAAATCACAACCATCGTGTGGGGGGGGGAGGTTCTTGGCAAAGATATTAAAATCATTTGTCATTTCTTTCTCCAGCTCATTTTATAGATGAGAAAACTGAGATAAAAAGGGTTAAGTGACTTGTCCAGGTCATACCACTAGTAAGTATTTGAGACTGGATATGAACTCAGGTCTTACTGACTCCAGGACCACCACTCTATCAACTGTGCCACCTCGCTGCCAATTTTGATATTAAGCTTCAAGTCTGTTTTTACACTCTCCTCTTTTGTCGACCATGGGGTTTTCTTGGCAAGGATATTGGAGTGGTTTGCCATTTCCTTGTCCAGTGGATTAAGGCAAACAGAGGTTAAGTGACTTAACCAAGGTCACACAGTTGAACTCAGATCTTCCAGGCTCCATGCTCAGTCAGTGCTCTATCCACTGAACCATTTAGCTCTGTTTCCTCTAGGATCAAACATAAACTCCTCTGACATTTGATGCCTTCAGAATTTAACCCCATCTTCTCATCTGCATTCCATGTTCCTGGTCAAATGGCTTTGCTGTTTACTATACATGACTCTCCATCTTCTATCTCTGTGTCTTTGAAATGGCTATCCCTCATACCACCCTCCTTAATACTTAAAACCCTTGGTTGCCTTTAACATTCAGATTAAACACCATCTTCTACATCAAAGGTGTCAAACTCCCAGTCTGTGCTCCCAGAATGAGGCCCAAACCAGACTAAAATGTAACTGGGAAATGTTAACAAAAATAAAGACAGAATACAAAACACAGATGTTAATTTGTAGTTTTCTAAGTCAGTATGTGGTCCCCAGAGATTCATTTCTATTTGAGTTTGATACTGCTGTTTTGCCTGACTTCTCCCCTTTTCGTGCCTTACCTCCTCAATTACCTCATGTTTATTTTGCACATGTTCTATATAGAGATGGGGCATAAGAGATGGAGAATAGCCTTGGAGCCAAGAAGTCCAGAGTTCAAGTCCTACTGCCCATGTAATCCAGGATATCTCTCAGTGCCCTAGGCAATTCTTTAAGACTGAACTGAGAGAAGGTACAAGCCTGCATTGTTTAAAAAGAAACTTTCTCACCAAACCAATGAGATCACAGTTCCAGTCCCATCCTCATGTTTTAAATAAGTTTATGTATGTACTTGTTACCTCCCCAGATCCAAAGTAAGTTCCCTGAGAGTAAAGACTATTGCATTTTTGTTTTTATATCTCTGGCATCTAACAAAGTACATGACACATAGTAGGTACTATTTTTCTTATATAGTACAGGGGATTCAAAGGTGAGAGTAGGCAGAGATAGAGAGAGTATACTGGAAAAAGAGTGATGAATAAAGGCATCAATAAAACCTTAAAAAATAAAAAGAATATCCCAATTAAAAGGGCAAAGGTACCTACAAAAATATGAATTTCTGAAAATTTGGTTCGTGTCCCTCAATCTGAATCAGATTTTTAAAAATCTTCAACAACTACATGAAGTTGGTTTGCAAAAGAGAAAAAACCCAATTTCCATGGCTCTCTATTTCCTACCATTTTAATTCTAAATCTTTCTGCTAATGCCTTCCCATTCAAAAATGAATTTATTTTTCATCTGCTCATATATTTACATGTGCATTTATCTCCCAATAGAACACTAGCCCTTTCCTTCAAGGGACAACTTCATTTTTGTGCCTGGAACATAGTAGGCTAAACATTTTATAAATATCTCATTTGATGATTATTTTTAACCTCTTTGGACAACATGCTTAGTTAGCAGTGGAATCTTTCAAGTCAAAAGGACAGATAAGCATGGATATTTTAAATACTTTTTTAAAAAAGCATAATTGCAAATTGCTTTCCAGAATGGCTGAACTAATTCACAGCTCTACCAACATATTAGTATGCCTTTCTACAGTTTTATATATATGTGTATGCACATATAGTATATTAACGTGACTTTCTACAGTTTATGTTAACATACACACGCACACACACACACACACACACACACACACACACACACACACCAAGCACCTGTCTTTCTATAGTTCCTCCAACATTGATTATTTCTACCCTTTGTCATTTTTTTGCAATTTTCTAGGTATAAGGTAAAACCTCTAAGTTGTTTTTATGTGTATTTCTCCTACTGTTAGTGATTTAAAGCAATCTTTCATATGCTTTTTAATAGTTTTAAATTTTTCTTTTCAGAACTCTTTGTTCATATTCATTGACTACTTACCTAATAGGGAACATCTTTTCGTCCAATACATACACATGCTATTGTTTCAAAGATGACCAATACTTAACTTTCTGATGAACTGTACTTAAGAGAAGCACAGTAGCACAAAGGTGTCAACCTCACTCTTCCAGAGTCACTGAAGTCCAAGGGCAAGACAAAAGTCAAGAGAATGGTAATGGCCCAGGATACAGTGGATAACCTTGATGTTTTCAATGTCTGACCAAGCTCTAAGAGCTCCACAGAGCCTGCTTCATCTGCCTTCATGGCATTTGGAACAAATTTTCTCATCCATCCATTCAGCCAAAGAAAGTCTTCACTTGCTTTAGGCAGACATCCTCCTAACCCACTGATAGGTTTGAGGCCTATTAGTTACCCTGAACCTAGTTTGGCCTGTCTGCTGAGACAGTTTTACTGGGGTATGGGTGCTGAGCATGCTACAGCTACAGCTGAGCATCCTACAGGTGAGAGGTGGGTGGAAATGAATATCAAAGATGGATGAGAAATCCTAAAAAGGAATGAGCAAGTCTTTACACACCTATTTACAAATATATACATATTGGATATTAAATCATTATCAGCAATATTTAATGCAAAGATTTTCCCCCAAGGGACAGTTTCCCCTATTGTCCTAGTTGAATTGATTTTCTTAATGTAAATTTTTATTTCATCTAATAAAAATTAACTATTTTATTTTTTGTAATTCCTCTATCCCTTGCGTGGTTAAGAATTCTTTCTGTCCATATCTGTGACACACACTTTTAATCTTGTTTTATCCTAATTCTAACTGAATGTCACTTCTGATAAATTTGTCTTCATGAAATAGAGGTTGAGTAACCATGCCAGAGACTGATTTTTTCCGCCTACAGTTTCTTTTGATCTTATTTGAGAATCATAGGCAAGTCATCAAAGAAATTAGTTTCCTCATCAATAAAAAAGAGAAAATAACACTTACTCTATAAACCTAACAGGATTGTTGTGAGGGAAATGGTTGGTAAAAGAAAAACAACTGTATAAATATGAGCTAAGATGATGATAATTATGAGTATTCCCAGCCCCAAAATACTTAGGAGATACTGATGATGGCATCATACCACTTGATCACACTATTTCTACCACCACCACCAGTCCAATGCTATTCACAATATGTTATGGATCATACTGACCATAGGTCATAAGAGACTTGAATATTAAATATTTGAGGTTTATTTTAATTGGTATTAAGAAGACAATGAAAATTATTGCTTTTTTAAAAAGATAAACAACTGTCTCAAATCTACTTAACATGAAAACTCATTTCTACTACCATGGATCACAAATGATCAACAAATAATTAGGCAGTAGATTTTTTTTAAACCAGTGAAATGACTGATGTAGAGAGAGGTTAGATGACTTGTCTATGGTGAAACAATTAGAGGTATCTGAGCCCAGTTCTTTCTAACTCTAGATCCAGCATTTTTTCTACTATGCCATACTGTGGTTCCAAAAATAGTACATAATTGCAAGTTTAATATTAAACAAAGTATTTTAACAGTAAAAAGTGAATGTTTAGCAACAATTTCCAATTGTTTTAATGTTATAGCTTTATTAACAGAAGCTGAAATTTCCACTTATAACTCAAATAAGGTATAATAAAAACTTGAGGTATATTTGAGAGTATTCTTCACTGTAAAATGGTGAGCACTGTTATCTTAGGGATTTCTAAAACGTAATACAGTGATCACAAAATATTGTATTAAGTGATAGTTAGAATACCTATATTATATTGTTTTGCCTCATTTCTGATGACCATTTTTTTTGTAAAAACTACTTACAATGCCACACAACTACTAGATACATTATGAATTCACATTATTGACCCTCAAGTTACCTCAGTATTGTTCTACTTATTCAAATCTTATTCATTCTCTGACACTTCCAAATATAGTTATTGCAAAGCTTTTCTAGACTTGTTTCCAATCCCAACTCTGTAAATCTCACTTGCAATATATTAACTTACCTAATTTATTAGAAAGTTTGAAGTCCACTGGCAAAAGCTGCCAGGCTTTCCCTTTATCCTGTTCATCAAATCCTGGCTGAGAGAGATGTTTCCCCTCCTCCGTCCTAAAGATAATCCCATACCCATGCTCCTAGGTTATCCCCTCCCACTTTCTCAAGAACTTGATCTAATCATAATTTCCCTAGTACCTCATATTTCTCTTCACTAGCTCTTTTAACTCTACCTCATGACATGTTTAGGTATATATACTATTCAAAATAAATGTCATGTTACTCAAAAGAGAAGTCTCCATTCACTTTCTCTACTTCCTCTCCATTCTGTGTTTAATTACCTTCTTGCAATCTGGTTACTCCAATCATTCAATTACAACTGCTCTCTGAAAGAGCACCAATGACTTATGGAGTTGCCTTTTCTCAGTACTCCTTTACTTTCTTTACACCATTTGAGATGGTTGACCTTGAAAATTTCTCTTCCTTGGCATCTGCTTAACTATGCTCTTCAATTTCTCTAATTTTTTCCTTTCTATCACCTTCAATAACTATACTTCTAATTTCCTAATGGTTGGTATTTCTCTGAAATCTATGATCAGTTCTGTCTTTTTTCTTTCTCCTCCTTCTTATTCATCAGTTCTCATTAGCACCTTCAAATATTCTCTTTCTACTCCCAAAACTTTATTATCCACCCTTGTATCTCTTCCAACCTCTAGTTCCAGAGCTCCCAAGTACCAACAATATACTTTCATCTGTACACATCTCACTAGCATTTCAAATTCAATATGTTTAAAACTAAATCCGTCACCTTTCCCTTCCAAGTTCCCTATTCTCTCCTCAATAAACCTCAGTTCTTACTACCATCCCAGTCACCTAAGCACAAAAAACTGGCACTGTGTATATACTTTGTGCATATATACTATTCTATTAAATATTTGATATAGATGGGTTCATTGTGGTATAGTCAAAGGAGCAATGGCTCTGGAATAATTTACTACTAATGTGACCTTAGGCAAGGCATTTGACCACTTTCTCAATTTCCTCCTCTGTAAAATGAGGAGATTGTACTAGCACTAGATAGCCTCTGAGATTACCTCCAGCTCCGGATCTACAAATCTATAGGCAGCCAGATAGGTCACTGTTTTTTGGGTGGGGGTGGATATTAATAAGACCCAACATTTTTTCATACCTTTGTGTCTTCCACTCAATTCAGTATCTTACAAATTGATGTATCAATGTTCTCACGGTTGTGTTATATCAAGTATGAATTTCCTTTATGCAGTCTTTTTCAAATCCAGCTGTTTTTCCTATTAATTCAGTTTCATTTCTACCTCTTCCACAAATAAATTCAAGACAGGAAAGTTAGAGGCTAATTGGCTTTTACACTGACGTTGAGGGTGAATAATCTGTTATAAAAATATTTGGAAATCTTTTTATAAATTGTTTCTTGTCTTCCTTTAATTCTCATCTTTAAATTACTTTGCTTAGTTGGATATCTTGCCAAGCTTTCTTCAAAAATGGATTTGTCCTTTATGGCTTCTATGTTTTGTGAGGTGATATTTATTTTTGCATAATCCTACTTTGTAAGATTTTACAAGTGAGTTTTCTCATTTCTTATTCTAAAGCAGTGTTGCTCCTAATATTCATAACTTTCTTGTTGGCAAGTAAATCAATTGCTTTTAAAGGCATTTTCTATGTTGTTCTGGACTCCTCATTATGAAAAGTTAGATTAGCAAAGCTTCTGGATGAAAATAATATAGTCTGTGTCTATGGTTTTTCTTCTATCCATATCCCATTTTTTCACAATCAACAACTGCCTTATATGGACAAGGATGAAGTTTTCTAAACTGCCCACCATATATTTTTATTCTTTTCTGAAGTTCTACACTAATTTTGATCTTTGTTTTAACAAGCCAATCATGTGATGATCCAGAGGATTAATTCAGGAATGACATTCATATCAGTAGTAGCAAGTCTCATTTCCTGTCTGCTAAAATATAATCAGTTTAATTTTTTTGTGATTTTATTCAGTGCTAACCATATCTAGTGGGTTGCTATGGTCAAAGAATTCATTAACAAGTAGACAGTCTAGAAATGATGAGACTTTCCTTATTTAGTTAGAATTTTCCTTGGAAAAAAGAATCACTCTGTTGCCAGGACCATACTCAAATCCTTTCTAACACTATAGAATCTGAAAGAGCTCTTGTTACACTGGCATAGTCTTTGAGAGCCTAGGGTAACTTTGAAATCATGTTTAGGCACTGAAGAACTTTGTGAAGGTACAACTCAAAAATTATAACATTTTAAAAATTCAAAGTTTCAAATTCTTGATCAGCATTCTCTGGTCTTGCTCTAAGTAATATTATACTTCACAAGATCATTTTTTTTCTTAAGGGTATTTTTTTGTTGTTTTTAATTTATATTTGTATACTGCCTTCTTCATATAAAAAACTTGCTGTAACATTAAAGAATTTTACAAATGAAGACTGAACTACTTTGCAACAGTAAAAAAAAGCATGCATCTTGGATCAATTGTAATTTTCAGTATTATATTTCAATGCAAAAATTATAATTATTTTGCTTAAGACTTCTCAGTAAGTGCAAAAAGACAATGTTGAAGTAGAAGCCATTATAACAAACAACTCTATATAACAAAAAGATTTCAAATTATACCATTGACCCATTGGTTTCAATCAACATTTTGTTTTATGCAAAATTGTTTCATAAATTTTAGATAAACTTGGACATTCTTGAATTTTACTAAATAGAATTTGACTTGTACTTCCCTATTAATAGAGAATAAAGATGGATAGTTGGAGAGCTATTAACAACTTTGTTAATCTCTACTGCTGTTCATGGGAGTTGGGGCACAGAACTGATATTCAATTAGAGGATTTATCTGGTTGAATGGAAGAGTATACCATGGGTCTGTCTGCTTCTGCATTCACCCTTATTCTGTTTTTCTTCGACAAAAGTATGATAAGAACAAACTAGACACCACAATTCTCAAATAAAAGACATAACAATTATATTCTTTCACTTTTCTACAGCGAACCAATGGCATATACCTGCTAAAAACTTGAATGATAGTAGCTAAATTATCCTATCTGAAAAGGATATTTAAGTAGTTTATAAAAGTTACCCAATTAACTTTCACAATAGCCCTATAATGAAGGTATGCGGTGAACTGTTGATCCCACTTATTCATGGTACAATATATGAAGGGTAAAGGCAATAGTAGTTGCTTGATTTATTCATTAAACTTATTTTGAAATGTTTAACTTTTCATGTGATTCATTTTCAATGTGGGTTTTTTTGAGGGGAAGGGAGAAAGCATGAGGACACCAGAATATCTTTGCTAAAATTATTTTGGGGCTGGTTTGGTGTTTTTTTTGTTTTTGTTTTTTTTTGACAAGCACTTTTGATTATTCTTATCAGGAATCCACTAAGACTTTAAAGCAAGGCCAAATGAAGCTGAGTCCTATACAATGTCTTGAAGAAGGTGATGAGAATGGCACATTGTCTGACTAGCCTATCCAGAGGTCACAGCAGGGAGAGCATCTGCTAAGATAATGTGAATGAAGGAAACAGCTTATAATTGCCTCATTAAGAGATCCCTGACCAAATAATCCTGGAAAGAAGAGATCTGGAAAACCAGAATGAAAATTAAGTCCCTAGGGAGTGACATGGGGGCAATGTGAAATATACAGAATATTCTTGGGGACGTAGGTGCTCACTTTAGGCTACTAACTCCTTCAGCTACTTTTATGCCTTTCTGGTACCTTGAAGTAATGCTGAGCCATTCAAATCCTGCCCTCACCAATCAGTAAGAAGCAGAAACTACATTCTCAAAATTGCTCTGAAAAACAGACAAACATGAAATAAAGAATTTATTTGGAATTCATTCTTAGTAGAGGCCGGGACATAGCAATTAAGAGGTGATACACACTTGGGTTCCTTTTGTATTGTTAGACAATTATGTCATTATGAAGCAAAATGAAAGATTAGAAAGGCGAGGAGGGAAGGCATATTAAAAAAGAAAAGGCGATAAAGATAACATACTAGGCTTCTCCACCTGTTTAAGATTCACTCTCTGCCATCTTTCATATTTTAGCTAAAATCTCTAAATGCATAGGTTTATATAAAAATGAAATATAACATTTAAACTTAATTGGCAACCACTACTTAATTAGCAAGGCAATGTACACCAAAAGTGCAATTTTATTTTCCTTGTCAATGATTTATCAATAAGCTTAAATCTATTAAGTTTTAAAATCTTTATCCAACATTTCTCCAATGAAAATATTTTTTAAAAACTCAGCAACAGAAGGTAATAGTGGTAAGAGCGCTTCCATTTTGCAGTCCTTTACTTTTTCACTTATATTTGTCAATTTAATTTGAATTAAACTCTTAAAAAATGTATAGTCTGAACTCTTCCAAGATTTTTTAAAAATATATTCTTACACCAACAAGCACAGTACAATTAGCTTGTTATACCCTTAAGCCAGGTTTAAAATAAGTAAACTGTTTGATGACTTTGATGTTTTGCACCCAAAATGTGCTGGCTAATTTTTCCATTCCATTTACCATTCCAGTCTTTAAACTGCCTTAATCTCCTGCCCTCAGATGTTGACCTTGTAAGAATAGGGGTCATAGGTCAGAGGAGACAGACCTCAAAGGATCTGGCCTATCAATTCATGCCTGAAAGATTTCTCTTCCACAAAAGAAACCAACTAAACAGCAAATTCCAAAATCTAATCACAGAAGTATAAAGATGAAACAATTATTTACTGGAATTTGTTGATATGCCTCTACCAAAAACCTTATCTCTGGTACCTAAGCAACACTGATTATTGTTATTTCCCCACAGCAGGTGTTTGAGTATCCTTTAAATAAAATCATCAAAAAGGACCAGTTAAAATGGGTGGAGTTTAGTGGGGGGCCATTGAAAAAACTAACTTTAACATAAAAATTCATTGTCTTACGTGTGTTGCAAATACTCTGAAGCACAGGACGTTAGTTGTCCTCTAAGTACAACTTACTGAAAAATAAGATAAAACAAAATAGTTAAATTACTCCATCTCAGATGATAAGTGAAAAAAGGTTTATTATAGTAAACATAGTTAGAGGTGGAATTATAATTACTATTAGTGAAAAAGGAGTCTTGCTGTACATGAAGGCAGTGTATAGATTATTTTCTTTTAAAAATAAATGCCCTTTTCTTCAGACAAGCAGAAATGCACTTCCCACAGTTGAGGAAAAGTCCTTGTGAACAAAATGCAAGGATTTTGAATAACTCTCTAATTTAAATTTTCATCAGAAGCTACTGGAAAAATTCTAACAAAAATAGTTTTACTATTATCATATATAAGCACTGACAAAAAGGAATTACTCAAAGATACAATTTAGTAAAATGGGAATTTCACGAACAATGACAAACTTGGCATTATTTTTTAATCCTATTCATTTAACAGTTTTAATAGCATAAATGGTAAAAGAAAATATCTCTATTATGTAACACAATTTTATTAAACAATTAAAAGTGCTGAATTCATCAAATCAGTTTTTAAATTCTATAGATGGCTTACTACAATTTAGGCAAAAAAGAATTTGATATGATTCCAAAATGTTCATATAAAGAACTCATATGCTTCTCAAGGCAAATGACAAGATTTTTATTAAACAACTGAAGCACTAAACTTAAACTTTCACTATTAACCTGCCTTTTAAGTAAAATTGTGCTAATACTGAGCTTCAAAATAGAAAACCAAAGCACCATGTTTACAATCAGATGTGACAGCTGAAACATTAAGAAATATTGAATGAGAACACTCCATGAAGACTTGCTTTTCTTCAAATTATATTTTTAAGATCTCCAAAGAGTTAACATATATGGAAAGACAAAGTTCTATGTGACTAGCCCTTTTCTAGGCATGTGTAGTAGAGAGAGAAGATGGTATCAAGGAGTAAAAGATAAGTCTCTACCCTCAAAGAAATTACAAGAAAAAAGAAAAACAACAAAATAAGCTATCATTATATAAATCTTATACATAAGTTACAAATGAAAGTTATTAAAGAACAGAGCCTAGTTTTGAAGCTGTTTGCTAATATTACTATTTCTTATGAATGTTAGAATGAATAATTATAGAAAAGAAGGGAAATCATTCTTTCCCCAATAAACAGTAGAAATAACTGTGCTCTCCACACTGAGCTATTTTTAGAGAAAGGAAGTTGGCAGGTGGTATTCTGAGGAAGAAGGAAGTTAAAGAAAATCAGACAGCAAGTGATCAGAATCATCTACCTTTTTCATTAAAAATTTTAAATATGTGCTGAAACTATTTCTCTCTTCCATATAGAGTGGATGATAGACATGCAAAACATTCTATTGAAAATAAATATAGAGGAAAGTAAAGAACAGCAAGACATGAGGCTAGTAATCTTTAATTTAGTATTTTAAGGTAAAATTTAAATTTTATTTAATTTTAAATAAAACATATTATATGACAATAATATTAAGAAAAGAGTTGTAACACAGAAAGGGAAATAAAATAAATTCCTAGCCCACTTTATGATTGAAGAAGACACAATAAAATCTTAAAAAATTTTTGTTCTTTGTTTAATAAAAATAAAATTTTACATAATTTTTAAAAGCCTGAGGTGAAAATTCAAATATATAACCATATTATTGATTATGAATGATAAAAGTTTTTAATTATTTTATCCTAAAATGATTGTATTATCCATTCCAAGCATTAGATTAATTCCCTTACATAGTCAAAGTATGTGCTAAGTTTACAAATGTTATAGATGCTCAGTTGCCCCAATAACAAAAACTACGGGGATATTTGACGTTCTAGTACCCACAACAGTTTTTCATCAGCTATGTGCTGTGATTAATTTTAAAGACTTGGAAAGCTACAAAATGAAATGTTACACATCACTAATGAGTAAGCAAGGTCTTCTGACATCTTTCATATAAGACACGAAAGGGCTGTCTTACTAGTTTGAATACTAGTGCATACCAAATCACTTCTTCAGTTCTATGTTCTGTTGTTTTCATTTGGACAAAGAAGATAATGGTAGAGGGGGAATTTTCACCACTTGTGATACTTGTTCTTACTTTTTAGGGACCTCAAAATAGTTTTTACAGGATTGACTAGTTTTTGCTGTTCAGATACAGCAAAATTTAACTGGTAAAAGTGGACAGTGCAAGTGACTATTCAAATTACAGTCAAATCCCAAAGATATTCTGAGTTGTCTTAATTTAAAAAAAATTTCTCTGACTATCCAATAATAAAGAGTTTTTTAAAATTTCTTTTTTATAGAATTATTGACATTTTTCAAACTAATTATAAAACAAGTTTAGCAGTTGCAAATATATTGTTAAGTACACAGAATTAAGGTTAGTTTTTATACGTTCTTCAAAACGTTACAGGAGATAGACAAGTTTCTTAAAGTATGAAAGCCAGTGCTCGCTAATCAAAGATAATGCTATTGAAAGTGACTGCTGTCTTTCTGGGTAGATAGGGCTACAAAGTTTTACTTCCTGTCGCCAAGCAGGGTAATCTCTTTGACGCTACACACATATTTTTGTAAGCCATGTGGCAATTACAGCAGAAACTACTAGGATTGCCTTCTTTTGGCAAATGTTTACTTCTGAGTTACTATGGTAACTAACCCAGCTGACTTTAAAACCACAAACTGAATATAGATGAAAGTCTATCTTTCTTTTCCTAAGTATACTAACCCTAAGGTCATCTTGAATCACACAAGAATTGATATAATTTCTGAATATTGAAATGAAAAAAGAATTCCTAGTAAACTTTGTAATCAAATTGTGTTATGTTTTAATCAACTCACAGGATTCAGAGAAACCAAGAGACCATCATTTAGCTGTGTGCTATGCATTAAGATGTGCAGAAATTGGATCTCAGTCCACAGAAATCCCAAAGTCTGGTTACAACAGGGTTTCTTTACCTGGGGTTCATAAGTTTATTGAAGTTCCATGGATATTCCAAGAACTTGGATGGGGAAAAAAAAAATCTTTATTTTTACTAACCTCTGGTTTCCTTTGTAATCCCAGGTATTTTATTTTATGCATTTAAAAACACTATTCTGAGAAAGGGTTCCAACACACATAAAAGGCTAAGAACTCCAGGTTGGAGTAATAAGAAAGGTAAGCCCTTTGCAATAAACAATGAAAGACCAAGATAGTGCTTTACTGATAAGAAAAGACCCTTGGTTTTGAATGCAAGAGACTTGAGTTTGAATACCAACTCTATCACTTTATACTTGCAAAACCTTTGGCATGCGCCTTAATTTTCTTGATTTATAAAATGGAGATGGTAATACCATTTGTAATACCTACCTCACAGGGTAACTGCAAAGAAAATGTTATAACCTAAAAGTACTAGATTAAAATGTGATCCACTATGATTAATAAGTTACATACTTGCACATAGTATGAGAGGGAAACAAGTAGGCTTCTGTAAATTATATTCTACTGCAGACCATATTTATATTACTAAAACTGACTAAAAGTTCCAATTACATCTAGCATATTGCCCTAAATGGACAGTAAATATCTGCTGAATTTCCATTTCTTTTTTAGACTGAATAATAACAGTTCCTTCATTGTTTTCTCTAACTCTTGGATTCTTCTTCTCATTCTCTGAAATCTACCCAAGTTCCTCAACATCCTGAACATTATAATGTAGTAATTATCTAATTGGGAGCATACTAAAAGGATTATTTAATAGTCTTTACACAAGATGTTCCTTTTACTTCTTATGACTGCTACATCTGTCTCCAAAATCAGTACATCTACAAATCAATTTATTTTCTCCTCCAAACTGATTTTCCCATTGAATTGATCCATTTGTGTTAGTGATATCACCAGCAGTGTCCCAGTCCGGCTGACTCAAAACCTCAGAGTATTATTTAACAACTCCCTTTTCCCTAAATCCCTTATGTCCAACAAGTCAAGTAAATCCTATTGGTTCATTTTTCAAAATGTCTCTTCTATCCATCCCTTACTATTTTATATTTACTATAATAAACTAAATACACAGAGGACCTGCTTCTCTTTCTAGGCAACATACAACTAGACATTACAGCTCTATCTGGATTCCTTAAGGCTGGCTGCTGATCCCACAGAGCCTGGAATGTGGCCCTCATTCATTTACAAGCTTCACTCTTACCTGCAACTTGACAGTAGAAATCAAACTACCCACTGAGCTTAAGCTATCCTTTGAACTACTGGATCCCACTTTGCTTCCCTCTCAGAAGCCCGTGGCTGGTATCTACTAGATTATCTGATCAGTGATCCAAGGTTATAGGTGTTATTGAACACTACCTCATTCCTTTCTACATGTCTGCTTGCCTCAAAAGTGCTCCAAGGACTAGAATAATGTCTCCAATTTAGTAAAAGCATTGGCAGGAGAAGACAGTTCTAATACATGCAAAGGAGCTTCAAGGAATAACAAGAGGAAATATATACCACGTAGAGATATCATAAAGGAGAACTCAAAAAGGAAGCTCCTTCAGCTCTGCCACTACAGACTCACAACAGGATCTGTTGACTGCTCAGTACTTAAGGGTCTTTTTTTTCTGTAATTAGTGTTAAGTTTTGGATACCTTCTACATGAAAGTTCATAACAAAATGACTTCTTATTTATCCATGTCATGGTAGGGTTCTATTAAAATGGTCCTATTTGGGGGCAATACAAACATGTCCTAAGAAGACATTAGGAACATTTTAAAAAATCTCTTAAAGTCTTACAAAACTGTAAGGCAGAAAAAAGCAATCATTACCTATCTCCTTTTGGTTTTCTTTTTTGCAATGTCTTCCCTTTGGGTCTTCTCTCACTTCCTAAACAGGGGCTCCCTCCAGGGCCTGTTACCCGTATTGATTCAAGGC
This sequence comes from Notamacropus eugenii, assembly GCF_028372415.1. Classification (NCBI taxonomy): domain Eukaryota; kingdom Metazoa; phylum Chordata; class Mammalia; order Diprotodontia; family Macropodidae; genus Notamacropus; species Notamacropus eugenii. The sequence goes on along the minus strand of NC_092873.1, from coordinate 183,951,953 downwards.
CTTTGGAAGATTTTTTAAATGTGAACTCCACTGGTTCTCCTTCTTTTAGGCTTCTAAATCCTTCCATATATAGCTTGCTCTGTAATAGGAAACAAAAAAGTCTCAGTTACTACCACTTTATAAATAATCTTTGTTAATTTAAAGGATCACATAACAAAATAATAGAATTCCTTCTTCTGAACTTAATCTTCCAAGTATTCGAACATTTCAAGTATGAACATTTCAATATTCAAAGAAGTCTGTATATGAAACTATGAAATTCTCTTATGTTCAATTTGTTTTTAAATTAAGAGTTTATAACTGTCATATAACAAAAGTATCCTGCTAGTGACCACTTCTGAGGTTTTGTTTTCCACTATGTATTTTAACATTCTAATTTTGCTCCTTTATTATTTTTTTGCATCTCCATCCCTGCCTATTTACTTGCCTTCCCTTTTAACAAGTAAGTATATTCAAGAAAAACAAACCAACACATTTGCCACATCTGAAAATGTACCTTTCATTCCTCACCTCTAAGTCAAACACCTCACTACCAACAAGTGAGAAGCATGCTTCACCCTCATATTCTTCCTCATAACCTTAATAAGGTCAATGTGATTTATATAATTTATAATCAGCTTAATTGGATTTGGTTATAAAATAACATATTCATAAAATTATACTATATCATATGCATGTACATGTGAAATGATTCAGTTTAAATATGAATCTTTCTTCACCTTTTCCTCTACCCAAGTACAGAAAAAAGCAAATAATTTTATGTTTTTTAAATTCTGTTCTAGAAGTTTTAGAACATAAAACAGTTCTAATTTCAGATATTATAGTTTCTTAGGAAACATTTATTTTAAACATTCTTTTTTTTGTATTTTGAGTTCTGAATTCTTTCCTGCCCTCCAGCCCCTCCTCCAATCATTGAAAAGGAAGCAATATATCAATTATATGTGTGAAATCAAGGAAAATATATTTCCACATCAGCCATGTTGACAACAAAGGGAAGAAAAATAAAGACGGTGAAAAAATTATACTTCAGTTGGCACTCCAGAGTTCATCAGTTCTCTTCTTTTGGAGGTAGACAGCACTGTTCATCGTGAGTCCCTTAGAATGACACTATAGTTTTAAGTATTTTCTTAACTGTCTTTGGTATAAGAAGAATAAAAAAGGCATCCACATAAGTAGGAAGAATGCATTGTGATAATTTCCAATCAATAAAAAAATTTTCAAAGCAGTTTGATAACAAAAGAAGTCTCCGATCAAATCAGTACGAACAAGCAGAAATTCATCTAAAGAAACATTGCTTAACTTTGTTTCCTACTAAGTAACGTTCATCTTTCAAAAGTGCTGGAAAGGGCTATAACTCAGAACCACGCTCCTAATCTTTTCATATGCATAGTTATGTGTGTATATATATATGTATATATATATATATATATACATATATATATATCAAAAATAATTTAATCCTGTCTACAAACAAATTATAAACAGCTTTTATGGTTATTTCTTAGATGTTTAGGTATCTTACAAAATGTTTTCCTATCCCTTATGCCTTGAATCAGAGGTAAAAAAACCTTTTTCTTTCACTAGGAATCCAAAAGTTGCTCCAAAGAGGCCCTATAAAGGTGATGAATATTGTGCCCAGTGTCTAATGTAAAATTATGATTGAATTTTTGGCAAATTTACATCATCAAACAATCAAAAGAGTTCCTTTCTTTCACACTGAAAAATACAACTTAATGAGTTTGGGGGTGAACTCAGAAACTGTTGCTTGGTTCCAGAACTACTGTTTCAGATTGATCTGGTCTTCCTACTAAGGGTTCATCATTTATGATCAAAAGAGTGTTTTGTTTTTAGTCATGTGTAAAAATGTTGATTCCCACTACAAGAGACATTTTAAACAGCAGAGTAGTTCTGCTGAGTTTTGTGAAACTGCATTACAACTAGTGCTGTGGTGGTGAAAGAAAACTTCCACAAAAAAATTCCTGGATGATCAGTACCTTTTTATTAAATTTAAATATTATATTCAATTAGCAAAATCTTATCCATGTTTGCAGATAGTCCTAAACAAGCCAAAATGGGCACAACAGTTTCCCAATTTTACCCCAAGGGTCACAGGGTGAATAAAAAACCAGTGTTTGGGGAGCCTGATTTAGAAGACAAAAGAAAATAAGGTGGCAAGAAAATTATAACTAGGTATGTGTCACGGAGTGTTTCTAGGAGCAAGGTAAATTCACAGGGCAACCAAAAAATAAGAGATTCAAAGGAATATGTACTGAGAAACACGGTCCTCAATTTAAGTAGGTGTAACACAAAGAAAACTGGCAAATATGGCTCTACATCGGTCTGGTTTCCTATGCTACTTTTTGTTTCTGCATTCATCAACCTAGAAAACTCCCATAAAAACGTGAGGTTTCAGTGACCATTTCAATGATAATTTTCAGATTTAGTCTTTGTTTAAATTCAGTTGCTCTCCATAGTTTCCAAGCATCCTTCATTGCTGTTTCCGTTGTTTCATGTACTCAATAGAACTTCAGAGTTGGAAGAAACTTTACAACTCTCCCAGTTCAATTCATTTTTCTTTTTTTTGGAGAAGAGGAAGCTGAGACCAAGAGGGGTGAAGTCACTTACCCAAGATAACATACCTAGTCTGTTATTACGACCTAGATAAAGGAAATGACATTGAGCTAGCCATGAAAATCATAAAGAGAAAACACAGGAAGCAAGATTTTGGTTTTAAGTACTATAATGTCTGCAGTGACCACCCACTTTACTTCTTCCTAAAAAGTAATATATGCTTTTGGTATCATATTTTGGAAATGCTTGTTGAGTAACTAATTCTACTTAGCTAACTTCGTCATATCTGATCTCAAACAATAAATCAGTGAATATTTACTGAGAATATGTTATTTGTAAGGCACTGTTCTAGTTGCTATTGGGTGACACAAAGCCATGGATGCACTCTCTAACTTGATGAGCATATTATTTAATTGAGGAGACAAGATATGTAGACATTAAAATATCATTAATAGTGTGAGGTACCAAATCTTAAATACTGTCCATAAATAAATATTATAACAGTATAGCTGCAAAAGACCACAATAGAGAGCTATGCTTCATTTCTCTCAATTAAAAAAGTATTATGAAAATAACAAAAATTGCGGTAATACTATAATAGCATTCAAAGTATAATTAGATTTTTATTTGTAGAATCAGAAAATTGTAAATCTGGAAGGAAACTTAAATGGTATCTAGGTCTATAAGGGAAATTCAGTCTAGCTACTGAATAGATTGTTGCAAATTTCAAATAATTATGACCCAAATGAATGATTCACTATAAATTCATTTCTTCAAATAGAATGAATTGAGTGTTTCTAGAGAATTTCTATTTCATCTGCAGAAGTGCAGAACTCTTTGGCAGAGTAATAATTTAAGGATGAAGGAGAACTGGCTATGCTCAAAAGCTAGATAAGAGGAACCAGAGGAAGGTGAGAAATTGATGACAAGAGACAGGAGGCCATTATGATTATCCTTACATACAATTTAATAAATGCTTTGTGCACATGGGCACCATAGTGGACACTGAACAAAGCAAGTGACATAGACAGCATCTTAGCTCTCTAGGAACCCCTGGAATTAAGGAATTGCTAGAAACTAATAAATTCTTAACCTGTTTTGCTAATAATTATATCTTTCAGGGAAGTGAAAGGAACAAGGGAGAATGCTATTATAGACATATTTCTGATCACTGAGAAATGTTTATTGAAATGAACATGTCAGGACCCTTTAAAAGCTATGTCCATGCTATTTTAGAGTTTTAACAGATAAGAAGACAAATACCATAGGGAAGTAGATTCCAAAGATATGATCATTAGGATTCTATGGCCTAAGAATTTAGAAGGAAAATTGGCTTAAGAGAGTTGAAAAGTTCTCAAGAACAAAACTATGGTGAAAGAATTGTGATTAATTTATTCTAAGGTGAAGCAAAATGGATGGGAATGTGTCTAAAGAGAACAATGTGGTATACAGGGAGTTCATCAATGAACTCAAGTATTAGGAAGCTAAGTAGCTAACCAAATTTTGGAAATAAAAGTGACAATGTCCCATAAGAACACAGCCAAGGAGGCTAACCATCATTATAAGATGAGGTCAGCAATAAACACTAAAAACAACAAAAGGTGGTTTTTTAGAAAGCTATGCTGGAGGCAAAAGTGCAGTGTAATATAATTAAGGACACCTGCTTGGAACAAAGAGGAAGGTGACAATGGATGATGAGAGAGAAGATAGAACTACTTTGCTTCTATTTTGTTTCACTTTTATTTACTGGTGATGATGCACAGACTAGGAAAGATGGAACAAAAATGGCTTACAGGGAAATGAAAGCTGAAATAAATTAGGAGATGTTAAGAAAATACCTAGCTATCTTCAATGACTTAAAGCCATCTAGTTCTACTAAACCCGGGGCACTTTATCTGATTGCTGAACTCTATCACTGAATAATCTACTTGATTATAAATTTTTTCTTAATTCTTGTATGTTTCATATGGTTGAAAAACTTAATAAGAACAAACCAATGTTCTGAGAAAGTTGAATTTTTTCATAGATTAAGAAAAGCCGCTCAGCAATTACATCTGTAAGTATTTCCCTTATGGTGGGACATAATGGGCCTGGTGCTATTGAACAATCTCCTCACTGATCATTTCATATATCTGTTAACCAATTTTGATTCCATTTTGTCAAGCTGAATATCATTCCCTTTGGTAGAAGAGAATGCTTTAATATCTATCATGTATAATCAGGGTCCCAACCACGTATCATCTTTTAAAGTGCTTTTAGTTTATTTAGTTTTTAATTATTAACTTCAGATAGGTAATGCTGATTTTTAGCCTTTTCGGGAGGCTATGCTTGTGAGAATGTACCACCTCTGTTATCCTGAAAACTTTTAAAAATCACAACTAGTTTCTGAGTTTCCCAGTATACCCAAATCCATTTTTTTAAAGACAGCTTCCCGTTTTCTCCCTCACTGGAATCACTTATGTTTGTGTCATCAAAATTTCTTTCTTGGGAGCATTCAATCACTTGGATAGATTTTCCATTGAAAAATTTAGGCCATGAGATTCAGACCTAGAAATGATTTTAGTGATCATCTAATCCAGAGGTTCCCAAACTTATTTGGCTTACTGCCCCATTTAAAAAAAAAAAATTTACTCAGCTCTCCCCTGGGGTTACGTTAGGTTAAACCTTTATTTTTATTACACCCCCCCACAATGTACCTGAGACTACTAAGCCCCCCCCACATTGTTCAGTACCCCGCCACGAGGTGGTATTGTCCACTTTTGGGAACTACTTCACTTTACAGAAGAGGAAACTGAAATTCAAAGAAGTTGAGTGAGTGACACAGTCTGGAAATAAACACCAAATATGGTCATCTTTTTTAACATAGCACAATGCTTTTTTCTGAATTCTTTGAAATCCATTCTCCCAAAAACTAGGACTGTGCCTGGCTTTTACTTCCTTCTCTAGCACGATCATCTGTCCAAAGACAACATGAAATACCAATAGAGAGAATGAGGGGAGAGCAGGGAATAACAAATCATCACCTAAACAAGTGACTGTTAAATCAACTAGGAGCTTTGACTACATGTAATATAACCACTTAGGATATTACAAGTAAAGACAGAAACATTTGTATGTTACTAAGCAAAATATACTATAATGGTACAATACAATATACTATAATACATACAGCTATGTGTATGAATAAAATTAAGAGTCCCATGTAGGCAAAGCTCACAGGTTTGCTGTAAGTGATGATTTTAGAAGCCAACCACAAACCAGGCAAACCTCTCAGCTTCATCCTTCCCACTAAATGTGTTCAAAATATAACATACACTGGGAAGCAGAGATACCAGCTCATCCCATACTGGGACAAGATAAAAATATCAAGAGACTAAAACAGTCTTCATGTTGTTCTACTTACTCATGGGTGCTTCATACTCTGTATCAAAATGAAATAATATTGGTCCAGGAGGTTTTCCCTCTTGGGAATCCAAATATACGTGTACTGAGAAGCCATTAGGAGTCACATTATATTTCCCCAAGACTGGCTAACTATATTATAATGCATCTCTGAAAGTATTGCTGAATAAAAGCAAACCAAAGGCACACAACTGCAGGTATTTTATTTCCACATTAAAGAGAGAAGAGTGTTCACTCTGGTCCAAATTTCCAAAGGGCAAAGGATTCTTCTCACTCTGACAGAGCTAAGTACAGTAATTTCTTATCTTTCAGTTGCTATGAACTAGACTCTTGCCACTACACAGCAAACAGTTTCTGTCATACTTACTCTAGTCACTTGGTTCTACCTTGTTGGCCAGAATAAAATCCAGAAGAGAAGTTTCCTCTTCCTTTTAACTAATGAAATGATCATTAGGACAAGTGAAGAATTTATTAGCTACTCTTATTTTAGTGAAGAGTAAGCTCTTGCAGAATTTCAGATAGATAAATTCTTCTATCAGCCCCCTATCATGGCATAGAGTTTGTTTCCCCATCTAATCATCCACTAATATCTTATTTATTCATTAGTCTTATTCAGCTACTTCAACTATTTGGAACACACTCTAGAACCAAGAATTATGTGAAGAATTTTTTAAGCTGACAGAATAGGTGGCAAAAAGTTCACTATTAAACTTCATGCATCTAAGCCCATTAATAGAGCACCCGTAGACTCTCTCCTCATTGGTGAAGATTGTTTCTCCAAAACTTTGAATCTGTATGAGGGATGAGTGGAGATGGTGATAGTTGGAGAAAAGAGAGATCTGATGTTCTGGCTTCCAGTTTCAAGACAAAAGACACAATATTCCAACCTCTCCTCAGGTCCCCAAAGGAACAGGAACTCTTAAAAGGAGGCAAAATGTGGAAGAATGTGCAATCTCTATCACATCCTTATCCTCAGTTTGCTATACTAGAAAGTGTGGGAAATTTTCCTTGGCTGAGATTCTTGATTGACCTGAGTTTTCTCCCTCCCAAAGGGAGAGCTCATGCACTCTGTTTTGTCTGGTATGTGATCGCATATATATACATATATATACATTCTCTGATTTCCGTTTGCTATCTATTTGAATAAATGAGTTTGCTTGATTTAAAAAAAGAGAGAGCATCCATGGCTCTGACTATGGTTAGCCTAATTGTTCTCATTTCATCCATAATTCCAACAAGCATGGTTATTTACTTTCCCAGCCTATAGAGTATATGAAACCACAAATTACAAAAAAGAGAGGAGAAATCTATTAGATGCTGGAACACTGACATTTATATTGTGTGGTAAAAAGAGAACTAAACTTTGTAGTTGGCAGACATGGATTAATATTCTATCTCCATACTACTTACCATTTATATGAGTTTGGGCAAGTCACTTGACCTTTTGCAGTCTCTATTTCTTCTTTTGTAAAATGAAAGAAATGATACTAGTTCACATTTGTATGAGGCTTTTCAATTTACAAATTACTTAACATACAACATCTGTGTAAGCAGAGATGTTAAATATGTTTTATAGACAAGAAAACTGGGGTTCAGAAGGTTAAATGACTTATTCAACATCACAAAGCCATTAACTCTCAGAGTGACACAGAATTCAAACCCAGGTCTCACAAACCCAAGTCCAATGTGTCCTTGTCATTACATAATACCCTACAAAGTATAAGGTAAATAGAGACAGCAACTTATAGCCTTATTAATTCAGTCCAAGTCTTGATTCTGAGGTGAAGAAACACTCTAACTACAAGATCCATTAAAAATTTTCAAATTCATGGTATGCATATGTATTTGTGCATGCACATGTATTTGTGCATGCGCATGTAAGTACAAGCATGTACGTGCACATGTGCATGCATATACACACACACTTTAATGATGCATGTGCTAATTAGCTTCCCTGACCACCTGAAGTTTCAGCTGTGGTCTTGAACAGGTGAAGGAGAACAAATGATGGTTCCCGGAAAACCAGCCCTGACCAGAACTGTGAGCTAGTTCTATGTGGCCCCAGTAGTTATGACAAAGTAGTTTTATACTGAAAATGGAAGACAGAGCCAGGTATTTTGTTAAGCAGACCAATCTAAGGGGAGGCACACTCCAGGCATCTGAATATAGCAATCAAGAAAGCTAAATAAGGAGACCCAATGGAGCTGTCAGAATTCTTTTCATGTCAGAAGCTGAACTTAGCAATTCATCAGTCACTCTAGAGTTGGTCCTCTCTGCTGTCATCTCTCCATGCCTCCTTCTCCTAGTTGGGGAAGGATTCTAATCTGGTCAGACTATATCGCTGACAGCAAGAAAACAGACAGAAGCATAAAAAGTTCATGCATGAGCTGAAAAACCATAGCTATCTGAGGCCATCTCACATCAAAGCAAACAGATCTACGCACCACAAGAGCCAAGCTTTTGCCATTATTATTGCTATATCATAGTCAATATGTCCTTGATTCATCAAGAAAAAAGGGTTAAATTAGTATCACTGTGCTTCTGGTTAAGAAGTCAGGAAAATGTGTGATAAATTTTAGAAAGGTTGCAATAAAATGCCTAAGATATATGGAGTTTTGGAACTTAAATAGGTATAGGCTCGATTTCTCTGTAAAATTACATTACGTTTCTTTTCCTAACGATGATAGATAATCATTGTTTTATCATATTATGTTACCACAGCAATTTACATCTCCAAAATGTGGAAGCAATGTGCCACTATGTTTGTTTTTAAATGAACAATGAAACTTTACTTAAAAGTACTCTGACCTAACTGACTAACAAATCAGTTTTGTTATATATTTGCTAATGATACAGGAAAAAAATATTATTACCCTATATTGAAACATGCTGAATGGCTTTTTATTGAATCAACTTAAAAGTTTAAAAAAATTGAGGAAGGCTATTCTGATTGCCAGGATATTTGCAAAGAAAATAGGTCACTTCCCAGCCACAGAGGTACCTGACTCATGGTCTCCCTCTTCAACTGATACTATTTTCAGAAACTTTCTTCTTGACAACCCCTTTACTAACCTGACCATGGAATTCCCTAACTTCAAGTGAAATGGGCTCCATTTTCAGCCTACCTGACAATATCTTAGCCATACAGTGACATGGTCACATTATATTCTATGTGCACCATGAAACTTGCCATACTATTATTCTTCCAATAGGTTTGGACTTTTCCTAATATACAACTGTACTGATAGGAGTAATCTAAATAATATTGTGGATATGAAGTAGTCATCTGCTACTGAAAAAAATGCACATGGAAAATGCTATTACTTACTTTTATCAAATACAACTCATATCTGCCATTTTTTTTTGTTATAGGTCCAGAATGTCATAGACAAGATAGCATAGTTTGTTAAACACAACCAGTTACTATCATAAATAAAATACATGTATAACCTATTGACAGTGTAGATTATGGAAAAATATGGATAATATTGCCATCTTCAATTACAAAAGACAGATATATATTCAATGGAAGCACTCTTTTGGTGGTAACACCATGTAGACATAGCTCCTACTGATACCAAAATAGAACTCTGCCTCATTAGGAAGAAATACAAGGAGAAAAGCCTGGCCCACATCCTCAAACATTTCTTAAAGCATAACAAAGCAAAACAGAATTAAGACTACTAGATCCTTGACTTTCAGACATTTAAAGTTTTTCCAAAATCTGGCTAGTCAGCAAGTACATCCTAGTCATCTCCACACCTTGCATTCATTCATATACCTCTACCCAAATTCTTGTGAATTCTCTTTCATATGTTCTTTTCCTCATTAGAACATAAGCTCTTTGACAGCAGGAACTATCTTGTTTGCTTCAATTTGTCCCAGCACTTATCACAGTGCTGGGCACATAAACATTTAATAAATGCTTTGTCTAGCTAGCTAGAAAAGTAGAAGAACCATAATAAAATTAATCAGCAAACATTTAAGTTCCTACTATGTGTTAGGTACTGTGCTAAGTATGGGGGGAAAAGAGGCAAAAAACAGTCCCTGCCTTCAAGGAACTTACAATCTAATGGAAGAGACAACATGCAAACGAATATAAAACAAAGCAAGGATAAATAGGAAATAATTAAAAGAAGGGAGGCACTGGAATTAAGAAAGGTTGGGGAAGGCTTCACATAGAAGATTTTAGTTGGGACTTAAAGGAAGCCAGGGAGGTCAGTAGTAGGAGTGGAAGAGGGAGAACATTCTAGGCATGTGGGACTGCCAGAGAAAATACTTAAGAGTGGAGAGATGGAATGTCCTGCTCATGGAACAATTAGGAGGCCAGTTTCATCGGGCTGAAAAGTATGTGTTGAGGAGTAAAAGACTGGAAAGGTAGAAAGGGTACTAGTTAATGAAGGGCTTTGAATGTCAGAGTATTTTATATTTGTTCCTGGAGACAAGAGGAAGCCATTGGAGTTTATTGAGTGGTGGGGTGGTATGACTGGACTTGAACTTTAGGAAAATCACTTATGAGAGACTTGAAGCAGACAGGCGCAATAGTCAAGATGTGAGGTGATGAGAACCTGAACCAAAGTGGTGGCAGTGTCAGAGGAGAGAAGGGGACATATTTGAGAGATGTTGTAAAAGGTAAAACTGACAGGCTTTGGCAACACCTGGAAATGGGTGGTGAAAGACAGTGAGGAATCCATGATGACTCCTGGGTTATGAGCCTCAGGGACTGGAAGGACTGTGTTACACTCTACAGTAATAGGAGAAGTAGGAGGGAGGAAAGTTTAGGGGGAAGGATAAGGAGTTCTTTTTTGGACATTCTGAGTTTAAGATGTCCATTAGACATCTAATTTGATATGTCTCAAAGGCAGTTGGAGAAGTGATTAGAGGTCAGTTGAGAGACAGGGGTAGGAGAGGTAGATTTGAGATTCATCAATGTAGAGATGATAATTAAATTCATAGGAGCTGAAGAGATCACCAAAGTTACATGTAGGTAGAAGAAAAGAAGGCCCAGGACAGAACCCTGAGCATGATCTGGATGAGGATCTAACAGAGGAAACAGACAAGGAGTGTTCAGATAGGTAGGAGGAAAACCAGGAGACAGTGATGTCCCAAAAACCTAGAGAGAAGACAGTATCAAGGAAGAGACAGTGATCTACAGTGTCAAAGGCTGCAGAAAGGTCAAGGAGAATGAGGACTGAGAAAAGGCCACTGGATTTGGCAACTAAGAGACCGCTGGTAACTATAGAGAGAACAGTTTCAGTGGGATGATAAGATCAGAAGCCAGATTGTGAGGAGTTAAGAAGAGAATGTCAGGAAAAAAATGGAAGCCCCTATTGTAGATGGCCTTTTGGAGGAATTTAACTATAAAGGGCAGAAATGATGTAGGATAATTATCAAGGATGGAAAGATTAAGTGAGGGTTTTTTCCAAGATAGAGGAGCCATGGGAATGTCCATAGGCAGTAGGAAATGAGCCAGAAGAGAGGGCGAAACTGAAAGTAAGTGCAAGAGTATGGATGATAAAAATGGCAATCTGTTGGAGATGGGATAGAATGAAATTATTTGAACAATCAGAGGGGTTAGCCTTGGTAGGGAGTAAGGCTACTTCATCAAATGAGACAGGGGTGGAGGAGAAAATGACAGAAGGAGAGAAAAGGAGTTCATGGCAAATGGTCTCAATATTTTTCTGTAAAATTTGAGGCAAGGTTCTCAACTAAGTGTGGATAAGGTCTGAAGGACTGGAGGTCTGAACACAGGAGGTCTGAAGAAGAATAAATAGGTTTGGAAGAGTTGCTGTGGACAGTGAGATAGTGGTATGACAAAGGAGATGTAGTAGGATTGTCTAGCAGTACTTAGGACTCAGTTGAGTTTATGCAACATAAATTTGCAGGTGACCCAGTCAAAATAGCTGCATGATTTTTCTCTGCCTTTGTTCAGCAGCATGGATGGGTAGGTGTAAAGGCAACAAACGGTGGGAGTGATCCAAGTCTGAGGTTTGGCTGGGTAAAAATCTATGATATGATAAGGAGGAGCTAAGGACTCAAGAGAGGAATAAAGTGTATAGTTGAACTGGTTCACCAAGAAGCCAAGATGGGGAGAAGAGGGGAGAGTGGCTAATGTAAGGGAGACGGTCTGGGGGAGAACCGAGTGGTCAAAGGACTGGAGATTACTGTGTGGATGAAGAGTGGGATTATGTGACAGAGGCAACCCAATAGATTATGATCAGACAAGAGGATTTCCTACTAATGATTAGAGAGACAGAAATCAAAACAGCTCTGAGGTACCATATCACACCTATCAGATTGGCTAACATGACAAAACAGTAAAATGATAAATGCTGGAGAAGATGTGGGAAAGTTGGAACACTAATTCATCGTTGGTGGAGTTGTAAGCTGATCCAACCATTGTGGAGAGCAATTTGGAACTACACCCAAAGGGCTATAAAATGTGCATACCCTTTGACCCATCAATGTCACTTCTAGGGCTATATCCCAAAGAGATCATAAAAATGGGAAAAGATCCTGCATGTACAAAAATTTTCATAACAGCTCTTTTTGTGGTGGCCAAGAACTGGAAATCAAAGGAATGCCCACCAATTGGGGAACGGCTGAACAAGTTATGGAATACTATTGTGATATAAGACATGATGAACAGGAAGACTTCAGAAATACCCGGAAAGACCTATATGAACTGATGCTGAATGAAATGAGCAGAACCAGGAGAACACTATAAACAGTAACAGTCACAGGGTGCGAGGACAGTTTCTGACAGACAGCCCTTCACAGCAGTGATGCAAAATGTCATCCACATTCAGAGAAAGAACAATGGAATCAGAACACAGAATGAAGCAGACTATTTTCTCTTGTGTTATGTTTTGTTTTTTCTTATGGTTTCTCCCATTTGTTTTAATTCTTCTATGCAATATGATTAATGTGAAAATGTGTTTAGTAAGAATATATGTGTAGAACCCATATAAGACTGCATGCTGTCTCAGGGAGGGAGGAAGAAAGAGGGAGAGAAAATTTAAAACTTATGGAAGTGAATGTTGAAAACGGAAAACAAATCAATTTTTTAAAAAAAGAAGATTTCCAAATTCTTGAACATTCTGGTACATTTTGTGAGAGATGGCAAGATCAGATATATGACCATCTTTGTGTATGGCTAAGGTGGAATGGAAGAGTAGGTCATGGGAGGTGAGCAGGTCGAGGAACTGAGTTGTTAGGATATTTGAGGGAGAATCCATAGGTATACTGAAGTCCCCTAGTATGAGGGCATGAGTTGGGAAGGAGAGAAAAACTGTAAACCAGGTATTGAACTTATTAAGGAAGGAAGGTGAGTGACCTGAGAGACTGTAGACAATAGCTATCAGGATTCTGATTGAGTGGTAGGTATGAAAATCATAAACCTCAAGGGAAGTGAGATTACTAAGTGATGGAGGAAGGGGAAGAACCTGGAAGTGTCAATGGGAAATGAGAAGTATTCCAAATGCCCTCTCTGCCCTGACTAGTGAGCTGAAGAGAATGAGTGAATATGCAGCCAGTAGTAAAAGGGTGGCCAGGAAAGATATGTCATCAGGTAGAGGTCAGGTTTCAATAAAAGCTAGTAAATGGAAGGAATAGAAGATGGATGAAGGGAATTTTGTTGCCTATGGAATAGGCATTCCAGAGGACACGGTGGAAAGGCTGAATGGAGTTAGGATGAAACTCTGGGGTGAGAGGATTGAGAGAGATATAAGTGGTAGGGGGTAGAAAATGGATTTTGGATAATGGTCTACAGGAGTTCAGTCACTGGGATGTCAAGGATATGACTAAGTGTGAGACTACCCATCACTGAGTGATCCATCCTTTCCCCTCAAAGAATAGGCACAGAAAGAGATGGGAGGCCTGAGGTTCACACTAGAGGTTTTCCACATCCCATTTTGGAGACAGGTCTGGCAGCAGGAGGCAGAAGATAATTTGTGTTGGTACAGATGGAAATGGTTGCTCTGGGATAGATGGAAGATGTCTAGTCTGGACCCTAGCTGACTTTATTTCAGGGACACACTTCACTCAGCAAAAAATGGAAGGCTTAAAGTGCTAGAGAATCAGCACTTTTGTCACCTTCTCCAGTGCCCTTTCCATTATACCATGCAACCTCTTCACTACATAAGTACAAATGCTACTTTCTCCTTTGAAAGTAAATCTATTTCTCTCTATTAGGAAATATTCTGATTTCTTATGGAAAATACTGTGTAATTATTATATAATGTAGAAGCAAACCATAAAATAGAAATACATATACCACAAATGCACATGTGAACCTACTTTCACATCAATGTAAACATTTAACTTCTATAAATGCTTATTAAAATTTAAGGAAGTTATTAGTAAAATGTAATGGTCTCAACTCTTCCCTTAATTAGTTGCATGACTGTGGGCATATCACTTCATATCCCTGGTGCTAAAAAAAAAGGGGTGTGTGTGTTGTACTCTATGACCTCTAAAAGTGATTCTGGTTCTAACACTCTAGTTTAAAAAAGGAGCAGAAAAATATGAATCAGCTTTGCAAAATGTATCAAATTATGGAAGGATTTTTTTTAAAGTTGGGACAAGTATTTTGTTTCCAAATTATGCTTACTTTCTTACCTTACTTTGTAGAAATGGATTCTCTTTTTTTAAAAATAATAATTTTAGTACAACAAAACCCTATCATAACAAGGCTATTTGTTACGGATGGAATCATATCTCCTGAAATGATACACAGTAAAAACTTGATGCATCATATATACCCTATGAGGCAGATTTTCATCCAGTTTTCCAACTACGGCTTTAAAAATGGGTTCCATTAGAACTGAACTTTGCCCTTGGTGGTTTTAATTAGCTTTACAAACCAAGTTTAAGACATATAAAACAGCTAAAATAGTAAACCAAGTTCTTCCATCTGATAGCAAATTGCTTTTTTAAAAGCATGTTATAAACGCCTAATTTACAAACAGCTTACTTTATTTACAGAAATATGTTCTTAAAGTCTCTCTAAACTAAAAACTTGTTCTTTCAGATATTAAGATGAACTTACATTAAATTAAACATGTACTGAACTACATAATTTTGCTCCTATATAATGGTATCAGAATCAGTGAATGACCAACATTATCTAGCAACAGCAGTAAATGAATTAAAAGGAGGAATTAATTTTTTATACTAGTAATTGAAACATGCAGCAGGAGTAAGATGACACAAGTGACATGAGGAAAAAGAATGTACAGTCAAATCTACTTAAAGAATTTCCAATTCACAGATAAAAATCTCAGTTAATATAATCTGCATTTTAATAATATATCAGACTAATTGTCAGCAGTTCATTTAGATGCATTTACCTTTAATAATGAGTATTAACATCCACTTGCAGTATATTCACAATTTTATCATTGACAAAAAAAACTGAGAAAATTAATTTGATAACCCTTTATATCACTTTCCTTAATTTTAATTATGTAGCAAAGTGGAATATTTTACAACTGAAAAAACAATATAAATATCACAGTAATTTCAAGGCTAAGAAAAAATCTCTTCAACTCCAATAAAATGATGAGAGGATAAATTAACAGTCAAAGAATAAATCTCCTTCCAGTAAGTACACATATACATCACATCAGTAACACTAATGGGAATCCAGACATACAAACCTGGAAGTAAGAGCCTTCATTCTTTCTCTTAGACTAATTACTATGGCATATATAATCACATATATCACATAAGTTTCCATGTCAAAGGCAGTGTGACACTTTGTATCACTGAAAACCTCCAACTCCCATTCTTACCTGCTACTCTAACAAACCTAAAACCTTTCAATTTCCAAATACATTATATTTTTAGCATTCTGCTCTGAATTTAAACCTTCAATGTGTATCAGGAGCTCTCAGTGTGCTGATATTCTGGTGTTATGCCTTTTCATTATTCATTTTTAATTAAATTAATTTTTATTAGTATTTTAAATTTTTTTCATCATGGTCATCTCAGGATAGTTAGCCCCACTTTCTACCCTTGAGAAATGAAACTTCTTTCTCAAAGAAAAACACTTGGTCAAAAACAATGAAAAAAGAGTTATAAAGACCACATATGTGAGTCTCTGATTTCCCAGAGTCCCTCGACTACCACCAATATGCTGATAAAATTACAATTCAGCTTCCTTTTAGCCTTCTTTATATTTACATTATTGTTGTCACTGTGTACAATAATATTTTACTGATTCTGATTTTATCATTCTGCATCACTTCTTACAAATTTTTCCATAAATTCCTCATTTCTTATTGTACAACAATATTCTATTACATTCACATAGCACAGTTTGCTCATCTATTCCCCAGCTGATAGGTACCTTACTTTGTCTCCAATTAATTGCATACTTCAAAAAGGGTTATCCATTACTAATTTTTGGTATATATAGGATGTTTCCCTGTTTCTGACATCTTTGGTGTATATGCCTCGCAGTGGGATGAAATCTTTATTAACATGACCAACGATTACATATCTTTATAATAACAAATCCTTTTTTTCAAAAGTCCCAGTTTTTGAATCTTTTCTCAACTGCTTTATATATTGAGCCACCAAACCCTGAAAATCATTCCTTCTATTTCTTAATTTCTCATTTTTAGCAGTATTATTATTTCAAGACCTCTTTGCCTCACAAATGAACCAAACCAACTTTCTAGGAAGTCTATCTCTAGACCTTTTAAAACTCTAATTCATTCTATACAGAGCTGACAGAATCCAAGTTCCAGCAATCATTCTACAACACTAGTTCCAATTCCACAAGTTCTAACCAGCTGTGTGAACTCTGAACAAATCAATTATGCTTTCTGGGCCTCAGTTTTCTCATCTGTAAAAAGAGGAAGTTGGTTATAGATTTTATTTCTCCATCCTCATTCCATCATGGTTCTTCCTGTCAACTCCCTCATCCCTAAAGGGCATGGCAAATGCTGATGATTAAGAACAACTGAGATAGGATGAGGGAAGCAAATATCCTGAGCAAAGAGCCTGGCCCAAGTGGTGATCAGAATAAAGAGGGACCTTATGACATCAAATGAGTTCAGTAGAATACAAATCCCAAGTGGGAGTTTGTAGTATCAGTTTTAAAACTGGGAAGCACCATACTGCCATACAATGGAGAATGAGGAAAAAAAAGAGAAAGAAGGTGCCAGTTTGTCTCATAACCTCTCTGACTGGGACAATATTCTTTTGTGACAACAGTGGGCTAGCCATGCACCCCTTCCTTGCCCTGATGTAGCTAAACTGTCATGTATCTAAACATCCTCCTCTTGGTTCATGGATTTTCACGTATAATCACACTCTCTTCTCCTCTACTCCATATCTTCTGGATATACAGTGCTTTTCAGTTGCCCCCTTTCATTCAATGTGTTTCTTTTAAAGATGGTAAACTCTTCCACTGCTGTATGTCATCATCAATCATTCTCAGATACTCTGAAAGGTTTGGATTATCTGTTTTCTCTGCTATTGTCGAGTCCCTCTGGTTATTTCCATTTTTAGGGAGCCAGTCATTTAAGACATTTGGAGCACTCTCAGTTCCATTTATGAGATAGCTAGGTGACAAAGTGTATAGAGAGAGAGTGCTGGGCCTGGAATCAGGAAGACCTGAGTTCAAATTTTTATCAGACACTTATTAGCTGTGTGACACTAGGTAGTCATTCAACCTCTGCTTGCTTCAGTTTCCTAAACTGTAAAATGGGGGAAACAGTATCTACTTTGCAGGATTGTTGTGAGGATCAAATGAGATAATATTTATAAAGTACTTTAACACTGTGTTTGGCACACAATAGGCATAGATTCCATGCTATATTAAGCACTTTACAAATAGATGTATAGGCATACATATCTATATACATATATGAACGCTTATTCCCTTCCTCCTTCCCTTACATTCACCTCTGACTCAGTAGTTATAATTCACTGAAAAAAAAAAGAGGATATTCACTATGAAAATTTTCTTTTTATGTAAATACTAAATGATAACTGTTTCTCTTTTCTCCAGAAACCCTGGGGGTGTTCCCCTCTCAGTTTGATTTTTTTTTTTTAATTTAAAGGAATCATCCTTTGAGTAACTACTTAAAGAACCCTATTCACTGAATAGGCATATCTCACTCAAAGTGAGAATCTGAAAAGACCTTAGCCTAAAAGGGCCCGGGTCTCCCATGGCATCCTGTGCTGTCTGCAGTTGTCCTAATGAATATCTGGTCACAGGACCCAGATGGCTCTGGAGGAGAGAGTGAGGTTGGTGACCCTGCACCACCCTCTCTCACTCAAATCAAAATCAGCTGCAAGTCATGTCATCATCTGCCTGATGTCATGGTCTTCTTCCAGAACAAAGGACAAACACACAATCTCTTTTCTACTATTCTTCTGTCTTGAAACTCCTAGATACAATCCCATTGTCTTCTCTTTTACTCCAGAGCTTGTGATAAAGATGTAGCCTTCCTCCTTGACAAAGTCAACCCGTTCTATCCCCCACATCTCCTGTAGTGGATTGCCTCCATAACCATCTTTCTCTCTTTCTTCCTCTCTCCTGCCTCATTCCCTCCTCCCTACAAACATGACCAAGTCCACCTCATCCTTTTTGACATTTCTACAGCATGAAAGCATGTTCATCATGCATTCTTCTCAGTATTTTTGGGACACTGCTCTCTCTTTCTCTCTCTCTCGGTTCACCACCTACCACCACCAGCATGTTCTCAGTTACTTAGTAGCTCATCATGAGCATGTCTTGCCTTGTACCTGTGCCCAAAGCTTTGTTCTGGGTCTTCTGTATTCTTTAATAATCTTACCTTATTTCTCTATATTGTCTCTCTAACAACATCACCTGTCTCTCATATTATTCTCTAACTATAAGCACTATGTAGTTAAATCCTAGATCTACATCCTTAGGCTCTAGTCTCTTCTGAGTTAGTCTCAATCAATAACTGTCAATTGGATATTTCAAACTGGATATCCTGTTAGGCATTCGAAATACAATACTTTCAAAAAGCACTCACTACCATTCTTCCCCAAAACCACTCTTCTGAACATTCTTATTTTTATTGAGGATACCACCTAAGTGCACCACCTAAGTGCAATTCATCACTCAATTCTTTCTTGACATCTCCTCCATAGGATCCTTTATCTAGAGCTAGGAGGACTTTTATTTCTTTTTTGGACAGGGGAAGGCAAGGCAGTTGGAGTTAAGTGACTTGCCCAAGATCACACAGGTAGTAAGTGTGTCAAGTGTCTGAGGCCACATTTGAACTCAGGTCTTCTTAACTCCAGGGCCAGTGTTCTACTCATTGTGCCACCTAGCTGCCTTTAGGGGGGCTTTTAAAGGACATTTAATCCAACCCACTCATTCTATAGATAAGGGAAATGAGGTCCAAAGATGCTACATGACCCACCCAAAGTCATACAAGTAGTGACAAATGTAGGATTTGAACCCAGGTCCTCTGTTTCCAGGGCCAATGCTCTCTCCATATACCAAGCTTCCTTTCCACTAACATGGCCACCACCTTAATTCATATGCTACACTACTGTAACAGTCATATGACAGGTTTTGCTGCCTCATGTCTCTCCTACTCTAATTCACCTTTCATATAGCTGCCTAAGTAGCATGTCCTTGTATTACCCACCAGACAGTAAATGTTCAATAAATACCTACTGGTTGATTGACTGTATGGGTTTTATATTTCCAAAGATTTTCAACTGTGTTATATAAACAGAAGTATATAGCTGCCATCACATTAAAATTTCTTCTCCAAAGCAAGTAGTACCTTTGGTAGACAGTAGCAGAGGAAGCTAGAAGGCTCAATGGACCCTTGCCCTGGGCCTGGAGTCAGGAAGACTAGAGTTCAAATCTAGCGTGGAACCCTGAGCAAATCACTTAACTCTGTTCTCCTCAACTATAAAATGGGGTAACAGCCCTACATTGTAGGCTTACTGTGATAATCAAGTAGGATAATATTTGTGAAGCACTTAACATAGTGCCTGGCACATAACAGCTGCCATAAAAGTGTTTACTCTCTTCCCTTCCCCTTCCCCTATGGTTTTATGGCTGAGGGAGAACACAATAAAAACTACACAAAAATGGTATCAGAACATGTGTCCCTGAAGGAACTCTAAATTAGTCCTTTTGAATGAGGATGGGAGTGTGTTGAAGGAATGCTCTAGTTCCTTCTCCCTTCCTCATTCACCAACATGGGCCCATAGGTGTCTTGAAGATGATCAAGAGGCTGGCTGAAAACTTAGTGAAAGCTCTTTGTATTTCAGATTGACCAGTTTCTTCTAGGGACACTGAGTTTACTTTCTGCCCAATAAACTGCTTTCTCCTTTAAACCCTACCTTAATTCTCCCCTCTGGTCCAAGACTACCAGATGCATATTTCTGAAAATTCTGGAATATTTCAAATTATTATAGTCAATATTTAATTGCATTTATGTGCAGTAATCTCCCTTTTTTGATGTCTTGAAATAAATCTTTTTTGCTTAACTTATTTTTGCCTCTGATAATGAAGTTTTTGACAACAAAAGCATGTCACTGGAATCTACCATTTTCTTTTAACTATATTATAAAAACAAAACCAAAAAAAAAAAACTAATGACAAATTAGCTTCACCTCTGTGAGGGACTATTTAAAATGCTAACATCAATTAATAGCAAATCATTTGTATTTTTTAGTCTAATATGAATACAAATCTATGCAATTCCTTCTTCAGGCTATATCTATGTCATTTCATAAATGCCTTGCTATAATATGCCCAATACTCCTGGCTACATATGTGAAAAGGTTATTTCTAATCTGTTGGAGTGAAATATTTAGAATTTCATTTTCTTACCTGGTTGCTCAAACTTGTCTCTGACCTAAAGGCAAATTCTTTTTAACTCAACATAAATATAAAGCAGAACATACTTAGTACAGTTTGATTAATATCCTTAACATAGGAATAATGCTCAACTATGCATGTTTTTTTCAGGTTTTCTTTATATTAGTTTCTGTTACCACAATTCATTTGTGAACGGCCTGAACTAATCTGGTTTCTCTACAAGACAAAGCAAAGTACAAAAGAATTCTCATTAATATTTGTTGTTACTGCTTTATGACTTGGAAGCTGCTTGATTGGTTTCTGAAAGTATCAAAGCCTAGTTGGAGTCATTAAAAATCCCAGAAGAAATGGCTTGAAATAAGCTCTTCACATTCCAAATACAGATGAAGTACATAAAAACTGAGAGCTAAGCATAAGCAGTAAAAAGGGGAAAGTTATAGAAGAAGGTGGAGTATGAGCTAAGCAGCAGCACAGAGCAAATGACTGGAATTCAAGAGAGCTTCCTTTTGTTGAAAGCTGCTCCTCCAGCAAAGAGAAATTGATTAATCAGATATGCTGACAAGGATCACAGGCTCCTAGTCAATTTCCCTTAGCAGCCAGCTCCATGTGTTAAAGAGTATAAAACAGAAAAAACAGATTATCAATTTCCTACAGAAGTTCTTTACACCAAGGCCAGAAATGAGGGGAAAAAAAAGAGAAAACAGGTGGTAAGGGGGTACAAAAATTAGAAAGGAAAGAAAAAAGAGAAAAGGTAAGGAATAAAAGCATTAGCAGAACAAAGGATAAGAAGCAATGTAGATAACTCATTCTTAAGTCCTTTATGACACTGAATTTTTGATAATCATGGTGAAGCATTCAGGGACTCACTTATTAGAGTGTCAAGCCCCATTTTCAATTGAAGAGTCAATTCACCTAGGGTGGAACATAAGGAAGAAAAAAGTAAATTGGGAGAAGAGTAACAAAGGGAGTAAGATTAATATACAATATAGGACCAGTTAATAATAATAGGTAACTGAGGAAATGGAGCAGTTTGTGACTATTTTGATGAGAAATTGAGCAGTCCAAAACTATTTGCAAAAAATACAGAAAGTAGTTATATGGTACACATGAAAGAAACAGGTGAAAATCTGTTAAGGGGTAGATGATATTGTGTCAGACAGTAGAGAAACTTACAGAGGGAGAATAAACAGAAGAATGAAATGAACAGAAAATATTTAATGTTAAATGAAAATTGTACATTCATTTGTTTTTTCCTCTGGGCCTAAACAGATCGAATTTAGCAACCAATAAAATGTGAAGTACACTAACCAATTTGATCTGGGTAAGCTCTATCTATGACTTGATGGAGATGATGTAACCTATATGTCTCTGTATTTCTGCAGGTTCAATTTTAAAGGTATAACTAAAAAGGATATTACTGGGAACTCTCTAAGCCAAATAAAATTAGCTACCTCTAAGGACTCATAAATAACTTGCAAGCTCTTATCTTTGAAAATTTTCATGTGTAATTCTTACTACTTCAAAAGCTCCCCTCTTATTCTTGTTCAAGCTACAATACATTCCCTTCTTCAAAACCATGATTAAAATTCCCATGCCCAAAGATTAGGTTCTTACCTTTTAAGTAGGATACAAATAGTATAAGTAGAAACTGAATCATAGTTTTATGTGATATATTTCAGATTCTATTATAAATGAAAAGTGGCTTACCTAAATAGAAATGATTCTAGTTCTACTGCTGTAAGTGAAAGCAAACTATAGAATATTTAGCAATACAATTCTATGCATAGAATTACAGAGTAAGTCCATCCAATGCAACATGTCTAAATAAGAATCCTCTAAAGAACGCTAACAAGTCATTATTGAGGCACTGATTGAGAACTTCCATTGAGAGAGAAACAACTACCCACCACGGCAGCTAGCTCCTTCCAGTTTTTGAAAGCTCAAATTATTATGAAATTTTCACTTACATCTAATTAAAATCGGCAACTTAAACCTGTTCTCCTAACTCTGCCCTCCAAAAGCTAAGCAGAACAGATCTAATTCCTCTTCCACATCTCAGTCCTTCCTGTATTTGAAGATTGTCATTACCCTACCTCCTCACCCTGCAATATGGTATTCTCTCTTCGAGGTTATACATTCCTAGTTTCTTTAAATGAGCCCTCTTTTGGAGTCTCCATCCTAGCTGCCTGCCTTGAGATGCACTCCAGATTGCCAGTGTCCTTCTGAGCACTGAAAATTGATCGTGGTACTCCTGAGATAGTTTAACCTTGGCAGACTACACAGAACTCCCATTGTTATCGATACTCCTTTACAGCAGTGTAAAGTGGTATTAGATATTTTTTAAATTCCCATTTCTACCTTTTCTTACTGAGCTCACAGTTAATTCAAACATCTAGATTCTTTCCCCAAAATGAATTGTTAACTTTAGATATTTCCCTCATCCTGTACTTATGAAGGTGATTTTTTTTTTTAAACCCAAGTGTGGACATTTCAATTTATTCCTCTGATTAGGTTTGGCCAAGCATTCTAACGTCAAATCTTCTTGGAACCTGTATGATTAGTGTCTTTTGCTAGAATTCTCAGATTGTGTCACCTTTTGAATTTGGTAAGTATGCCTACTATGCCTTCATCTAAGTCATAGATAAAAATGATGAATGGCATAGGGTTGAGAACAGGTCTTTTGAGGCATTCCACCAGAGATCTCTTCTTCAAATTAATACTAACCCATTATGGCCCATAATTGAGTGACTAAATATAACTCTGGTTCTAGTAATTCAACCACTACCAAACTGACTTTACCAACAACTAGCTCACAACTATCATGATCTCTACATGGATGTTATTGTTTTTAAATTGTTTCAGTCATGTTTAACTTTTTGTAACCCTAATCAGAGTTCTCTTAACAAAGATACTGGAGCTGTTTGACATTTCCTCTCCAGTTTATTTTATAGAAGAGGAAACTGAGGCAAGCAGGGTTAAATGACTTGCCCTGGGTCACACAGCCAGTTTAAATGTCTTGAGGCCAGATCTGAACACAACTTCCTGACTCCAAGCCCAGCATTCTATCTATTTCACCACTTCCTACCATAAGGAAACAGTGAAAAATTGTCAAACATTCTGTTGAAATTTAAATATATTATTTTGTCTATAGCATTCCCCTGATCTATCAGAGTAGTTATTCTGCCCAAAAATGAAATGTGATTAACCTGGAATGACTAGATAAAAATTAAGTAGATTTGGAGCCAGAGGGCCTAGGTTCAAATCCTAGTTCTGACACTTACTCTCTTTGTGATATTGGACAAAGCAATTAACTTCCTGAGGCCTTGGTTTTCTTACCCACTGAAATGAGGGGATAGGACCACATGGCCAAATGACCTTCCAGCTCTATCCTGTGATTCATAATAGCTTCTGCAGATCACTGCTTCCCTTTTTAGATACTTTATAATCCATTCCTTTAATTAAACTCATATTTACTAAGTTCTTATTAAGTACAGTCAGAAAGCCTGAATTTATATCTTGGTTAAGACATTTACTAGCTCTGTGACCCCCTGACAAATTAATTAGCCTTCTGTGTCTTAATTTTCTCATATATAAAATGATGTATAGGTATAAAGTATCTATCCTACCTTCCTCACAGAATTATAAGGAAAGTGTTTTTAAGAATCTTAATGAGCTCAAGATATATATATATATATATATATATATATATATATATATATATATATATATATATATATATATATATATATATATATATATATATATATATCCTAAAGGGGTCACTGATAAAAGGAAAAGCTTCATTTACAATGAAGGATCTATAGCAAAACTTTCTTGTGGTAGTGAAGAACCTGAAACAAAGTAGATGTCCATCAATGTATAAACATAATGGAATATTTCTATGCTTTAAGAAAATGATGAACATAGAAAAGCACAGAAAGACGTGCAGGAAATGATAAAAAGTAAAATGAGTAAGCAAAATCATATGTTCGACTATAACAATGTAAATAGAAATTAGAATAATCACACAATAATCAAAAAAAGATTCCAAATTATTAAAACAAACATATAAACTTGGCCTGAAAAAAATCTTTGTTAAGACATATTCTCCCTCTCTTTTGCAGAATTTGAGGGGTCTATATGTACAGAATATTGTGTATTTCTTTTTCATTTTTCTTTCTTTTAAAAGAAAAATTCTTTGTTTTAAGGGATGACTCTCCAGAAGGGATAAAAGAGGAGAATTTTAGGCAATCTAAAAGCAAAAGGTCTTGATAAAATTTTTTAAAAGCAACGTGAGCTATTGATAATTTTATTTCAGCACTGTGCCAAGGAGAAATGAAGACCATTATCAGGTATAAGGAATACTCAGTTTGTCTTTAAATGCATATAGCTAAATGTTATTACCTGTAATTTATTATTAAAGATTAAACATTCAATAACTGTACAATGTTACAGGACCCTCCATAGTTAAACTAATTTGAAGTCTAGAATGCCAAGGAATTATAGAGACTAAAAATATGAGGCCTATACTCCAATGACTAAATATGTACAGACATACAAAAGAAAACTAAAAAATGAAGAAATTTAAGGACTTGAAAACTATTCAGTTTCCAAGTATCTTTCTTCTTTATCTTGATGGGAGCTTCATGATAAAGTATCCCAGAATGTCTGACTTTTAGAAAATTCATATATAAAAGAGATAAATGAGAAACTTAACTTTATGGAGTATTACTACTCCACAAGCATGGATGAAATATATCACAAGTTCAATAATGAAAAAATATGAAACTAGTAGTACCATATCTCAAACTATACTACAAAAATAATAATTTCAAAGCTATTTAGTATTTGTTAACATATATATGTGTATATACACGTCAATCAGTGGAATAGATTATGTTTACAACATAGTAGCACTGTGTTTGATAAAAATCAAAGACCACAACTACTAGGATTATTATTCACTGTAACCACTGGAGAACTTAGAAAGCCATCTGACAGAAATTGGTTTTAAAACATCTCACACCAGATAGTATATTAAGTTCCAAAAGAGAGAATCTAATTATGAAAGATCACATCATAAACAAATTAGAGGACCAAGGAAGAAGATATCTTTGACAACCACAGATAAGATAGAAGTTCTAGACCAAACAATGCAATAGAGAAAATCACAAAAGCTTAAACGAATGATTATAAGTACCTAAAATTTTTTGCAGCAATAAAGATGATACAGTTAAAATCTAACAGGAAACAATTAACTGGGAAAAAATTTCTACAGTCAAATTTCTTAGATAAAAGTCTGATATCTAAGATATTTAGGCAACTGATTCAAAAATACAAGAACATGAACCATTCCCCAATAGTCAAATGGTTAAATGATATGTACAGAAAGAAGAAAAATAAGCTATCAACAATTATATAAAAATGCCCCAAATCACTAATAGTAAAGAGAACTGTAGCTTAAAACAACTATTGTGGTTCTACTTCACATCTATCAGATGATCAAAGATGACAAAAAATGAAACTGACAATTGAAGAGGAATGTGGGAAGATAGGCACACTAAAGCAATGTTGGTCAACTGTGAATGGATTAAGACATTCTAAAAAGAAATTTGGAGTATTCACAAATTCATTAAATTGTGCATATGCTTTGAGCACAGTGATACCATGACAACAAAGAAAAAAGGGACAGGACTCATTTATACAAAAACATTTAAAACAGAACTTTTTATTGTGGGAAAGAACTGGAGATTAAAGGGTATCCATTAATTAGGGAGTGGTTGAAATAATATGGCATATGAATGTACAGATTATTATGTCATGACAAATGTCAAAAAAGGTTGGATTCAAAATATAGACTGATGCAAAATGAAGTGATTAGAATGAATACAATTTATATAATAACATTATATAATAGTTTATTATTATATAACATATAAATATATATTTATACATATAAATATATACAAATTATCTATAAATATATATGAATTATAATATAAATAATAATTCATATAAAAACATTATAAAGAAAAGGAATTTTGATAGATTTTATAATTGATCAATGCAATTTTAAGTATAACTCCAGAGGACTAAGTATGCTTCTTACCTCCTCACAGAGGTGATGGACTAGAGGTATAAAATGAGATAGACATTATTGTACATGACCATGTTTTGCTTGACTATGCTTATTTGTTGTTTTTCCTTTTTTTAGTGGGAGGAGAATTTTCAAGAAGAGGTGAGCCAGTAAAAGTGTAACCAAAAAAAAAAAAGGAAAGAACAGAACAGAAAAAAGGGTCACTGAAGCAGTTTTTTTAAATGCACAGAAAAGAATAGGAACAAATTCAGAAAGAAACACACAAGCAGGACAGCTTTTACAATAACATGTTCAATTATGAACTTTTAAAAAAGCAAGCATATATAGTAGAGGTTTAAATGATCACACATAGAGTATTCTGGGAAGATGGCACAATAGGTTAGAAAACTTTCCTATCTCCAAATTTGAGAAGACCCCAGCCAAAAATAGGACCTCCAGGGGTGGAGGTTCAGCCACAGTGAAGAGCAAACACCTCCAGGCTGATTGTAGAAGAAACAAATAATAAACCCTGGGGACAAGTGGGTTGGGAGGTAGCCTCAGCTTTAGAAACTGTCATCTCACAGATAGTGTGGGGAGGGGGGTCTGACTTCTGAGCAGCAAAGATTGAAGGACCTTCCACTATCAAGAGATGCCAAGCACAGCTGTGCTGACCAGACCTTACCAGAAGCATTCCAGGTTGCAGGGGAAGAGAAGCCAGCACACACATGGTTAAGAGCAGCAGCAGTAGCTGTAGCTAAGGGCTCTTGCAGGAGAGCAGAGTCCCTGGTTTCAGCCGCAGGGCAGAGAGGACAGTTGCAGATTATAGCCACTGGAGGGTCCGCAGGATGCAAGATCATTTGCAGGATAGATAGTGTGGGTAGGGCATAGCTTAGGAGTAGAGAGAAGAGCCGATGGTCAGGCCGTGGCACAGATCTCGGAAAATAACAGTAAGAAGGACCTGAGATTTGGGGTATCATTCCCCATACCTTGGCACTATAACTTGATTATACTAATAGCTGCAAAAATAAAACCAAAAAATAAAAATGAGTAAACAAAGGAGAAAGAATTCCACCCTAAACAGCTACTATGGCGATAGAGAAGATCTGGGTTCATAGTCAGAGGAAGTAACAGGGCAAAAAAGAGCCACGCCTTTTTCAGTGAGAAATGACAAATGGTCCCAAGCACAAAAAGATTACTTGGAGGAACTTAAGAAGTACTGAAAAAAATCAAATAGGAAGGAAAAACTTAAGAGAAAAAAAAAAGCCCTCCAAGAAAATCATGAAAAGAAAAGCAACCAACTTGAAAGTCAAAAACTTAAAGAGAAAATAATTCCTTGAAAACTAGAATTGAACAAAATGAAACTAATGACATTCTATGACACTATGAAATAATAAAACAAAATTGAAAGAATGAAAAAATAGAAGAGAATGTGAACATTTCATCAGAAAAAAACTGATCTAGAGAAGAGATCAAGGAGAAATAATAAGAATAGTTGCACCACCTGAAAATTATGATAGGGAAAGAATCGATACAATATTACAAGAAATTATCCAGGAAAACTGCCTAGAGTTCTAAAACAAGAAGGCAAAGCAAAAATAGAAAAAAAAAATTCACCTGAAAGAGATCCCAGGAGGAAAATTTATAATATTATAATATCATATTATATTATTATAACATTCTTATATTACAGCCAAGTTTCAGAGCTCCCAGGTTAAGGAGAAAATAGTGGAAGCAACAAGAAAAAAAATTTAAATATTGTGTAATAAGGATTACACATGATCTAGCCACTACTATGTTAAAAGATCGTAGGTCTTGGAATACTATATTTTGTAAAGCAAAAGAGCTGGAGTTATGACCAAGGGTTACTTACCCAAAAAAACTTAACTGTAATTCAAAATGAAGAAAGAAAAAAAGGACATTTAATGAAGTGAAAGACTTACAGGTATTTGGGACAAAGACAGCAGAACTTGAGGGAAAATTTGACATATAACGACCAGGAGAAAAATAAGGTACATTAAAGTCCATATAAAAGAGTCAATGAGGTATAATGGTAATTTAAATGAGAAGATCTTTCCCATTTATTAATAGGTCAATATGACCTGCTTAAATCACATGGAAGCCTAAGTCACATGTGGTAAAAGTAGCTTGCTGAATGAATAGAACAGGAAGTTGGTGAGAGCAGTTAGGGCACAGGAGAGGACACAAGCAAGTGGACAGCTAGGTTCCTGAGTGTTTCCTTGTTTGTGGGAAGGGGAGGGGGAGGCTTGGGAATGACCTTGTCCCCTACAGTGATAACGTGTATTGACTTCCTGGTTACTGTGACAGATTTGGCTTCCTGGTGTTGGGATTTGGCCTTCTGATGTCTGAATAAATGTTTTTCTTCTGTCTTCTATATGGAGAGTCCGTTATACTGTATGATTCAGAACTACGCTAACTATTCACAGTCACTGTAGGTACTGTGAATATTGCCTTGGCTTCATGACATCTGGTGTCATGAACAGGATCGCAGGGTATAAAATCTCTATTTGGAGGCAAAAAGGCTTTAGAGGAAGAAACGGATATCTCAGGAGGGGAGGATTTACTTTATTCCTCCCTAGCAAAGGAATGGGCTAAAAGCACTAGCTCCTGTGAAAACTGGGAACCAAGGTTACAGGAGGGGGAACCTAAAGATTTGTAAAGGTGTTTGCAAGGAATACCGATAAAACCAAGGAAAAAACTGGCAAGAGTGTATAGGAGAGGCTGGATTTTATTAAATAAAGAGTTAGCTAGTTTGTATTGGAATTCTCAGCATTTGAGCTCTCCTTTAAAAGAGCAAACTGGGGGTCTCAAGTAAAAGAAAAGGCTGTTCATTTAGCTCAGAAGAAGAGAAAAGCTGGCAAAAGAAATATGCATACAACCTTTGCATAGACTCAGTCTAGTTGCCATGGTGATGACTGCCAGGAGAGTCCATGGGAGGAAAATGCAACAAATTCAGAGTTGAAAAATGAAACAATGTTAGAGGGAGAGGCTTCTCAGGCAGAAGCATGCCCTATACTAAAATGAAAACAGGAAAACCAAGGGAGCAACACAGTGTTTAGGGAGATAACGGAAGATTTTACTCAGCAGGAGGTCACAGATGTTTTGAGTCAGTTCACCCAAATGGTGGGAAAATCATTAATACCTTGGACGGTGAGAATCAGCGATGAAGAGGCCAGAGGAGTATCTACAGAAGGCACGGATTACTCGAAATTCCTAGGTATTAGTCAGAAACCTTTTGTACAGCAAGCTTTTAGAGGTAACAATATGACTAACCTGTTAGCACTGGCTGCAGAAGGATGCAGTAAGCAGTATGCCACTGACTCTATGTGGTCTAGTGGAGAGAGACCCTGGTATACACTTAGGGACTGTATAAGAAAGTTAAAGGAGGAGGTAATAATGACTACCATAATGAACAGAAATGCAGATGTACACTATGATACCCCGTAGCAGTTTCCCACAGGCATGTAACAGTGAAGACAGCTCCTCCTGTTTACATGCCACTAGTTCTAATTGGGCAAACAGGGCACCCTCTTTAGGAGGTGCTGCACAAGATTTCACAGTTAAATGAATTACGGCGCTGGGGAAAAGATAAATTTCCTCAAGAGAGAAAATAGTCAGCAAATTCAAAATTAGAACTGACTGACAAGAAAAGAATCATTTCCTGCTCTACTGAGAGCAGTGGTAGATTTTAGAAGCATATATGGTGTTCCAACTAATGAACTACACAAAATGTATCAAGAAAAGGGGTTTGATACTTAGACGGAATAAAGAAGTAAGAACTGCCCCTCCTTAACTCTTGTATCCAAGTCTATCTCACCTTCAGGGAGAATAGGAGCTTGGCCAACCCCCAGCTCAGATTAAAGAAATACACAGACAGGATTATAGACCCCATATCAATTTAACCATATATTAGAAAAATGGATCAAATACTGTAACTAGGGCATTAATATACTGGGACAGAGGCTTCCCTTATATATAAAAACCCAGATGTTGGTGTTTCTCTTTCGGGTAACTCTATATGTGGGCAGCTAGGTGGTGCAGTGGATAGAGCACCAGTGCAGGAGTCAGGAGGACCTGAGTTCAAATCCCACCTCAGACACTTGACACTCACTAGCTGTGTGACCTTGGGCAAGTCACTTAATTCCAAATGCCTCATTCTGGGTCATTTCCACTCATCCTGATGAGTCACTGGATTCAGATGGCTCTAGAGAAGAAGTGAGGCTGGTGACCTGCACAGCCCTCCCTCACTCAAAACAAAGTCAAGGGTAAGTCATGACATCATTTTTCTGATGGCATGGTCTTCTTCGGCAACAAAGGAGGAACACGCAACGATATATGTATGTAATGGCCGGACAGTTGAATCTGTATATTGATCTATGATATATGTATTGCTTATGGTCAGAAAGCTAGAAGCCTTGTCTGTTGGTCCCTCAAAAGTTGATTTCCTTTTAGGAAAGGAGATCTAAGAACCTGTGCTAGCAGGCCATCCTGGATATGTCAGGGTGCTTCCTGATACATGACATCAAATTGTTTATTTCTTATATGTGAAAATATCAGCAATATTCTTTTGACTGTCATT
Source organism: Notamacropus eugenii (assembly GCF_028372415.1). Lineage (NCBI taxonomy): Eukaryota > Metazoa > Chordata > Mammalia > Diprotodontia > Macropodidae > Notamacropus > Notamacropus eugenii. Next base: position 183,920,474 of record NC_092873.1, on the reverse strand, counting down.
ATTTTGGTAGTTTGAAAAAAAGGTTTGGGCTGGGCTATGTATGATGAGGTGATTCTAAAAAAAATTGTGTAGAGAAAGGTAAAAAGCAGCAATTATCTCATACAATAAGGAAATTATCTCATAAATAAAAGGAAAAATTGAAACAGAAAAAGCTAATAAGGGTGAGGCTTGCAATGATGGGCTACTCTCATTGGGAAGAGGTTAAAGAGGGTTAGGGTTAGTGTGTGTGTGTGTGTGTGTGTGTGTGTGTGTGTGTGTGTGTGCGTGTGTGTGTGTGTCTATGAATAAAACTCTTCAAATACAGAAAGAAATAAGAAAGTAAAGGGATAGGATGAGAGGGAGAGACAATAAGGGAGGGACTCTTGGAGAGATGGGTAGGTTAAGGAATAGGACGTAAAGCAGGTGAGTGAAGAGGGTAGGAACAGGGCAGGAAGAACAGTGAGGAAACAGAGGAAGGAGGAAAATATACAAGTAATTATAGCTTAGAATGTGAATGGGATGAATTTATCCATAAAATGGAAACAGACAGCAGGTTGAAGATTTGAATTCAACAGCATGTAGCTTTTAAGAAACACTAAAAAATAAGAGATATACACAAAGTAAAGGTCAGGAGTAGAATTTATTATGTAAAAAAAGTAGGGGTAGTAATAATGATCTCAGACAAAGTTAAAGCTAAACTAGATTTAATCAAAGGAGAAAAATACAGAAACTACACTATGTGTCTGCAATATTATTTAATATTGTTTTAGACTATTTAAAGTAACTATATGACATAAAATATCTAACAGTATATGCTGAAACAGACACAGGAACTATGTGAACATAAACATAAAATGCTTTTTATATAAATAAAATCAGATGTAAATAACTGAAGTAATAATTATTGTTCATGGGTAGGTAAAGCCTATATAATAAAAAAATGATAATTTTACTTATCTATTTATTCAGTACCATCCCAATTAAATCACTAAAACATTATCTCACTAAGTTAGAAAAAATAATAACAAAGTTCATATGCAAGGATAAAAGATCAGGGCCTTTAAAGAAATTATGGGGAAAAAGATGAAAGGAAGCAGATTTAGCAGTATCAGACAAACTATATTCTAAGGTGAGAGCATTGTTGAAGTGTAAAATGAATAACTTCAATTATTTTAAATTTAAATGTTCTTGCATAAATAAAACTCATGCAAACAAAATAGAAGGAATGCAGAAAATTGGGGAAAAAAATTTTCCTAGACGGTCTCTCAGATAGGATATACTTGGGTTGAAATATTGCTGAGATGTAGGAACAGATGAGCTAGTTGATTTAGAAAAACACAGAAAGACTTGAACTTATGAAGGAAGATGCTACCTACCTTCAGAGAAACAGATGACAAGTAGAAATAATGTATATGTGTATGTTTATAGATATCTATTTGTGTATACATATATGCATGTATGTACACGTACTGTATGTGTGCACACATACTGTATGCGTGCTCACATACTGTATGTGTGTACACATACTGTATGCGTGTACCCATACTGTATGTGTGCATGTACGTACACATACTGTATGTATGTATGTATGCGATCCACGCTTAATTGTAGTCTTCTTTAGGGAAGGATGGGGATTGGGGGGAAGGGAAGGAAAAAAATAAAGTAAAAAGTGCACAGCAAAGAAAAAAGAAAATTTACAAGCAAGCAAAGAAAAGCTGGGAAGCTCTGAAAACAATGTGCAGTATTTGTAATATAGCTTTTGTTAAAATGGAAATTTATTGTTTTATATCGAATCTTCCCTTGTCTTTTGCTATGTATATGGCAATTTTTTCCCTTTTATCCTTTATTTGTTTAAAATAAATAATAAAAATTTGCAAACAAATTTTTTTTAAATATCACATATAATCCTCATTTTCTTTACATGTTTCTTGGTACATATTTTTTATACTTTCTCTGTATATACTTTGCATATGGAAATGTTCTTTTTTTAGTGTTCATTAAGTTACAAATTAAAAAATAAAATTTGTCCCCAAGTCACCTAGTACAATCTCCTCTCTCTTCTACAGTATATCCAACATCTTCTACATGGGTACTTGGAGGGAGAGAAAGCTCACTTCTTAACAAAGTAGTCTAGTCCATTCTTGGAGAGCCCCACTATAAAAGTTTTTCCTTAATAATAGGAGCAAATCACTCCTATTAATTTTACAAAAGCTTTCTGAACAGCAACTCTACTAAGCAATGCCTATGTTATTATCTCTATTTTGCATACTGCTGTTAACACTAGCAGTAAGTGGTAGAGCCAGAATATGAACCCAGGTCTCTGGACTCTTAAGTCCAAGGCTTTTTCTGTTACACTATATTGCCTCATTATAACTACACCTTCAGAAATAGGCCTTCTTCTAAATTTTGCCCACTTGGTCCTTGTTCTGTATAAAACAGAGTGCTCCCTCTTCTACATAAAAACCTTTCCAATATCTGAAGGTGGTAGTTCTTTGCCCCCTTGATCTCCACTTCTTCAAGAAAAATATTTCTAGCTCTTTACTTAACTGTTCCTCTTAATGATTTGATTTCAAGACGCCTATTATTGAAGGTAAATTTGTCAATGACTCTCTTAAAAATGTGACATCTCAGACTGAATACATCACTCCAGATCTGGTCTCACCAGTGGTAAGTACAACCAAAAGATGTAGGAAAGGCTTCCAACATTTCTCTATTACAGATAATGCTAGCTCTTGGTTTTAGATAGATACTGTTTACCACATAAAGGAGAAAATATATATTTATTTACTGCTTGGGTTGTTATTTGTAGCAGCCATGTTTTCCTGTTGGCCTAGGTATAGAGCTTGTGCTCAACTGAAATCCCCGAGGCCTTTTTATGTGACCTGCTGTCAAGTTAGGCTCTCCGCATTCTGAATTTGCACAAATTTGCACACATTTAAAATTAAATCTAAGATTTTACTTTTATCTGTGCTAAATTTTATTTTATTGGTTTTGGTCCTTTGTTCCACATTTTCAAGATTGTTTGATTCTTGAGTTTGTCATCTATATATAATATTAGCTATCCTTTTCCACTTTGTATTATCAGTAAATACAATTAAGATGCCTTCTAAGTCTTACAAGTCATTAATGATAATGCTAATCAGACAAGGACAGGCTTGTTTCCTCTACATCTCCCACAATTAAGTCTTATAACAAGAAAACTTGGCTAACCCTGCTAACAATGATATGAACAGCCATTATAAAATGTTAATTAAGTACATAAATCCATGCTTTATTTATATGAAACCCTGCTTTCTTTCTAGAGACCTGCTATGTGTCAAAAAGAAGCTATGATAATTTAAAGCAAATGCTAAATTTTCTTTTAGGACAATAGCACAGTTGCCATATAACTGGACAGTCATAAGCAAGCCTGTTTCTTCAAATATGCTTCCTTTTATCCACTGACGTACAGGCTAAAATGTGGCTTACACTATTAAAGTATACAAAATGCTAGAGACATCCATGGATCAAGGAGTTTTTTCTTATGAAATTTCAATGTGTGAAATATCTGGATTTTCAGAAAAAAATTATGCTGGTCCATACACAGAAATAATTTTATACATAGTAAAATGGTCTTTATTCTCATGGGTCACCCCTTTCTTTGACCAGTCCCTGGTGCAGGGGTGGGGAATCTATGGGCCTCGAGGTCATATGTGGTCCTTGGTCCTTGGTCCTCTAGCACCTCTGAATTCCAAGGGCTTCACTTGAGGACCTAGAGTGTCACATGTAGTCTCAAGGCTGCAGGTTCTCCACCCTTGCTCTAGGGCTTTAAGTTTATATTCCAAAAATAAGATGAATTTCAACTGAGAATTAAATTGTAGGGTACAGATTCCATATGAACAGTCTTACGTCCTTAGGGGACCTAGGAAGCTTATCAACACATCCTGATGCTGCCAGGAATTTGTTTCAGCAGAGACAGGGGTTAAGCCTTAATTCTCTGGATCAATCAAGTATTGGGAACACAGTCTTTGTCTTTCAGAATTAGCCTAACCTTTCATGAGAGTAGAGAAAATCATGATATCTATTGATCCTAGCTGAAATATTTTCATAACCATCACTTTTCTTGACCTTCTCTAGGGCATCTGACATTGCTCTCTTCTCCTCCTGGATACTCTTTCTTGTCTCTCAGTTTTCATGACACAATTCTTTCTTGGTCATACTCTTCCTTCCATCTAACTGAATGTTCCTTCTTATTCTCTTTTTGCTAGCTCACCATTCATATCGTTCTCTCAGCTAGTTCTGTTCTGGGTTTTTTATCTTTTCTTTTTACAGTCTCTTAATGAATTCATCTGGTTGTCTGAGTTTAATTTTCATCTCTATGCAGATGACTCCAAGATTTACATACCTAGCCCTAGTCTGAGCTCCAGTCCCACATCAGCAACCATCTTTTAGATATTTACAACTGAATATCCTATAGGCATCTCAAACATCTCCAAAAAGTAACTCATTTTTTCTGCCCATCAAACCTGCTGTTCTCTGAACTTCCCTATTCTGACTGAAGGCACTATTGTTTTCTGTCCAGTTACTCAGATTTGGCAAGCCTCATGGATTTTAATTCCACAACACCTCTTGCATTGGTCCTCTTCTTATCACTCACAAGGCCACCCAATTTTAGATCAGACCCTCATTACCTCTCACTTGGATTATTTTAGTAGTTTCTAAATTGGTATCCTTGCCTCAGGTCTTTCCTCTTTCCATATCATTCTCCATATAGCTATCAAAATAATTTTTTTTTAAAAAGAGGTCTGAACAGTGGAATGCAAGCTCCTTGAGGGCAGGGACTATTTCATTTTTGTCTTTGATTCCCTCGTGCCTGGAACAAAATAGGCACTTAAGAAATGTATTTACATGACTTAAAGGGTGATTCAGAACCAAAATAATTATTAAAAGATCATGGAAACTGCTTCACAAGAAATATGTAATAACACATGTATCTACCTGAAAAGATTTCCATCCAGATAGGAAAATTAATGCATCCAGAGCAGAAACAAAGTCAATCATTGTTGGTACAACAATCTGTCTTTCTGCCCTTTTTTCTCTCATTTCTCTCTTTTGTTTGCTATTTTTGAGGTCTTTCCCCTGAAAAGTGTGGTATCCAGAATTAAAAAGATAAAAGTGAATCCCTCTTTCAGGTTAAAAAAAAAAGCTTGCCAAACCTTGTTACAACGAACTATCCAAATTATTTTTATTGCTCTGAATGTTCTTCCACTAAATGGGTGGTGATTGTCTGAGGTTTCAAAATGTATTTGTTATGTGAATTGTTATAATTTGTTGTATGTGATTTGCGTTGCATGATTTGATACAGTATCTGTTCTTAAAGCCATGATTGGTAACACCAATATTTTCTGCCTGGGCAGGACCAGACTAGCATTCTTGAAACTCCTTTTTAAAAATAATTTTAATTCACTTCCATTCTCTTCTAGTCACCCACTCCAACAAGGGGAACAATTTGTGTTAACACATAATTCTGCTGTGACTAAAGTTCATCAATTAAGGTAGATATTCTACATCTATTTCAAAGGGTTAAATATAAATTAGCCAGGATCTAAAAAGCATCTCTGATTCAACAGAGTTAAGAAGTCAAGTCAACAAGCATTTATTAAGTGCTTACTATGTGCCAGGGACTGTGCTAAGTCCTGGGGACATAAATATTAGCCAAAAAAAAGGGGTGGGGGAGACAGTCCCTGTAATTTAATAGTAATTTAAATGGAAAGATCTTTCTCATTATTTAATAGGTCCATATGATCTGCTTAAATCACCTGGAAGCCTAAGCCACATGTAGTAGGAGGAGCTTGCTGAAGAGGCAGAACAAGAACAGTAGAGCTGAACCAGGAGGAAGTGAATGGGGTCAGGTCAGAGGGGAGAGAACACAGGCCAGCTGACACAGTGTGACAGTTAAGAGTTAGAAGGCCCTGGCTCAGGAAGGGGAGGTTTGAGAATAGCTTTGCCCCCTGCTGTGATCATGTTTATTAACTTACTGGTCACCATGACAGATTTTGCTTTCTGATCTAGGATTTGGCTTTCTGGTATTTAAATAAATATTTTTCTTCTGCCTTCTATATGGAGAGTCTTTTATACTTGGAGGTAGAGAACTATGCTGGCATATTCACAGTCACCAACAATGCTGTGAATATTGCCTTGAGGATACGGTCCCTGCCCTCAAGGAGATTACATTCTAATGAATGAAGACAAATACATAAAAAGGTGGCTGAAAAGGGTAAGGAAAGGAGGTACCAATGTGGTAGCATAGTGCCTAAATTCTGAGAATCCAGGATGGCTCTTCTTGCCCTTCTCCAAAATGGAGATTCTAAAAAGAATTCACCCATGGGAAAGGAGCCTGCAGAAGCAGAGAAAAAAGGAGGCAGCCATGGTAGCTAAATACTAAGAATCATAGATGGCTGATCTGTGCCCTTCCCCAATAAGGAGGCTCTAGGAAGAACTCATCAATGAAAGAAGAAGCCCATAGGAGTAAAGTGAGGAGGTAACTGAGAATCACAGATCTACTAACAGTGATGATGAGGAGGAGGAGGATGACAACTCTTCTGAAACATTTTTTACAGCCTTTCATAATTAGGAAGTTTGAGCATTAACTTTTCACTTTAAAGAATGAAAACAAATGTAAGATCATTTTGATAAAAGAATCACCAATGAATCAATCAATGATCAACCTACAGAACAAATGCACACACACACACACACACACACACACACACACATAGACACGAAAAGGCTACTGACTGAATGTAAGCGAAAATTATGAGAAAACTAACTCAAACTATGTTAATTATATTTTTTACTATGCTATACCAAAAATGTACTTACAGTACACAATGCAACAAAAAACTAGAATTTAGTTTAATAAATATTTATTAAATGTTCACTACCTGAAAGTCAGGTTTGTTTTTTTCTCCAACATTACCTCAGATACCTTTTCCCATACAAAAGGATAAGGATACATCTAAGGATATTTACAAACTATAAATGAATGTATACAAACACTGCAAATCACTAGTAAGAAGACAAATTAAAATTAACACAATTCTAAGGGGTTATCTAATATCCTTTAAAATGGTAAGTAATGTAATTATTAAATAGTAACTGTTTCTCTTTTACCTAGGAACCCTGAGAGTCTTCCCCTCCCAGACTGATTTTTTTTTTTAATTAAAGGGACCATCCCTTGAGTAACTACTTAATGAAGCCTATTCATGAAATGGGTATATCTCACTCAACGTAAGAATGTGATAAGACCTTAGCCTAAAAGGGCTAGGGTCTTCACATTGCATCCTGAGCCATCTCCAGTTGTCCTAATGAATATCAGGGCACTGGACTCAGATGGCTCTGGAGAAGAAAGTGAGCTGGTGACCTTGTACATCCCTCCCTCCCTCAAATCAAAGTCAGCCACAAGTCATGTCATCATTCTTATGTCATGATCCTCTTCAAGAACAAAGGACATACATACAAGATAAAAAAAGAAAATAGAAAACAGTTAATGCTAAAGAGATTATAGGAAAACAAACACATTAATATACTATTGGTAGATCTATGGAGTCATCCAAGAATTATCTATATCATGTTAGAAAAATGTAAGAAGAGTTACTAAACTGTTAATGCCTTTTTGACTCAGTGATCCCCTCTTGGGAACATACACCCAAGTAGAACAAAGATAGATGTAAAAGTCCAACATATACTAAATTATTCATAGCAGTATTCTTTTTCTGGTAGAATAAAACTAGCAATGGGTATCAATCCATTAAGGGATGGCTAAACAAACTAGTATAATAAGGCAATGAAATATTACTTATTATTTGGAATGTAATATTATTTGATAAATATTGAATATGAGGAATTCAGAGAAACATAAGATTTGTATTAAAATAACTCAAAAGAAACACAAAATATACAAATTTAGAGACTCCACCCCAAATATTCACATGGACTATTTATACCCCACCTGTGGCAGAATATTTCGAGCCCATATTGATCTGATCAACCACAGTGGGACACACTGTAACCTGAGTCTAGCATAGTGATGTCATTTTGGTCCCCTTCAAGAATGAAGGACAACAACCAATGAACTGATACGGAGTGAAATAAGCAGAATCAGACAAACTATTACATAATGACTATAATGTAAAGGAAGAGATCACTAAAAAAGACGCTAAACTCAATAACAGAAAAACCAATAATGTTCTTCAAAAATGAGCAAAAGCATGAGCGAATAAATAAAAAGGCATTTAATAAGTGCTTACTATTGTGTGAGGCACTATACTACATACTTGGAATAAAAAATACAAACAATAAGCCCTCCAGGGGGCTTACATTCCTACTGGGAAAAAACAACAGTATATACCTACACACTATGTATATAATGTATACATACGTAAATAATATAATGCACACATATATGTACATAAAAGTGTAAAGAGAAAATCTGGGGAGTTACAGAGTCACAAGAATAGTGAATTGATCCACAATCAACTGACATGCCCTTTTCAAGATCAATGGTAAGTAGTGTCAGAGTATTGATTTGATTGCTGAGGTCAGATCAAGACTTGGATGAAGATGGGTAAATTTTTGCCTGAGGTATTACGGCAGGTGGGAAGAAGCAAGACAGCGGCAGAGTGGATAACAATATGTGATGGTGCATGGGCAGAAATGATGCAAAACATGGTCAAAAAATATGAACAGCCACTTTTCAAAAACATGAAATGAAACCATATGATAGACTTTCAAATAAACTAAGAAGAAGAATGAGTTTTAAATGACTCCAAAGTTTCACCTCATACTCATCAGAGGCAAAAATTACAGAAGATTACAAAATGCTGGAAGAGCTGTGGGAATGTAGATACACTCTTGGTGAAACTATAGGCCAATCACTTTGGAAAATAATTTGGAATTGAGATAAAAGTCATCAAACTGTACATACCCTTTGACCAAAAGACATCATTAGTAGGAATATATCTGAAGAGGTCAAAGACAGAGGGAAAGGGCCTAAAATTATTCATAGCATCAATTTCTGAAATAGTAAAAAAAAAAAATGAAAGGAAAAGATTTGTCTATCAATGAGGAATGGCTGAACCAACCGTGGCATATGAATACAATGAAGTATTATTGAACTATAAAAGAAGACATATATAAAAAATTCAGAGAAAATCAGTACAGTGCATAAAGTTATGTAAAGTCAAGTTAGTGGAACCAAAACTTACAGAACCATGGAAATAATATAAAGGAAAGCAATAGTAAAAAAAAAAAAAAAAAAAAAGAACACTTTCAAAATTCTGATCAATACAGCAATCAATTTGATTTTAGGAGACTGAAGGTAAGGCATACATCCCATCTCTTGGCAGAATGGTGGTGGACAAAATGTACCGAAAGAGGCACACATTTTATACTTGGTCAATGCGTTGATTTATTTTTCGACTGTATTTTTTTTTTATGATTTATTTTCCTTGATTGTATTTTTTTTATTAGAAGAGAATACTTTAACAGGAGTAATGAGGATGCATGGAGAAGTGACAGTGATATGAAAAAAGAAAAAACATTACCAAAGAAATATTTAGAAAGTTTTTTTTAAAGCAGTAGACTTAAAAAAAATAACAAAAGGGTAATGGCCCTGGGAAATTGACCATGAAACATACCTCTCTCCTCACAACAGAAAGGCATGAGACAGAATATTTTATTCATTTGCACACATGGCCACTATATGAGTGCTTTTTTTTTTCTTTTATGAAGAAGGGTTCGTTTGGAACAAGTGAGGGAGCAGTATTTCCAGAAATAATTGTGATGTAAATACAAAGAGAATCAATTAAACTTATTTTTAAAATATGTTAAAATATGTTACCTTAGATACCACATACTTCATTATTACCTCTTCATAAAATATTGATTTGTTCTTTAACAACAGCTTTAAAATACTGAACTTATCCAGAACTGAATTTTTTGCTTATTTTATAAATCAGAATTAGATCCTCCTTTCTATTATCCTTCCAGCATTCACCTTTTTTGAGAGTCTTAAAATGAGATTTAATCTAATTTTTTGGCTTCACTAGTATCCTGTACAGTTGAAAGTTTATGGAGGAGGAGCAAAAGAAATCAAAACAGAAGCCATGGGAAAATAAAAACCAAATGCTTACGGAACTAAGAATTATCACCTATCAAGAAAGTCAACAGAAACATCTACAAAACAGTCACAATTTACCTAACATCAATAATCCACAACAATAATTTACAAAGGGCTCTTCCCCACCTCTCTTCTACTCTCACCCACCTTAATGGATCCTCAAGCTTGACTGGAGCTTCTTGAGGAGGACCTAGAAATTATTTGACAGAATTTTTGCATAGCTCCACTTAAATAGAATTTTCTCATTACTACTCGGAACACCAGAGAGGTCTTCTTTCTGAGTAAATAAAAACACTTTTACCTATACCCTATTAAGAAGATATTTTTCGAGCTAGCTATTCTACTACTATAAAATAGTCTCACTGTAAAAAATTTCTTCTTCCAGATATTGGTTTTCATAAGGATAACCTTTTAATTTGATAATGTTCCCTGTATCACACTTATACAATAACACAAGTAGAATATTGGCATCTTTTAAAATGTGCCTTTATTTCCAGGAAAAGTTTGAGGTCATTAAAAGAGTTGCAATTTCCCAAAGATAATTCAGCCTGTTCTCCTATTTAATTAAAAACCAACTTATTTTCCATCTACAGTGTCCAAGATACTGCATATGTCTGTGTGTATACACACAAATATACACATTCATACATATGGATGTATGAGGATTTTATTGGTTTTCCCATCTAAGTGAGTGTTATAATCATTCATAGCGCAATGAAAAAACACAGTCAACTATGTATTCAAAGAAATATATGATTGAAAAGGAAGATGGGCCAATCATGTGGCAAGAGAGAAAACAGGTGAGCAGCCTCACTGTCAAGAAAAAGCACCACAGTCCCTAGCATGAGTACACATGAGTATACCCGCTATGGTGTACTTATGGGAAGATATGAATCAGTCACACAGAATGGACAGGTATGGATAGGTTGTGATCAGTAGCACTGAATGTAACATAATGGATTGATGAGATCACAGATCACTTGAGTATTCAAGTAACTCTTTATATCAAAAAAGATTTAGAGTAGTAAAATAGCTCCCTTACATTGTCTTTACTTGAAGGAACTACTTAAAATATCAGTAATATGTAAATTTGAGAGAAATTTCCTAATTGCTCATACCTTTGGGTATACCTCACTTGCAGAGACCTCTTCAGGTTCTTTCAACCCCTCCTCAGCAGACCTGGGTTTAGGGGTAGGGAAAATATCTAGTTGACTATGGTACCATGCATGGACATACAATGAAAGATATTTGAAATATTACTTTTTCTGAAAATATACATTTACTGTCACAAAATACTCTCCATGGCACTTACACAATGACTTTCTACTTAAACAATGATGTGTCATAAAAAAGGATCAAAAGTCACTAGTGGATAATAATATACCTTTGTAGGCATATAATAATGTAGGAAAAGGAGTTATAAATTTTTTATCTATTAAAAATTCCTAGTACAAAAGAAATTATGCATATACATCTATACACTATGCTGTGTTGAAAATTTGAAAGAATTTCAAATGATTTAAGAATATGTATGGCACCAGTTTAGCTGATAGTCTAACCATGCTTTCAATAGGCATTACAAAGTACATCAATTTTGATGAACATATTTGCAGCCAGAAACATCATATTTCATTAACAATAAACTTGAGCTCATGTATTAACTATGCTTTTTCTTATATTACAGCTGTAACAATTCTAAAGTAAAATAAACTACTTTTTTTAGAGGTAGGTAAAACTATACTCATGGCTTTCATGAGGCAGCAAGGAGTCACAATTTTCAATCCTTAAGTTAGATGATGCATATGCTTTGTAGACTTATGTTTGGTCCCAAGTACACTCCCCAGGAAAATTATCAGTGGGAACCCCTAATTGCCAAAAGAAATTGTTGGCATTGACTGCTGGACTAGAAGCAAGAACATTAGCTCCAGGTAGGCAACAATGCAAGAAACTTCAGCCTATCTTTAACAGGGATAAAAGACATAGAGGAAGCTACTGGTGAATTTGTCTATGACTCTTTGACATATCATAGTTGTCATATTTTTCTTCAAAGTGGCAGCAATGTCCAGATGACTGAAAATGCCAGAGAACCCATTATCCTTTTGCATCTATACTGTCTGGACTAGATCCTCTCCACAGCTTGAAAATACTAGGATAAAATCCATTCTTTTCTTACCTGCTCTCCTCTATGGCTGGTCTCTTACCACTGCTAAAGACAGAGTCCAGCTTCCTTCCCCAAAGGGAGCTTACAGCTGCGGGTCTGAGATGGAGTGAGGTGGAGCAGAGTAGGGGGGAGGCAAAGCACTAAGAACACTGAGGAGGCCCCACAAAGGAAGTGATAATTACTGGTGGCAGCTCAGGCAGTGGTGTTAGTGTAAGGAGAGGTGCAAACTCAGGAAATTATGACTTATTTGGGGGCATCTCAAGATATTAAAAATATAAGAAATTTGATGTGTCTAGAAGAGAAAAACTGCAAATTAGAATATAAGCAAACTAACAAAGGGCTTATGTGTATTTTAAAGCCTATTGATAAACTTTGAAAACATCAAATGACCTACTTGACAGTATTTTTTTTAAATCCAGGAAGAGTATTTTATTCAAAAATTTAGGTATTTTGGTATGTTTCAAAATACATTTTGAAAGTCAATTTCAAATTCTTTAAGGAAAACCTATATTCTCTTTGAGAATCTTTAAACAGTTACCAAGTTGAGGGTATTGTTGTTTTTTAATCAAGGAAAAGAGAGGCAAATGTGATCATGCTAAATTATTTTTAAAAATTCACCAACTACCATCTGCTAAGATTCTTTTTATTGATTTATCTTTACAAAATTAGTATTACCACTGTAAAAGGAAGAACCCTAGGACATGTTGGCAAGACTATTTACTAGAGTAAATTTTCAAATTCAGTTGGCATTTTCCTGTAGCCATTTGAAAAATTTTCAATTTCTTAAAATTTTTATTTTCTGAGGAAAATATTCATTCATTGTGTTTCACTCACCATAAATTCAATAAAACAAATAAAAAGATAACATACCTCAAACTGTATTACTACTCAAGCAAACTTTCTAAGTTAGACCAAGTTAGAGAAAACATTTGAAAATTTGTCCAAAAGGAGACCAACCAGAAAAATATAAGGAAAAAAGTTTTTGAAAAAAAAAAACAAGGATTTTAAAAGAATCTTTTCTTTAAAATTACTTTATTTGCAGTTTTTCTAAACCAAAGCAGTTTATCCCTATAACAAATATCTTTTCAACACAATTCTAGAAATTAATTTTATAACTGTCTAATTTTAAAGCTTATACAAACACTTGTAAAACAGGTGTTGCATTTCAACAACAAATGTCAATGCCAGAGGTTCAGATCCTTAAATAGTGATAGGTATTTTATGAATAACTAGGCTAGACAAAAGAGATGAGTGGCACAAAGATTTGAAAGGTTTAAAACTCTAATGAGCTTTTTGAAACATCTTAGTGAAATGTAAACCAAAATTAAAATACTAATTTAAAAAATTGAAGATTTAAGAATGGAAAGTATAGACATATATATATGTGTGTATATATATATGTGTGTATACTTATGTATACACACATATATAACCCCCAAAAGTTTAATTTTAATGTAAAAAAGGCATGTGCACAGTATTCCTTAAATATAACCTACATTTAAAATTTAAATTACCTGCCATAATGAAAGAAAACAACATATAGTACTTAAATAAACTTGCAGGCCAGAGGTAATATATTTCACTCTTCCCACATATTTTAATGTATCTTTTTTACCTTTCAAAATAAATGAACAAGACATATCATGTAAGTAATAACACTGAATTAATTGATTCCTTAAATGATCATTGCATTTCATTTTGCCAACAAAAATAAAGTAAAAAAAAAATCCCATTTTATAGTTTCAGTTATCCTTTTCAGGGATCTAATAAGCATCAAATATCACTGTCCTTTAAGATTTAACAATATATATATGTATATATATATAACCATATACATATATGGTTATATATATATACATATACTTTGAATATGACATTTAAAAAGCACTATTTTCCATCAAGATAATAGAGTGTTTTCAATTGGAAGATAACAAGAATCAAAAGTATCCTCAAATAATCCCATTTATTTTCCATTCATTTTATTCCTTTCACACTCTGAAATATAATGGAAATGTAGTCTTTCTTAAAAATTTCTTAAAAGTAACTACCATTCTTCACTCTTAAAAAAAAAACACACACAAAAGACAATAAGACTTTATAGAATTCAAAGGAATCTTAGAGTTTAAACATTCCAACACTCTTATTTTAGAGATGAGAAAACAAATGCCCAAGCTGTTAAATGACATGGCCAAAGTAAAGAAATAATGAAGAGAAGAAAAGTAATTTCTTTTAAGTGGCCAATATTTGAAAGATTTTTCTCATAACTGACATCCCTTTTTTAGCCACCTTTATAGTAGCAACACTTTTGAAAAGCAAATGTATATAAACATAGACAAAAACCAAAACATGTTGGTGACTGATATTTAAAAATTAAAATTAGAGGAATATCCTTAAGAATAACCAAACTTCCAATGTTATTCAAAGTTATATAAATTCAAAATTATTAATTTCTTGACATAAAGCCCATGATGTCATATAATACTTTTTTCTTTTCACTCAAACCCTCTCTCAACTACGATAACCAAAAGAAAATTAAGAAGTGTGATCCTTGAATTATCTTTATCTTTTTTATATGCTATTTTATAGGCTTTTTTTTCACCAGCAATTTATTTATGACCAAATTGCTATGACAAGAAGCAATCCCAACTCCACACAACGGAGGTAGGGGAGTAGATCCCCTCCTCCATTTTATTTACCATGTGTGTTCTGAGAAAATATGTTACAGTTCAGAAACCTCAAAGACAGCTTGAAAGATAGAGGTGATGGTGAAACAATTCTGCAGAAGATTCAGTAGCTACCAGTTTAGGGGAGATGCAAGAGATAAGTACTGCTTCAATTGAAAACCTGTTTCACATGGAACATCTCTAGGTTTTTAAAAAAAAGAAAGAGGGCATAGCACTAAATAACGCACAGTAAGTCTTTCAAAAAAAATAATTTTTCTAGTGAACACAGTTTGATAAATTACATTAATAGCCATTCGATAACAATTATTTTTATAAATTTAAAATTTCAAATCTTATTCATTCTGAAATTCACCTTCAACCCTGTGACTCACTAAAAGGGAAGTCACATGACTGAGGCAGTGAAAGAGAATGAACTGTTTTCTTTCCTTTCTTAAAAACCTTTCTTACAGGAGAAACAAAAGCTTGGTATTAGCTATCCAAGGCCATTCATGGGTGGGGCCTGCAAGCCAAAAAGCTGTAATGGGTTGAGGTTAATCTTAATGGGGGCCCACTTTAACCTCCTGAATACATCAAAAATGTGAAAACTGCATCCAACCTCCCTACTCCCCACCTCCCCAGCTCCACACACTACGGTGGCAGCACTTTCATGAAAACAACTACCATTCTCTGCGAAGTAAAATTAGAATTGGAACATCCTACAGGGATAGACAGGATTCAGAAATTTACAAATAATGTTACTTCTTTGTTTTGAAGAATCACCTATGGTCGTGATGTTAAACACACACACACACACACACACACACACACCACACACACACACACACACACACACACACACACACACACACACACACACACACACACACACACACACACCCATCCCCCACTCAGCACTACATACACTTCACAAGCTTCTTGAATAAATAGGAGTATCCAGTGTCCAGGGTGATGGGTGGTCCTAAGGTCTTGAACCAGGGCTGTATACTTTATTTGGAATTCAGAGATAAGAACAAAGTGTTGGGTGTTTGTTTGAACCTGAGTCTAGATGAAAAGCATTTACATCTTTACCACTGCTTCACACACACATGTGCAAGTATTATTTCCTGCTTTTTCTAAGTGTTAGCATAAATGTTCAAAGTACTTCTGGGCTTTTTGCATTTCTAATTCAAATTAAGATGTTTTATTTAATCTATAAGAGATTGTTTGATAGAGAAAAAAGGAGGCGAATAGTGGTAGAGAATCTCATCCTGTTGGAAGAATTATTTTATTACTATACTAATAAAGCACTTACCTAAAAAGCTATGTTAAAAATATTTAAATAATAATGAACCTCTTCAAATATTAAGATCAAACCATGTTGTAAATAAAATCAAAAAATGATTATCTTATCTGTTTAAAAGCATATGTCATATTAAAAGACTAACAAAAAGAGAATCTTTTGCAAGCAGAAAGGTCGGTTATAAATGGCCTGAGGAAGTGATAGGCAATGAATAGCCCTGACCCTGGCTTCCCTAGTTTGATCAAGAGGGCCTGCAACCTGAGCCAAAGGGTGCAAATTCCTCACCATTCAAAATTCTTCAATGGAATGGGGGAGGAAACTCTTAAGAAGGCATACGTGCAAATCCAATTGTATATAGATTTTGTTTTCCAGTTTTTCAAAGTGGTAGGGCATTTTTTCAGATTGGTGCTTTAGATTTTAGAAAATTTTAATTTTAAAATGAGAGGAGGCTTTTCCTTTCCAACTAATACTGAATCAGAATGATTCATTACTTCTTACTGACAAATAAAATCAAGTTAAGTATGAGACAAGATAATCATTTAATCTATTTTTGGAAAAGATGCTGAAAAGTTAGACAGGCTTCTAAGTCTCACAATTTCAATTTTGTTAACTTTTAAAATGGAAAAGTTCCCAAGCTTAGGGAAAATTGTTTGATATAATTCAAGCCAGACTTTACATTTAATCAATGACCTTCTTCAATTGTGAGACACCTTTATTATAGGGTAAATGAAACATCTCCTTTACTACAGTGTCATACAAAATACAACATCAAGGAAATTGAGAAAGGAAAATGTTAGATCAAAGAATTCGAAGACTGCAAGCACTTTAAAACAGAATATTGATAATCAGTAGTGGCCTAGAGGATTGTGGAAGTCAATGGTCAGGAAAGAACACTGGAGAACATAAAACCAATTTGAAAACTTGTAATAACTACATCATGAGAGAAAATAAAATCATACCTCTATCTTTGCTTGACTAGAGAACTAAGGAACATTTTTAAAAATTCACCTAAAGATGTATTCCATTTAAAATAACAAACAACTAATTTAAGTATTTTCAGGTTAAATAATAGTAGGTCTGTTGTAAGTTTTACGAATCTCTAAGGCAACAAAAAATATATTCTATTTAAACACTGTAAAACATTAAATGATAGGATTTTAGACAAATCTGTTAAGGAAAAACCTCAACAAAAAGCTTTCAAACTAAATATTTTTTTTCCTTCTTTAACACATCCACATGTATGCTTAAATAATCCTATACAATTATTTTAAAATTCAGTGTAAACACCAACCTATCTACATGTAGCATGCCTATGAGTAATCATATACTTTATTAGGAAGAAATAATTCCAAATATTTTAATAGTTGTTATTTTTCTTCAATAATAGAAGTTCTCGTCCATTTAACTCCTCCCAAAATTTAATGTAAACAACCTGTTACAACTGAAAACCAATGGAGAAATTTCTGACATCAGATGTGAATATTAACAAGTCAATTTATTCCATTTACAAAATTAAAACTGTTTGAAATAAAGTAAATGTAAACTAACATTTAAATGAGTAAAATATATGCCAATTAACTTTTTATACAATGAAAGAACTTGTACTCTGATCATTTCTATACATCTATGCTCAGAAAAAATTTAGAAAGGTATATACATATACATGAGTTTCAGGTTATATATGTGCTGGAACAAATTTAAGTCAAAACTAAGAAATACCCATTTGATTTGACCCAATGTCAAAGCAGACAATATGGCTTCACTTTCTCTTCCTCTTCCCTGTCCCCCTCCCCCATCACCTACCAAATTATTACAAAGACAGCCTTAAAAGTCCATACCTCAACAAAGAAACTGTTTAGATTCTAAAAACTACAGAATAGCTGGCATGTATTGACAATTTAGATATCTATATTTGAAGATAAAGTTGAATGCCTATTTTCATTGTCCTTAGGTATATATAATACATTGTATTGGACAGTCAAACAACACTATTTAAAGCAACACTGCCTTGCATTAACTCCTACTGATATAAATGCCAGGCACTAAATAATCACCAACAAAAGTTTATATAGCATTGTAGCAACTATCAT
Organism: Notamacropus eugenii; assembly: GCF_028372415.1. Lineage (NCBI taxonomy): Eukaryota > Metazoa > Chordata > Mammalia > Diprotodontia > Macropodidae > Notamacropus > Notamacropus eugenii. The sequence goes on along the minus strand of NC_092873.1, from coordinate 183,902,122 downwards.
TAAAATAAAAATACCTGTGTAACAAAATTATTTCCATTAATTTTAGACAACATTCAATGAACAAAGTTAAAATACATAAAAGGACCTGAGCAGTTCCTGGCTTGTTCAAATTAAAAGCATCACATGAAATAGTCTAATTCTCAAAACATTAGCATAGAGCAAAATTACTGATCTATGGCTTTCCAAAGGAAATGATTGTTTAAATTTTCACTCATTCATTCAACAGATATTTATGGAAACTGTACTATGTGCTAACCATTAAGTTAGGGACTATTTAAATACATAGAACCAGTCTTTCCTTCAACTAAAAACATATAACACACAGCAATTATTCATAAATTTCAATTTACTTAATGGAAACACTTTACAAATTGCCAAATACTTTTACATTAAAATGAAACAATGACAAGAATATGCTCTTACCTTGTTACTCTATCTGAAATATTTATCTTGCTGCACTTAAAGTGCAATTTAAAATCTTTGCTCCTCCTTCAATGTACTTTCAATACATACAATGTTTCTATTGATGTAATCTGAGCATTTCTTAAAAACTTATAACAATTATCATGGATATATCAATTCTTAATCAATTTACTGGCAGCCATTAATCTTGCTATTTGGACATTTTAAATCAAATTATTTTTTGAAGAAATGTAAACCATTTCAGTATCTCTGATGTGCTTGTCATCTTTTAAGATATTCAACAAACTGCAGAGATGAACTTCCAATTAAATTTCATGCATGCCCTACAGGCACAAAGATGTGAATACACAATAATGCATTTAAACAATTTACCTGAGGAAATTTATTTTTGGTTAAATAAAAAAAAATTCAATATCCTAGCAAATTTTAAAGCATTTCCTTTTAGTTTTCACCAAATATAAGTTCCACTGAAGTCCTTCTACCAAATATACATCTTCATTTCCAGTGTTTTGGGGTGTTATAATACATAAATTGAAACTTTCCAAATTGTAGGCTAACCCTACCACTAAAACAATTACTAAGCCCCAAATTATGTCTGTGATAAACTCCACACAAATACTTCAGCCATTTCATGACAAGAAGAAGTGAAGTTCTCATTATAAGGAAGAATTTGGTTGCCCACAAAAACAGCAAACTTCACAAGGAAGGATGGATGAAGTTCACTCACACTGTGAAGGACAAGTATCAGACAGGTTTCTAACCAACAGAGGTGACCAAATGTGACCAGAGCTCCAAGATGATTTGGTCTGTAAGAAGTTTGTGAAACCTTTCACATTTGTTTAACGAACAATTACATACTTTATTGTCTTTTTTTAAACTGCAATCTTGAAAGAGAAATACAAAGAAGGATAAAGGAAAATGTTAAAAGGAGACACAATAAAGTTTCTTTAGAAAATCTCAACAAAAAGTCTGAACACTGTAAATACTCTCTTGTAAACCTAATTCAAAACCAACATGTAGAATGAACAAGACTAATTCTTTTTAGTTAGATGCACAAAAGACTATGAAAAACACACCAATTGGCAAGAGAAGAGCCCAACATCTATATCCCTACCATTGAGGTTGTGTTGTTCCATCATTAGAGCTACTGCCAATATCTTGTTTTAAATATACGTAAAAGTGAATTTGTTAGTAAGTCACATACAATATATTTTGTTTAAAATTCTTTGGAAGACTTGACAAAGCCAATAATCTTTAAGGCTTAGTAAATCAGGCACTGTTTTTAAAATACCAAAATGGCTTGCAACGAAGTTTAACTTTAAAAATAAAGCTTATAAGAAAAGGTTTCATTTAATGACTAATATTTCCTAATTGCTTCAAAGCACAGAGCATCTATCTACCACTATGACAAACTTTTACATGGGAATAGAATACTTAAATTAAATGCTGTTACATCAAAAGCAGAAAATTCTAGAAATTGGCAATGAACATACTATATTGAGAAAATTATCACAATAAACTCTTGAAATAAATGTCTTCAAAAAATATTTTAACTACTCTAGATACCAGCAAAGCATGAATTATTTGCTACATTCAAATGATGCCCCACATGTGAAATAATTATTAAAAGGGTACACATGTATACATATTTATAATTCACAATAATGTCAACATAAATTCCATACTAACAAGAAATTTTTGAAGATTTCTTCAGAAATAATTATACACTAAAATAATTTTGTAATTTCTGTGTATATATCCTTATATTTCTAAGCAAAATAATGTAACAAAAAATGCTTAAATTTTTCAGAAAACAATCACTGTTCATGATGAACAATACTGTCATCATTTAGAAATCAAAATCTTAAAATGAAAAATGAATCTTCTGAAGATAAAATTCCAGTAAGATGATCTTACCCATCTTTGTATAGTTAAACATTGTGACTTGTACCTATAAGGTCCTAAATAAATGACTGTCAAAATGAATTTTAAGTCTAAAGGAAGCTCATATCTTGGCAAATCCTTGAAGTTATTCTCATACAATAACTGAGCTAAATGGTTTTCAAAACATTTCCCAACTAAAAAAAGATCAATATGCTTAAATAATTTATCCTATAATCTAAAATACTTTGTTTTTTAAAAGATTTAGAAATGTAAGTCTCAAATAAAAATTTGACAGCCAAGAAAATCCTCTCCCCCTCCTTTCCTCTCTGTTTCTGTCTGTCTTATGTCCCTATGTTTGTCTCCATCTCCACTGCCTTCTCAGTTATGTCATAGCATATGAGTGAGCTTGTATACTATCTCTAATATTTTTTTAATATTTTTAAGAAAGGAAAGAATTATTCTGCAAACATGTTGAGATGCAAGAAACCCTATGTTCCACTGTATAAAAACAACTAATCTCTATCCTTCCTTAATAAAACAAAATTCAAAATGCGCATTTTAGCTTACAATTGAAGTAATGGCACTTCTAAAATAAACATGTCAAAACTAGAGCACTAGACAGTCTACCAGATAACAATATCAACTGGTAGGTTACATTGGGTTATAATGTCTTTTTCTGAATTACTTCTAAAATTTAATCACTATAGAAATTCCCTAAAGTGGCATAATTCAGAAGCTCCAAGGAATGACATGATTTTTTCAAACTCATTCCATGTACAATAGTGAATAATATATCATTAGAATGCATTTCAGATATCAGTTGGAAACTATTTTTAAATCTTTTAGTTTTAAACCTGACAACCATCAATCATTATGGAGATCAGATATCTTTTCTGTATAATTTGACTGACAGCACCTTGTCATTTAAATATGATGGTTCTGGTATTTATGCTTATTGTTGATATATATTAAGTTTATGTTTATTATTGTTGATACATATTAAGTTAAGAAATAAGGCAGTATTGACTTAAACAAATTGGACAAACATTCATTAAGTTCCTACTATGTGCAAGGCACTCTGCTAGGTATACAAGGGTAAAATTATCATAATTTACAGAGTAACTTTATTCTTCGGAATCCATGAAATTACCTTGAGATAAGGTCCTTTCGTCCTAAATATGCTCTAAGATTCTTACACTGCTACTTCAACAGAATCACAACTGGCACACACCCACCTACCGAGTTTTCAGAATTTTATTTTGTCTCACTATAATATGAAAAAACTCTAAACCACATTTCTCTACAATGAAAATTCAACACCATGTGGCATATTTCTTTCTACTAACCTATCAATTTATATAACCAAAAGATGTGGAGGTTTATGACTTGAATATGCCCTTTTAAAAAACCAAAATTAAAATACTGATTAGGTATGCTGTTAATAGAACACCACTGTTAATATGCACATGAAAGCATATTTATGTTCATTGTCAAACATTACACAGTACCCAATTAAATATCAAGATAACAAGAAGGTATTGTCTTTTGTAAACCAAAAATATTTAAACAGTTCCCTTATGTTATTATTTTGACATAATAATCTCAATAGGGTCAGCAACAGATCTAAAGACATGCATAGTGCAGCACCTAGACATGAGATTCTTCTGTGTGTATTGATTACATCACACCCTCCTGGGGAAAGTTGTATTGTAATCCTATGCCACCACTTTTTGCATCCAAACTATCATTTTAAGAGCATATGAACATTTTCTCCTTTATTTTAAACAAACCATATTACAATAGGCTTAGGGTTATGTCCATATTTAAACAACAGAAATGTGCTCTGGCAGGAATTTTTGTGTTATTTTTTTCATTATTATAGTCCCAATCCTACTGATTCATAAAACCCTCAGATCCAAGCTTTTCAAGAAGCATGGTCAGATGACCTTCAAAATCAACAAACCCCATACCATAAACATTTCTGAACACCTAACAAAATTTCAGTGATTAATTGATTTGGGTGGATACCAGTTAAGTTGAATGTTCTTAATTTTCTAAGTCATAAAAGGGGGGGGGAGTCCAAACTATAATAACTATATATTTCCATATATACAAATTGTTATGTTTTCAAAAAACTATACCTCCAGTAAGAATGGAAGCTCTTAGAAATGGCATACTATTTAGAAAATATATTTTAAATTTTTAAATGAAAACTGACCAAAAATAATAATAAATTACATCAATGCATCCTAACATTACAGAATGCCTTTAAATAGGTATTCAAGTAGTTATTGTACACTATCACATTTAAAGACTTACTGTTCTTCATAGTAGCCCTGTCAAAGTCAGGAGGGCTTTTGATTCTTTCAAAAGTGTCAGTCATATGATTTACACACTACCTATATAAATAGAATACTCTTTCTCAACACAGGCCAGGAAATGTTTTAAACAGAGTAGTAGATTCAAGAAGAGAAGGTAAGGCCATGATAAGTACAAGCTAAATTGAGATAGAGAAAACATTTCAAAAATTGAATCAGTAAGATTATTAGAAAACTCCTAAAATATTAACCAGATTAAAATTTAAAAATAAGAGTACATTATATTCTCATCAGTTTCATACTAGCTATGAAATTGCTAAGACCTATGTATAAAAGGCCTGTATAATTGTATATTCATATAAATTGTATACATCTAATTGTATATTCATATAAATGCAAGAATTACATATACAACAATATTTTAAAAGTTCATTTATGTAAATATATTTTTGAAAGCAAATTTACTGCTAAGACTATTAAAAATGAGAGGCTACTGAAGTGTTGTTATATTATAATAAGCCTTTTCAGAAGTGTTAAAATTCTAAATATGATATATTAATCAATTATTTCAAATTGTAACCACTAGGCAATTTAAATTCTGATTCTACATGATTTAAGAATTTAAGACAAATATAAAATGTCTTAACATATATATGTATATGTTTCAAAGGGAGAAAAAGAAAAGAAAATTACACAAAGGTATGATTAGCAAAAGAGATTTTTTTCATTTATCTATAAAGCAAATTTATGAGATCGTAAAGAACAATTTAACAACCTAAATAAGGTTAAAAAGGAGGTGGGAGTAGAAAAAGACTGATGTCAATGATCTTAGGAACTCATTCTTAGATTCAAAAAAACAACACACAAACCAAAAGGGATGGCTTCATTTCCACATATTGGACAGGAAGCATAAAATCAAGTAGCTTGTATATGAACTCATAATATATTTATGTATATAAATCCTGTTTCCTTTCACAGTTTATGCTTATCCTTCTACATGTAAACAGACAATAATGATGCCCAGACGGTTTGAATGGAAAAAATGCTACAGAGTGAAATCAGGAAGCTGCAGAAACCATAAGACTACAGACCAAGAGGGAATATTTTCTTATGGTTTCCACTGCTTATCTGCTATTTCAAATGTGTGTATACTTTTTGGGAAAAAAAAGAATAGAATGTTACTACAAATGTGCAACACAGTAAATAAACATATATGTATAATGTTTATGTGTGTATAAACACACACATACATACATATGTAGGTACAAATAAATTTATACACAAAGAGGAAAGCGTTTGGGGGATATACCCTAACAGATCTGAAGGTTTGAGTCAGAAGAGCAACATATTATTATTAATAAAAATATTTTCATTAATTTTTGCTTACAAAGCAAAACAGAAAAGATTCAAGTTTCGGTCCCCTCCCCCCTTTTCTATAAGTGCTACTTTCTATACCTTTTCAAGGAAATCTTTTCTTTTAATGGAATTAGTAAAGCTTGTAATTTTGTGAAAGTTATTGTTGCAACATTGTAATTGCAGTATTTTTGTAGAATGAATAGTATAATGAATTTTTATTTCTGAGACCAAATATTGACTTTCTGATTCTGATTTGAGATTTCTTAAAAAAGTGGAACAATTTATATGTACATATAAGACATTTACTTTAAGACGTAGCCTGGTCCATTTTAAACGTACGAGCTAGAACCGCCTCTGGCCACATGCTTTTTTGAGTTTCCTCCCTTAAAGGGACAGTATCCTTGGATCTATTATTTCCTACACCCTGCAGTTAACCAAAATGCTAGATTAGCAAACTCCTTCCTCTATATATACTTTCTTAAAATTATTGCTTTGTATGGAATGTACTTTCAAATCTTATACTAAAATCAAATAATTATGTAAAATATATTAGCTGATTTTGACCCACTATATGGCTAACTTGGGGAGGGGAGGGAGATGGCTAAAAGGGAACTTTTACAAACAAACGGTATTTCCTTATATAACCTCAGAAGTGAATTGGCATTTTACTTGTTCATCTGTTAATTTACCATTCACCTTTTAAGGGAAGTCATTATCAATCTTGCTATAGGCTAAAAATGGTAAATAAGCAAGAGTCAAGAAATTTCAAAGATTCCGTATTCCTTTGCAAGGGCAAACTCTCATGTAGTTGACCTAAAGATTATAAAACTTAAAACTATTTTATCGACAAATATACAGTTCACAAAGCTTAAAATAATGTAACTGCACTTCTGTTTCTGTACACCTAGTATCTACGCAATTAATCCAGAGAGAGAAAATGGAAAGAAAAAAAAGTTTTTCTTACTTGGTGTACAAACACATCGACTGGAACATCCAAGGGGCTTCCCTCTCGGTTTACCATGGAGATGAATCCAAATCCCATTCGCACGTTGAACCATTTGCAGTGGCCTGTTCCGTGCAAAACCTGGGATTCTTCTTCTTCCTGCTCCGGCAGCTTCCCGGGTTCGTCTCCACCACCTTTACTTGCCCCCCCTTTGATGGAAGACGACAAAACACATGGAATTACTACAATGATACCACATGTCCACACGTTACAATATAAGGAGAGACCTTAAGAGGGGGAAGGAAAAGCTTTATAAAATAATCTTTTGAATCACATTTTCCGTAAGTAAGCAGTCCTTAAAAGGGGGTTTAGGGGGACCTGCAATGCTCTGTAGATCAGATCAGCGCCCACGTTTCTGTACAAACGTGTATATTTTCATTTAACTCCATCTTTCAGTCACATCATTATACTACAGCATACAAGAATATAGTTAGTTTAACAGTGATTCCATTTCCAAAGGGAAATGTTCAGGAAAACTATTCTCTTTGCAAGGCGCGGGACGAAGGAGAAACTGGGAAGATTGCATAACTACTTGTTATTGCACAAGCAATAGTACTGGAACGAGAATTATTTTGCAACGTGCATCTTCTATGAAATAACCTTCGATTAAAGTTAGGAAGGAATGGGGAAAGAGAGCAGGTGTATAAATGTTTTCTTGGGTGCACCAACTGAAACTGTGCTTAATCACACCCGAACAATTCAAACAATAGCCCCCAGAAAGCTTTTCAAGTTGTGAATCACTGTGGGCGGTACAAAACATTTTTGGAGATCTATAACAATAGGTTTGCAGAAAGCCCCCCCTTGAGAGATCTGAAGGGGGGGCAAAGTAAATGCATAGTAGTCGAGCAAAAAGGGGGGGGCAGGCAGGCAAGAGTGAGAGTGGGGGAGGGGAAGAGAGGAAGAGGAAAAAAATCATAGTAAAACAATAGAAAAGAAAATTAACCTTCGGCCATGTTGCCCCACGGGCCCTCTGCTCCAAACTCGTGAGATGAAAACTTTCCCTTTGGAACGAGGTGATCTTCTGCATCAGTCTAACATCTTGATTTTGAGCGATCACAAATTTAGCTCGCATGGTCTAATGTGCTTTCCCTCTTTTGATTTTTTCCCCCTTCTCTCTCCCTCAGTTTCTGGCCCCCTGAGCACACGTGACTTTGTCAATTACATGCTTTCTTGCTACTAATTTCACATCGGATCCTTAAGGGGTTGGCAAGAGGAAGAGATAACCAATCGCCATTTCATCTATGCTGACATCAAAATAATTTATGAATGAACAAGAACTCAAACGTTATCTACCAGATTATTTGGAACATTTCTTTACGGTAAATCAGGGAGCTGATTCTGTGCATCTTATTCAAACACAATTCAGGTTTCTCGAGATTCATCTATTTAGGCAAATAGTATAAGTCATACATTTGTAAACGTGTGTCGTAGACCGGGATTTCTAAACGTTTCTTTAAAAAAAAAAAACCACCACGTATTTGTATTCATGGAAGTTACACAATGGAACTGATATTACATGTTTCCTATCTACCAACCAGAACAGTTAGGACCAAGAGTAAATTATTTCGTGGTTTAAGAGAGTTCAGAGAGGAAAAATACAATTCTTCATATTCTAGTTAATTACGTCAAACTATGTTTCCACGATAACTTGGAACATTTAGATATACACCTCTAACTATGCAAAATCGCCCTGTCTTTGATTCCGCTGAATAATTTCAAATTCAAATTAAAACTCTACCAGAAACTTGATATCATCTTAATACTGTCAAAATGTGTAGAAGTTTGGCATTTCATAACATTTTTGGAGGGGATGAGTGAGAAATTGTACTTCACAGGTTTCTCCGCCATCTCTTTCCGGGGGAGGAGATGTGATTAATGACTTCCTAAATAAGAGCCTAGTTTTCAAGCCTAGAATAAGAGTGAACCTCAATCAGCGGCGATTGTTCCCCAGGAGCTGAGAGGAGGAGGGAAGGGAGGAGGGGAGGAGAGAAGAAGGGAGGAGAGAAGAAAGGGGGAGGGGAAAGGGAACGAAGGGGAGGAGTGGAAAAGGGGAAGGGAGGAGGAGGGGAAGACAGTATGAAGAAAGGAGAAGGGAGGCGGAATGGGCAGGAGAAAGAAGTAGAGATAGGAGGAGCAAGAGAAAGAAGGTAATTAGGTATAATATTGACCAGGGCACTAACATTTTAAAGCTGCACCATTATTGGTGGAGTCAAATAGATGAATGATTTCTAACGGATCTGGTGGCCTCCCACTTTAATGAAATTCCCTCTCAAATATAGGACCTTTTATATTGCTTCAGCTATTGAAATAGCATGATTACACGATTCCGGTGTAAATACTATTGCATTTATGAAATAGTATGATATAGGTTTTTGACATGGTTTGCCTAGTATTTGTTTCATTTAAAACAGAAAATGTTTCCCGTTTATGAAAATCAAAAATACACAATAGCCAATTCTCCGCCTCCCCCACCCCCATCCCACCCCCATTTTCTTAGATAAGCAGTTTACACAAAAAACTACAGATACTACTTCCCTTCAATAAGCTCGGAGCCCTCCCCTCCCCCCGCATACTCAGGCCTCTCCTCCACCCCTTAACCCACCCTTTTCAGCCTAACACACACTCCCAACTCTTAAAGCGTAGTTTAGCACATACTAAAATGAAGATACAGTCAAAAGAGACACTGAAAAACATATACTGGATTCCCATTACACCCCCTCTGTCCTAATTAGAAGACAAAAATGTGTGGCAATCTGTCCAGATCTGAAATAAAGAGTTTTTTACCTAAACTGTAAGTATTTTCAGTTGTTGGTTTTTGCTTTGTTTTGTTTGGGGGGGAGGGAGGGATTGGTTGTGGCTTTAATCCGTCTGACCAGTTTAGGAAGCTTCATTTGCTTGGTATACTTTTTTTGTTGTTTCTTAAGATAGAGTACAAACCTTTTATCTTTTTTTTTTATTCTGGGAGGATAACAATGAGTCAGCTGGTGTAGACCTGAAAAGGAACTGAATAAAATGCAAGCATCTGGCAAGGGAAACAAGGTTTAAATTTTGAGTTTTCTTTACATTTTCAAATATACTATTTAAACAATGAAAGTCCATATATTAAGTAGTGTAACTTGGTTTCTACATCACTGGTCTGTACATAATAAATGATTTATATATCACAAATGCTATTTGACATGAAAACATTTTGTAAACTAGAAAATTAAAAATTCAATTCTTAACAAAAACTACCAGGTTGTCAAGTACTAAAGAAATAACTTTCTTTGATAAAAAAATCGATTGGAAAATGCACAAAATATTTCTGATAAAATAATTTAGATTAATGTGTCAAAGTGACAAATATAATCTTTGTAAAAAAAAAAGGCTATCCTAAAATATATAGTGTTTTGTTAAACATACGTTTAGGTTACCCTCATTTTAATGGTATTAAAAAAAAAAAACTAGTGTAGTAAGAATATTTCTAGGCAAAACCCAAACTATTCCCTAGTATTCGTGTCTGATTCCTTTTGTTTTTAGTTTGATGAAACTCAATTTGCTAAGTGAAAAAAAATAAAGACAAGGCTAAAATTAGCTAAGAAAAGACTACAATCACCAGACAGCTGAAGCACGTTTAATGCTATAGTTACAAGATACAAGAACATGCCCCGATTTGGGGGCCTCCAGTATTAGTGGAATTAAGGTAGGGTTCACTGGACTGGTCACTGGTGTCAGATGTTATCGACTCATTCATTTCCTGAGAGGGACATCGGCCTTTCAAGTTGTGTAGAACGTAGAGCTCTTTCCAACTGGGAACTCTCAGAAACCCTCTAAAATTCATTCACAAAGAATTGAAGGCAAATACACATACATACCTTTTAAAACACCCACACACAAAAGAAACAGGGTTGGGAAATAAAGTATCACTGTCCCATTTCACGTTGCCGGGCAAAGTCACTGTCACTGAAATCGATTTATTCTCTTGCCCCACCCCCAAAGAAATCTTCTGAGAGAGAAATTATTTTATAAACTGAACATAATCTCTTGATGCTCATAGGGGGCTTCTTTGACACGAGAACGCCCTACAGCTCGACTTGAATGCTTTCCAATTTGTCACCTTCCTGCAGTCTTCTGGTTTTAATTTTTTTTTCATTTCCGACTAATTTTAATACCTGAAAGAACTCGCATTTGACTCAAAACGCATGTTTTATATCTGGGAGAGCCAAATACTTTGTTAGCTTGATTTATCGCGGTTCTTTAAAAATCCTTTGAAATAAGACCAAGTAGCTACCTAGGAATCGTCATTGTGCTTTCTAAATTACAATGTAATAAACACAAAGTGAGTGGGCTATGAGTTTTGGTTATCCCGATTACTTGGTTTCTCCATTTAAAACAAGAGGCAGAATGTTTTCTCAAAGTAGTCCAGCTGTTTTTTTGTTTTGTTTTGTGTTTTGCAATAATACAGTACTGGGAGCCGAATGAGGTACCACTACTCAATCATTACTTTCAACTCTTACTCTTGGTGCACTGTGACTTCTATTATAGACAGAAACAATGCTCCGGTTCTTCTTAAAACTAGGAGGAGGGGCTGCAGCACTCCTGCTAATAACTCCACCGGTTTTATCCTCCCTCAAAATAAAACCCGGTGTTTGCAGCCAATACAGATCCCAGCTCTGTCGGGTACTTTACCCACCAATCTTTCCCATTCAGACCGACTAAGATGATCCCCTAGGGTCAAAGAAACCCACCGCCAGGAGGGGCAGGTTGACTTGCACTCTTCCAGCACCTCTAGCCCCGGCTACTTCCTCTCTCCTTTCTCTCCTGCTTCACCTTTTCCTTTTTTTTTCATCAGTTCAACATTGCCTCTCTTGATGTTGAGCTGCTCCCAACAATACTGCAAAGCTTCCTTCTCAAGAATTACTAGTGATCATTTCTCACTAATTAAACGACTTTCACATTTGGCCTCTTGCCCCTTCCCAGATGTACTTCTAAAAAAACCAAGACCAAACAAAAGAGTCCTTCTCTCCCTCCTGCCCCGCCCCCACCCACAATCATTGAGCAGAATTTACTGCTTTTGCTGTATCTTGAGGTGTTCATCACCTAAAACCGGATCCCTTTATTCCTGAAAAACCGGGATGAACAGACACTTTAAGAAACCAACCCTTAACTAAGGTAAGAAAGGCCAGAGAAGATTAGTTATATTAAGAGACAGAAATGCCAAGAATGAGAATGCCTACCTAAACAAGGATAACTGATAATGTATGAACCTCTACTACAATCATTCTGAGGTCAAAATACCGTTTTAAGTGTTTGATGGTTAATATAAAAAAGAGACAGGAAGAAAGGAGGTGGAAGAGGGGAGAGGAAGCGGAGATGTTCTCGTTAAAGACCGCACGTCTTCCTGCAGCGTGATCTTTTCCCGCCTAAATGACGCCACAACCAAAGCGTCCCTCCTGTAAACTCTTCCCTTCTCCATCTCCCTTGTTCCAGTAAGCATTCTGTGAGATTTCTAAGCAATCATCTTTTCTAGAAAACCTTGTAATCATGAAATCAATTAAACGGAGTAACCAATGTAGAGGAGTAACCCTAAGGACTCGTATCTCCATCACCTTATTAAGGCAAAATTTCGTTGTATTGTCTCTTTAATTTCCACTTCTGGAGTGAAAATGATTAAATTTACCTCTATTTGTGTAAACTAAGAATTTTGCATACTTGAAAAAAATCATCAAACAACTTTTCAAGCCTTTTCTCCATCTATAACTTGAATCTATGGGAAAATGCATTCTATTTTAACTATTAAAGTCTAAATCTGTCTCTGTCTCTCATGCATTCAAAGAACAAGCAGAACTGAGATTCTTATATGTGTAAAGAGAGTATATTTTGTTCCAAAAAATTCCATTATATTAAAATATCAGAAACAAATTAAGCAAAAAAAGAAAACTGACTCCCTAAAATACTGAAATGGCAAGTGTGATAATTCTGTTGCTTTTTCTCTTAGAACCAAGTGGAGAAATAAATATCTTGTGGTTACTTTCAATCAAAATTTCCTGATCTGTGGTCAATAAAAATAAGTTCAAAAACATGTTTCAATATCTAATTGAAGATTTTAATTGAATTTAAAACTCAATAATAGATTTAACTTCAAATGGGAAAACACAAGAAAAAGCTTTAAATTATATTCTAGATTTCTTTACTTTCATATATTCTGAACAGACCAAGGTAATCTGAACTCCTTCAAAGTAAGTGTATTTCTTCATACTTGTGTTAGGAAAATGGAATGTTATCAATATTGCTCACCTTGGATATTGATTTGAGACATTAAATATTCTTTATGTGCTATGATTCACTAATTTCTTTCTTTCTGAAAAAATTAATTCTGTAGAAAATGTATAACTAAATATGAAATTAATGTATATTATCAATGAAAATTAAGTGAAATAAAATAAGGGAGAAATCTGCTTTCTCCCCTAAAGACAATAAAACTCATCTTTTAAACTTAATTATCTCATATAAAACATAATAAGCTGAAAGTCTGACACAGTAAATAACTTTTAGACTAAGTTTAATGGATATATATTATCTAATAGATTATGGTAATTATTTTGAAATTCACATATATTCAAAACAAGTTGAAATGTTCTTTGGAGAGAAACAGAAAATAAGAGAAAAACAATGCCTCTGATAATAAAGACCTTAAGAAACATGGAAGAAGCCTGATTTAGTTAAAAGAGACTGAAAAGTGAGTGATGACCTAAGTTCTAATCCTATTTACTGCATCACTTTGGTTAAATCAATGAACTTTTCTGGACCTCAATATTACCTTCAAGAAAGTGAAGGTGTTGAACTAAGTGATTTCTAAAATTCCCTTTCACCTCCAAAATTCTTTAATTTTTTTAATATTTTGGAAATGCAGAATGTAGCCTTCTAACACATTAATAACTTGGGCTATAAATTTATTACCAACATGTTCTAAACTGATGAGCAATTTAAGGAATTGTCTAGAAGTCTCACTTAGAATACTTGACATCTTATTAAATTCAATAAATATATCAGTGTTAAACATTCTACAACAGAAAATGTCTATGACTTTTCCCTCTCATGTTTTCAAAAGGGCAAACAATAAAGTAAAAGCATCCTGTGAATTAAAATGTTATGGCTGCTCTTTAGAATCTTCTTTTTCCATGATCATTTATCATGGTAGCACCATTATGAGAGGATATAAACCAAAAGGTTTAAACACTCTCCACCATCTTTTCACAAAGGAAAAGACATATTGCTATCAAACACTCAATTCTAAAACACTATCAACACCTAGTATCATTATTAAATCTCTTGGTACTTACTTATTCATCTTTGCTAATTAATTTGATAAGTCAGTCAAGGGAACTATCACAAGAGATAACCTCCCTTTAATTGCACTTGTGTTTGATGCTTTCACAACCTGCTAGCCTACAGCACTAACATTTATGGATGGTAGAAATGGATCTGAGCTAATCTGGACAAAAGTCAGATAAATTCATCAAGCTGTATCATCATAAACTGAAATTTCTTATAACTGAATAAGCACTATATTTTTTTCTTATGATTTCTGGAACAAAATAATTACCATTTATGAGATACTTTAAAGTTTGCAAAATATATTCCTCACAGCAACCCTATAAGGTAGGATCATTATTCCCATTTTATAGATGAGGCAATTGAGGTTTTAAAAAGCTAAAGTGATTTATTCATTATAATAAATAGTCTAATAAGAATTCAAGCCAGCATTTAAACCCAGCTTCCTGATTTCAGTCAAGTGCTTTTTGTACTACTACATACCACTTCTCAAAATGAGAAAAATCTATCACAAAAATCAAGCTTTATAATTATTTGCCCCAATCTAATCATAATAAAAACTACAGATTTTTAAAATTATCTATGTTCTACTGTATTTTTGTTTTGCTAAAAATTACCCAATTAAAAAATGTTAAGAGCATAGATTCTTAAAGAGAAAAAGTTCTCTGGCTTCAGCTCTGCCTCGAATTCCAAGCTCCCTTAAATGAAAAGTACATCTTCTATAAGAGGCCTTTCCCTTGTTATTAGTAATTTCCCTCCCTCCACAAAACAAAACAAAACAAACTTTGTATTTACTTTGTACCTATTTTGTATTTGTTTGTCTGAATACATGATGTCACACTCCAAAAATGTAAGCTACTTGAAAGAAAGAACTATTTCTCTTTGATCTTTGCATTTCTAACCCCTCAAACATAGCATGATATACAGTAGACACTTAAATTCTAGCTGAACTTTCTTGAATAATTCTGAAAATATTTACTTTAAAATACATATTAAAATTTTTGGGGTTTTTAAGTTGAGCCACATTATTTGCAAAATCATATTTCTAATTTAATTACACAGAAGGGTAGCCTGATATAATGGAAAGAGCACTGGTCTTGCAGTTGAAAGGACTGGGTTCAAAATCTGCCTGTGATACCGAAATAGCTGAATTACATAGAGAAGTGACTTAATTCCTTTGAACTTTAATTTTCTCATCTGTAGGACAAGATTAATAATAATGCTGACATCATCTCCCTTACAGCATTGGTGTAAACAAAGTATTTTTTATGCTTTAAAGTTCTACATAAATGTGGATGTTTGTTTCCCAAGCGAAGAGCTTTCTTAGATCTGTTAATATTTTGAATATCTATCTTGAATTCTATGTAGGTGCAATGATTGGCAATATGAATACCCATTTTCATACACAGGTGGGCAGAAGCCAGCTGAAAGTCTGGGAGAGCCCAGTAGATTGTTCAATTTCACTGTGAGCAAATTGTGTAAATTTCATTTACACCTTGGAAATCTGCAAATGCTACAAATTAGGGCTTGATTTATTGTTTTGTTGATTTCTAGACTTGAGAAAGTTATGGAGAAAATGTTAGTAATGCAGATTAAACTTAAAAGTTTGCAATGGGTACATCTTCCCCCCCCCCAAGAGCTGGTTGTTAAATATTAACCAGCATCCACCCCCCACCACCACCCCAGATTTTATCTATCTCTTAAGTTTTCAGAAGGGAAGAGATGGTCATTCCTGTGAATGTTAAGAAATCTGAGTACAAATTGTTATCACAAACTTTAGAGCTGGTCAGGATCTCAGAGCTTACTCTAACAAACTCTTCACTTTACTGATGAGGAAACAGGTACAGAAAAGCTAAGCCCTTTGCTTAAGGTCACACAGAAAGTAAAATTAGAAGAGAGTATATTTAAACTATGTACTAGGACTTCCAACCTAGTACTGTCTTCCCACTACACAACACTACAAATAATGCCTATTACAATATGGGAAATCCTTTAGAGGAAGGAGAAATAGTGAGAGCTGTTAAGATCTGCTGTGCTTCCAATTTATGAAAAAAAAAATCAGCTAAGTAAAACATTGAAAAACAAACAAAACTAACCTGGGCTTGAAGGAACCTTCTTAAATGACCTCATCATCTTCTGAGGAACCTGGAATTAGAGAGTTCAAGTCAGAACTTTGTTCATTCTACCAGAGTACCCTATTTAATTGCCTCTTCCCCAACTTAACGGCTCATTATAAGGCCATAAAATGGCAAGGCTTTGACTCTGTGAAGTGACCTGTAAACTTTTTAACTGTTTAAGACTTACCTAGCTCATCAAATTCACAATTAGATAACCAATTGGTATAACAATCAAACTGGGAATGCAGCACCTTGCCTTGCCTTTTCCTGTTTAAAGGGCACTGTGTAAACAAGGTCCTTTAATTTGGTTTTTATTTTATTAGTACTATACAATTAATGATGTGGTCAAAAAAAACCCCACAAATTTTCTGAAAAATTAAAACTGTTTCTCCCTTATTAATAACTTATTTAATTATAAACAATAATTCAATAACTCACAAGTTCAACATGTACCTGGCTCAACACAGAACAGCTGTTATTTATATAGTCCTTCAGGGTTTGCAAAAAACTTTATGTAGATTTTCTAATTTAACCTCACATACTAAGGTGGGGTTGGTACTATAGCTTTTATCTTTGCTTTTAACAGATGAGGAACCTGAGGCACAAAGAGTATAAGTGACTGGTTCCTGCTCACATTGCATCAATAATAGCACCCATACTTGACTTTTGTTTCCTTTCAAATTTTTTTTAAAAGAAATCTCTCAAAAATCTAAGTTTTGTAACATATCCAAATTAGATCTCAAAATTCCTTTCAGATAGTCTAAGAGAAAAATCTCCCACTTATATTAATAGTTGAAAGTAATATATTTAGCCAATATATACTGTGCATTAAACTAAATTTGGAAAGGCAAAATTATTTTCCCAAAGAACTTGTGTAATTTATAGTACTTTTTCCATTGAGTAGAAGGTAGAAAATGTCATAGACCAATAAAATGTGTTCTCTTCCTTCACTCCCACTTCCTAAAAGCCATTCAGCAACAAGCAACACTAAGTGGCAAAAAAAAAAAATACTCAGGATAGTTATTGAAAGATAATTTCTACTCAAGTTGTATAGTCATTTAAGGCATAGAAAACGAATTTGTTTGAACATGCACAAGCTCACCTTCTCCAGCAATGTTTTTTCTCCCTTTGCTTGATTTTTAAAGTTCTATTTCTACTATTTCAATCCCTCAAAGAAATAGTATTTGTAGCATCTTTTGGATGTCTATTTAATTCTTTTATCAAAAGAAAATGGAGGTTTTTCCAAGTGCAGAGGTCTACTAAATGCTGGCCAAGATTCTTTCTACAAAGGGTGACAATTACTCTCCATAAGGGTTAGAAGCAAAAAAGTGAATAAAAGATTTGTGAAGCACAAACCACTACAAATTAAACCCTTCTCAGTTATCCTTGGTCTTTAACAGCAAAAGATAGGCTACAGTAAACTGTACCTTTCTCCTTTTTAAAATGTAGTATTGTATTCTATTATAATGTAACACCTTTTCATGTTGAAATTAATACTGGAATTATTAACAAGGGAATCTCACTATAATTTCTGTATTATGCTTAGAAGTTGGAGGACTTTTTAATGTGACCTTTAAAGACATAAATGGATTAGGCTAATTCATTGATTTTAAATAATTCTAGGGGCTTCCAAAAGAAAACCAAATGGATATGGTGGAGAAAACAGAGACATTTTTAAACATGGATATTAAAGTTAATTAAAATATTATTGAACTTCAGTGTTCTTTCACCAAGACTATTAAGAACAAAAACTACTCTTCAGTCTTTTGGGATTAAGTCTCACCACAAAATTAAAAATCAGAAATTTTTAAAATCCAAGTATGCATGGAATACATTTAATAGTCATTTATTCACTATTATTTTTATCTTATTACTTAAAAGATAGTTTACAGTTTAAATATTTGTATATATTTTATTTGCCTTTATTTGAAAGTAAATATCTGACTGGAGCACATTTACATAGAAAAATGCAACAAGTTATTTGAGATCTTAACCAAAAAAATAAAATACGCAAATAACACATAACTTTACCAATTATATATACAAATACAGGTATGGTTTACTGCTATGGGATGTATTCTATTTAAAAAATACACACAAGCTCTACCTATGGTCTGCAGATTCCTATACTTTATGATTTACATTCATCTTTTAAAATATATAACAATTTTTTTCAGATATGGTGCATATTTTTAATTTGTCATGGGAAGTATGTATATTGATTTCATTACTTTAACACTTACGCATTAATATCAAAATGGTGAAAATATGCAATAAAATTGCCTAATATGTGACATTTCACATGTACATGAGCATTATTTTATAGGGTTAACAGTTTAGTGTCTTATTGACACCACCTAAGTTTGGCAATTGACAAGTTAAAAAAAAAACTGAGATGCATTAGTTCACAGAAATATAGACCATACATTTTTAATATACAATATTGGATACACAACTTTACTATTACTAAAATTTTAATGTCAAATGCTAATGTTTAATTCTAATTTTTGTTTCCAAGAACACCAGTAAAAAATATTAAATACTAGTTTTGCAAACAGCAAAAAGCATATTTAGAAGGAAAATGCCAAGAGAGTAACCAAGAAATGAATTATTTCATGACAGGTGGCAAAAATCAGAATTTCTAAAAAACATTTTGCACAATTTTTAGAAAGGAAGGGATTTAACTAAGAACAATATTTTCCTGAATAATGTTAAGGGCATATGCCAAAGAGCTTAATTCTATAACTAATCATTATCTGCCACCACATCAAATGATATAATTTAAAATAAAAACAAAGTAATTTTTCAACAATAATATTTTCACTGATCAAATTTAAAAAAAAAAAACAACCTTCTGCTGTAAGGTGGCATATCAAAAGTTTTCAAAAAAACAAAATCCAAAACACAACACTCACTAAAATGTTAATTTAAATTTAAAATAATTGAACATTGTTTATAAACACACTTTGAGGAACACTAGAATTAATATTCAGCGCTGAATTGGAATTGTTGCTCTTACTACAAAAAAAGTTCATATATTTAGTTAAAAATGAAAAGGTGACTTAATATTCAATATAATTGCATGTACACTTTAATAAGTTTCCACTGTCATCATGCAAATTATTCATTATACAGTAACCATCTTTTTCAAGTCTTCCTTTTTAAAAATGTATTCTATAAAATTGTAATCCGTGAATTCAATGTTCTTTGGTTGAAGGGTGAAAACTGAACTGTATTTTAGATACAATTAGAAATAGCATTTGATAGCAACCATAGGCACAAAACGGTGACTTAAAACAAAAGGTTGACCTTGTTTGCTGTCAGTAATGTTATATTTGAAAGAAATATGGAGCAACTTAAACATTAAATTAGCACACTGTCTTGAATAATTGTTTTTATTTAACATATTTTCCATCTGAATTTAATGAAGTATTTAATTTTGAAAAAAAGGCATGGGAGGGATGAAAGAATTGTATTTGGAAATGCTGAAAATTCTTGAAAACTCATTCCAATGGTGCATTCATTTTTTATCTTTCAAGAGAATTTGCTTTTATCTATATCATGTAAAGCATTTAATTGTAAATAATAGTGATATTTGTAACACTGCTGAATTACCACACAGAATTCAATTTTCTGGACAGCTTTACAAATTTGATTTCAGTTAATCTGACATAAGATATGAATACCTCTAAAAACAGGTCTTGCTTTTAAAATGATGTTATAAATAAATAGTTTACTAGAAAATAAGAACATTCAATCTCCTGGAAACTGAATACAAGTCAACAGGCACATTGTAAAAGCAGTTTACAGATATTGCCTATGGCACAAATGTTTATTTGATAGTCACAATTTTCTTTAACTTAAATGTGTATATTGAGATACAAATGAGCTACAACACAGTTGGTTTTGCTCATGCAAATGTTTTGCATTTTTCACCATAAGAAACAATAGTTTTATATGATAAAGCTTCCAACTGAGTAATTGTTCAGATCACTGGGAGTAGAAGTGAAATGAGACAAAGCAAGAATAGTTTTAGATTTCTAAGATAAAAGGCAAGATAGATGGAAAAATCTTCTAAGAGAGCCTAGTACATTTGAAGACTAACCATAGTTTCAAAGTGAATGGAATTAGATTTTAACTTAAATTGCCAATTTGTAAAATGATAACAAAGTTTCCAAGTAAAATTAGAAACACTTTCATTTAATTCCAGTGTTAACAAAAAGTATTTTGTTTTACACATAATTTTGCTATTCAGTCATGCTAATAGTTGTTTTGATGCTTATTTTGAGATGAACAAATATGCAGAACCACTTTTAATGTACTCAAGTATTTTCCATAGGCATCTAATATGTAAAAAAGATGTTTTAGTTTTCTCATATTTTTATCACTGACAATGATTAATTGTGAAAGTTTTTTTTTTAATCAAATTAATAAATAGTTGGGTTGTAACTGTTGACGTGTTTAAAAATGGTCCTGGATAGTTTATTTGCTTTTTAAACCTCTGTATCATACAAAATACTTTCTTTTAAATACTTTAGTAGGGCTTAAATAAAACAATGTGAATCAATTAAAACATACATGTTGATTTACAAGAGTACATAAAAGTTATGCTATTCTATCCCATGAATTGTCAGACACACATATCCAAATACTTATATATAAAATACATGAAGGTCTAAATAGTGATCCCTTAATTTCATGGTTTCCTTCTTGGAATTAAGGAATAATTTAGACCTATCTACTTAAAAATAAGACTTGGAAACTTTAAGATACACTATTAGAATATAAATATTCTCTAATAAATATTATAAAATATTTCTCCAATTATAATTGATCATTTAACACTACAGACCTCTTTTCTGTATAATTAAGCTTTTGTTCAGCTAAGGAAAAAAACAACTAGAAACTGATTGCTTGAAAATGAGCTGCATGACCTTTGTCCTGGTTTATCACCTTTGACCTTTAATTTGATGATCCTGCATATCAACTCCTTCTATTTTTAGAAGTAGAATGTCAATAAAATTGTGTTTAAAAATTTACTACCTTTGCATTGAAAGATTAAATTCATTATAATTTGCTTTTCAAGTCATCTTTCTATGTTAGCATGAGTCTAAAAATGAACAACATATTCATGATGTTAAATTGTATTTCTAGCTAAATAAATTCAGGCATCTCCTGTCTCATAAAAGTTAGGGCAGAGAAAAACTTATTAAATATTATATTTACTTTTTTCTTTCTTTAACAATTTCAATTATGTACTAAGTGGAATGTGTTTCTTAGATGATTTCCTAATTTAAATAATTTTGGAGATAATGTCTTTGATGTAGGTTTGATATTTTTTCAAAATCTGATTCAGCAGGAAAAAAATGGCAACCACAAAGCTCGTCCTCAACCTTAACAATCTCATAACTAAGGAAGTGAATTGGTCATTGTTTAAATTGGCTCAAAAATCATCTTTATCTGCAAGTGGGCAGGATTTAAGACAAGAGAAAATCCCAATATTGATCCTATTGATTTTAGTGACACCCCCTCAATATAAAAGTGATAAGAGTAAATTGATATACTTTCCCTGTGATCAAATTTGCTCATCATTGTTATTAAAATGATTGCATGTTCAACAGATATAAAAGAAATGCATACACATACATCTATATATCGTGCTACAGTTATTGTTATAACTGAACCTCCACATAACTTTAGACTGTTTTCAGTTGGATTCAGTAGTGATCAATATGGCTGTCTTGATTCAGCACTCCGGTCAGCGACATCATATAGTGTCATTATGTCATAGGAGGAGCTCCTCCACAATACCACTATACATGTATGTATTGAATGAATTTTCTAAGTGATGGTGACTGTATACAGCTTTCTGGATATGCACATCAATTTAAAAACACTTAAATGCAACTAATCATCTTTGTTTTGCTTGGTGAGTCAGTGGCTTATTTTATCATTTTTAAATTTAAAAAAAAAATCACATATAATCCTTATTATTAAAGAAAATTACATTTAATCCTTACTACCAAATTATCTTCTCTGTAAAAAGTAACAATCAGTTTTAATATACATACTTAGCCTTTGAACACTGAACTTTTCTGTTTTCTTCTCCATCCCACCTCTCCCTCTTCCCCTCTTCTTCCCCAAATAACAAATCATGTTTCTGAATCATAGAACTATAAAGGAAAATTAAAGTCCACTCCAATAAACCTCCCAAAACAACAACAAAATCCTTTAGCTATCTATACCTTACTATGTACCTAAGTAGTGTAAAACCTGATTACAATTCATCATTTAATTCTATAAATTTTTATTCAATTAAAACATGGGCCTAGAAAAATCATTTTGTGTTCTGTATTTTTGAACACAACACAATCTGATACATGTGTATAACAATTTAATCATTTTAGGGAGATATCTTCTCATATCTGAAGCATGTTTTTTTATATGCATGTCCTAAAATTTATTTTTCTTCTTAATCATGAATTGGAAACTACCATAGCAATATTTTACATACACCAGAAAACTTACATTGTCAGTAGTATGAATTACCTTATCCCCAAACAGGTAACCACTATTTAATGTTTTCTTTGTATACAGTATATGAGAAGAAAATATTTTACATTTCATAAATTTACCAGAGTTCTTTGTGGCATTTAAGCAATTTACATGTATACTGTCACACAAATAAAAATAAGCAATTTTAAGAGGAATATGTTAGAATACTAGCATTTTAAAATTTACAATAAATACACTTTCACTTGCAAAAGTATGATTAATTGTATAATTTTTTATAGTCACACATATTTATATCGTTACAGAAACAACAATTTTAAGAACGTTAGAATACTAACATTTTAAAATTTACTACACACTGCTTCACTTACAAAAGCATGGTTAACTGCATAATTTTTCCATCAACTAGTACAATATTTCTAATCTCAACCTTCACCATGTTTTCATTGATTTCAAAATATTTTTATGACAGGATGAAACGCAAAATACAATTACAATTCTATTATTATTAACAAAAATAATCATTATTTAAATATTTGACTAATTGAAATGGTCCCATACAATTATGACAATCTATAGTTATGCAAAAGATAACTACAACTCTGTCTTGTTTCCTTAAATCCTGATGACAATTATAAAACAATTATGGTATTATTTCTGAAAGAAATTAAATTTCAAAGTAAAGCATTTTACTCATTTAAAAATTTTGTCCCATCCCCCTCCCAAGTGTCAGAAAGAGGCCATGTGCTAGTTTAATTCCTAAAGCCCTTTACATACAATGGATTACCTTATTTCACACATGCTGAGATAAAGAATTAAGGGAGACAAGCTTTGCCCCAAAATATAACAAGTGTTTGTTAATTTGCTTAATTTTAAAGACTCATCATTTCAATTAAAAAAAATTTACTCTGATCTTCCTATTAAATAATTTACCACCTAACTGGAACTCATAACTAAGGCAAGTATTTCACAGCATCCCAATTTTAGAAAAACCTCTCAAAGTTTTTAAAAATTAAATAAAATTCTGATGTCTTAAGGGTCTACATTTGGGCTTAGTAATTTTTTTTGTAGTACTAATAGATGTCTAAATGGTTTGTTGTTATCCTATTGTCTAGTCTAAACACACCAATTATCAGAACAAGGAATGAAATATGGAACATTTTCAAGACCATACTAAAAATCCATTTCAACTGTCACTTTTCTCTAGTAACATTATACTTTAAAAATTACTCATAACATTAATTCACAAAACAAAATTGTCAGTTTTTCTGTTATGGACACTTTCCACAATGTTCAAGAGCAGAAAACAAAAATTACATTGATTTTGAATGTAATTTATTTTCCCTTATATTGCATTCCATCCACAGTAATACAGATGTTGATGTAAACATCTTCACAGAGAATTTACGTCTACAGAGAAATGTAAGGTATTCTTTCAGAATCTATATGGATCAGGAAAAACCACAGAAAGAACTGAAGGGAAATTTAAGGAACCAGAGGGAGTGACCTAAGATTTCATTCTGGGTTACATGAAACAATTCAAAATGGCGGACTTACTATTACTTACATTTAAGAAATCGGCTTATGAGAAAAGAAAATAAGCATGATACAAACTGCTTCCTAAAAATACGGAATAATTACCGACGTTCAATTAAAAAAAGGAACCAGTCTGGGGAGCACAAATCCTCAGAAAGCAGCCGTATTCAGAGCGTTCCAATCAGTAAGGTGTTGCAGGCAGGCCACTTCTTCTTTAGCTTTCTCCTTCTGAACCCGATTCAGAATCCGGCTTCATCTTCTTCCTTCTCTCCCAAGTTCTTTCTATGAATTCGTGAATTTACATTTCCTATACATTGCGCATAGATTTCTCCCCAGCCGGTGACTGATACAAAGCACATCTATTTGTCAGGAGTGAGAATAAAAGAGATGGGCTGGACGCCCCCTGGTGTCCGGTGGCCGGAATGTCACGGCGAAGCCCTCCAAGTCGGCTTCACTTGGACCCGGGAGTTCCTAAGTTAACGCAGCCTCTCGGGTTCTCACCGGTACCATCTCCGGGATTCCAGACCCCAAAGGAAGTTTCCAGCGTCTGCCCCGTCCTTCCCAGACACTTCGCTTTTCCCACCTGGTCCCATCCTTTCCCTCACCCCGCCTCCCGGTCCTTGGCCCCCGCCCCTCTCTTTCCATAAGGAATTAAACCGCCCCACATCCTTCTAAGGATGGCGAGAGGGTCGGCGGGGAAGCGGTAACTTTGTAACAAGGTTTATACAATCTCGGTCCTTCCAGCGCCAGCCCGGGCTCCGAGGTGCGAGTGAAGGAGGAAAAAAAAAAGGTGTGAACCCGGAAGTACATCGACCCACGCAGCACAGTTAATGGCAACACAAGGGCAATAAATCACGAGAGGGAAAGAAGCATTCAACGCCTAGGCAGACTGGTGACTTTTATTTTTTTAACGATTCTTTCCCCCTCCTCCGTCTGGCCCTTCCGTTCATCCCTCCCTTTTTCTGGTCTTCCATTCTCCTTCTCGAGCTGCCCACCTCGACGCGACTCACGTGCCGAACTCTACAAGCCTGCGAATGTCCGCGCGTGCACACACACCACACCCCCCCACGCGCGCACACCCACACGAACACACTCGGGATCAGACACAGCGACTGGGGCGGGGGTGGGGGGGAGAGAGGGAGGAAGAGGAGGAGGAGGAGGAAGAAAAGGAGGAGGGCGGGTAAATGGTACTGCTTACCTCCCGGGCCTCATGGTCGCGCTGCTAACTCTGTGTGTGTGTCAGTGTTTGCGTGCGTGTTTGTGTATATGTGCGTGTCTGTGTGTGCGTGTAATTCGGGAGGACTGGGGTGGGAGAAAGAAGCCCGTATTTGAATCCCTTCAAGAGGGGAGTGAAGAGGGGCGGCGGGAACAGGGCTGGGGAGGTCGAGGGCTGGGGATGTCCAAAGGGAAGGAGAATTGCTGGGGGCAGAAGACGGAGGATCGAGGCCAGAAGGGTCAGTAGTACATCGTGAGCCGGGGAGGGGAGAAGCGAAAGCGGCTCGAGGCTGCGGGGCTCAGAATCCGCCGTCGCCGCTGCCGCCGCCGATGCCGCCGCTGCCGCCGCCGCCGCCGCCAGGAGAGGGGCGGGCGGGCGGACGAGCGGGCAGGGGAGCGGAGGGGGGGAGGGCCGGGGAGTCAGTGGGGAGGAGGTTGTGAGACGCGGCGGCAGCAGCAGACACTCACGGCTCGAGCCCTGCGTCAGGCAGCGGCACGCGCACACCTGCCCACCGCCCGGCCCAGCCTCCTGATTGGCTGCCTGGAAGGGGCGCGCGAGATTGAAGCATCCCCATTCATTCCTTTGGGCTGCGAGAGTTTGAAGGGTGGAGGCGGGCCGGGCGAGGGAGCTCGTTGGTGCGTCACGGGCTGTCTGGTTTTTTTTCTGAGCCAGTCTGCGTTTGTCTGCCCCTGCCTCGGTTTCCCTCTCCCTCCCTCCCACGCGCACACACACCCCCCGGCCCCCGATGCCACACTCCGAGCACCCACCTGAGAATCTGTTTCTGAGAAGCTGCTTGTTGGGCTGGTGTGGTTTTGAGTTTGAATATCAGAGCTGTCACTTAATAGATGTGTGTTACTTTGGGCAAATCCTTTCTTCAGATCCTTTCTTCATGTGTAACAATGTAACTCTGGCGTTTCCTATGCTGTAGGATTGCTGTAAAGGAAGTGCTTCACAACCTCAAAGAACAATAAAAATATAATTTGTTATTACTATTTCCCCCCACTCTTTCAAGATTTAAAAAAAAAAATCAGAATATTAATACTATATACGTAAAATAAAAGTGTATTTTTATTTTCTATTTTTAATTTTAATTTCAAATTCTTTAAGGCTAGTTATTTGTTCGTTTAGGAACTGGCAAAATATGTATAACCTCTTCTCTCATTTTCCATTCATTTCAGTAAGAGTAAAAAATAATACTCATACTTATTAAGAAGATCAGTTCTTTATTAGGGAAACTACCCATTTCTTGTCTCTGCTCTGTGGAAAATATCCTTTATGAATCTAATGGAAATGGAAAACAATTCACCCACGCATGAAAGCATGGTGAGGCATACTACTCATATGGTTTTGAAAAATTGGGGGAAAACTTATTATACTACTAATAAATACTATGCAATACTTTAAAAGCTAGATCTGGAAAGGACTTCGAAGACCTTTAGTTTCATTCTCTTATTTTACAGATGATTATATGGAGACCCAGAGAAATTAAGTGATTTGTCCAAGGTTGCACCAGTGGTTGGTAAATCTTGGTCTCTTCAGACTCCAAAGCCAGCACCCTTTCCACTGCTTCCATTCAGTTTTGATTCAATTCAACTCAACTAAGGTATTTTTAAAGCAATTTCCATGTGAAAGGTACTGTGCTGGGTGCTAGAGACATAATGGCCAAACACAATTTTTTCCTCCCTTGAAGAGCTTATATACTGGGAGATACAACATATACAAAGATAAATAAAATGCAAGGTAGGGAATTAATGAAGAAAACAGAGGAATCAAACAAAAAAACGCAGGAATATTTGAGAAAAGAGAGAAATAGCACTAATGACTCAAGAGGGAAGATTTCAAAGAGAAGGTGGTACCTAATCTTTGAAGGAAGATAAGGCTTTTGAAAGGTATAAATGAAGGTCATTCAAGGCATAGGAAACAAGCAAGCTATGCAAGTGCAGGGATATAAGATATAGTATGTGGATTTTAGGAACAACCAGAATGGTAGATTGTGTAAATGGTCTAGTAGAAAGAATGTTGAATTTGGACTTTGAAGAACATTGTTCAAATGACAGTTCTGACGCTAGGTACCTTACTATCCATGTGACCTTGGAAAAGACATTTAACCTTACTTGGCCTAGTTTCCTCACTTGTAAAATGAGAGATTTTGAATAAATGACCTCTAAGTTGTCTTCCTATCCTAAATCTATGCTCCTTTTTTAAAGGGAGTAATGTGAAATAAGCCAAGAAAGGTAGGTCAGAGTTAGATAAAAGGCTTAAATGTGAGCTTAAAGAGTTTGTACTTGATCATACCACATGAGTGCTACCGAAATTTTTGTATAGAGGAATGACATGATTATATTTGTTCCTTAGGAAGATTGTTTTGTTATCTATGTAAAGGAT
Organism: Notamacropus eugenii; assembly: GCF_028372415.1. Classification (NCBI taxonomy): domain Eukaryota; kingdom Metazoa; phylum Chordata; class Mammalia; order Diprotodontia; family Macropodidae; genus Notamacropus; species Notamacropus eugenii. The sequence goes on along the minus strand of NC_092873.1, from coordinate 183,874,057 downwards.
AAATTAGAAAGATATTGGTAGCAGGGAGACCAATTTGGATGTTACAACAATAGTTTAGACAAGAATTAGTGATGCCCATGAGAATGAAGAGAAAGGAATGATAGCAAGAGATGTTGTGAAGGTAGCACAGATTGGACTTGGCAATTGCCTCCTTATGGGGTCCAGGGGTAAGGAAGAAGGACTTCAAGGTTATAAACCTAGATCAATGAGAGGTTAGTGATGCTATCATCAATAACAGGGCAGCTTGCAAGAAGGGTGTAAGTAGGGGGAGAGAATGAGTTCCATGTTGGACGTGTTAAATTTGAAATGACAGTGGAACACCCAGACGAGATATCATTTGGAAATAAAGGACTGGAATTTAGGAAAGAGAACAAAGCTGGATTTCCTATGTGTTGTTTATTTAGTGAGCAAATGTGACCCTCAGCCAGAACACATTACCGTCTCTTTAAATGACTCCATGGAAAGAGTATTTAGAAAACGAAGCTACAGTAGCATCTACTATTTGGGGCTACAGGTAGCTTCCTGGCAATGTCAGTTAAAATTTCAGTTGAATGGAGAGCGAATAATGGTGTCCTGTTCCTATGGATGAATGACAGTCTCAGCTCCAGAAGGAGTGAAAAGGAACTTGAAACAAGTTCTGAGATATTTTAAACAGCATGCAGTCTACAAACTTGACTGGGTAAAATATATTCCATTAGGTTTATAGCTGCAGGCTTTGTTTATTTTTAATGAGGGAGGGATCATTTACCCAACTCATGGACTGACTCATTCAGAGCCAGATTGTAGTGTCCCCTTTGAATGGGGCTAGGATATTTGGTTCGGAAGACAAGCTCTGTTGTAGGGATGGAGCATCAAATGAAATACTCCTACATGTCCTTTGTTATCACCTGAGTGGAGTTATTAGATGGTATGATGCTATTTTAAATAGACTGCTTAAAGACAACAAAGTGCTAGAAACTGACAGTTTCAGACTTGAGAGATTGGATTTAGTAATTCTGAACAATAAGAGCTATAATGCCACTATCCTAAATGTTACCATACTCTTTGAAAATATTCTTCCTTCCAATATCCCAAAGTGACAAAATAAAGGAATACCAGACTGTTTGCCACCATCTGGCCCAGGAAGGTCATAGCATTTATTGCAAATACATTGATAGTGGAGATCTTAGGAAGATGGGATCCAGCTAACAACATTATGATGTCTAAATTAAAGATTGATTAGTCTAATGTTTGCTGGGCTGATGAAGAAATAAATGGTATGGGACTCTATCAGATGAAGCAAAGACATGCACGTAGAGCATATAACAAGAGTATAGCAGTATGGAGAATGAATTCTTGCAAGGAATATAATGAGAAGCAGCTGTGTTATCCTATGAATTTACATGCCATGTTTTATAATATTTTGCATTTGGCAAACAATAATAAAATTATAAAGACCACCAAGTGTGCTTGATTTGGAGGCAGATTTGAGTTCGAATGCCAACTTGATCACTATCTGCTTAATGTTGAACAAGTTACTACTTAATTTCTTTAGTTCTCAGTTTCCTTATTTCTAAGGAGTTGGATCAATAACCTCAAAGGACTCATCCAACTCTAAATCTACATAGACATAAGTCTACTAACTATCATACATGTGGTAATTATACCTATTCAACCAATATACTTTTCTTTTTTTAAAAAATTACTTTATTTGTTTTCAGTATCCTACAATCACTTCCACATATCTTAGATTTTTCCCTCCCTCTCCTTCCCCACTCCTTCCCTGAGGTGGTGTACAATTTTATATACATTCTACACATTCCTATTAAACACATTTTCACCTTAGTCATGTTGCATAGAAGAATTAAAATGAATGGGAGAAATCATAAAACAAAACAAGACATAGTACAAAAGAAAATGGTCTGCTTCATTCTGCGATTCAATTCCATAGTTCTTTCTCTGGATGTGGAAGGCATTTTGCCTCGAGTCCATTGGGAATTTTTTAAGTTCTTGAAGTACTGAGTCTGAGAAAAATTCCTCGCTCAATGTTGTTGCTGTGAACAAAGTTCTCCTGGTTCTGTTCCTTTCACTCAGCATCAGTCATGTAAGTCTTTCCAGGCTTCTCTGAAGTTTTCCTGTTCATCATTTCTTATAGCACAATAGTATTCCATTACATTCATGTACCACAATTTATTCAGCCATTCCCCAATTGATGAGCATCCCCTTGATTTCCAGTTTTTGGCCACTACAAAGAGAACTGCTGTAAATATTTTTGTGGGACGCTTTCCCATTTTTATGATCTCGGGGGTACAGTCCTAGAAGCAGTATTACTGGGTCAAAAGGTATGCACATTTTTTTGTAGCCCTTTGGGCATAGTTCCAAATTGCTTTCCAAAATAGTTGGATCAACTCATAGCTCCACCAACAATGAATTAGTGTTCCAACTCTCCTACATTTTCTCCATTTATCATCTTCTTTTGTCATGTTAGCCAATCTGATAGGTGTGATGTGGTACCTTAGAGTTGTTTTGATTTGCATCTCTCTAATCAATAGTGATTTAGAGCATTTTTTCATATGATTATAGATAGCTTTAATTTCTTCCTCTGAAAACTTCCTGTTCATATTCTTTGACCATTTATCAACTGGAGAATGACTTGTAAACCAATATACTTTTCAAAAAAAGTTTCTATTGATGCCTTTTGTTTTTACATCACAGTAATTTCTGGATAGACTCCAAATGAATTCTTTTCCTTGTACCTGAGAAAAATTATAAGCAAAACTGATAGAAGACCAATTCTGATAGTGTCTGCCACATTCCACACCTCAAGTCCTTTCCTCTCCAGCACAAAGAGGGAAGTGCCTAGCACACAGGTTTCATTTATAAAACCCTTGAAAGACACTGTGTCCATGAAGGAGAACATTAATTTTCTCTGAAACAATCATATTTTGGGGACTTTCTTCCCAAGTTAACAACTCCCTGCAACTGGATACCTTAATTATTTTCCTAAATCTTTTCCATTATATTCTCAGTACCAAACTATGCTATTCAATAATCTTTTATTCCTAATCGGTGAGTCTTACAAATAGGATTTAAGCTGCAGATTTATTGAACAGTGGACTCGTGTAGAACTGAGTTGAGAGGAAAATATTTTTTATAATAAAACTAAAATAGTGTTGAAAGAATAGGCATGTTCATACAGTCAGATATGAAGATTAGAAAATCAAACCCAAGTGGAAAAACCTCATTAACATTGTCAATTAAATATTATGAAAACATTATATTATATTACTAAATCATTGCATTACTATTTACAGTTCATGGACAAACATAAGACTTAACTTGTTAAAAACCGCATCAGGATGACTGCACTATTCTCCATTTTTGCATGAAGGTTAAATCTAGTCCCATTTTAGTATGGGACTGGTCTGTGGAACCAACTCTGGACTTGATATCTGAGTTCATGCAAAACTCTGATTCAAATTCTCACTATGACCCTGGTGCCATTCTGGCAACCTAGAATTTCTCCAGTTTAGTTACTATGGCCAGATTCTCTGGATGATTGCTCCTCTTAATTTTGCCTATGTAGACATGGCCTTAATAGCTTTCCACAGCACTTTCACATGATCATTGATTACCCTCTCAATTGATTCCTACCCCTGCCTCCCAGTTGTGATACCGGTTTAAAAGTGCTTTTTCATTAAGCAGGCCATAATTTATTTTTCACATTAGATATCAGCTTGTTCAGAAGTTTCTTTTAGATATAGTTCTTAATTTGGATATGCATTAGTTACAGTTGCCACTGATGATTCACAGTAGTGCCAAATTTTACATAATCTATCATGCCTTAAGATTTCAAAGATGATTTAGTGGAACAGGATGCAGACATGATTACTGTATATGAAAAAAATAAAGCAATTAATTATAAATCATTGTATCTCAAATAGGATGTGCTTTGAGTTAAAAAGTGCAAGCATTATAGTAATTATTTATGAAGCTGAGTTTACAAATGGTGCACTTATGGAGATGCACTTAAATGCTCCCATAACTGTATTATTTTTTTATTTTTAAGTTCATGATCAAATTCAGGTTCAATGTCTACATAAAATATATAATTTCTTAAAATACTGAAATAATTACTACAAAGAAGATATGGACTAAAATGAACACAATGAATAAAATTGTTTTCCCCTATCAATCAGGATATTCTCTTTCTGTCTGATCCTGAACTAATTGTAATCATAGACATATCACAGAATCATAGAACTGGAGTATGATCTCAGCAGCCAACTCATACACCAAAGGTATTCCCATTTTAACATACCCAACAGGTGGTCCTCCATCCTGAGTTCTAAGTCCTCCAAGGAGGGGGAACCTACCCCTTCCTAGGCAGTTCACTTGGCTTTGGGTCCATTCTAATTAAGTTTTTCTTCATATCAAGCCTAAATTTGCCTCTTTTCAGTTTTCAAAATTTTGTGCTTTCTCTGCTCTCTGGAGCCACAGAACAAGTCTACTCCTTCCTCTATATGACAACCCTTCAAATACTACCTCCGTGTGCTTGGTGCATTTCACCCCTTCATCTCATCCCCTTGGGATCCTTAGCTCATTATAAGGTTCATTTCAAATACCATCTCCTGTAACATCGTTTCCCTAAATTGTCAGTGCTACCCACTGCTCTCTAGTTCTATCTTATTTTGTAAAACCCTTGGCTCAAAGGGTCATTTACATAAGATTCTCATTGGTGGAGATTAACTGATTTGAGCCTAGGGTTATATTTGCATTGATTTATCTGTGTACTTATTGTTTACTCCTAGAAGATATAAACTCTTTGAGGGCAGAGACTCTTCAATTTTATCTTCACTACCTACCACAATGGCTAACATGTAGTACACACAAGGAATGGTTATTGAATTAATAAACTATGACTCCAAAAGGGAACTAAATTTAATGTTACCATCAAGACAACACTTCAAATTCCAGTGAATTCTTTTCTTCTGTGGGCTCTACAAATTCCACCCAGCTCTTAGTGCTACCCTGAGCTTTGGATTCTTCACCCAACCCCCTAAGGGAAAATACATTTTCAGCTATTAGGCAATTTTTTCACTCATATTAAACCAATACCTAACTAGTTTTGATCATGAAGAGTACAGACCTTTTCCTCCTCCATTTCTTGGCTTTTAGTCCTCTACTCCTGCTGCTGCTAGAATTGGGAGTTGTGTGTTCATCCTCTTCTCTCTAGGAGGTAGATCCTTGAAGCATTGCAGTTTCCCTAAAGGTGACACCAGGATATTGGCACTACTGAAAGAAACTTCTTTTTCTGACTAGAAGCCCAAATTCTAGTATCACATTGCCTAGGAATTCCACCCTCCTCTAACAATGAGTCATGAACAATTCTGTCTAGGAATTTCTATGAGCAAGCATGTCTGCCTTGCCATGTGCTTCCTTCAGCCACAAAGCAGTTATTAATGGATCTTGATTCGGTTCCAACATATATTCCCAGGCTGTTTTAATATTACTGTCCCTTAAGTATTCAACATTACAACCAAACCGGCCTAATTGATACACACATAGTATTCTATTTCTTGCTTTCCTGCTTTAGGAGGGGGATCACAACTGTACCCTATCACTTTATCATCCCTCACCCTCCATACTTTTAGCTGCTACAGTTTCAGAACCTCTCTGGAAGAAAGTCAGAAGAGAAAAAATCCCCAAAAGGATACTGAGTATTCAGTGATTATTCCTTTTATGGGCCAGAGATAAACTGGCTACTTCCATAAGTGTATCATTGAGATAACAGCTTAAAGACCCAATTCATCTTGCAGTAATCCCAGCAATGAAGGCCATCCTCTAGGTAGATCTTGTGTGTGATCTCAAACCAACCAATTAATTCTGGGGGCATTTCAATAAAATAATCTTTTTTAACATTTTAAAAAAAGTTTTGAGTTTCAAATTTTATTCTCTCCTTCCTCCCTTCACTGAGACAGTTAGCAATCTGATATTGGTTATACATGCAAAATCATGTAAATCATTTCCATATTAGACATTTTATACAAGAAGACTAAAATAAAAAAAAGAGAGAAAGAAAGTGAAAAATAGTATGCTTCAGTCTGTATTCAGATAATATCAGTTCTTTCTCTGGAGGTAGATAGTATGTTTCATCATGAGTCCCTTGGGACTGTCTTGGATCATTGTATTGCTAGGAATAACTAAGTCATTCACAATTCTTCATCATACAATGTTGCTGTTACTGTGTGCAATATTCTCCTGGTTCTGCTTATACTTGGTATCAGTTCTTGTAAGTAAGGTTTTTCTGAAATGATCTTGCTTGTCATCTATTATAGCATAATAATATTCCATCGCAATTCTATGCCAAAGCTTATTCAGCCATTCCCCAATTGAAGGGCATCTCCTTCATTTCCAATCCTTAGCCGCCACAAAAAGAGCTGCTATAAATATTTTTATACAAATAGATCCTTTTCCCTTTGTGGCTTTTTAAATTTCTTTGGAAGACAAACCTAGAAGTGGTATAACTAGATCCAAGGATACACACAGTTTCATAAGCCTTTGGGCATAGTTACAAATTGCTCTCCAGAATGATTGAATTACAACTCCACCAACAATGCATTAGTTTCCCAGTTTTCTCACATCCCCTCCAACATGTATTATTTTCCTTTTTTGTCATATTAGCCAATATGATAGGTGGGAGGTAGTACCTCAGAGTTGTTTTAATTTGCATTTTTCTCCTCAATAGCGATTTAGAACATTTTTTTCATATGACTATAAGTAACTTTGCTTTATGCATTTGAAAACTGCCTGTTCATATCTTTTGGTCATTGATTATTAATTGGGGAATGACTTCTATTCTTATACATTTGACTCTGTTCTTTATATATTTGAGAAATTATTAGTGATGCAAAAAGCAGTGCTTTTTCTCCCTCTGGGGACATTCTTATTTGCTAACAATTATAAGAAATTGTCTTTTTGTTTTCTTTTTGGATCTCTTTCAGGAGATGATAGGTGGATTCTTTCAATATTTATTTTGTCCTCTGGTTCTAGAATATCAGGACAGTCTCCCTTGATAATTTCATGAAAGATGATGTCTAGGTTCTTTTTTTGATCATGATTTTCAAGTAGTCCCATAATTTTAAAATTGTCTCTCCTGGATCTATTTTCCAGGTCAGTTGTTCTTCTGATGAGATATTTCACATTATCTTCCATTTTTTCATTCTTTTGGTTTTGTTTTGTAATTTCTTGGTTTCTCATAAAGTCATTAGCTTCCATCTATTCCATTCTAATTTTTAAAGAACTATTTTCTTCAGTGAGCTTTTGAACCTCCTTTTCCATTTGGTTAATTCTGCTTTTTAAAGCATTCTTCTCCTCATTGGCTTTTTGGACCTCTTTTGCCAACTGAGTTAGCCCATTTTTAAAGGAGTTAATTTCTTCAGCATTTTTTGGGTCTCCTTTAGCAAGGTATTGACTTGCTTTTCATCATTTTCTTGCATTGCTCTCGTTTCTCTTACCAATTTTTCCTCCACCTCTCTTACTTGATTTTCAAAATCCTTTTTGAGCTCTTCCATGGCCTGAGACCATTGCATATTTATTTTGGAGGTTTTGGATGCAGAAGCCTTGACTTTTATGTCTTCCCCTGATGGTAAACAGTGTTCTTCCTAAAATGAAAGGATGGGAGAAAATACTTTTTCACCAAGAAAGTAACCTTCTATAGTCTTATTTTTTTCCCTTTTTTGGACATTTTTGCAACCAGCTACTTGACTTTTTGGTCCTTTGTCAAGAGTAGGGTATACTCTGGGGACTTGTAAGGTCTCAGTTCCTCCAAGATGGCACAATCAAGGGAGAGGAGTTTACTCATCAACAGTCTTTTTGTTTTCTTAACCACACTTTTACACATGGGCATGTTTACTTTCTGCAGGAAAATACAATAAAGCATCAGAAACAATTCTCTTCTTATTTTTGACCAAAAGGTAGAGAGGATCATAAATATAGAATATACAATTTTTATTGCATAAAATTTAAAAGAAACTTAATAATGCATCTAGAACACAAAAAGAAACTATTGAATATGAAAAAAAATCTTAGCATTAAGTATCACTGATTAAAACATCTGATATCCCAGACATATAGGGAATTGACACAAATATACATACAAAAACCAAAAGTCGTTCCTAAATAAATAAGTGTATAAAGTGCAGGAACAGAATTAAAAATTGATTGCAATGAATATATGAATATGTGCTTCCAATCATTAATAATGAAAATGATTTTTCATTATCAGATTTGCAAAAATGACAAAAAGTGTGAATGGTCACTAATAGAGCATTAGTGAGAAAATAGAAATACTAATACACTGTTGATGAGTTGTGAGTTGTTCAACCATTTGGAAAAATATTTTGGAACTATACTATACAATTTAATAAAATGTTCCTATCCTTTGACTCAGTAGTCCCACTACTGGGCATATATTCCAAGGAAGTCAAAGACAAACTTCCAAAATATTACTGAAATTATTTTTGTTGTAGTAAAAGATTGGAAACAAAGTGGAATTCAGAAATATGTCTGAACAAACTATGATGTTTTAATGCTATAGGATATTATTTTCTATAAAAATTATATGCATAAAAATTCAGAGAAATATAGAAAGATTTGTATTAACTAAGAGTGAAATAAGCAAAGCCATGAGAACAACATATATAATGACTGCAACAATATAATTGAAAAGGTCAGTACCAAAAAAACTGATAATGGTCTTGGATAACAGATAAATCTGTTGAGAACAGATAATGTGGAAGACAGATAATGAAATGTACTACCTCTTCTCAGCAAAGAGATAGGGGAATAGAAAGGTGAAATACATGCATTGTGATCATTGCTTTTCTTTGTTATGTAGGGGGGTGATTCCAGTTAAGGGTGAGGGTGGGAAATCAGGATTAATATCTGGAAATTCCTGTAATAAAAGGTATCAGTAAATTTTTAAAAATTTATAATAACTCTTCTCCTGGGCAGGATTGTAAAATTACTGCCTTTCATTACTTTCTAATATTATTTTATGATATGACCTTTTATATTTAGATCATATATCCTTTTTGATACTTATTATGGAATATGATATAAGATGCTTGTCTACACGATGTAGTGAGAAAAGTGTAAGACTTAGAGTTAGGATGACCTGGGTTCAAATCCTACCTCAGACACTAAGCTGTGTGACCTTGTGCAAGTCACTTAACCCTATTTTCCTTAGTTTCCTTATCTGTAAGATGAGTTAGAGAAGGAAAAGGCAAACCATTCCAATATCTTTGCCAAGAAAACCCCAAATGGGGTCATGAAGAGTGGGACACAACAGAAACAACTAAACAACAACAAATATAGTTTGGGGTTTATTGATCACATGCCCTTGAATCCTAACTTTTCCCCCATTATTTCTCTTTAGGTTCTAAGCGTATTTTGTCTTAAAATTAATTTTGTTACAAATTGTTTGTTTGTCCCCTTAAGAATAAACTAGCATTTATATATCCCTTTAAGATTTACTGAGCCCTTTACAAATATTATATCATTTCGTCCTCATTCTGAATAGCTACTTACTACTAAGGTAGGTAGCTCTTATTATCTCCATTTTATAGGTGAAGAAACTGAGACAGACAGTAATTAATTAACTTATCCAGGGTCACACACCTAATAAGTTTCTCAAGTCAGATTTTAACTTAGTTCTACTTGACTCTAGTGCCTTAGTAGTTTGGTCCAGAACTAAATATAGAAGCAATTTTAACTCATATAACACATGACTCAGAGTCACTCTAGAACTCTTGTATCACACAGACTAGATCCTATCCAGGAGGACTGACCCTAAGAGTCATTTTCTCTGGGGCTTGTGGTCTCCACTTGAAGTTGTTTCAGAAAAATATCTCTATATATTCTTATAACTTGTGTCTAGGTTTCCTCAAATGTGAGGAAAAGAGTTCGACTTTTATTTCACCTAACATAAAATGCAAATGCTGCAAAAAATCCATAGGATCCCATGAATTGATAGAGAAACATATTAGATTCTCAAATTACCTGTCAGCAACCTTCCCTGCCTCCCCTTAAGTGACTGAACTTGAGGTTGCTATTAGGGCAATGCCCATGGCATTCCATAAAACCTTTCTCTTCCATAGAGTCATACATAGTCTCTTCCAGACCCTGGAAGAGACCCTGAGACCTAAACTCCCTAAGAAGGTAATATACTTTGAGGGCTTCTGAAAAAAAATTTCCCTTTTTTTTGTCTGACTCATCCTGTTCTAATAACTCTCAGGCTTTCTTTCTAAGCAAGAACTATGTGGATTATCCTGCCCTTTGTCTAAGGAATACACTGCATCGTGAATCTCTTTCTACAAGATCCATTGACCAATCCTTGAATTTAGGAACTCTGGAACTTGGGGTTACCCATCAAGCAATAACCAAATCTGGACTTCCCCTCTGGGGCCAAGTACATGCACATACATGCTTTTATCATGTGTTTCTGCAGACAACCCTTCATTACTACCATCTGTTAAACTGGGAAATCCCACTCTCAAGATCTCTTCTCTCAGGCCATGTGCAAACACTGGAACATGCATTTGACACAAATAGCCATCAACTACTCCTGAATGGAATGAAAATATCAATCCCTTCTCCTTCTATCAAACCTGATACATTTTTTTTTTGAAAACGCAAACAAGGGGAAAATGCCAAGGAAAAGTCTTCAAGAGAACAAGAGACCAACTAACTTACTTTTATTTACCACAGGTAAAGGGCTGCTCATTCTCAGTTCATCAGTCATGAGGAGGAAGCCCCTGTCTTTAAAACCCAAACAGTAATGCACCAGTGGGCATGTTCACATTTCATGAAGAATTGCCCCTTGAATATCACCAAACAAGGAGTCATGCCCTAAAATTTCAATAGGTTTATTAATCAGTGATTCTCCTGATCACCACACTGTTCCTTTTAGAGGTAGTATTATTTTTTTTTTAAATGTACTAGCACTACCCCACCATGAATATTTCCCCAATTGTCTGTCTCCTTTTCTTCTAAAAATTTTCAAAGGTCACCAATAGACTTAGCAATACCATTTATTAGTGCTCTCAGTGCTCTTGGAGATAATTCATCCTAGATAGTAACTTGAACTCATTGAGAACATCTCATAAACATCTTACTCATCTTGGGTTTCAACTCCCTATTGATCACCTTTGTTTTGACTTTTTCAGTATTGGAATCATTTTCTTTGGCAGGGAAAACAGGCATACAATGAATAATTTTGTCTTTTTTTTTTGCTTTCAGTTATTGTCACATCCTACCACACATTCTTCTTCTCCTGCCCCAAACCACTGGTTCTCTTCTTTTTAAAGCCTTCTATCCCCATTCACCCTAATTAGTCTAAAACATACCAGCAGCAAAACAAAACATGCATTTTTTTTTGTCTTTAGTATTTATCGCAGTTTTGACACATCTTACAGGAACATGCCAGGGTTTTATATTCATGTGTCATGAATTGTCCTGGTTTCCATCTTCTATACATGTGTTTTTAAATTGAGTTGGTTGATAAATTATCAGCACATCCACACCGATCTTTTTGCAGAACTCTCCCTTTTCTTCCTTATGGGAATTTTTGTTTGTTTGTCTTCAGAATTTCATTCTTGAGAGGTTTTTAATTCTACCTAGGTTGACTTCTTTGCTGAATTTTAAACCTAGGATCTTACTTAACCTTTCTCAGAATTCTTTGAAATCCATTCTCTGAAAATCTATACTGCATGTCAGACTGTTTTTTTCCTTTGTCTCTCTACCATGAATTCTAAAGATTAAGTGGTCGGTTCCCTATAAGTATCCCATCGTCTTCACTTCAACAATTAACTCCTTACCTGTTGTCAGAATCAAGTCCAGAAATATCATTTCACTTTAACATTTTCTTCACATTTTGACAGATGAAATTCTCATTAAGACAAACCAAGAATGTGTTAACTGCTCTGCTTTTGGCGCAGAGAGAAAGAGAGAGAGAGAGAGAGAGAGAGAGCTCAAACAGATGCCTACATAATTGACATCCCACATCACCACTATATTATGTTTCTGTGCCAGACTTCTTGTTTATTTCCTCCTGTTCAGGTGGTATGTGGCATATTCTCATAACAACATTGCTTTTGAGTCATCTATTAGTAATACTTACCCAAATGTTCACCTCCCTGCTTCTTTCCTCTGTTTCCTGGATTTCTGCTATATAGTATTATTATTAATTATTGTTTATTTATTTTTAACATTAATTTTAAAAAATTTTTGAGTTGCAAAATCTCTTCCTTCCTGCAGCTCCTCCCCCACTCATTGAGGAGTCAAGAAATATGATATCAATTATACAGAGGAAATCATGCAAAGCATATTTTCATGTTAGCCATGTTACAAAAAAGGACAAGGAGAATCTTTAAAAAATTATACTTCAGTTTGCATTCAGACTTCATCAATTCTCTCTCTGGAGGTAGATAACATTTTTCATCGTGAGTCCTTTGGAATTATCTTGGATCATTGTATTAATCAAGGTAGCTAAGTCTTTCACAATTGATCATAGTTACACTATTACTGCTACTGTATATAATGATCTCGTTCTATGCACTTCATTCTGTGTCATTTCATATAATTCTTCCCAGGTTTTTCTGATATCATTCCCCTCACCATTTCTTATAGCACAATAGTATTTCATCACAATCATATACCACAGCTTGTTCAGCCATTTCCCATTTGATGGACATCCCCTCAATTTCCAATTCTTTGCCACCACAAAAAGACTTGCTATATTTTTGTATATACATGTCCTTTTCTGTTTTCCAATCACCTCCAATCCAGTTAAAGTATCAATATCCTAAGGTCTAATACATTTATCAGGTGAGAATATATCTTAATCATTCACAAGGAAGCCTGTTCAGATTGGCTAAGGGATTTGGCCATTTTCTGTGAGGCTAAAGCCATAAAGGTAATTGGAATTAGAGATTCAAGCATCTGCCAAACTAGATGAATTTCAAGAGTCTGGCAGTGGAGAAAAACTGCCCCTGAAAAGGAATCATTTGAATGGGGAGGACAGTGACTCATCATTGTTTAGCCCCACCCCACCTTAGGTCAGAGGAGGGTCATGAGTTTCACAGGATCTAGAGGATTTGGACTTTTTTTCCTCAGCACTGCAGCAGTCTTCACAAAATGGCTGATGGACTGTGTCTACATTAAAAGCCAAGGACAGACTGGACTCAATTAGATAAGTAGATTCAAGGTCCTACAAAAAGTCTGGGAGAAAAGATACAATAGACCTAAGGGAACATCTTTGAAGACTAGCAAAATGACTCCCAGGAGCTCCATGTGTACTCTAAGTTTGAGCCCACTTTCCCTTGCACTCTGTATGTACTTGAGGTAGAGTGTGTCATAGACCTTTGGGGATTGTTTTGTGCCAACTATACTATTATAATAAATGCTACTTTCTGAAGTTAATTAAATCTGTCCTACCTGAAAATTATGGTAGAAAGCATATGGCTGGGGCTTGTCAGCATTAGAACCATTCCCCATCCCTTCAAGGTTACTCCCATAGTTATGAGAGGACATAGTAGCCATGTTCTTGGGACTCAACTGAATTCAAGTAGGCTAGAATAGTTCCTTCAGAACATGTGTTATACTTAAAAGGGATTGAAAGTGTTATCTACATTTAATTGGCTCAAGAGACTAAGGCTCAAACCACTGAATTAGCTTCCTAGTTGCCTGGAATAGCCAGGACAAGGGGTCCTTCTTCAAGCTTCTGAGTACAGATTTTTCAGCATGACCAGCACATGAAAGTTTTGTTCAGCTTAATGAAAGCTAGTTTCTCAGCGAATATTCTTTTCCTACTAAGAATGTCCTTCTCTCATTGTGGCTAGGTAAATCTCCTTTTGTTCACTGCTTGATGGAATAGAAGTGTCTCATTTTGTTGTCATCTCATCTCAAGCCTGAGCTGCCAGACCAGCGTAATTAATCCTGTCCTATTCTGTTCTTCCATTTATGGAATTTCCAGTCACTTCCCACCAACGGTCAAGGATACCTAGAAGATCCACTTTTGTCTACTTCTATTAGGATCACTAGTTTACTTTATTTGTTACCCTTACATCACGCATATGTGTATAGACTGAGGTCATGAGCCATTGTTGGCTCCTTTCCTGTACTTTGTCAAAGTTCTTTGTTTCAAAGTCCTTTCTTGAATTTTGTGTCCTGTAAATTATTTGCATCTTTATGCTTTAACTTTGTTGTAGCTGTTCTCTATGTTGTATCACTTGGTAAACAAATAGGCTATTCACTTTTTCTCTTTTTTAAAATTTATATCTCTGTTGACTAAATCAGCAAAACTCCAGATAAATATCATTTTATCAGTTTTCATGAGATGAGACCTAGCAAAGAGCCTGTAATTTCTACATTTTAATTTGTGGTTCAGAAATTTAAATCCTGTTCTCTGATACCATCTTTTTTAATCAACTCTTCACTTCCCAAATATGTTATCTATTTCACATTTATTTCCTGCCTTTGAGTTTCCTTAAACATGGTATGTATGCCTATATCTGTTGAGTGAATTTGAATGTATAAGGCTATTGCTTTGGGGTACAATCTGTAAGTGAAAAGTATAGATACTAGGTGGCTTATATAGGCATGGATACTAAAACTAGTTGACCTAGTCTTCTGACCTAGAAACAAGTTATATCCATGAACTATAAGTCAGTGTTCCAGTTCCAAATTCCTTTATCATGGGAATTAATTTGTAACATATAACACTGGGTACCTCCTTGGTACACTTAAAATAATCTACTTCATATGATGATTTTGTTCTTGTTTTTATTTCCTGAATTATATTATATGTTCACTATATTATAAGCTCTATGAGAACAAGGACCTTGTTTTATTCATCTTTATGTCCCTTTTAGCATTTAGAATGTTGCCCTGTTCACTTCAACAAACTTTTATTAAATGTTTAAAATCTCTTCCCGAGCATGCAATTCTTAGAACTTGCCCATGAAAAAAGAAAAAGCAGTTAAAGTCTGATGCCTTTATTCTTGTGGCTAGTGCTGACTTTTGACCAGCGAAAACTACTTCTAGTAAAAACATGATCTCTTTAATTTCTAGTTCACCTATCTTTCCAATCTTCTTATGATCTTTCAATCATTCTTCACTGTAAGAAGGAAAGGTGTATGTGAGATAGTGTCTATGGAAGTTATAGTAGTTATAAACTTGGCCTCTTCAAGGTAGGAAGCTAAAGTGGAAGACTTGGTGCTGCTACTTCCCTTTTCGCTTCAGGGGGCAGAATCTGGGATTCAGAGAAATGAAAGAAAGGACAGGAATTATGAAGCTCCCTCACCATTTTCTACACTAAATTCCTCCACTTATTTTAAAATGAGAATTCTGGTTCCTACAGAAGTCACCTCTGGGACCTAAATTTTGGCAAGAGTTTTTGAGACACTTGATAGTCTCATGAGAAACTGAGGGATGAATGTTTTCTCATTATATAGTCAGTAGAGTTCAAGATTTTAGTTTTCTTGAAAGTAGAAAGTCTTTCTGCCGCACCTGCCATCCCATCAGCAAAACCAGCTTTACCTTAAATGGTTAAGTTGCAAAGCTTACTTACCTTTAAAATGCAGGAGTCAATCCTTATTCTGCGTTTTTCATCTTTTAAATGTTCACTGTTGTTATTTCATAGTAACAAAAGGCTTCAAATCTTTGGCTTAAATGGCTTAAACTCCAAGGCACATGGTCATAAGTTTGATCCTGAATATACAAAATTAAACCTATTTCATGTCAGCACATGTCCTGAATATTTTCTTAAAATAATGGATTGAAACTAAAATTATCCCTGCTCTTCCTTTCTAACAGAATTTTTTAAAAAGACTTGATTATGATATGCAGCTATAAAGAAAAGACTCATTTTTTTTACAAACAAAAAATAACTTAAGCAATAAAAAAAATCTTAGAAAAAGCCACTCCTATGGAGAGTAATAATAGCTTTTATATGGCACTTTAAGGCTTTACAACAACGTCCATTTTATGCATGATGAAATTGAGGCACAGAGAAAATTAATTACCCTGAATCACACAGTAAGTATATGAGGGCAGCTAGATGGTACAATGGCTAGAGAGCCAGGCTTAAAGTCAGGAAGACTCATCTTCCTGAGTTCAAATCTGGCCTCAGACTCTTACTAGCTGTGTGATCCTGGGCAAGTCACTTAACCCTGTTGTCCTTAGTTTCCTTATCTGTAAAATGAGCTGAAGAAGGAAATGGCAAACCATGTCAATTTCTTTGCCAAGAAAACCCCGGATGGGATCAGGAAGAGCTGGACACAACAGAAAAGACTAAACAACAATAAAAAGTATTCAAGGCATAATTTGAATTCAACTTTTCCTGACTCTGAGTCTAACAATCTATATGTTGTAGCATCTATCTGCTTTGTAATCTTAGTTCTAGACCTGGAAAGAAACTTGGAAACCATTGAGCCCAAATCTTCTTATTTTGACAGATGTAGAAACTGAATCCCAAGGGAGGCTGAGTTACTTGTTCAAGATAAAATAGGTAAATTACTCGAAGGCAAGCTCTTTTTGCTATAGTACTATGTCTCCAATAGTATTCATTATAAAGAGGCTTTGGGAAGCTAAGTATTAATTCCAATAATATTGCCATAATTTGAGAAAAAAAAAAAGCTTGTGAAATTCCTCTTTCAGAAGTGTTTTTAAAGTTTGTTTACTAGCCCTCTTCTGACCTCCACAAAATATGCTTCATTAGAGTCACAGGACATTATCTCTTGACTCATTGTCTCTTACCCTTTATTCCTTCTTTTGCTCCATTTCATCTGATTTCTTCCTTCTCTTTTCTCCTTTATTGATGCCAATTCAATTGAGCCAAAAGCCCCAGGGAAGTAACATGCTGGAACTAGTTATGGTCATGTCCAGGACATCTCAATGCTCATGATAAAATACTGTCTTGGGCAAAGAGGTTGTATGAGACAAACTGTCATCTTGCCTATCATAGTGTGTTCTCACTCACTTTTCTGGCTTTGGGCCACTGAGGTGAATTCCACTCCCAACTCCTACCTAATGCCATATGTTTAGTTACACACTGTGAACCCTGGCTTCAATCAGTAAGATATGCTATTTACTTTGTCTGCCACAGCTTGGACCACATCTTCCTTCCCCTGGAGGTTTCTTTTCTTCAGCAGTTGTTAACTGCATCTCTTCCTTTCAATATCCTTTGGCTCTATCTGCTGTAGGAAGGGAAGTCAACAGCCTGGAGCTGTGAAATTGCTTACAGAAGGTCTATAACCCAGCGGGAGGGGTTGGAGGACTAGACTGAGGGTGAGGAAGGGTGGTTAGGGTAGAATGACTACAAGAGGAAGTAACAGATTGCATGTAAATTAATTTGTGTGCTTGCTGTAAGTGCTGTAAATATCACCATGGTTAAAATTAGCTGAGCCCTTATTGTGAATTTGAAATATTAAAAGTTAAGGTCTATCTTAAGCTTCTCTGGCTTTTTCTGGCTTGAGCACACTCATGCAGGGCTGAGCCTGTGCCCCAGTCACTTCTCAGGGTCCATAGTACTCAGGGCTGAAAAGACTTGGTACTTTGTTATAATGAAGAAAATCCTGAATGGTTTCTTGGTCCTCTCTCTACCCCATAACAATAGGAGAAGGTCAGGGTCATTTACAAAAAAGAGAGTCAGCTTCTAATTTACTTTATTCCTTCCTTTTCTGGAACCTGTGGCACATAACTCTCCCAGCCTGGGCTCCTGGTAAAGGGTAAAAGAGAGGGTTGACAACCTTATTCTCACCCTGGCAACATGGCATCTCTTAAGCACAAGGCAGCTATAGGTACTGATCAACTGAGCTGATCCTACATCTTGGGCTCCTTACTGTTAATTGTTTTTTTCTTTGTTTCTTTCCAGAGCAAGAGTGACTGTACAACCCTGAGATGGACTTTTCTGGTTTTGGAGGCAGCCTTATGAGCTCTGGGACCTATAGTCAGAGCCTACTTGAAGGAAGAGAATTTTCTATATTAAAGAGGAAGACTTCCAAAAAAAGGATGAGCCCAGTCCCTGACCTGGACTGTGAGAAGGCATGGAGCTGTAGGGAATTATATAGAAGGTAAAATGTAAGATACTTATTCAATAGTTTCACAAACTGCTTCATATTCTGATGTTCAAATCTCAGTTTACTCAGTAAAGCTTAGTCTCCCAGACCTCTGGAGTACTATTAATTATAATTCTTAGTTATGTTCAAATTTGTATTATACTTCAGCAATAAACACTAAATCATAGTAATCTGAAAGAATCAAGTGATTTATGTGCTTAGCCGACTGACTACCAGGGGAGTAACCTAGGAACTTGTTCAAAGAAAGCAGTTAGAGTTTTCAACAATCCACACAAATTCTCTAATTACTTAAAACAATTTGAAAGAAAAAATGTTATAGTCTGTCTGACCAATTAGCTATTTCGAATATACATATTTTTAACTAAGAAGAAAAAATGTAAAGAATCTCCTTAAAATGACCCAATTATAAAGAGGAAATCATTATAGGAAATGTTAAGTGGTCAATATGGTGAAGGTAATCTCTACATGTTTGCTTTGTATGTCTATTGGAAATATCTTTGTTTTGAAATGATTGCAGTCCATATGGCTACCATTTGGAATCAAGATGGATGATAGAGATTTTCTCTTCCTGAAATAATCTAGAATGTCAAAATATTGAAATGTTCACTTTTAAGAACAGGCTAGCCATCATCTTCTTAGCTGGACAAAATATGAGTGAAATTGGATTTGCAGGGGAGCATGAAGAGATTAAAATTAAATATTGGCTATTAGGACCACATTTAATGAAGCCAGCTGGGTACCTCCTTAATTAAGCTCCCTCACATAAAGGGCAAGTTCTTTACTTTGCCATGATTACATTTCTTGTTTTGAAATTTATTAAAATGTTAGAAAACATTTTGTTGACCACAGCCTGATTTATTTTAGGCCTAGGTTAATTTATGTTAGTTTCAGCCAGTCTGTTTAGTAGAATAAAAACATTGTCATCCAGGATCTTTATTTGCTCTAATGGAGAAATCCCATTAACTGATGTCTCAATCATTAGAGAATATATCTCTGAAGCAACAGCACAATAGATGTTAAACTGTGGCAGGTTGCAGATTAGGCTTATGCCATCAGTAAAGCTATTCAGTAGTAAAACCTGGCTGGATTCCAGAATTATATTTTGCTGGTGAATGGCTGTGTGTGCAGAAACTTTATCCTAACACAGTACCCCTTTCTCTTCCAGTGGAAAACCAATCTTAACATAGTAGAGGAGAAGCATAAATAGCATATGTAGTCTGACAAGTTGCTTTGACTTTTTTTGTTACGGTGGTGGTGGTGGTGGTAGATGTGTGTGGGGAGGAGTGGAAAAGAAAATCCCTGGTTAATTCATTTCGGCGTGAGTGTAGTTATGATTATATATAACCCTTTTGATCAGAAAATCCATATTCTTGGTGTAATTGAATTCTACTTACTAATCTTTTCTCTGGTAACAAAAACAACACAGTGAAGTGGAAAGAGACTATACTAAGAAATTAGGACAGTCTCTTCCTAATTGTATGAATTCCTGTAAGTCACTTAATATTTGGATCTTAGTTACCACAGCTATAAATTCGAACAATAATATTTGACCTTCAAAGGCCTAATGGAAAGAGGATGGATTTGGAGTCAGAAGGATCTGAGATCTGTATGGGCTGTACAACCCTGGGAAAGTTGCTTAAACTGTCATCCTCAG
Organism: Notamacropus eugenii; assembly: GCF_028372415.1. NCBI lineage: Eukaryota > Metazoa > Chordata > Mammalia > Diprotodontia > Macropodidae > Notamacropus > Notamacropus eugenii. Next base: position 183,854,284 of record NC_092873.1, on the reverse strand, counting down.
TTTCCTACTCTGTAAAATGGGGACAATAATAATAATACCTATCTCCAGGATTAATGTGAAAATAAAAAATTGTCAGATTTTTGAATCAGAAGATCTGAGTTCAAATTTGAAGTCTCTCACTTACCATTAACGCCTAGAACAGTACTTGGCATGTAACCAATACCTAGAAATGCCTGCTGTTGATGGATTGTGTGACTTTAGACAATTTACCTAACCATAATGGGTATCTGCTTAATCATTTGAAAATGAGTGGGTTAGACTAGATGTCATCTAAGTGACTTTCAACTAAATCTATAATCTCATTGTCAAGGAAGTTTATTGGTCTATTTTTGAGGTCCCTTGGCATGAATTTCTTGATGAAGAGTGTGAACTTGCCCATTTGTCCACTTACTCATTAGTGACTGGGAATGATTTGGTTGGCTCAGTCTATGGTGAATCAGAGCCAACACTCTGGGCTAGACCTATGAAAAGAAGCTGAAAGACCTGCAGTGCCTTTGTTCATAACACATGCTTATTAGCTGCCTAATGTTTCCAGATATACCAAGAAAGCATTGATTATATAGATCAGCAACCAGAGATCTGAGAGTAGACATTTATTGTTGGATAGGAACAGATGATTCCTGTGTATTGAGTAGAGTGCTCTCCTCATCCCACCACCAACTCCATTCCAAGCCCTAGAGATACCAGCCACGGAGAAACAATTTACAGAGCCTCTGAGGCTAAGAAATAGCAATTTCAGTGGAAAATGTTGCAGAAGCAAGAGTTGCTGGATCCCTGTGATAGGACCAGAGCACCCCATTTCCCTGCAACAGGGATCAGTTTTCCCCAAAGGGCAACAAAGTTGTGCAAAGAACTGATTAGCTCCTTTCTCCCTTAAATCAGTTTCCTGGTCACCTAAAGGCATAAAAAAGTCCTACCTATGTGTATTCAGTGCCCTTCAGACTTGGTGGGCATCTGTAGACCATAAAACCTACCATATCCCTCTCTGCTGACTATATGAAGACAAGGGGACCTGAGTCTGGAGAAGGTAACTACCACTGTATTCTTGTTGCACATCCTTATTGCATTAGGGTTTGTTAACCATTCAGTTATTTGTAAGAGCCTCATTTCCTCTGAACAGCAAACTCTAACAAGGGCTTTCCGTTAGATACATCTCAAACAACCTTGATTTCTTGTCATTGGCCAAAAAGAGAGAGTTAAAAAAGGTATGTTCCAGCTGTGTATGCTCTCAAACCTATGGCTCCAGGAGAAGAGAACCATGTGTTCAAATGGTGGGAGCACAAGGACTCTCTCTCCTGAACAGAGAAGAGTAAATCCCTGGGTATCACTAACTTCTTGAGGAGAAGAGGCTTGTGCATATAGCCCCAGATGTAAAGAAGCATGAAGAGGCTGAGCTTTATTCTGTCTGTTGGGTGAGATAAAGGCTGTCCTGTACCCAAGTGGTTATCTTTAGTACTTGCATGAGAACTTAAGACTCTTTGAAATATATCAGTGGAGATCTAGACACAGGTTTTATTTTGAGGTGAGGGGGCTAAGGAGCCAAAGAAAATGATTTGAGGGTCTGCCCTCAATTTTGAACCTGATCCAGTTAAGCTCAGAACTTAAGGTTTTGGGAAATGAGTTGTATCTTTATAGTACTTTGTAAATGTTAAAGTTCTATATAAATGTCGGTTACTGTTATTTGAAAGCGTGCTTAGAAGTGTTACCTATTATTATTCATGTGTACATGTGGGTTCATAGTCCTTTGTACAGGATCTACATGAAGCTACCACTTCAGCCATAGGTACATATCATCTAGCTTGACATGTAGGGGGACATTCAGTATTTAGTGTCCCAGAAATAGAAAAGAAAACATAAAGTTCTACACAGTACTAATTCTCTAGTGGAATGTTAGGCATGCACCTTTAAAATACCTATTATTAAAGGTCAATTGTCGTAAGGATAAAACTTGTGTCTCTTCCCAACTTTCCCCCAAATATATATTATTATGGAGTGAGAGTAGTACCGGAAGTAATTCTTAAGCTGTGTGGTTTAGTGGAGATAGGGATGGATTCAAAATTGGATTTAATTTCTAGTTCTAATACTATCAATGTGACCCTAGGCAAGTCATTTAATCCCACTGTGCCTCAGTTTCTTTGTCTATAAAAGGTAGATAAAAAAAAAAGGTAGATGATAATACTTTACTACCTAATCTTTGAAGATGAGGAAAGTACTTTATAAACCTTAAAGTTTCTTTTCTTCTTTTCTTTCTTCCTTTCTTTCTCTCTTTTTTCTCTCCCTCTTCTCTGTTTATGTCTTGGGTCTGTCAATAATACCAAGTGTCAACCCCAGGAGTTTCTAAGATCCACTAGTGACATTTAAAATTGAAGAGATTGTTGTTGACTCCTTCTGCCTTATTTTAAATCTTTATTGGGGTTTGTCCACCAAGTACCATACATGGGTGTGTGGTGTTGGTTATAAGTTATTTGTATGTATTCCTAGAGAGGCAGCATGAAGTAGTGGATAGAGAACTGGCCCAAGAGCTAGGGTCCAAGTTGTGCCCCAACCCTGGGCTTAACCTCTTAGGACTCTGGGCAAGTGTGGTCAAACTCAAAACAGAAAGGGGCCAGCAAATTGTACATTAGGACATCTGAAGACTCACATTGACCTAGAAAACCAATTGACAATACTAGCTATTTTCTATCATATTTTTACTTATTTTATTATTTCCTAATTATATTTTAATCTGGTTTGAGCTACACTCCCAGGCTGCAGTGGGGCAAGCCAATGGGTATTTGATATCTATGCTCTAGGCCATTCTCTTAGACCATAAGTTGCAGAGAAATTGCTGACCTGTATTGGTAGAGGGAATTTTTTCACTCAAAAATCACAGAAATCACAGGACTGATCTCTATCCTTATTGCTATATGGATAGTGGTCTCTTCTCCATGTAGCAACTTATAACGCAACCCACCAAAGGCTTTCATATGAACTTTTCTTCTTCTCCTTATTACTGCTGCCCAGAAGAGTCAGATGCATTTTCTGTGAAGTAGGATTTCATTTCTCATAATGATTGTGTTTGGAAGATCATTGCACATTCAGAGACTTTTTTGACCTATATCTCTGAGAAATGTGAACTGTACATGAGCTTAGAGCACAGTAACATCACCAGACAAGAGCTTCAGTTGGTGAAGTGTTACATCAAGTGGGGTTGCTTTGTTTGGTTGTTATTGTGGTTGTTTTGTTTTTTTAAAGATAGAGTAGATGTATTTTGGATGGTAAAGGCAAGATGTGGAGTTGAGTTCAAGAGGAAAAAAGAGAAAATGAACATTTTTGGTAGTATACTCCAAAACTGAGGAGAGAGTTTTCAGCTATTCTCCAACCAGGCCCCAGGAAATCACAGAAAAAACATTACAAGCAGTAGGCAGTGTTGCATGCTTAATATCCACCAATGGAACTGTGAGTTCCAAAGTGACTATCTTATTGTTTTTATGGAGAGTAAGAAACACTGAAAGAGAATTTGATTAAAATTACCTTGGAGCATAATAGATTTCATCTCTTTGTACATGGATGCAGATTCCCTTCCTTATTATATGTGTTGTTTCATATCTTAATTAAATGTTTTTGCTGTTGTGTTTATGTGTCTCTGGAATGATATGGCAAGATAATAATACATCAGATGGGAGCTCAGTTCACAACTTACTCTCCTCAGTCACACTAAACCTGGATAAATAAAATATACTATATGTAAATATAATACAATTCAACATATATTAATTAACCACTTACCACATACAAGCACCTGTGCTAGTGATGCAAAGTTAGAGAAAAGAAGAGATCCTTTCCTCAAGGAACTTTTACACCCTACTGCTTTCTTTTATTTCTGAGTACATTGTATCATATTTTCTAAGTATTAGGTGAACCAGAACATGGGACAAATATGAATTTTTCTGTATGAAAATTCAGATTGTTACTTATACTTGTATTAAAAATAAACCGTCTTTCCAGAAAGGCAGTTTCTTCTAATATCTGCCTCTGCAGCTTAAACAGCTGCCCATTAGGCAGAGCTCACAATAGCTCTGGTCATTAGCAGCCTCTTAAGCAACAGAAGCTCAAAGGATTCAGGGTAGGAAAGAGCAGAGTTGCCAGTATATCTGATACATATGTTGTCTTCACTTTGGGAGAAGATCATTTTTAACTTTAAAAGATAAATTTTCATGCTCTTTAATATAAAATATAGAAGCTGATTTTTTTGTGTGTATTTAGTAGAATACAATTATACTTAAGCATGGAATTGGAATACAATGATGTTGATTTGTATTCTTTATGAAAATATCAATAGAATATGTGGGATGGCAAAGGAAATGGTTACCCTACTTAAGGGAACATAGGAATTACAAGCACTTTAAATTTTTTGATACATTTATAAATTCCTAATACAAAAATACATTACCTAATAGAGAAAAAGAGTTCAACACAAGCAACTGGCAAAAGGAGCAATATATAAAGTTGCTGAAACATTCTGCTATCATAATCCCTGATTGCACCAATGAGAAATATGTTTCATTATCTGGTGTTTGGGACCAAGACTAGCCCTTGTAAAGAATCTGAGCGGTGCCACTTTTTAGTATTGTTTCCATGTATGTTATTATAGTTATTTTATAGTTGTTCTCTTGGTTCTAAATATTTTGCTCTGAATCAGTTCACACAAGGTTTTTCATGCTTCTCTGAATTCCTCTTATTCCTCCTTTAATGTGATATGATAAAATTCTTTTATATCTATATATAACAATTTTTTCAGCCATTCTCCAATTGATAGGCATCTACTGTTTCAACTTTTTCTATCATCAAAGTGTTGATATTGAATGTTTGGATATATGTGAAGCCTTTATTTCCATCTTTGACCTCCTTGAGATGCATGCCCAGTAATAGGATTGCTGGATCAAAGACTAAATTATGACTCTATTGATTTGGTGACTTTTCTTGTATAATTCTAGAACAGAGGTTTCACACATGTTGGATGCACTATTAATGTGCCAGTTATAAACTGTACCTATTAGTTCTCCACAAAAGCCCTACTCTGATGTCTCATTGTATTGTGTAGGCGACTCTAAGTTCTCAAATGCTATGCCAGCAAATTAAAACTCTGGAAATTCCTAAGTACCCCCTCCCCTTTTCTCACAGGCTTTGAGTCCTGTGCCTAGTGATAGGCTCTGTGTTGTGCATCTAAGGACCAACTCAGAGAAGTTTATAACTAATTTGGTCACAGGATAATGTATATGTATATCTGTATGCATATATATATATATCTGTATGTGTTTGTATAAGCTGTGTGTGCATATGTTTGTGTATGTATACTCATGTATATATGTGTGTTTATATGTATTACATATATATTTGTGGATATGGATATAGGTGTACTATTTGTATGTGTATTATATATGTACTATACATGTATATGTATATACATGTGTAAGTGCATCTTATATGTGTGTGTTCATCCTTTGTTGCTGAAGAAGACCATGCCATCAGAGAAATAATGACATGACTTGCACTTGACTTTGTTTTGAGTGAGGGAGGGCTGTGCAGGTCACCAGCCTCACTTCTTCTCCAGAGTTATCTGAATCCAGTAACCAAATATTCATCAGGATGACTGGAGATGACCCAGGATGAGGCAATTGGGGTTGAGTGACTTGCCCAAGGTCAGACAGCTAGTGAGTGTCAAGTGTTTGAGGTGAGTCCTCCTGACTGGTGCTCTATCCACTGCACCACCTAGCTGCCCCAAGTGCATCATATGTTTATATATGTATGTACATTTTTAAGCAATACCAATTCTTGAAAGTTTTTGTAATAGAGGAGTTGTATTGCACATTAGCAAGAGTTACCACACTGATTATATCATAGTTTGTTGAAATATTGAATTATTTATTAATTTAAGCAGGTGTCTTAATGAGATGTACTGGGCAAGAATTATTTTCATTTAGTTTGAATAATTTAGCTTTCCTGTAGTGCATATATCACATTTCTAAAATCAAGATAGTAACAAACGCTATTCCTGCCTTTGGAGTTATTTTTAGGGTCGAAGGAGCTAATGTACTTGAAAGCACTATTTGGTTCTTATGTATTTTGCATTAAGCTATACGCCATGTATTAAGAGGTGGCTGTGATGTAGGCCTTGTGGTTTTGTTTGTGGATCAGGTCCTGTTTGCTTCTCTTTGCATTAAAATCGTTAGGAAATGTGCTAACTTACCCATTAAAGACAGCAGAGCAGATAGCTTCATCATCCTATCCTTTGGAAAAACCCTAAAACATTAAACCTCAGTCAGAAGATCCCAGCAATTGAACCCTTGGTCCAGTAAAAGGCCTGGCAGACAAAAAGTTTGCCAAACATTTAGTCACAAGGTTTGGCACCACTCCCCCCCCCACACACAATTTTAAGCCCTGTAAAACAAAGACAAAATGAAAAAAACTTCAAGGTGCTTACATTGCACTAATGACTCCTATTCACTTCTTGTGTGTCATGTGGGTATAGGTTTTAGAAGGAACCTATAGCTTGTGATTAGAGATTATTAAATCTTGGGTAAAAACAAAACCAATGACCTTGGAAAGGAGCTAATTTTTTTTAAATCACAGGTTTAGAATTGGAAGGAAAGCTTCTATATATCACTGAGACTTGGTAAGATGGAACTTATGACTAGATTGTGTTTCTGGAATGGTATATACCCTATTCAAAAGAAACAGAACAGATAAAATGGGGCAAGTGAAATAGCATGGTATGCCAAGAAGATGTATTCACATAAGGAATCCAGGAACCTTGAGGTATAGAGGGAAGTGATTAAGGACATTTGGGGGAGAATCAATTAAATGCAAAACAGAGGTAATGCTATTTTGGGAATATACTATAGACCACCTGAACAGAAGGAAGAACTGGAAAAGGATTCAAGAAATAGATCACAAACTTAGTGTCTTGATAATAATAGCTAACATTTCTATTATGCTTTAAGGTTTGCCAAGCATCTTACATGTATTATTTTCTTTGATGTTTACAGCAATCCTACAAGTTAGAAGCTATTATTATCCCTATTTTACAGAAAAGGAAACTGAGACGGAAAGAAGTTAAGTGATTTGGGGCAGCTGGGGGTACAGTGAACAGAGCACAGGCCCTGGAATCAGGAGGACCTGAATTTAAATTGGGCCTCAGTCACCTGACACTTACTAGCTGTGTGGCCCTGGGCAAACCACTTAACCCTGATTGCCTCCAAAAATAAACTTAGAAAAACAAATTTAAAAAAAGAAGTTAAGTGATTTGCCCAAGGTCCCACAGCTAGTAAGTGTCTGTCTGAGGCATGTAAGTGATATGAAGGTATGAAATTGTAGTGATAGGGAACTTTATTCAGTTATCTGGAGATGAGTTCCTAAGAGTTTGAAGTGAGTTTAGGGATCATCCAAGTCCTGCCCTTACATTTTACAGAGGAAAACTCTACACCAAAAGCAAAGAAAATGATAAATTAATGTGTTGCTTTAATAATAATAAGATCCTTCAAGAGACAGTATACAGCAAGAAGAACTAGTATTCTGAATTTAGTCTGATGAATAGCATACCAAAGTAAAAATGACAGGAATTTTGAGAGGAAGTGACCACAACAACACAGTTTGGGATGGATAAGGAGGAAATAACTGTGCATAGTCAGATGTACAGTATCTATTAGATTATGGGGAAGACAAATTTTAAAGAATTCAGAGGCAGAATAACATAGCTTAAAATGCAACTGAGGGAAATCAGACTAATATAGATGAGATGTCCTCAAGAATGAGATTCTGATTATGCCCACTTAGAACAATTCCACTGAGAAAGGAAAGGTTTCCTAATAGACCAGTGTGTGACAACTCAGATTTTTTTAAATACCTGTACAGAAAAGAAGATGGAAGCAAAAGAAGGTAACAGAGAATGACTGCAGAAGAGTAGAAAAGGTGGCAATGATTTCTAAGGGCAAAAAGGGGAGGTTTTGCTAGTTTGTTGCTTTGAATTTTTCAGCTATGATGTGAGCAAAAAAAACCACTTAAGAATATCACTTTTGAAAGAACTGGTATAATGATAATGGATGCTTCTGTTTTCTCTTCCAAGGAGCATGAGGATAGAGCAAAAGTGGTTAACAGGGTATTGAAAACCAAATGCAACATTTTAATGAGTTCAAGTCACTAAGGTCTGATAGATGACACTTAAAATTTTTATTTTTATTTTGAACTTAAACACCAAAAAAAGAGCATTTCTCCATATGCAAGAGAACATAAAAAATATTCTCTAGGAAACCATGAATCTCCATCTCATAGTGATTTTTTTAAAAGTGTATAATAAATTCAACATGTTACTTTCAAAACTGTCCTACTTGTCTGTGCTTCCTTCTGAATTTCTTTCTACTCCTTTTAAAAAATGTCTCAGTGACCCTATTGCTGGGCATCACTTTTGTTGCCTCCAACCTACACCAAACTGAGAGAAAGGAAGAAAAAACCCAGTTAAGACTATAAGCATAGTTGGTCATTACATTGATCAGTTCTTAAGTCTTTGAAAGTTATTTTTCTTTACAATACTGCTGTATTCATATAAAAAGTTATTGTTCTACTCATATCACTTTGTGTTAGTTCATACTATCCAGGATTCTCTGAAATCACTCTCTGTCCGGAGGTGGATGGAATGTTACGTGACAGATCCTATACAGACATGCTTAATCATTTCATTAATCAGAATTCTCAAGTCTTTCAATATTGTTTTTCTTTACTATGTTGCTGACACTGTATAAATGATTCTCCTGGTTCTTCTTTATTTCATTCTGTTTCAACCTTTGTTACCCAGGTTTTTCTAATATTCCCTCTTCCGTCACTTCTCACATGGCAACAGAATTCCATCGCATCCCTTTCTCACAAGTTGTTCAGCCATTTCTCAATTATCTAAGAGACCACCTAAGGCATCCCCTTTAGATTGCACTTCTTTGCTTTTCCTCCTCAATATGTCCCATCTTTTAGGATCAGAAAGTTTGCTTTGCTTGCTGTTGTACTCTCCTCAGTATCATCTACCCTCTAACTCCTATCCTCATTGTTTCCCTGCTTAGTTTGATGTATTTCTACATGAAATTACGTGTGTGTTTAATCTTCTTTTGTTCATTTCAGATAAGAGTGAGTCCATCTGGTGTCTGTTCCCTCCATTCCTTCTTCCATATTCTTTTTTAAAGAATCTCAAGTTGGTTGATTGTTGTCCTTCACTCTCGAAGAGGACCAAAATGACATCACCATGATAAAGTCAAGTTTCAATATGTCCTACTGTGACTGATCAAACCAACATGAGCTTGGAATGCTCTATCACAGATTGGGCACAAATAGTTCATGTGGACATTTGGGGTGGATACTCCAAATCTGCACATCCTACATTTCCTTTGTGTTGTTTCCATTCTGCATTGCTCATAGAGCACAGCACCCTTTCTGAAGTGGGCATGCCATGCTGAGCAGTCCTGTATCAGTGTCTCCCATGTTGCACAATCAAAAAGTTCTTGAGAGAGACCTTGAGAGTGTCCTTGTATTGCTTCTTCTGACCACCATGTGATTGCCTGCCCCATGTGGGTTCTCCATAAAATAGTCTTTTTGGCAAGCATACACTTTGCATTTGAACAACGTGACCAGCCCATTGGAGTTGCGCTCTCTGAAGCATAGTTTGAATGCTTGGCAGTTTAGTTCAAGCAAGAACCTCAGTGTCTGGTACCTTATCCTGTCAAGTGATCTTCAGAATCTTCCTAAGACAGTTCAAATGCAAGTGATTCAGTTTCCTGGCATGGTGCTGGTAGACTGTCCATGTTTCACAAGCATACAACAAGGAGGTCAGCACAACGGCTCTGTAGAGCATCAGTTTGGTAGTCAGTCTCTGCTCTCTCATATGTTTCTTTGGAGCCTCCCAAACACTGAGCTAGCTCTGGCAATGCGTGCATCACCCTCATTGTCAATATGTACATCCATGGAAAATATACTACCAAGGTAAATGAACTTATCCACAGCAATCAAAACTTCTCCGTTTGTTGTCACTGATGGTTCCACCTATGGATGGTGTGGTGGTGCCTGGTGGAGCACCTGTGTTTTCTTGGTGCTAATTGTTAGGCCAAAATTAGCACAGGCAGCAGAGAATTGATCCATATTTTGTTGCATCTCAGCTTCAGAGGCTGCATTGAGTGCACAGTCATCTGCAAACAGAAAATCATGCACCAACACTCCCTCCACTTTGGTCTTGGCTTGTAGCCTTTTTAAATTGAAGAATGGTAGCTGAACTTACTGACTGGAAGTGTGTGTTTGGCCAGATGAGGACTCTGGGAAGCCACTAAGAAGCCCCTTGGCTTTGAAAACCCAGATGTCGGTGCTTCCCTCTCTGGTAACTATGGTCAGATAGTTGAACCTGTCTATTGATGGTCAGGCAAAGGAAGCCATGTTTGTTGATCTTTGATTTCTCTGTATTTTCTTTGAAGTTCCCCTGAACTAGGTGAAAGAATCTCAAATATGAGACATATAAAGTTCTATCCCCTTCTTACTCCTTTCTATACTAACATATTCCTTTAATCCTCCCTTTTATTTCCTCTCTCCTTACCTTTGGAACAATACCTATCCACCCCTAGGACCTTTATTTTTCTTATTAAACTTCCTACTACCCTCAACTTCCTTTGTAGACATTAAATTTCTGGGGGGACATTTGTTTCTTCTCCTTCTGTTAGAAAGTTTATCACTATGGCATTTTATAGGTCTTTCCTAATAAAATCAAATAAATAAACTCACCTTTCTGGGTTTCACTGTACTCTTGGGTTGATATTTCAGAGCTCTTTAATCAGTTCTGGTCTTTTCATCATGATTGCTTGAGAATAATGTATTTTATTAAAGGTACATTCCTTTCCCCTCTTCCTCTGCCATAGGATTAGACTCAGTTTTTCAGGGTAAGCAAATCTTGGTTGTGAACCCGTATCTTTTTCCTTCTGGAATACTAGATTCTAAGGTCTCCTTTTATTTAGAGTTAGAAGCTATCAAATCTTATGTTATCTTTGCTGTGATCACTTGGAACATGAACTCCTTCCTTCTGTATGCTCGAAGTACTTTTTATTTTGTTATGAGAGCTCTGGATTTTGTCTATGACTTTTCCTGAGTTTTGTTTTTGAGGCTTATTTCAGGAAGTGATTGGTGAATTCTATCTTCATTTTGCCTTCTATTGCTAATAGACCTGGGAAATTTTCATTTATAATTTCTTGAAATTTAGTATTCAGGATTTCTTTTATATCATAGTTTTCAGGAAATCCATTGATTCTTAAGTGATTTTTCCTTGCATGTTTCCAGGTCAGTTGTTTTTGTTGTTATTGATCAAGAGAAGAAAACCCAAAATCTGAAACAGTTTTAGAAAGAAATATATTTGGTCATTTGGTAAAGGAGAAAAGCCAGAAGAAGGATTGGCTCCTGTCAGTCTTTGTGAGGTTTATATTTTATAGAGTTCAGACCAAGAGGACAGGCTCCATGTATATCAGTAAACACAAACATTCAAATTAAAGTTGATTGAGATGTAAGCATAAGCATTCAGATTTAGGGAACTCAAAGCACACACACATCAGGTGGACCCAAGACCAGGGTGCGTTCTAAGCATGCTCTACAGCCATTTGGCTCCCTGGAGCTTCACAATGAGCTTCTGGGTTAGACAACTTCTAGTTCCATAAAACTAGGTTCAAACACATTCATAAATGATAAATAATAAGGTATTATCCCACAGTATCAGATACCTTACATTTTCTTCATTTTTTTCAATCTTTTTATTTTGTTCTCACATTTTTACTGTATCATGGAATCATTAATTTCTGTTTGGTCTGTTTTGGCTTCAGGGATTCTATAAGTAAGGTTTACCACTTTCTTCTTTGAGATATTTATTATCCCTTAAGTTCTTTCCCCCAGTGATTTTTAAAATCTCTTCCCTCATTTTGTCTAGGAATTTTGTCTGTGTAGAAAATAAATTTTCCTTCCTTTGAGTCTCTGCTTGCATTTGTTTGGGAGTCACTTGCTTCTTCCTTTGAGAATCTCTAGATTTGCAATATTTTCTTATGCAGGTTCATATTTTGCTGATACGATCATCTCTTCAGCTTTAGTTACTTAGTTGAGACTTTATGCCAATAGTGGACCCTGCTTAGTCTTGTCTTAAGTTTACTGGCTTCCTGCACTGACTTTTATTTCCTAGGATTAGGAATCTTTGGCTCTTTGTGGCTCAGAGCACTGGATATTCAGGGCTTTCTTGTATGTCTTAGGATCGATAATTAGTGATCTCAGAGCCCCTGGTCCTGGAGTGTCTCTCTCTGAGGGCTGCTGTACCCTCTGCCCACTGCTGCTCCCCAGAATTTCCAAGGTCCTTGGCCTGGGACATTCTGTATATCCTGAGGCTTTCTTGGGGGAGTTCTCTGTTGTTGTAGCCTCTAGACACAGTGCCTTATAGGCTGCAAGTGTCTGTGATTCATCTCTGGTCCTCCTGGGATGCTATCCTGTGCTGATACTGGCTTTGCTGGTGATCACCTTTCCTATCATCCAAGCGCTTCTGTCTAACTTTCTGTGCAGCTCTTGGGTAGAAAAAGTTACTATACTTTCTAATTGGATTTCTTGATCATTATTTGATCTGGCATGAAAATTAGGGTATTGTTGGAGTAGTATGTGGGATCTGGGTAGTCTGCTTCCTATTCAGGCAATTATCTTGGCAGGAATTCCCTGAGAAATTACATTGGTCGGTACTAAAAGAACTCGGAGATGTGATTTGTGACAATTTGTTAATGATCTTTGGTTGGCAAAGAATGGAACAGGTGAAATAGACCAGATAAATGCAAATATTCAGATTTTTCAAAAAAGGAGGAGAATAAAATGTTCATTGTATAAATCAATGTTTTTAACTAATTCTTGAAATAATTGTAGACAACATTTTAAATGATGATCTATTAGCAAACAGAAAGGGAAATAATCATTACTAAAAGTCACAACAGTTCATCATGATGAGGTCAGTCCAGACTAATCTAAATTCCCTGTTTAATAAACTCATACATCTAGAGAGCAATTGGTTTCATAGATCAGGAGTATATATACATACATAGCACATATAAATATGTACATATATGCATATGTATATTTCAGCAAAGCATTCAGCAAACTTTCTCATGCTATCTTTATGAACAAGATAATGCTTGAATCATGGGCTAAATGACCACTTGGCAGTGCTATAAATGGAATAATGGAAAACCAGTTGGTCAAGAGTAGGTTAAAGTGGATGTCTTCTGGGCCCTATCCATGCCTTAGCCTCTGTGATTCTCTGAAAGAGCACTGAATTTGATGTCAGAACACTTGTGTTTGAATACTTGCTCTCTTGTTTACTCATTACTGCATAAATCAGATAATCTCTTTGCACTTGTTTCCTCCTCTGTAAAACAGGAATTCTATTACCTATATCGCTATCTCCATAAAGTTTTTGTAGGGAATGAAAAGATACAATGTGTGAGAAGCTTTGGAAAGTTGTATTTGTATACAACTTTATAAATGTATTACACATATACATATACGTATATATGTATTTATCTAAGGCATTGAATGGCATTTTTAGATATTATTTCATGATTCACACTTTTCGTTAGTCACATTTTTCATTAATCTACATTGTCTTCTAGATTGTTAGCTCCATTTGAAGAATGAATTTATTTTTGGTTTTATATGTACATAAACATATTATGTATTATTTCTTAAAAGCATAATTAAGTACCAAGAATGATTATAACAGAAATATTTATCTGAAGACAGAGATGCAAACTTTAAACCTCAATTATAAAATAATATGGAAAGGAAACTATATGTGTAAATCAGTATTACAAAGTACTTGACTTCAAATGCCTAACTATATAACATGTTTTAAATTTTCACTGCTTTGTAAGTGAAATTCAGCAGTGTCATATGATTATTTCCCCTGTAAGCAGTGACTTTTTCCTAAAAGGGGAAAGCACATTAGCACGGAATATGCTGTTTCAATTATTTATGAAGGTACAATGTACAGGAAAGTTAATTTTGTTTATGTGGCGTATCAGAAAATTTGTAATTATTGAAGGGAATGAGAGCATATCTTACCCAAAAAGAACAGCTCTCTTAGTATAACAGATCTCCCACACAACTCTAAAATCATACACTAATTGAGTTCAGTGCGGGGAAGAAGTCTACAGCTTGAGCCTCCACTGACTTCCTATTCTCTTAAAAGATCAAGCAGGAACCATAAATAAAACAACATATTGGAATAGAAGAGTAAAATAAATAGTAGGAAAAGTTATGAAGTAGGATCATTCAAAGTCCTCACAGGCAAATGTGGGGGAATTTCCTACAAACTCATATACTGGTAGGGAAAAGAACAAAACATGGAAACCTCAGCTTCTAAGGTGAAGAATGTTTTCAACTTCAGTGCAATTTACCTTTTTTTTTTTTTAATGGCCAATGATAATAGCTAGCACCTCACATGCAATCTCATGGAAGCTTTATATCTCTGTAAGGTGGGTGCTATAATTATCCCCATTTTACATATGACAAAACTGAGGCTGATAGCAACTAAATGATTTGCCCTGCATCACACTATTGGCCATAGCCTGAGGCAGAATTTAAACTCAGTTCTTTTGGACTTGAAATCCAACACTCTTATCTACTGTGCTACCTAGAAAACCTCCAGCACTCTGGTTGTGAACATCAAGCTGTGCCTAACTAATTCTCAGTTTTACCTCCCACATCTCCTTGGTGTGATCTAGGAATTCTAGCTGTTGCTATGCTGTTCTGCCTTCTTGGCTGAAGCTCCACCCTGTGACAAGAAAAGATAATGTTGTCTGAAACTCTGTTTTACTACTGTTGTAATCTATCTTTTTAGATATGATCCACTGAAGTTCCATCATATACTGCACACATTCCTCAATGGTTAGAACATACCCACCCCCTTGTGCCCCACCCCCCATCCCAATGATTCTGAACCAAAGGCTGCCAATGTGCAAACCTCATTCCCCATACCCATTTGCCCCCTCTTTTATTCTCATATTCCTTATTTATTATTTATTATCTTATTTATTATCTCCCCAATGTTTCACTCCAGATTTACCCATCCCTTTTACTATGCTTTCTGAAATACTTGCTCTATAATTAACAAATTTGCTTTCATGTTAACCCTTTTTCCTTTCTCACTCCTTCCATCTTCCATAACTCACTGAGATCTGTATCTCACCTAATGTCACTGCATCCCTTTGCCACTCTTTCTAGTACTGGTTGGAGTGAATGGGATGTTCAGGGAGGACTATCACCTCTGGTGTGAGGACTTGCTGAGCCCTTTTCAGGACTGCTCATCCATCATTGATATCCACCTGTCAACTAACTCTGGCTTGTGGTTCCAAAAAGCTGTAGCATGCACAGCAGTCACACCCCATTAAAACCATCTCAGCAGATGGGCTAAACCAGATTGAGGGTAACCAACAGACCTCAAACCTGTCAGTGAGTTTACCCCAAGCATTTGAAGACTTCCCCTGCAAAATATGGGTGAGAACAACTTGTTCCATAGGCCGTGATGGAGGCTGAAACAGTCACTGTGGAGCTATTAGCATATGGTCAGGCATTGAAGACACCAAAGTCTTGCATCCTTGGCCATTGCTACTCCTCTTGACTTCTGTCTTGTCACTGGACTTCAGTGACTCTGGAAGAAAGAGTGAGGCTGACACCTTTGTGCAACTCTGCTTCACTTCAATCCAGTTCACACATGAGACAAAACATAGACCTGTGATGTTATTGGAACTCTTCAAAAATGGAGACAAACAACAGTATTGATTGAACATTCCCTCAGCTTGCTGGTAATGGTGAGGGAACCTGAATAATCTTGTTTCCCCTCACTACTTCTAAATTCTTACTCTACTACCATCACTAAGAAATCTGTCTTCATTTGAGGTTCACTTTATTCAAATTTATCCAATCCAGATCCTTGTGGCTATCACATATCACCGCCAGAATATTCTGCTTTCCTTGATGGTTCGGTGCCTGGCTAACAGTCTTTTTCTTCATTAAAACTAAATGATTTTTAACATTTATATTGATATTATCTCAAATTCTGTACCTTACCAATTCCTCGATCTACTCATGATCTACAATTTTGCTCTGTCTTGCTACACACAGATATTGCCATAGTCTTAATTTTACTATAACCCTCCAGTATTCTACTCTGTGTTCCTGAATTCTGAAATTTTTTTTCCTGATCATAATCTTTTATCATTCCATAAATCACTCTGCCTAACACAACCCTAACTCCTCACTTATTTCCCAAATCGTTACCCTACACTGGCTGTATTTGTGTACCTTAACCCTTTGGTGAATCAATTCTACTCTACACTGCCTTCTACACTTGAAATTCTTGCCCCTTTATTCTATCAACAGTTATATACTTTGATAAATCCCAACTGTAGATTATTCACACCATCTTCCACCTTTATTCATTCAGATACTACTGAATGGATCTAAGAATACCACAAAATCATGTTGACTGGGCCCACTACAAATTTATGTTAATCTCAATGGGGCCTTCACAGTAGCAAGGCAATCCTTTTATAACTCTCTAATCAATTTGAGATTCCACTCACCACACTGGTAAAGCAAACCTTATCATTCCTCCTCAGGACTTCAATGGCACTCTGTTCTCCATCTGTTGAGCTGAGGAATTTACCTCCTAAGTCACTGAAAAAAAAAAGACATTTAACATGAATTTTTTGTTCCATCTTCTTCTCACATAATTCAGATTATTTTCCCCCATTATCTTCTTTACTCTTATTTCACATGAAAAAGTGGCCCTTTCCTTGTCAAGATAAACTCTTCTAAAATTCATCCTTGATTACACCCCATATCGTCTTTTTCAGAGTACCTCCAGTGGTTATTTTTTTGGCCCTGTTGGCTCAGAGAGAATGGGTTTTCCTCTCTCAGTATGATTTTTTTTATTTTTAATTTAAGGGGCCATCCCTTGACTCACTTCTTTTTTTTCTTTTCATTTTATTTTAGACTCAAACACCAGAACACAAATGCAGAATAGAGAAAAGAAAAAAAACATATTATAAACTTAAATACAAAAGAAAAGCATGTCATATGCATAGCAGAACATAAAAGGATTCAAAATATGTAGCAATGAATTTTCATTTCAAGAAAGCCTATATAATAAATACTACATATTGTGTTGAGAATAGTCCATCTTTTCTTTTTCTCTGCTATGCACTGTTTACTTGGTTCTTTTTTTCCCCTTACTCTCCACCCCCAAAAGTTACAATTATGTGGTTATATTTTATATATATATAAACATATTTATTCATATATACATAAAATTTCCCTTCCTTTGAAGAGGAAAGGCACAGGCACAAGCACAAGCACAGGCAGAGGGAAGTGATGGTCTGAGTTACCCAAATGGCTGGGTCCCCTTTCAGGCACCTTGGACTACTTACAGGTTGTGCTTGTCTTTTGTCTGGAAGAGGACCATAACATGAGGGAGATGATGACATGACCTGCAGTCAGCTTCTATTTGAGTGCAGGAAGGCTGTGCAAAGTTGCAAGCCTCACTTTCTCCTCCAAAGCCATCTGGGTCCAGTGGCCAGATATTGATCAGGATGACTAGAGATGACCCAGGATGCAACAGAAGACCCTGGCCTCCTTAGGTCAAGGTAAATTTTGATGGCTGAAAGTTACCTAGTTAACTTAGGGTTTACTGGCTAGATTTCTTTCTCACAGACCAAACCTTAAAACCATTTCAGTCTGGAGCTCCTGGATTGAACAATAGGTCCCTGCCCAACCTCTGCTTAATAGCTATTTTGGGGTCCTCCTGGCTCAGAGTGAATGTAAATATTAACTGATTCTCTTTTGGCCAGCAACCCTAGGGGTCTTCCCCTCTCAATTTGAATTTTTTTAATTAAAGGGACCATCTCTTGACTCACTTCTTAAAGAAGCCTATTCATGAATGTCTATTGTCTCACTCCAAGTGAGAACCTTAGCTTAAAAGGGTCAAGGTCTCCCACTGTGTCCTGGGCCATCTTCAGTCATCTTGATTGACATCTGGCCACTGGACCCAGATGACTCTGGAGGAGAAAGTGAGTCTGGTGACTTTGCATAGCCCTCACTTACATCAAAGTCAGCTGCAAGAAATCTCCCTGATGTCATAGTCCTCTTCAAGAATGAAGGACAAATCACCCAACCTTCAATATCATCTCTTTTATCTCTTCTCTTTAATTTCTTCATATCTACTAGATGTTTCTCTGTTGCCAATGAACATGCCATATCTCCTCCATCTTTAAAAAATCCTCACTTGAGTCTACCATCTTTGCTAGCTATGATCCTATATTTCTCCTCTTCTCAGCTAACTTCCTTGAGAAAGCCCTTAATACTTGGCACCTCCAATTTCTCTCCTCTTACTGTATATTCTAAATCCTCTCGTAATCTAACTTCTGACTTCATAACTGAACTGCTGCTGCTCTCTCTTAAGTTACCCAAATCTAAAGACCTCTTTTCATTCCTTATCCTTCTTGACCTTTTTTTGACATTGTTTTCTCCTTATTCTCTTCTCAGGGTTTTTGTGATACTGCTTTTTCTGTTTGCTCTTTCTGAGTCTTCTTTGCTGAATCTTCATCTAGGTCACAGCCTCTAACTGAGCCCCTCACCCCTACTCCTAAGGTTCTGTCCTGCATCCATTTCTCCTCTTCCTCTATATTATTGTACTTGGTGATCTTATTTGCTCCTATGAGTTCAATTACTAGCAATGAAGATGATTCCAAAATTTATATATCCAGCCCTAACTTTTTTCTTGAGCTCAGTCTTGTATCACCAATAGCTTTTTAAATATTTCAAACAGAATATCCTGTAGATATCTCAAACTCCCTTTGTCTAAAACTGAACTCGTTATCATTCTCCCCAAACTACCTCACTCCCATTCCCACTTATAAGCTTCCATATTATTCTTGACAGCCCTACTATCCTCACAGTCACTCATATTGGCAAACTTAGTATGATGCTTGACTCCTCTCCTTCATTCACCCCATATGTGCCATCTTGTCACTTTTACATAAATTCACTTCATCTCTTCACAAATTCTCTTCTCTTTGCTCATACAATTGTTTTGTTGTTGTTATTTAGTCATTTTAGTCATGTCTGACTCTTCATGTCCCTATTTGGAGTTTTCTTGGCAAAGATACTGGAGTATTTTGCCATTCTTTTCCCTAACTCATTTTACAGATGAAGAAATTGAGGCAAATAGGGTTAAGTGACTTGCCCAAGGTCACGCAGCTAGTAAGTACCTGAGGCTAGATGTGAACTCAGGTTTTCCTGACTCCAGGCCCAGTGCTCTATCAACTGTGCCATCAAGCTGCCCAACACAGTTACACTGGCGCAAATCTTCATCATCTATGCCTATGCAAATATAAAATGTCACTTTTGGCATTTAAAGACCTTCATAATCTGGATCTTTTCTACATTTCCACTTCTACATTTTATTTCCATTAATTTACTCTCTTATCCAGCAATAAGGATTTTGCTTTCCTTAGGACTTGATACTCCCTTTCCTGACTCTGACTTTTCACTGACTGTTCTTCGTGCCTAAATTGCTTACCCTTCACCTAATGACTTGCTTCAAGACTCAATTCAAATCCTGCCTTCTGCAAGAGGCTTTTCCCAGGCATTCCTTCTACTGCCCTTTATTTCTAACAGAGTTAGGGTGCCTAAATTCCATTCATATTTTCCTTTTCTAAAGGGACAGGTGAGATTCGCCACCCCCACTTCACTCTAAGTGCCTTTTGCTGAGTCTTTCTGAGGCAGGGAATGAAAGTGTGTATCCCTTTCAATGTGTTTATTTAATTTGTTACCTTATACACTCCTACTCAACAACAGTAACAAAAACATATAAATATAATACCAAATTTCATATGATAATGACAGTTTCTTTTTTTAAGTGCCCCATGAGTTCCAGAGGGAAGATCATCACTAAACTGGCAAATCAGGGGAGGCTATATGGAGGATGTAGTATCTTAGTTAAGCTATAAAGGATGGATAAAAATTCAGCTGGTGAGGAGACAAGGGGAAAAAGGAGGTTGGAGTAGAAATCCTCTGAGCTCCTTTCAGCTCTTAAGTGGTGCTCCTATGATCCTAAGTGTGTTCCAGGGAAAAGCAACACTACCAGCCAAGGTACAGAGACAGGAAATACAGTAGCATCCAGTCATAAAAATTCCCTTGAAACTTCAGATCTGAAAAAGTACCTAGAAATATTAGCCAGGGTGGGGGTAGGAAGGGGGAACTGATGACCTCTACCAAATTCTTGCAATCATAGTTATGCCTTTTTTTCCCTTTAAACTAAGACAAATACTGTAATTCTAAATCCAAGCAAACAAAACCCATACTTTCCTTTTGTAGAAAGAATTTAAACTGGGCTAGAAACATTTACAAATTGAAATCTGGGAAGCTATATTTATAGAAAATATAGAACATGACTCTAGAAACTCCTCACTAGATCAGCACTCAAAACCCTCATAGTCTGGCTCCAATCTATCAATTCAATCTGATTTTAAAGGATTCATTCCTTTCCAGCCTCTACTCCTGAGATAGATAAAGGTTTGCCAAAACCAGTACAATCTTTAACAGCTTTCTTTTATTTTATCTTTTCCTAGGTGATCAAGTCAACAAAGTTCTTAGTAGCTCCTTGCCTTAGCACTAAAGAGAGCATGGATTTTTTTTCATAATCACAATCTTAAAAACCACAATTTGAGGTCAGTTGGTGGAAGACTACAAACTGTTTAAATGATTTATCATGAAGACTTTTTGATAATTAAATAAATTATTTTCTTCTAGTTCAGACTCTGACCAAAATAATTCCTTTCAATATGAACCAAGAACACACAAATGTTTTCCCCATTGGCTCATTAAGGCAGTTGAACTGATTAGACTGGTTTTACTTCTCTTTTTCTCTCAATCTTTCTCTTTCTCCCTTATAGGTAATTTGCTCTGAGTTTTTAAATTTTTGCTTTAGAAGAAGCCACTTTCTATATCTATTCAATTTTTAAATATCTTCTTCAAGGGGTTAGAATTTGAATATAGCTGGAATTCTGCTTACCTGTGAAGACACCTGTGCAACCATTCACCTCAGGACAATATATTCATTAATAGCCATGTCAATGATTACAGAACAACCAACTATGTTGGGCAATATCGTATAGTTTATTTGCAAATAAAGACACTTCACAGTCATAGAAAGAATTTTGAATTGCCAGGAGGATCCTACTTATAGTTCCAAAGTCTACTTATGTGACTTTTAGACCAAAGAAGTTTATTCCCCAGGAAAAAATAATTTTGTGAAATTTATTACTACTCTTTGTTGATCAAGTTATAATTGACCTTTAAGCAGAGGAAAACAACAAGGAATCAAAGTCATAGAATCATATAATTTTAGAACTGAAAGAAATTTTACAGCTCAGTTTTTTTCAACCTCCTCATTTTGTCATTTAGTGATCAAATGACAGGTAGTCCTACAGCCTAGGTCTACTTATTCCCTAGTCTAGTGCTCGTTCAATGATAACAAATTTCCCCTTTATTGATCTATCTTTTAAAAATGGTTGATTAATTTCACTTGGTACGTGAAGATACTGTTCTATGTATTTTAAATAAATACTGGTTCTTTTTATTAATTCCCCAGTGGAATTTTTATTACAATCATCATAAACTTATAGAGTAAAAAAATTAAACACTATAACCATTATTTTATAGTTCATAAATACTGACATCTAGTGGTTACTTTCATAGTTTAATATACTGAATTAGTTAATTTTCCCTGTTATTTGCATAATGCTCTACAAAAATCTTACTCCAGTGCCCCAAAGTGTTTGGGAATTGACCCTGGGTCCTTACAATCTATGTTAACACAAATTCTAGTCAGAAGAAAAGGTTCTATACATAGTCCTAGTAACAAATAGTGTTTGCTGTCTGAGGGTCAGCCTAAATAAGTAGCAAGAGATCATTAGACCATTCCCCAGTAGAGAAGTAGTCAAAGAATATGAACAAATATTTCTTAAAACAAGTATTGTAAGCAATTTACATTAATTTAAGCTAATGTTTCCTATTACTAATAATAAGAGAAATGCAAATCAAAACAAACCTAAGGTTTCATCTTACACACAGAAAACTAGTGAAGATGATGAAAGGCAGAAATAGTAAATGTTAGACGAGATATGGCGATACAGCCACACTAATACATTGTTGGTGGAGTTGTGAAATAATTGGCCCAACCACTCTGGAAGGCATTTTGGAATCATGCAAATAAAGTAACCAAAGTGCAGTTACTGTTGTCCACAGTGACCTAGAAATTCTACTGCTAGTAATATACTCCAAAGGGGCCATTGACCAAAAGAAAGGTACTATATATGCTAACATATTCATAGGAGTACTTTCTGTGGTAGCAAAGATTTGGAAAGGAAGTAGGGACCTATCAGTTGGGGAATGACAATAAATTGTGGTACATGATAATGTAATGTGTTACAATAAATGATGAGCATAATAAATATAGGAAAACATGGAAGGACTTAAATGAATTAACACAAAGTGAAATAAATAGGGCCAGGAAAACAATATACATAATGACCACAAGAGTGTAAATGGAAGAAGCAAAAACCACAAGATAATTGAAAAAAAGTTTAGAATTATTATTGACTTTACTAAATTATTTTTGGGAATAATCCCCACCCCAGAAACATAAATCCCAAATTCTAGGGGTACACAAAAGTTGCCAAAAAATATTTAAAAATGAACATCTTTGAAGATCATTTGGGGTAATTTTTCCTTAAACAATAATGAATCTGAACCAGTCAAGTTAAGTTAGAGACCAT
The DNA here is from genome assembly GCF_028372415.1 of Notamacropus eugenii. Taxonomy (NCBI): domain Eukaryota; kingdom Metazoa; phylum Chordata; class Mammalia; order Diprotodontia; family Macropodidae; genus Notamacropus; species Notamacropus eugenii. The sequence goes on along the minus strand of NC_092873.1, from coordinate 183,831,377 downwards.
ATCAAATCAAAGTCAGACGATCACTACTGTGGCTGCATATGTTCATAGGGACACATGATCTTATTGAATTCAGAATAATTTTATTTACTTTCCCAGTTTAAAAAAAAAAAAAAGCTGTTCATCAACTGATCCATGGTGTAGCAGTTCCAGAGATCATGGTTAGGGATAGCTGTTCTCTGGTTCCCCAGCTCCAGTGGCTGGCTAATCTTTTGGTGTGTCTGCCCTATCTAGCATGTTGGATGTCACTGTTCATTCTGTTGATGCTGCACCTTGGATCTTGTTGACATCATTGATACACACCCTCTGTCCACTGACTGTTTCCCTTCATTGAATAACTTTGTTGTTTCCTCCTGAAACAGCCAGAATGTTATTTGTGATAGACCAGCTCACATGCCATACAGCACTAGTGAACTTGTGCAGTAATAGGTGACTATGTGTTTCCCAGAAACATTGTAACAGGTCCAGAACATTCTGAAAGCAGCTGGCAATTGTGCTTATAGGCAGGCCAATGGAATGAGTCCATGCAACATCTTGGACCTAGTCACTGTCCACTTCTAGCTTATGATCCTCCTTCCATTGACCATCTTCCTCCTTTAATAGCTTGACCAAGTCACAATCACCCAATACAAACTTCTTGATATAGTTTGGTTTTTGCCTAGATGCTGGCCCAGCTGACAGCATTACAGTCAATGATGAGCATTATTGAGTTTTTTCACTTCCTGCTACCAAAATGTAGCAGCGAGACGGCCTATCTGAGCTGCCACAGGCAAGAAATAGCCTGTAGTAATGTGGGGCCCAGCCTTCTGTGTTCACTGAAGTCCTGTGCAGTCACATATATTTTCCCAAGTGCTATTTTCATCTTTCAAGTGATGACTTTCTAGTCATAAGAGCAGGAGGATTAGATATTTCCATGTATAGAATGAGTCCAGTGTGGTGGATGGCCTGCATCCCCACGCGACTTGGTGATGTGGTGAAGAAGAAAGACACATGGACAGGTGGGAGAAGATAGGCCAACTCCATTTATTGATCTGAGGGTCAGAGTATATATAGACAGAAACTGCAAGTCCACGTGACATTCTGCTCATCTCCTGTCCTAGCTATTTGGCCAGTCTTATTGTTTTAAAGACTGTTAGCCTAGATGGCATCAATTTTACATATCCCTTGTATTCTGTAGTTCTCTTGTTTGTCTCATGGTGACAGCAACTTGGGGAAGGGGCGGGGCATGGAGAGTCATTCTGGATGATAATGAGCATAGTCTCAAAGAACAGATTCCCCAAAGGTCTATCCTGAACTTGTCAACCGCACTCCATCCTGGCCCTCAACAAGCCCGGGCCACTTGTGGTACACAGCCTTCATAGTCCCTCAGGTGAGAGATGACAATCTGACCACTATTCCACACATCAAAGATTTTGACAGATCTATCTGATGAGTAGGTGGCCAGCTGGGTGCTATAATAGTCTATCTAGGCATCATGAATCATATCCTCCTGAGCAATATTTACAGTGTTAATGACTGACACATGCTGGCTCTATAGGTGGTTCTTAGTCTTGTATGTGGGAGTTTTTCCTAGACATGGTGGCCAGAATAAACAACTGAAAAGTAATATTGCAAAATTTATAAAGAAAAGTTTGGTCTGAAAGAAAAGATATGAAAAGACAGTTGGTCCACGAGTATGGAAGATTGTCTATAATGGCAATTTTTTAAAAATGTGTTGATCGGTTTTAATTAATTTTTTCTCTTTTTTCCTTTTCTTTTAAAAAATTCTTTGTCATAAGGACAGTGCTCTAGGTGGGAAAAGGTGAAGGATACAGGGGAAAATCAAGTTAACATGAAAACAAAAGTTATCAATAAAATATTTTCAAGTGTTCACCATGTCTTTTTGAAACCATCTAGTTCCTCATTTCATATAGCACAACAATATTCCATCATAATCACAGTAGAGCTAGTTGACTGGCACAGTAGATAGCATACTGGGCCTAGAGTCAGGAAGAATTGACTCTTACTAGCTTCAAATGCTTGCTAGCTGTGTGACCCTGGGCAAGTCACTTAATTCCTATCTGTCTGTAATGGTAATTTAAATGGGAACAACTTTCTCATCCATTAATAGGCCCATGTGACCAGCCTGCTTCACATGGAAGTCTGAGTCACTTGGAGCCTGTGGTGGGAGAAGTTTGTTGAACAGGTAGAGCAGGAAAGGGTGGAGCAAGAAATAAGTTAGAGCAATCCAAGCTGGGAAAGAGAGAGCAGATAGCAACTGGCATGAGTGGGAGAGCTTGTTTGTGTTTTGTTTAAGGGAACCTATTTGTGATTTGTTTAAGGGAGCTGGTTTGTGGGAAGACTAACAGAGGGAAGGCTTGGGGATGCGTTGTTACTGTGTATAGGTTTCTTTGTTGCTATGATGGATTTGGCTAGCTGGTCTTGGATTCAGCTTTCTGATGTTTGAATAAATGTTTTGTTTCTGTCTTTCATGTGGAGAGTCTGTTGCATTTCACCATTCAGAATTGTGCTGGCAAATTCATAGCCACCCTATGGTGCTGTGAATATCACATTGGCGCTAACTGCCTCAGTTTCTTCAAGTGTAAAATAGGGATAATAATAGTACCTCCCTTTAGGGTTGTTGGAAGAATCAGGGGCAACTAGGTGGTGCAGTGAATAGAGCACCAGACTTGGAATCAGAAAGGCCTGAGTTCAAATCCACCCTCAGACACTTACTAGCTGTGTGACCCTGGACAAGTCACTTAACCCTTTTCACCTCAGTTTCCTCATCTGTAAAATGAGCTGAAGGAAGAAATGGCGAACCACTCCAGTTTGCCAAGAAAACCCCAAATGGGGTCATGAAGAGAGGGACATGACTAAAACAACTGAGCAACAAAAACAACAGAGGTTCAAGTGAGATAATATTTGTAAAACACTTAATACAATACCTAGCCTATGGTAGACACTTGATAAATGCTTATTCCTTTCCCTCATATATCACAATTTATTCTACCATTCCTCAATTGATTGGTATTTCCTCAACTTCCCATTTTTTGCCACCACATAAAAAGCTGCTATTGGTATTTTTGTACAAATAATACTTTTCCCTCTTTCTTTTATTTCTTTTAAGTGTAGGCCTAATGGTGGTATAGCTGGATCAGAAAGCATGGTTTTAAAAAGATCTGGAAAGATATAAGAACAGAGGCATGTTGACTTGAACGGAACCAGAAAAACAACTTTTGTATCATCAATACTATAAAAGTGAATGTTTGAGGACTTTTACAAACTGATGAAAAATTAAGTGAGCAGAACTAGAAGGATAATTTATGAAATAACATCAACACTGTATAAATAAACAAATCTGAAAGCTGTAAGAACTATGATAAACACAATGACCATTTATGATTCCACAGGACTGATGATGGAACATATTATCCATGACAGAGTAGTGATGGACTTAGGATACAGAATGAGATACTCACACATATGTATACATATATGTGTGTGTTGTGTATATGTATACACATGTATGTATATACACACACATATAATATGGGGGTGGGAGGTATATGTATGTATGTATGTATACATATAATCATTTAGGGGATTTGTTTTACTTGACTATGAATATTTGTTACCTAGGATCAAGTCTGATATTGATTTGCCATGTGGCCTTAGTCACTTAATTTCCCAATGATCTAGGCAACTAAAGGCTATACTTTATAGAGAGAGTACTAACCTACATAAGTAGAGGGGATTTCCTCATATAAGGAGTTCCCTATATAAGTGAAGCTCTAGGTGCTGTCCAAATTCCTTTATAGGGGTGGGGAACCTGGGACCTAGAGGTCACATGTGGCCCTCTAGGTCCTCAAGTATGACCCTTTGACTGAATCCAAACTTCACAGAACAAATCCCCTGCTTTAGAACATATTTATTGTGTATGTCAATAGCATTCTTAGATTATCAAAGCTCAAAATTGGCAGAACCTCACAGTAACTCAAATCTAGAACACTTTCAGAGATTAATCACCCAAACACATTTATTGGGTGCCTATAATGTTGCAGGTATTGTGCTAGGCACTGGAGGCACAAAGGTAAAAAGGAAAGAGGCTGTGTACTGAGATTATATTTTATTGGGGGAGAATGGAAGGCAACATGCACACACAAAAATTAAATAAAAGAAAAAAAAACCTGGGGGTGGGGCAGAAGTTGTAAGTGAAGGGATTAGGAGATTAGGATCTTCCACATGTGGTACGACCACCTCTGGGGCTGTCCAAGGTTCCACCTTCCCACCCACCACTGCCTCCCCATAATGATGATGGCCAGACTCTCTGGTGGAGAGGGCTGCAGCTCAGACTGTTTTGTGCCGTACCCCTATTCTCAACTTTTTGTTTGCTTTTTTACCCCAAATCAAAGGACTCCTTGTGGCTTTATTTATGCTCCTAAAATCACATAATTTGGATGTTGCTCTGCTCTGCTCATATGTGAGACCAATATTGCTTCAACTATTTACAGCATGTTACTCACCTGGGTAACATAACAGTTGGTCTTATTAACACTGAAGCTTAAGACAATGAGACATGTGAGAAATGTGGCAAGTCAATTCTGGTCACGCAGCTTTTTAATTTCTATATTTGGTTAGTATTAGAATTAGGAATTATTTACACTGATACTTTGGTATGCAAACAGGTTGGCTTGTCAGATCTCAAAAGCATTTTCCTTCATAATCCTCCTCATGTTTACCTCTGCTATCTGATCTGATAGATTTCAGGCCCCAAGGATTGATGAAACTGAAAAGCAAATCTTCAATTAGCTAGGGGAAAGCAGAATATAGAGCTTCAATCTCTCCCTTCTACTGAAATAACAAAGCTTTAGATTTAGCATATTCAGTCCATTTTACAGAAGGATATATTCAGGCACGAAGGGGTTAAATAGCTTCCTCAAAGTCACATAGTGTCATAAAACCAGGGTGTGTGGGGGTAGGGGTGGGGATTAAAGCGTGTATCTGTTGACTCTTAGACCAGTTCACTTTCTGTGCTAGCTGCTTAAAACCACCTTCAATATTTATCTGCTCAAACCCTGAAAATGCATTCCTCATATAAATTTGTTATACAAGGAAAACTTATTAAATAGCATTTTGGCATTTGTCCATAGGATCATAGACTATAACTGGAAGAGATCTTAGAGGTCATGTAGTTCTCTCATTTTTCAGACGAGGAAAATGAGACTCAGAATTTTTCCAAGTCACATAGGGAGAAAAGCAGCCAGTTTTTGAAATCAGGTTCTCTGGTTCCAGATTTGGTATTCTTTATGCAACAATTGCTAAAGTCCACAATCTCTCTATCATCAATGTTGGAGAATCTGGGAAACTATGTAGTTTGCTGCAGAGTTCTTTATATAAATCTCTGGGAGTGGAAATCTTGTGAGACAATGCATCTTTATATTCCTCCCACTAGAAAACTCTCCAATAGGTGAAAATGAAAGACTGATTATACGTAGAAGGTTACTTGGAATTCTTAAGAGATAGCAAGAGCTGAATGGTTTAGTGCAGGGAAAGGTTTCATCTGGCTCAGTTCTAATATTAGACAAATCAGTTTGTTCATCTCTAACTGACCTATTTGTTCATTCATCCAAGTAATTACCCTAATCTCTATATAGTTTCTGTGTGCTGTAAGATAACTAGAACATATGGGATCCATTTTTAGCAGGCAATAGCATCTTCTTGAAAACGAGTTTAATTAATTTAAATACATTTAGAGAGGATCTCTCTCTATGAGAGGAGTGACTGGATTTTATTAAACTGATGATGACCAGATATATCACAGGGAGGTATAGAGATAATATATGTCAAATGCTTTGTGAATTATAAAGTGTTATGTAAATATTAGTTATCATTATTATTATTTCATTCTTCTTACCTTTTTCAATGGAGTTCAGATTACATAGTTCTAGAACAAATCTTTTCCTGCTCTTATTTTTTTATATTTAATGTTCTGTGGACTATTTAATACAGAGTTGGATAAAGCAATTGCTTTTTGTAAGATTATTGAATCTTGGATCATTTAATAGATGAGAAGGCTGAGTTCTCCAAGATAGTTTGAGGTTTCTATTTTTACTTGGGGTTTTGTTGCAAGGCAGCCCTTGAAAGACATATAATTCTACCCAACAAGTCAAGTCTTGCTAAGTATTCAGTGGGTGGAAAGTTTTGTAGTCTGTACTGATATATTGCACAGTATCTACCATTTCCTTGTGTAATCTGCATTGATCACTAAATATCAACTTCCTGACAATAACTCTTCGGTAATTTATGGTGGCAATGATAGTCATCACCAGCTTACTTGTTTTCCTAAATAAATCCTCATGACAGTATGCATTTTTAAAATGCTTGTCTTTCAACATATTGTTGGTTGAGTGCATGTGGATGGCACCCAAGGAAAACTTTTTCATTTCACTATCAGATTTAGGATCCAAATGGAAATAAAATACTTTCAGTTACATTGGATAAATTTAGTGGCATGTACCTATTGTCAACCTTTACTACTACTGTTCAGTTATGTCAGTTTGTTTCATAAGTATGTTCTCTGAGGTCAACCAATCTTCTCACTCCATTGTCACCCCTATACACAATTGCATTAATAGTATTGTAGTAGTAATTGTAGTAATAGTATTATTATCATGGCTGTACATGAATATCATAGAAACTTGCACATAAAAGGTGATTAATAAATACTTGTTGATTGATTGATCATAAGAGGTAATACAGTGGACTTCTGTGGCATGTCAACAGTAAGATGGAGGATTGAATGTTTTCTCTGATCCTGTAGCACCAATGCAATATTCACAATGCCTCCTAGGTCTATGAATATGCCAGCACAATTCTGCATGGTAAAATATAACAGACTCTCCTCAGGGAAGACAGAACCAAAACATGTATTCAAACACCAGAAAGCTGAATCCAGCCCCAGCTAGTCAAATCCATCATAGTAACAAAGAAATCTAAACACAATAACAATGCAGGGAGCACTACCATCTCCAATCCTTCCCTCTGTTACTCTTCCCACAAATCAGGTCCCTTAAACAAATCACAAACAGGTTCCCTTAAACAAAATCACAAACAAGCTCTCCCACTCATGCTAGTTGCTGCCTGCTTTCTCTTTTCCAGCTCTGACTGTGCTGACTCACTTCTTGTTCCACTCTTTCCTGCTCCACCTGTTCAACAAACTTCTCTCACCACAGGCTCCATGTGACTTAGACTTTCATGTGACCTAGGCAGGTCACATAGTCCTATTAATGGATGGGGAAGATTTTCCCATTTAAATTACCCTTACAGATTCCCATGATCTTTGTCTTCAAAACATAAACTATGCATGAAAGACAAAGCAACTTCAGCTGACTCCATGTTCCATATACCTAGAATTCAAAAAGAGACAAAACCCCCAAAGAAACAAATGAATTGATACTCAGTGACTCTGAGTTCACTCAGCACTTTTTTTGTTACCTTCTACACTATCAGGAGCAAGGCTACATTAAGGAGACACAAGCACCGAAAGCATGGATCAGAGCTTGCAGCAAAACACAATTCCCACACCTTAGTCCCCCTTCCCTCTTTCCAATGCTGTCAGAGATCCCAGATCCAGACAATGGAAGCTAACATACAGCTAGTGTAGCAGGTGACAACTCTTCAGGAGCTAAAGTCTGCTGGGGTCCACAAGCACAGCAAAGCTCTGAACTGTCAGTGCCAGGGCAGATAATTCTGTAGCACCAGCGCTGCAAAGCTCTGACCTGTTAATGCTAGGCAGAGAACTGAGGAACAGAGGTATAGGATGCCATTGGATGACACTCTGTGTGTGTGAGGGAGGCTGTGCAACACTCTACTAAGCCTGAAGGAAAAAACACAGCATCTACTAAGGGTCAGTTCTGACAGTCCAAAATTTACTTGGGGCAGAGTCCTAGGTTGGTGAACTGAATTGCCCAGCATGGGAGAAGGCTGAGGTGCTTTGAGATACACCCTCAACAGAACTGTCACTAGAAAGGACAGAGTCAGAAAATGAATAGGGAAAAACAGGGAGAAAAGAGGACTGAAACTACCAGAGATATCAGGAAGAAGAAAACCTAAAGTCTTTGACTGTAAACAGATAAATCAACAGGGAAAACATTAATAACAGAAGGACCTAGTGAATGACTTCAGACATCTAGGAATAAAAACTGCAAAACAAAGGAAAATTATCCAACATTTAATGAGACAGAGGACCCTGTGGAAAAGTAAGGAAAACATAGAAGCATAACATGCTGTTCTTGAGTGGTTCAAAAGACTAATGAGAATCGTGACAGCAGAATCTATGACTTGCACAGAAAAAGTAATAGGCAGAATTAAAAAAAAACTGGAATTTGCAATGGCAGATCTCATCAAAGAAACAAAAGAGAGCAATAGTTTGAGAATGCAAATATATACAAATGAAGAATGATTTAGAAGAAGAGAAGCAAAAAATAAGAGAAAATATGCTCATCGTGGAAGCAAAACATATTCATCTTGAAGATAGAATGCATAGAGACAATCTAAGGATCGTAGGTCTCATAGAACACTAGAGCGGGGGATAAAACCTTAACACTGTAATAAAGGAAATAATAGAACTGCCTAGAACTTCTGAACATGGAAAATGATATAATACCAATTTGAATATTTCACAGATCATCTCCAGAAAAAAGCCACCAAAAAAACCTCAAGGCTGAAAATTCCAAAAAAAAAAAAAAAATAGAAGTTAAAATGAAGAATTCAATTCAAAATAAGTTCTGCAAGCAATCAGAAGAAATCTTCAAATACAAAAGAAAGGAAATTCAAATAATGTAAGACTTTTTTTGCATCCACTTGAAAATATAGGGAATGAAATACTGTGTTCTAAAGAGCAATAGAGCTCCTGATTTACCCTGCAAATCTGAGTTTAAGCATATAGTGAGAAAAAGGTGAATGTTCAATAATAAAGAGGCATTTGAAACTTTTTATTTAGAAAGAAAACTAGAAATGAAGAGATTATTTGCTTCTCAAACACCTCCCAAAACAGAAATGCAATAGGAGTGAATAAATGCAGCAGCCAAAGATGGCAACAGTAACAAGGCAGATAAAAAAAGGAATATGTGACATGGGATTAGATTTAGGGCTAGCAATGAAATGAAGGTTACCCCTGTCATTTCATAAATAAAAGAGCCTTTTGGGTGAGGAGGAGAAAAAAGAAGGATTAAAAAAGCGGGGGGGGGGGGAGGAAGGATGAGCTTGGGTGGTGAGAGGTTCCACTGATGAATGCTACTGTGGATAAAGAAAGATGATCTATGAAGAGAGATGAGGAACTTGCACTGAGCGTGGCTTGAGGGATGTGGGGCTGAAAACTCTACTCATCCTACCTTGGTGGGTGGGATTTGGAGCTCTTGGAGGCAACTGGTATCTAGGGGAGTAAGAAAGATCCAGTGAGGAGATTTTGAGATAAATGAGGGGAAATGTATGAGAATATTGATCAGTGGTAAGATGCATAAGTGGGGATGTGGTGGGGAAGGGACCCTACCATGGGGCAAGAAACTCTCTGATACCTGCAATAATTGGCATTGTGTTGGGAGTGGGGCACAATGGAGAGTGAGAATCCGCAAGACAATCTCTACCCGACAATGGTCAAAACTGTTTACAGAAGGAATCTATATACCTTTGACATTTTGATTGAATGAGGAACACAGAGAAAAGAGAAAAATTAGATAATTATGGGGGTCATGATTCAGAGAATAAGGGTCTAGAGTAGATAGAGAAAGAGGATATATAATGAAGAAAGAGAAATCTTTTTTTGGAAAAGGGCATGAAAAGGAAATGAAAACAACTATAATGAGGTGAAGGGGAAGAGAGCAAAGAGAATCTACTTGACTGAGAGAAAAGAGGGAGGGATGAGCTATATTTAACCAAATAAAAGTGTGAAGGAAAAAGGATCTAATAAATAAAACCCCAAAAGAAAAGGGGTAACAAATGAGAGGAAGAGGTCAAGGGAGAGGGAAAGAAAACCAATGGGAACATGGCCACCTTAAAAAATACTGAGGTACAGTAACTGAAGAAACAGTAGAAGAGGGAAAAATAATAATTTGAAAAAATATTAGAACAGATGGAGGAAAAGATAAACCAAACTCTCATTAATCTGAATGGATTAAATAATCCAATAAAATTAATAAGAGTAACAGATTGGACAAGAAAACAAAACCCTGCAATTTGTTGCTTACAAGAAATACATTTAAAAAACAAAGTTGCACCCAAAATAAAACTGAAGGGATAGAAAAAAATTACAATGTATCAAATGATTTTAAAAAAGCAAGATTAGCTATCACACTATCTGTCAAAGCAAAAACTAATATTTAACAACAAAAAGGGATAAACAAGAAATTTATATTATGATTAAAGTAGTTACAGCCAAAAACCCAGTATCAATAATAAACATATGCTCCAGATACCTTAGTATCCAAATTAATAAAGGAAACTTTATTTGAGCTTAAAGAAGACATAGTAATATAATACAGACAAGAGACTTTCAATTTTGGATAAGTTTAACAGAAAGAATATTAAATGGGAAAATATTTAAATTAATTAAATTAATTAATTATTAAATATTTATAAATACCTAACAATTGCTGGAGAAACTAAAATTAAAGGATTTAAGGTATCTCCTATATGGAAAAGCAAAAGAATACATATTTCTTAGCACTCTATGGTGCTTTTTGACAAAACTAATGATATAGTAGGGCACATTGTAAACAAATGTGAAAGAAATAGTTCGTTCATCTTTTATAGACCATAATGCAACAAAAAGAGTAATTTATTCAGGGACTACAACCTGAAGATACAGACCCAAACGAAGACTTAACAATGAAATCCTAAATAATTAATAGGTGAAAGGACAAATCATAGAAACAATTAATAACTATGTTAAAGAAAATAACAATGATGAAACAACATACCAAAATTTCTGGGATGCAGCTAAAGCAGTTCTCAAGAGAAAAATAATATCTTTGTACATAAACACTAACAAAATAGAAAAAGAGAGAATAAATGAACTGAATATCCATTGAAATGAGAGATTAAAAAATAAAATGTGCACTAAAGAAGATTTATTAAAAATTAGAGGGCAAATAGATAAACTGAAAAACTATAGAAATGATAAATAAAACTAAAAACTCGTTCTTTGAAAACCCTTAGATAATCTGATGAAAAAGAGCAGAAGGCTAAATTAATAAAATAACTAATGAAGAAGGTGAAACAACAGCAAAATCAAGAGAAATTAAAATTATTATACACAGCTATATACAAACAAAGCTGAGAATACAAAAGAGAAAAAGAATATCTTAAAAAATGCATAATACCCAAACTATTAGATGACTAGTTAAAATCTTAAATAGCCCAGTCTCAAAAAAAGGAATTAAATATAGCTGTAAAGGAACCGCCAAAGGGAAAAAACAAAGAAACAAACTCCTGGTCTTGATATATTCATTTACAGGAGAATTCTATCAAAATTTTAGAAGACATTTAGTACTATACCCCAGGAATTATTCTTAAGTATTGAGAAAGAGGGCACCTCATTTATATGACAAATATAATTCTAACACATAAAAGAGGAAAGGATAAAACACAAAAAGAAAAACTATAGACCAATATCATTAATGAACATTGACTAAAAATGTTAAACAAAATCCTGCCAATAAATCATTCATTACAAGGATGGTTTAACATTAGGAAAACAATTATATAATTAATCATAGTAAAAAATCAAAGCATACAAAATCACATGATCATGTCAACAGAGGTAGAAAAAGCCTTTGACAAAATGTAACACTTTTATGTTAAAAACCCAACGTAGTACGAGCATAGAGAATTTTTTTAATATCATAAAATATATCTATCTAAAACCAAAAGCAAGTATTATATGCAATCATTATTGTACACTAGGATATTTTTTTTGGAAATATAAGGGTGAAGCAAAGATGTCTCCTCTCCCTCCTATTACTTGACATAGTTCTAGAAATGTTAGCAACAGCAATTATACAAGAGAAAGAAACTAAAGTCATAAAGATATGTAAAGAGGAGATTAAACTATCCTTACTTGGTGATGATATATACAACGGTTTCCTTGGAAAACCAGGAAAGAAACCAACTGAGGCAATTAATAGCTTGAGCAAAGTTACGTTACAAACGAAAACTTCAAAAATCAATAGTATTTCTATATAATAATAAAACCTAAATAGCAAAAATAGAAAGGGAAATTCTATTACAAATAACTACAAAATGCACAGATTATCTGGGGATCAAACTACCATACTTGAATAAATTCAATTACAAAGTAATCTTTAAGAAATAAAGAACAATTTAAATAGCTAAAAGAATATTCAGCTCTTATGGGTAGGTCATGCCAATATAACAAAAATGACAATATGACCAAAATTAATTTACCCTTTTAATGCTATGCCAATCAAATTATTAAGGGGACTAATAAAATTTGATAAAATTATAACAAAATTCATTTAAAAAACAAAAGAACTAGAATTTAAAGGGAAATTATGAAAAAGGTAGGGAAAAGGTGGAACAGCACTTTTAGACCTCAACTATATTATAAAGCAGCAAACACAAAAACTATATAATATTGGCTGAAAGAATAGAAAAATAGATCAGTGGAACAGACTAGAAAAGAAAGAGTCAGAAACAATAGAACAAAATAATCCAATGTTTGATAAAATGGAAAATATAAGGAAAAAATAGGGAAAAAAATTTGATAAAATCATTTGATAAAAACTGCAAGGAAAACTGGAAAGGAGTCTGGTGGAAATTAGGCTTAGACCAACATCTTACACCACATTCCAGGATATATTCTAAATGAATATGCAACCTTAATATATAAGATCATACCACAAAAAAAAAAAAATAGAAAAGAAACAGATCATATACCTCTCACACATATGAATAGGAGATGCATTTTTAACCAGACATGGAATAGAGATAATTATAAATGACAAAAACCATAACTTTGACTACTTGAAGCTAAAAAAGCTTCTGCAGAGACAAAATTAGTGCATTTAAGATAAGAAGCTAAATGAACATATGGGGAAAAATCTTTATATCAAATATCTCTGATAAGGATACGATATTAAAAATATATAAACAATAATAGTCATTCCATAGTAGATAAGTGGTCAAAAGATAAGAACAAATAATTCTCAAAAGAATTTCAAATTATTTACAAACACGAAAGAAGGCTCCAAATCATTAATAATAAGAGAAATACAAAAAAAAAAACAAAAACAATCCTGTGATTTATCTCACACCCTACAGATGGGGGGGTGGGGGAGGAAGACCAAAAAAATAGCAATAGTCAGTGTTTAAAAGGTTGTGGGATGATAGGCACACTAATACACTGTTGTTGGTAGGGCTTTTGGAAAGCAATTTGGCATTATGTAAATAAAGTGACTAAAATGTTAATACCCTTTGAATTAGAGACTTCGTTACTGCCTTATATACCAAAGAAGTCATTGATAAGAAAAAAGTCCTCATCAAAATATTTTAGTAGTACTTTTTGTGATTGCTAAGAATTGGAAACAAAGTAGATACCCATTGTTGAGGTGTGGCTAAACAAATTATGGTACATGAATATAATGGAATTCTATTGTGCTCTAAGAAATGATGTATGTGATCAAGACAGAGAAAATGGAAAAATCTATATGAACTGATGCAGACTAAAATAAGCAGAGCCAAGAAAACAACATACAGATCATAATAACAATATAAATGGAAAGAATAGCTTCACACCAAAAAATCAAAAGTAAATATAACAAGTTTATAAAGATCAATCAGGACTTGAATGAAGAGATATAAGAAGACATTAGCAACCTATCCCTTCATAGAAGTGAGAAATTTACAGGTGTTATGCACTGCACATATTTTTAGACTTTTTTCAATGCATTGATCAATTGTGTTGGGTTTTTTCCCCTTTTTTTGTTATATTTGAGCAGCTAACTGCAGCAGCAGATAGGGCTCTGAGACTGGAGTCAGGAAATCTGAGTTTAAACATGGCCACCAACAGTTAGCTATATAACTCTGGGCACATCACTTAACTCCTGTTTGCCTCAGTTTCCTTATCTGTAAAATAGGGATAATAATAGCACTTACCTCATAGGGTTGTTGTGAGAATCAAATGAGATAATTATTAAGGGCTTAGTACAATGCCTGGCACCTAATAGGTGCTACATACATATTAGTTACTATAATTATTATTTTTTTTTATTATTGTTGTTATATAGGATGACTTTCTGGGAGGGGGAGAGGAAGGGATAGTTGAGATAACTTGAGTTAACTGTGATAATGTAAAAAATAGATAATATGAATTAAAATTTTTTTTAAAAAAGAGGCAATATAGTAAAGTGACATAATACTGGTATGGAGTTAGGGAGACCTGAGTTCAAATCCAATCATTGACATTTCCCATGGGATCCTGGGGGTGTCATTTAACTTCTTTGCTACTCAAGGTAACATTTTAGGACTCATATATTAAATCATTAAAGGTTTCTGCCTGTTTTGGTGGAAGGAGTTTGTACACTGGAGATGTTCCTGTAAAAAACTGGATCATAGATTTAGAGTTTAAAGACACCTTAGAAATCACCTAGTCAAATTCCCTTAATTTATAGAAGAGGAAATTGAGATCCAGAGAATTTAAATAACTTGCCTAAGATCATATAGATATTAAGTAGCCAAGTCAGGATTTGAACCCAAATCCAAAATTCTTTTCACTGCACCGCTGCAGATCATTTGTATATTTGCATATTGAAAATTGCAGAAGGATGTTTTCTGATTTTTTTTATTCCCTGATACATGGGGCCAGTACCATTAAATACAAAAGAATAATAGAAGGTTAGAGATTTGTCCCAGGATTATTTCTATTTGAATTCTATTGAATATAATAAGAAGGATTTTCTTACTAATGCTAACAACAATAATAATGGACTGCTACAGTGCTTGTGAAAGCTTAACAAGAACCCTGAAATGTTGATAAATTGGGCTCTATCAACAGTACTGATTGGGTTAACACCACAGTCAAGATTTGACTGCTCTACTAATCAAATAAATAAAAAGGGTAAGGATAAGGTTGCAGATTGACCCTGCTTGAAACTACAGTAATGATCAGCTTGACCCAAAGGATAGTGGAAGGACTATTGCTTCTTTGTGTTGAAGTACCACAAGAAAATAATATGCACTGGAACAAATCACAAATACCAATACCCCACCTGGGAGCTGTGAACTAGTTCAACGCTTCTGGAGAACAGTTTGGAACTATGCCCAAAGGGTAATAAAACTGTGCATACCCTTTGATTCATTACTTTCAAACTCACAACCATGCTGTCAACTCAAACTTTGATTGATTCCACTTCCCTCAGTCTTCTCTCTCTTTTGTTTAGAGAACAGGAGCATAGAGTAGCTAACTCTTCCAAAAACCTTCCTTTAGAGAGGGCAGAAAGTGGACTCTCAGATGCTTCTACTTTGCATCTACTTTCCTGGCTGGTTTCATTGTCACAGAACAAGATCCCTAGTGTCCTCAGCCTGCTTTTCTATACGCCTGTTGAGGGTAGGGACTGTCTTTCTTTTTATTAACTGTATCCGTGGCACTTAGCACAGTGCCTGACACATCATAGATGCCTAATAATTATTGGATTGGATTGGATTGACCCAGCAATACCATTACTAGGTCTACACCCCAATAAGATAAAAGAAATAGGAAAAGGATCCTGCTATAAGATTGGGCCGGGTCGTCTTGAGACCACCGTTAACAGTCTCCCCATAAGGAAAACTGTCAGCTTATAGTACATACTTATGGAAAAACTATTGCCTATAGCATTTTTGAAGGCTGGTATAGCTGTGTTCCCCCAAATAATATTTGTCTACCATTAGAGCACTTTGGAGCATACCTTCTCCTCTAGCAGGAGCATCCCTTTCCCCTAGAGGACACCTTCCCCTCTAATGGGAACATATCTTCCTTTCCTTCCTGGTGAATGGACCTATATCTCCCTGTTCCCCAATGTAAATTATACTCTATGTTAGTATGAATACCTGAGATGTATGTGAGATATCTTTTTCCTCTCTCTTCTTCCCCCTCTTTTCCATTACTTGTCATAAAATTTTGCATTGAACTTATGCACATTGTTTTACATGTTATTCTCAGCATGCAAACTCATTAAGAGGTTGCTTTCTTAATGTTACTGACTGGTCCATGGACCTTTCCATAGATATAAACTGGATACCCAGACAAGGATTTAACCTATTGACAGTCACATCCATACCAGGATAGTATGACACTGTGAGCCCAATTGTAGAAAGCAAGGGTCAATAAGGTAACCCTGTGTCCTCCCAGGAGGGACTCCCCCATACGAGAGGACTGTCACAAAACAATTGGTACAATGAGTAGGGGTCAAAACAGATCCACATGTGCAAAAATATTTATAGCAGCTCTTTTTGTGCTGTCAATGAATTTGAAACTGAAAAGATGCCCATCAATTGGGGAATAGTTGAACAAGTTGTGGTATATCAATATGATAGAATACTATTATGCTGTAAGAAATGAAGGAGATGGTTTCAGAAAAATCTGGGAAGCTCTATATGAGATGATTCAAAATGAAGTGAGGAGAAGCAGGAGAACAATCTTTACACTGACAGCAATATTATAAGGAAAATCAACTGCGAATGACTTAGTCATTGATCAATAAAATAATCCACCACAACTCCATAAAAGACTCATGATATAAAATGCCATCCACCTCTAGATAGACAATTGATGGACTCAAAATGTAGATTGGAGCATATTTTCCTATTTATTTTTCTTGTCTTTTTAAAAAATATAGTTAATAGAGAACTATTTCTTGCATGACTCCATATGTATAATGACTATCATGTTTCTTTTTTTCTTTATGTGGGGCGGAGTAGGGAAGGACAGATTGTGGAATTGTAAATAAATTTAAAATAAATAAAACCTCACCTGTTATAAGTGCTTCAGTGAAAATGGTACTAACCACTTAAGCAGGCAATCCATAAGTGCTTATTAAGTAAACTGAATACATAAATATTTTTACTATGTGTCAGTATTATGCTATAACTCAACTGGAACTCTCAGTTCCCTTTAAGGATGATCTCAAGTGCCACCTATAGGCTTTTGCTGATTTTATTAGTTGCCAGTGTCCCCCCTTTCATTCCTCCTCAAATTACTTTGCATGTATCTTATATTTATTTGTGTTTATATATTCCTTCTTCCCCAGTAGAACATAAGCTCCTTCAGGGAAGGGACTATCTCCCTTTTGTATTTGTATGTATAGTACCTAGAACAATGGCACGTAGTAGATGTTTAATAAATACTTTCCTGAAGAATTTTGTCTCACCTTTCAGGGTAGTACACACCTAGAATCTTAGACTATTTAGAGCCTATAAAGACTTCAGAGATTATATAGTCAACTTTCATAATTTTATAGATAAGAAAATTGAGGACCATGGAAAATTAAGTGTATCTTAGTGTTGCAAAGATAGTGGTAATCATGCCAAGTTTTCAGGTTTCTTGACTCCAAGTTCAGAAATCTTTCAACCAAAACTGGTATATTCCACAAATCTACTTCCTCTGCTGAGGGTGAGAATAGGACCTCAGAGTAAGGGATGTTACACAGCAGTCAAAGAACTGACTTATCTATGAACCAACTCTCAGTCCAGGCCTCAGACCTACTAAAGGCTTAACTAATTGAGAATCAATCAGGTTCCTGTTTCTGCTCTACCTCAGTGGCACATGGAGGTCAAGAGACCTTATCAATGAAACTTGCACTTCAGGGTACACAAAAGACACAGTACATCTATTCCCAGCCAAGGACAGTTACTTAATCAAGAACAGAACACAAAGAATTCAAAACACTGGAAAGGAGACTGTGTGGCAAAGTTCCTTAGAAAAACTGAATCCTGGAATGAAGTGCTCTCGGGTCTTTAAGTAAAGCTATAGATCTCAGAACATTGATGGTTAAAAACTGAAACTCATTCTTATAGTGTAATAAAGTACTATGCCATGTCCCAGAAGAGCAGGTTACTACATTACCCCTAATAATAACAGAGCCTTTTCCTTTAAACACTCCAGAATTAGTCAAGTTTCCTAAGGCCCACCTTTGTCAGGACCACGGACAGCTCCCCATTCTAAATCTTAGAGGCTCAGCATTTTCATAAAAATAGTAGCCTGTCTAGGTTTATGTGAAAAAATTTGCTTAATACCTCAACAAAAGTGAGGTTTTCACCATCCTGACATCCAGTTATATCTTCCTTTTGCATGTTTATATGTATACTACTTGACTTTTTTGGTCCTTGAGAAGTGGTTCTCTGAGGTTGAGATGCAACAAAATATAGATCAATTCTTTGCTGCTTGGGCTAATTTTGGCCCAACAATGAATCCCAAGAAAATACAGATTCTCCACCAGGCAGCTCCACATCATTAATACATGGAACCATCAGCCACAGCATATGAAGAGATTTTGAATAATGTGAATAATTTCACTTACATTTCCAGGGACATCCAAATAGATGATGAGATTGATTCATGCATCGTCAAAGCTAGCTCAGCATTTGGGAAGCTCTGAAAGAAAGTGTGGGAGAGAAGAGATATCAGACTCCCTAGCAAACTGAAGGTCTATAGAGCCATTGTGCTAACCTCATTGTAGTATGCCCATGAAACTTGGACAGTACACCAGTGTTATGCCAGGAAATTCCATTTGAATTGTCTTAGGAAGATTCTAAAGATCACTTGGTAAGATAAGCTACCAGACCCCGAGGTCCTTTCTTGAGTTGAATTATGAAGCATTCAAACTCTACAGTAGAGAGTGTAACTTCAATGGCTAGCCACATTGTTTGAATGTCAAATGTATAGTTGCCTAAAAGACTATTTTATGAAAAACTCACACAAGGCAAGCACTCAGGTAGGGGCCAGAAGAAGCCATGCAAGGATATGTTCAGGGTCTCTCTGGAGAACTTTGGAATTGATTGGGAGACATGGGAGGCACTGGCAAAGACCACTAAGCATGGTGTGCCCACATGAAAGAAGACACTGTGTTCTATGAGGAAATCAGAATTGCAGAAGTTCAAGAGAAACATGAGATGCACAAACTTAGAGATGTCTGCACTCCAAATGTTCATGTGGATTTTTTGTGCTCCATCTGTGGTAGAGCCTTTCAAGATCATATTAGTCTGATCAACCACATTTGGACACACCATAACTTGACTCCAACATAGTGATGTCATTTTGGTCCTCTTCAAGAACAAGGGACAATAACCAACCATTTATCATGCATATATATTGTTTGGTATATATGTGTTTGCCTGCTGACTCCCCTTTTGGAGAGTAAATTCCTGAAAGTGAGGATTGTACTTTTGCCTCTTTTTGTGTTTCTCTGAGTTCCTCAGTGCTTAGCACATTGCCTAGCACAAGTACTCTTAATAAATGGTATTGATTGATAAACTCAAGAACTGATTCTTGACTTGAGTCTAAAATACTGATTCAGGGTCCTATAACTGAACTCTGCTCCTTTTCTTATCATCTTTCCTTGCTTGGATCTTTGGATATTTACTTCCATTCTTTGTACCTGTGACTGTAACCTCTACTTGGCTTTGACCTCTGGACGCTAACCTTGTCATCTTGTTCAGACTCTGAGCCTTTTATCTTTTACCCTAGTTATTCCTGATGTATTATCAGACTATTATCTTTGTTTTGTCTCAGGACATTTAGTAACTGCCCAACCCTTTTCTATATAAGCAATTTTTTGGGCTTTACTCCTAATCTTGGTTTTCCTAGTCTGCTTTATCCCACAGCTTCTCACAGCCTAGTATTAATGAATATCAAGGATATTTGTTTTGAGTTAAAATTCATCTCCAACTCTACAGGCAGATATTGTAGTAGGGAACTGCAACAGTTTCTTGGACTTCTTAAACAAGACTAAATATGAAACTTGAAAAGAAATAATAATTTTAGAACTACTTTTACATTCAGAGCTATAACTAGGGTGGGATGATCAAGGCTTGCCCCTAGGGTGCTGGAATTTAAAGGGCACTGATAACACATTTCTTTTTAGCAAGTAGAAAAAAAGGAGCTCAGTACTTAGCAAAAAAAAGTTAAGAATTTGTCTTTTCTCCCACTGTATAAGCCTAAGTGTTAAATTAAGCTTAAATTAGTTAAGCTCCCTGTTGACCTCCACTAGTGATTTCCACCCACAGGCAACAGGGCATAATGTCTCAGTCTCTGACACCTTGCCACCTTGAGGGTGTTTTGAGTTTTCTCTCCCCATGGATCCTTATGTTGCAAGGTCTGAAATCTCTCTGCTCCCACCAATAAGTTTGTCATGAAAAATTGATTTGAGGATGTCTTTCTGCTGCTTGCTTTTGGGAATTTTTTAGTTGCTTACATTAGGCATCAGAATTCTTATAGCAGTTAAATCTTTTAGCAAATCTCTCTTCTTCCTCTCCTTTTCTAAAAAACTGTTTCAGTAACACACTAGCACATACAAATTGTAACTTTCACCTGCTGAATTTTAATTATAATTCTTTGGTCAGAGGTTTTTGTCCATATATTTATTTTTTTTTAGAGCAGAGCCCTTCAGAATCATAACAGAAACAAAGAAAAACACAGAATATTTAGATTTGGAATGTTTCCCACTGAAGGCTAAGTACACATTAGATGTACTTTAGTAAGTGGAATAATCTCAATGATTAAGGATGAGAGGGTGTTAGTGACATGGAATCTATAGACTTACATAACTTCCTTCTCCTGAAATTTAAAATAAAAATATAAGAAGGAAGAAACTAAATAAGTATGATAAATAAAATTTGCTTTATTACTTCATCTTTGGGAGATAGTAATGACTATTAGGGAACAACAGTAGATGCTATGTCCAAGATGGAAACAACTATGACCAAATATATCTTCTGTTTTGAATGAATATAAAATTCATTCATTGGTTTAAGACTACAGACCTTAAAGCAGTGGAACCCAAAAAAGACCCATCCTTCTGCATTTGTTTAGAGCAATAAATTCTCAGAGCCTGGCATTTAGTAAAGTAATATCCAACTACAGTCACTTGTTTTTGGATCAAAGACACATGCAAAAATGTATTCTCATTATGCTATGTAATCACCAACCTTGGGTTTAAGGACTCCCCAGATCTGACACACACACATATATATATAGTAACATAAGTTGTCAGAGTTTTCACCAACTAAGTTTAGAGCTGGTAGAGCTCTTAGAGTTCATTTAGTCCAACCCCCTCATTTTATAGATGAGGAATCTGATAGTCAGAAAGGTTAAGTGTACTGAGTCATTTAGCTGAGGTGGCCTGTGGTGGAATGTATCTGGGAACCTCTAATACAATAAACCTTATGAATCAGTACAAATGCATCAATAAGTTGACACAATAAGGAATAGGATGGCCCAGTAGGGATTATGCATTGCCCCATGGTTACACAGTAAGGTGTGGTTTAATCATAGAAGAGGAATCAATTATTCCTAACACCTGGCCTATATAAACACAGAGAAAAAGCAAAGTGGGGCAAGGCACAGAATAATGCAATACTTTTAAATCAAGACTTTCTGTTGTCGTCACAAACATTGCACATTGAACTCCACAGCCTCTGCTCCATCTTGTGGATGACAACACAGAAATAAACTTGTATCAGATTTTATTATCTTCCTGTTGTTATAACCATATGTGTACTCTGTCTGACACTTCCTTTAAGCCAACCCATTTTCTGATTCATACACAGAAATTTGATATGACCATTGTTGGGACCCAGTAGCACAAACACTTCAAAGTACCTTAAAGCATTTTTTCTCTGTCTTTTCTTACAGATTTTGATTTCAGCTTACCATACTTGAGAGCATTTATATCTCTTTGCCATCTGTTCTTCAAACACAGAGTTATTATAAATTGTATTGCTGATAGGCTAACAGTATAAGGCTTACATAAGGATAAGGACAGGATTTGTGATTTCATTGGTGTAGGGCAGTGGTGTCAAACTCAAATAGAAATGGGGACTACTTAGTCTTATGTAATGGTCCTTGTGGGCTTCATATTGACTTAGCTTTAAAATGTAACATCCATGGGTTTTTTTTTGTATTTTTATTTGTCTATTTTATTAAATATTTCCCAATTACATTTTAGTCTGGTTCCATTGTCAGTCAGGAGTGTTGTGGGTCACACTCCACCTCCCTGGTGGGGAAATTCTCTTTGTCAGTTCAGGTGAATATTTTCTCTGCAGTTTATAATCAGTGAGTTTCTTAGAGCATGGAGAGATTAACTGTCCAGAGTCAAGTGGCAGTA
Organism: Notamacropus eugenii; assembly: GCF_028372415.1. Taxonomy (NCBI): domain Eukaryota; kingdom Metazoa; phylum Chordata; class Mammalia; order Diprotodontia; family Macropodidae; genus Notamacropus; species Notamacropus eugenii. Next base: position 183,809,022 of record NC_092873.1, on the reverse strand, counting down.
TGTGCTTAAAGCAGGACTTGAGCCCCTAGGTCTTTCTGGTTTTGAGGACAGCTCTCTATTTATTATGCCATGCTCCTCTTCATGTTATAATTAATGATATCTTATTAGTTGCAATGTTTTATAATTAAAAGTATGATGTTCTATAGTCTTGATGAACAATGGATCTTATTCATATAATCTGACACTTTCTACCAGAATTGTCCTGTGGATCAGGACATTTCAGTCAATAGAATAAACCTCTGCCATCAAATCTCTAGTGATTTTTCCAATGGTGGCAGCACACAGGAGAAGAAACACTGTATAGTAAGGGATTTGAGTCTTTTTATTGGCTCTGTGACCAACTAGGTTTGTGATCTTGGATAAATTATTTCTTGTCTGTGGGTGCCAATTTTTCATCTTTTAGCAGAAGATCACTCTGTCTTTCTTATTTCCTAGGGTTGTTATGAGACTCAAAAGAGGTTATGTTTATGATATTATTTCAGGAATCAAAGGATTCCTGAATTTTTTATGAGAGTACTCTGGTCTACACAGACCACAATCTCTCTATAATCTAGTAGAAAGTCTTCGAGAGTTCATAGGATCACCGATTTGGAACTGGATAGACAAAGTTTCTCATCATCCTGTTGCCAATCTGGTGATGGGCCTGTCCTAACTTAGGTAGGCTGGTCCTTTGACTTAGACTCTATCAATGAACCCTTTGCAGCTTGGTAGCACCTAGTAGTGATAGTGATAAGTAGCACCTACCACCATTGGGCTGGGATAGTCTTTGCCAACCTAGAAACACTTGTATGTTGATGCTTTGAAACTGATACATTTAGAGGAAGCATGTGAAAGTACTTTATTAAATATAAGGGGTTACACATATGTAAAGTATTAACGGAAGGCATTTTTCTTTCATTTTACTATTCTTAAAGAACTATGTAAATGTCAACTATTATTTATCATAGTGAGCTCTTATGCCTTTTATGACATTCCGTTCTTAGCACTTATGGTGACTATTGTATAGATTTTCATAAATAGACTACTGACTGTTCAAATGAAGTGGAGCACAGGGCGTGGGGAAGAAAGAAAGTTAGAGATGACTGTAGGCCTCAAGGTATTGACTAGATGGGAAAAGATGGAAGTAATTGCCTTCATGATCTTGAAGTTAGGGGACCATGAATTTTCCTGTGATGGCAATGAAAATCATGTGAAGGAATGCTTCTAGGAACATCACATGGTTTGACACTATCATAACATTAGCAAGTTTTAAGTGTAGTTTCCAATATCTCTTCCTATTCTTTCTTCCTACTTCCTTTGACATTGCCAGCTCTCACCCAGGGCTATAGAACTCAGGAAAAACTGGTCTATCACAAAGGCAGCAGAAATCTCTTCCTGATTCTTCATCCAACTTAGAGTTTCAACATTTAAGGGATCTTCTGTAAATACTTTATTCAATATAAGAATGATACAACATGGTTAAGATTAGTTCCTTTGTAAAAGGGGAAAAATCATTCTTAGCATTCAGACACAAAGTTAATCAAATTGTCTGAATATTTACCTATAAAAGAAAGGACATAAAACTTATTTTAGAGATAAAAGGCAAATCCTGAATTCTATAACTGTGAAGTTTTCAAAATAAGAATGTGGATGATGAAACAACATCCACTATGGCAATAGACAAATATAAGATAACGATATAGAAAGGCACAATGGAATAACGAGAAGAGAACTGTCTCTGGAACTAGAGGGCTCACAAAGTTCACAAAGTCTGCCTTTGATGCTTACTCTCCGTCTGATGACTCGTACCTTTTTTGTGGTATTATCAACCATCTCCCCCCCCTTAAATATGAATGTCCCCAAAAACTTCATCCTGGGTCATTTTCTCTTTTCTCTTTACAGTCTCTGTTTATTCTAGCCTCAATAGCTTCTTTGGGTTCAGTTATCAAGTCTACATAAATGACTCCAGTATTTACAAAACCAGCACTGATCTCTTTCCCCTGTATGGTCAACTGCCTGCTAGAGTCCCTACCTGGATCATCAGCAACTCAAACTCTGACTGTCCAAAGTAGAACCTATTTTCTTCTCTCCTAAACTTATTTCCCCTCTAAACATTGCTATTTTTCTTGAAAGGTACTGCCATCCTCCCAGACTGGCAACTCATCTTTGACACTTTGACCCTTACCTTTTCCTCATCCTACATACCCAGTTGCCAAATCATGTTGATTCTACCACCCACATTTCTGACATCTATACTGTTCTGTCCACTCCCAAAGCCTTTACATTAATTGAGGTTCTCATTACTTCTCTTTCTATACTATTGTAATAGATGCCTAATTGGTCATTCAGCTTCCATTAGCTCCCTTCTTTAGCTCCTCCTTCACACCCATGCTAATATGATTTTCCTAAAATATTTGTATGATGACATCACTCCTCTGTTGCCTCTAGAGTATAAATTCATTTTGGCATTTAAAACTATGTATAATTTGACTCTATGCTATCTTTCCAAAATTTCTTATTGTTTTCTTTCATTCACTTTACATTTTGGTGAAATTGACCTACTTGTTTCCTAAATTCAGCATTCTGTCTTTCATTTACATGTCTTCAGAGAGATGACTGTACCCCATGCCTAGAGTGCACTGTCTTTTCCACCTCAGGCTTTTAAAATATTTATCTCCATTCAAGGTTCAGCTCAGATGCCATCCCCACTGTGAAGCCTTCCCCAATTTCTTCAATTTCTAACCCATTCTCCTTCCTCAAATTACCTCAATTTTACTTATCTGAATACATGTTGTATCTTTCTAGTAGCTAGTAAGTTCTTTAAGAGAAGGGAATGTTTTTGTTATCTCTAGCACCTAGTATGGTACCTTGCACATAGCAGATACTTAATTGGATTGAATTGGTAAATTAGTGGTTCATATGATCATAGATTTAGAGCTGAATGGGGCTACAGTGATCATCTAATGTAACCTCTTTTTACAGAAGAGTAAAATGATACCACTTAATGTTCACCAAAATGGAGAATGTGTTGGCTATCTGAGAAAAATGTGGTTTAGACGTAACATAGAAGCTTAACAGATGACACCTCTACACACACTGGCATACACACATGTGGTTTGCAGAGGGGTTTGCTTCTGTATCCAGATAGAGGATACTTTGAGGATTATTAAAATAATATGCCTTTGACCACAATTCTATCTAGCTCCTTGCCATAGTTCCCTTGGGATATGCACAGAGGTAACCTGAATGCAAGGAACATACTTAACGGATTAGCTGTACCAGTGTGTTATTGAGCCCTTGCCTTCTCAGGAATGATGTATTGTTGTATTAGGCTTTATACTAAATACATATACAATTGTTCCTAATAAAGAACACCTAAATTCAGCTAATAGGCATCTATATATTTTATGATTCAACAAGGGAAAAACCTGTTTCTCATCTTGCTACATGTCTGCCTGAAGCTCATTCAAGCACACAGCATCTAAGGAGAAACTACAAAAGACACCACATGCTTAGATCAGTTCCAAAAAAGTAATAGACCATAAATAAACATTTATTGTAAGATTTTGAAGAACAATAAAAACCTCTTATATTGAAAAAGTATGTAGCATCTGTGACTTTAAGAGTAAATCCTTTCTCTAACATGAACTGTGTCCTCTAAATATATGCAATATTATCTAAAAGCTTTATTTAAGATTCATTCACTCCACAACTGTTTGTTTAGCATGAGCCTGTACCAGGTACTGTATAAGACACAATCATAGGATCCCAGGATTTAGAGAAAGAAGGAATCTTAGAAGTCATCTAGATGAAGACCTTCCATTAGTTTGCCATCCAGTAGTACCAGATGAGTCATGTAAAACAAAAACAACAATTTCAATACAAGACAATGTGTACTAAGTTCCTGAAAGAAACAAACAAATTTCTAGAAGTGTTCAGTAGTCAGGGAGAACATTTTCAGTTCATGGAGATTTTTAAGTAAATTTTGATGGGTGGAGATGAAAGGAACAAGGTGGGAAAAGTAATTCAGGCAAGGAAAGAATAATGCATTAGACTTTAAGCTCTTTGAGAGCAGGGACTGACTCTCTTTTCATGTTCTTCATATCCCCAGCATGTAGTACAGTGTCACGCATATAGTTGGCACTTAATAAATGATCATTGATGGACTGACAGGTATACTTATGAACCTACTGAAGAAAATTTTCTGTGGATTTACACTTCAGAGGAGAATGTCTTCAGTATGAACAAGAACATGGTAATATCATTGCACCACTGCACTATGTGATATAGCATAGTGGAAAGAGTATTGGCCAAAGAATCAAAAAGGCTTGGGTTCAAATCCTGCCTGTAACATTTATTGCCTGTTTTACCTTAGGCAAGTCATTTAATCTGTATGAACCCCAGTTTTCATATATGTATAATGAGGGGTTAGACTATTTGGCATTGGATGTCTATCACATCTCTAAATCTACGATCTTATAGTCACTGAAAATCTAAGCATACCATCGTAAAAAAAAGGTGTGGGTAAGATGAGGGTGGGAGAGAAGGAGTAAGATCAGCAATTCACTATCTACTCTCATTTGTAAAACGTGAAAATCTTTTTATTGTCTAGAGTTTCTAATGCAAATTTATAAAGGCACTAAAATAAAATTGTGGTTTTATATTTTGGGCAACAAAATAGAATGATAATCATTTGGAATAAATTGATAAGTGATTTTTTCTAAGATTTATGATGGTTAGCTTTAATGAACTTTTTAAAAAGTTCATCAATAAGATTGTTGGGAAATGCTTAGGATGATTCCTTTCTTTAAACCAAAGGAGAAATTGAGGTAAGGTCACATGCTCCTACTGTTATATTATGATCCCTTCCCACAACAACAATCTGTAAAACTAAGAAGGCTAATGCAAAGATATATTCCAGGATGACACCGAAAATAATGACTTCATAATTTTATTTTATTTAAATTTAATTTCATCACTTTTATTTGAAATGTAGAGTATCCAGAATGGCCATGAAGATTCCTATTAGTTAACATGCCCCTGGATGCCTACATTATATCTAGGCTGGCCCAGGGTCAAAGTACTTTTCCGTGTCCAAGGGACCTCTCTGAATTGTAAAGGAAAAAGAAAATTGTCTTCAATTTCCTCCTTGTTACTATTGAGTTATTTTTTATGAATAATCAAAACATGTGGAGGGAAAAACAGTTTAAAGAAAATTTGACCAAAGATTAAAATAAACAAAGTCATCTTGAGAGTGTCTAATGGTAAAAATGGAAGGAAGACAACAAATGAATGATGGAAAAGATACAGACAGATTCTTTATAATTAACTCTTTTAATCAACAAGGATAGTAGAAACACTACATTTGAACTCAAATAACTTCATACCAATGTGCTTGTAGAAGTGGGAAAGGCACTGAATAAAACAAAGAAGAAAAAATTAACTGCAGGAATGTAGTAGCATCAACTATATAGAGAGGAGATCTGTTCTACAGGTAAAACAGTCTGGATGTTATTGAGGGATCTCAGTTCTCATGGCATGTGAAGAGGGGAAATATACCAAAAGTGTGGAAAAAAACTCAGACTTTATTATAAAAAAAGTCTTCTAAACTTATAAAGAAATAAAAGGACTAGGGTACAGGATAAGGGAGGGACTTTTAGAGAGATGTGTAGAATAAGGAATAGGAGGTTAAGTGGAGAGGATAAAGTAATAGGGATAGGGTAAAAAAGAGAGGCTAAGATGGATAATAGTGAGTAAAAATAAGATGGAGGGAAATTCACAAATAGTAATTAAAACTTTGAATGTGAATGGGATGAACTCACCCATAAAACAGAAACAAGTAGGAGAATGGATTAAAATTCAGAATCCAACAAAATTTTGTTTACAAGAAATACATTTAAGAAAGAGAATTACATGAAGAGTTAAAATAGAGGATTAATGTAGATTTATTATGCTTCAGCTGATGCAAAAAAAAAAAGGCAGGGGTATCAATCGTAATCTCAAAATTAAGACTAAAATAGATTTAATTAAAAGAATTAAACAGAGTAACTACATTTTGATAAAAGGTACCATAGACAATGAAGCAAAATCAATACTGATTCTATATGAACCAAATACCATAGCATCTAAATTTTTAAAATAAAAAATAAATTAATTGTAAGTGGAAATAATAGTAGTACTATAACAGTGGGGGACTTTAATCTTCTCCTCTCAGAACTATATAAATCTGACCAAAAAATAAACAAGAAAGAAATCAAGGAAGTGAGTAGAATTTTAGATAAGCTAGATTTGATAGATATCTGGAGAGAATTAATGGGAATAGAAAGGAATATACCTTTTTCTCAGCAGTTCATGGTCTCTTTACAAAGATTGACCATATACTAAGAAGTAAAAATCGTATAGTTAAAAGCAGAGATATTAAAAGAATACTTTTTAGATTACAATACAATAAAAAATAAATTTAATAGGCGACAATGGAAACATAGACTAAGAACTAATTGGAGATTGAATATCCTAATCTCAGAGAATGAATGAGTTAAAGAGTAAATCATAGAAATAATCAATAATTTCATTAAAGACAATGAAAATAAGGAAACAACATATCAAAATCTTTGGGATACAGCAAAGGCAGTAATCAGAAGGAAATTTTATATCTCTAAATGCTTATATCAATAAAATAGAGAAAGAGCAAACCAATGAATTGAGTATACAATTTAAAAAACTAGAAAAAACAAACTAAAAATCTCCACTTAAATGCTAAATTGGAAATCCTAATAATTAAAAATGAAATAAATAAAACTGAGTATAAAAATTGAATTAATAAATAAAACTAGTTGTTTTTATGGAAAAAACAATAAAATAGATAAACCTTTGCTTAATTTGATTAAAAAGAAAAAGAAAACCAAATCACAGTACTAAAAATTAAAAGGGTGACTATATCAATAATGAAGATGAAATTAAAGCAATTATAAAGCTATTTTGCCAAATTATATGTCAGTAAATTTGACAATTTAAGTGAAATGAAAGAATAGTCATAAAAATATAAATTGCCTAGATTAGCAGGAAGAAATAGGAACCTGTGGCCTCGAGGCCACATGTGGCCTTTTGGGTTCTCAGGTGCAGACCTTTGGCTGAGTCCAAATTTTGCAGAGCAAATCCTTTTATCAAAGGGATTTGAAATTTGTACACAGTCCAAGAGTCACACTTGAGGATCTAGAAGGCTACATGTGGCCTTAAGTTTGCAGGTTCCCCACCTCTGAAATAGAATATCTAAACAGGACTATTTTAGACAAAGAAATTGAACTGGTCATAAATGAGATTCCTAAGGAAAAAACAACAAGACTAGATGAATTTACAAGTGAATTCTATCAAGCATTTAAAGATCAACTAATTTCAATATTACATAAATTTTTTAGAATAATAGGCAAAGAAAGGATCCTACCAAACTCCTTTTTTGAAGCAAATATGATACTGATATCTAAACCAGGAAGAGTAAAAACAGAGAAAGAAAATTATAGACCAATTTCATTAAAGAATATGGATGCAAAAATCTTAAATAAAATATTAGCTATGCTACAAACATTATACATTATGATCAAAAGACCTGGCTTTTTAACAGAAGTTTTCTCTTTTTTTCCTTTCCCTGTCCTTCTTCCTGTCTTTGTGCCTGTTATTGTCTCTTATTTCTCCCTTCTTCTTCCCTGCCCCCATCCTTCTCTCTCTCCTTCTCTATCTTTTCCCCCTTTTTCCTCTTCCTCACATCCCTTTTCTTAGGAAAGTCCGTATAGATGTAGCCCAGAAATACTCAGCTAGGCTTAGAAGAAGCAATATAGTGTCTGTCTCTGAATCATAAAGTGCTTTGTATTTCTATAATTTTTTATTAAAGATTCTTTTATACAACCTAAGAAATATTTGTGATAGATTTATATGTTGTTGACCTGTGTTGCTCATCTTTTATTTTCAAAGAGGACCAGATATCACTTACATCTTTACTTGTATGTAAATTGAATTAGAATGCGACAGAGCTGCACAAAATCCTCAGCCTCATTCTCTCTTCCAGAGTCATATATCCAGTGCCAAGATAAAAGTCATGATGACTGGAGATGGCCCAGGATAGGATTTCTTGTATTGTTCACTAATTTTCTTGATTTCTTGGGGTTTTCTTGGTAAAAATACTGGAATGGTTTGTCATTTCATTCTCCAGCTCATTTTATAGATGAGGAACTGAGGCAAATAAGGTTACGTCACTTAGGGGAATAAAGCTAGTGAGTCTGCATTTGAACTCAGGAAGATGTTCCTCCTGGCCCAGCACTCTATCGATACACTGTGCCAACTAATTGTCAACGATTAAATACTTTGCCTTTTGCATAATATATGTTTTCTGTACAGATACATACAAAAAAGTAGGTATGTTTTCATGAAAGTATTTGTGTGTCTTTGGATGTAGCAAGATGAGATGACACAATAGACCACAGAACACCACTACTCAGAGTTCGCAACATAAAAAAAAAGTTTAGTTCAGTTTTATAAGGACATAGGGATAGGAGTTAGATCTGTAATTTCATTGTTATAAACTATAAGGAACTACAATATGGGAAAACTCGCTCGACTCATAAAGGTCAGCACCATATCTGCAGTTTATAGTCTTTGAGAGCTATTGATAATTTAAGTGACTTGCCCAGGGTCACAGAAACAGTTTATATCAGGGGTGGAACTTGAGCCCAGGTCTTCCAAGTTGACTCTCTATCCACCGTATCATGTAACTTCTTGGTCAAATTGAATGACAGCTAAAATTGAAGTTATACTTAAATATAGATATGGCACAATTTTAAATGTATTATATAGTTTTATATTCCTGTCCAACTCAAATAATGGTTAAAGATTTTCCATCTACAAACAAGTATTCAAGCTATACTTTACCTTTTAAGAAAAGTCAAATGAAAAGCACCTGGAATAAAGAATTACTTGCCAGAATTACTTATAAGAACCTTGTATATTCAGAACCAGTATAGGATAAGCACAGGATTAAGATTTTATGGGTTTTTTTTTTAGCAAATCATTCCCACTAATGGTAACAGTACAACTGACTTATCATAATCCCAAACGAGAAACTATCTAGATATAAATTTGAAGTCAGATGGAGGGGCAGAGACGGAAATAGACACATGAAAAGAAAGAAGAATTATATTAGTTCCACAAAATATAATTGGCAAATCTCATTGTACTAGATGACTAAATAGTGGGCTAAAGTATGTTAAGATTCCTTCTGGGTCTGATAATAGTTGTATAACATAGACTTTTTGGCTCCATTTTTAATTTTCTCTGAGGGCCAGACCTGTTACATTCCCCTACTCTAATCCTCTTTCCACCACATCTCCTTTATCCCCAATTCTCTGATGCCCTCAAAGCATTAAGGATTTTTTTTTGCCAAAAACTTAAGCCTCCCCTGATTGAAGTCACTTTTAGGGACAGTTGAATAGGACTTTGGGGCAGCTTGGTGGCACAATGGATGGAGTGCCAACCCTAGAATCAGGAGGACCCGAGTTCAAGTTCTAACTCTGACAGGGTCTGTGACCCTGGGCAAGCCACTTAACCCTGTTTGCCTCAGTTTGCTCATCTGTAAAATGAGCTGGAGAAGGAAATGGCAAAGCACTCCAGCACCTTTGCCAAGAAAACCCCAAATGGTGTCACGATGAGCAGAACATGACTGAAAAAGGACTGAACAATAACTGACTAGCACTTCAGTTCTATTTACCTATTTAACACCAAACTAGTTCTTTCAAAGGAATATTCATTTCAAAGACTTAGGAAAAACAAACACACAAATATTTCCCCTAATGTCTAATAGTATTATTATCCCCCTTCCCCTCAATCTCTAGGGAGCAAAGGAGTATTAGGCTCTTAGCTTAGCTCATTTCCTGTAAGGCATTAACCCCTTCAAGTTCAAGTCCAAAGCCCTGCTGGGCTAGTTTCCTGACTCTTGCTCCCTAGGGTTTCTCTACTGGACTGCTGGTTCCCCATGACTTGAATTCCTGACCTGGAGACTCCACTCTTTGCACCAATAAAATAGAAAAGGCCAAAAGAAAAGGCCCAAACCCCAGGCCTATTTCTCAGGGTCTGTTGCTTTGTCTTATTTACCATCTTGATGATGTTTTAGCATTTCAATTTTATTTCTTTTCTTCAGTCTTTAGAATTTCTATTTTTTGTGTTCTTGGGAGGATTATTAATTTGTTGACTTAATTGGGGTTTTTTGTTTACTTTTAGTTGATGGCTCTGCAAGGTCTTAATGGAAAATAGACAACCAAATCAAGGGCAAAAGTAATAATTTGATGATGGCTTTCTAAGGAGGGATGATTTTGAGACTGATCTGAAGAGAAGAAATGTATGAAGATACTTTAAAAAAACTTTGAGGAATATAGGAGAAGAGCTGACAGAACTCAGTCTGGATCTATTTTTTTTTCAAAGAAGTAGGAGGTGAGGTCATCTGCTATGAGAGTGTGGGGAGGGTGGAGGTATAAATGGGGACTTGAGGAAAAAAGTAAAGGTTTGAAATAGTAACTGTGACTAAGGGGATTGGAAATTACTGTCTCACAAATTCAAGAACTGTTGAGCAGCAGTGAGGTACTAGATAAGGCTCTGTATCATAAATAATTAGGAGACTGAGGCACAATGACACTAAATGACATAGCCAGTTGGTGGTATAGCCAGGACTAAAAATCAGTTTTCTTGACTCACATTTCAGTGTTCTTTCCATTTTCTAATTTAAAGTATTCAATACATCACATGTAAATCACCACTTAAAATTAATATGCACTGCTTCAGAAATTCGAATGGAGAAAAGAAACTGGCCAATAGTCTAATGGTTTATATGACAGGAAGGGAAGGTAAAGAAGAAATACAAAAGAGGACAAAAATTGAGGTCTCTGAGGATTATCTGATAGCTCATACTCTTGTTTGTTAAAATGAAGTTAAAAATTTTTTTCAAGTGATTTGTATGAGTAGTCAATATGGTCACAACTCAAGCTAAAAAAATCCAGATAATATCACATCAATATTACTTAAGAATAATCTTGTTTTCATGATGAAACAACCCATTCTTTAAAAGATGTTGAAATCAAATGGATCAGATCCATTTGAATTTTAACATGATGAAGTAGCAAAGACTTTTTTTAAAGATGAATCAAACCAATTATATGAAGAGTTCTTTATGGCAGGCAACATAATATTGGGAGCATTAAGGAATCAGTTCTCAAGATATCTTGATATCTCAAGATAACAAATTCTTCAAAAAAAATTAGATGCATATTATTTTTTAAAAAGATGATAAAGCAACCCTCAGTAACCACTAACTCTATATGCCTATTTCCCCACCTTTGCAAAATTATCAACTGCCTACTGGACACCTTGACCAACAGGTTCTATAGTTATCAAAAAGTCATTATGATCCTACATCCAAAACAGAATTGATTGTTTTTCTTCTCATCCTAAACAAGACAAAACAAAACCAAACAAAACACCTACTTCTCCAGACTTCTCTCTTTTTTTTTTTCAAGGATACTACCATACAGTTTTGAAAGCTAGGAATCATTTTTGACTTTACCACCTGTATCCAATCAGTTGCCACATTCTTTTGATTCTATCTATATAACTCCTCTCTTACCATTGTTTTTCTCTACTCACATGAACTTCAGATTTCTGTACAGTTTTATTAAGATTTGGCGTTCCAAAGTAGAGAGGAAGAAAGGCAAGCCAGTTTTATTGAGGGGAAATATTCACCATAAGAAGGGGATGGTCAGGGAGGATAGATTAGGATCTGCGAGGGTCCCTAGGTAGAACTGGTTACCCCAAACTCAAAAAGTCTGGTGAGCTTTATAGGGTTCTGATCCAGGTCAATCAGGACCTGATGTTAGAAAAAGGGAGCAGGGAGCCTGGACGGGTGTGAATTCGTGTTGGTGGGAGGGTGGAACTTTTAGGAAATTGATGGTTAGTTGATATTCAAACTCCTCACTGTCAGGAAAGGGGACTTTTCCATTACATTAGACTTTACTTTAACCAGATGACTCAGAGAATTTTGGCTTCCCTTGAAGAGTTTTTGTTTACCAGGTGGGAAGCTACTAGTCTGCTGAGGCTTACATGTCGCCCTACTTAAGGTTCTAATCTCTTCTCCTCTTGACTCCTGAAATAGCCTGCTAATTGGTTATACGACCAATTTTTTAAAAAGTTTAAAAAGTTGAAGAGACATAATTTCTAGGTAACTAATAATTTTATTTAAAATGCTAGCATTTTATTAATCAAAGAGGTCAGTGGCACTCTTGAATGCCAAAGACTTTTCAGGGCAGTGGACTCATAATTTACATGCCCTTGGAAGAGTGGGTATTCCTGAGGGTAGCAATCAATTCTGATGGGTTAAGAATTAATGAGAGGTGGACTTTACAAAAAAAAAAATGGGCTCACTCCAAAGGCTGGAAGAGTGACATCGTGTCACTCTTGCACCAAGACTCTCTCTAACCTAGACCACCCCCAGTCTTCTGCAATCTAGACAAATGATTTACCTCTACCCAAACTTGCTTGAATGGAATACAATGGGCAGGAATTCACCTAGATAAGATTGTCTAGATGAGGTAAATATTTGGCAGAGGTCAGTCATATCCTTCAAAGGTTGGGCTTTAAAGAAGAAAATGAGGATTTTCAAAAAAGGGGGAACTCTGGATCTCCCCAAATCATTGGTTATTAATAATCATTTTTCTCAGTCTCTGTGCATCTCATCTTTACCCTTTCTAATCTTCCTCCTGACAATACAGCTGACAAATTAATATTCCTAAAGAACAAGACTTGATATCTCTAACCCAAGAAACTTCAGTGGTTCCCTATTCCTTCTAGAATAAATTACTGTATTTCACAGCATAATTGTAGATTTTATGCCAAATTTTTTTTTCAAAAAATTGAGGTGCAACCATTATGTGAAGTTGTAAGAAATTGTGCCCTTCTTCCTGCCTTATGTAAATGTGAATATCAATGAGCTACATATTTACCAGGAGAACCTCTCTCCCCCAGAACCCAGCATGAATCAGCACCAGTCTCCAGGTTCAACATCCTCACTACCTTACCCCAACGCCTAATCCTGCTAGAATTAGAACAAGAGCAAACCTATATAAACACACCACTTTACTGGTTAAGAATGCCCATTATCTCCAGGGCCCCACAGGATCACCTAGTTCCACCTGGAATTATCCTTTTTCCACCATCTTCCCTGATGCTTTATCTTATAAGTATATCCCTTCAATAAAGCTAGTTTACTTATGTTAAAGTGTGCTCCATATTTCCATGTACTGCACCTTAGAATCCCAAATCTCCCTAAGTCTTCATTAAAAAAGCAAGGGAGTTGTTCTTTCACAGACCTAAGTACAGAAAGGTGGTTAGATTATCAATCTTTTAGCAAATCAGAAAAGGAAGTAAAAACCATGGAATGGAGAGAGGATACATATCTGGTTGATGCTATGACCTTTAAAAGTCGGTCAAGTGAGGGCAGAAGTTGCTTGTAGAGGGACTCTGCTACTGAGAGGACTTGTAGAAGATGCTTCAAGCTGGAGAAAAGGAAGTTATATGGAACTGAGAGAGTAGAAGTTTCTTCTGATAGAGAAGGTTGCTGTTGTTGCTTGTCTTTCATTCTTGAAGATGACCATGACATCAGGAAGCCAATGCCATGACTTGCAAGTGAACTGGGTTTAAGTGAGGGAGTGCTGTGCAAGGTCAGTAGCCTGGCTTTCTCTTCCAGAGCCTTCTGGGTATCTGACAAGATACAGATCAGGAGGACTAGATGGCCCCACAGAAGGTTGTATTGAAGAAGAGGGGAAGTAAAGCAAGTAAGAAGGAGAAAATAATGTAGGTCATCTTGATGAAAGAAATTGAATTTGGCAAGGAAAAATTTTTGCAAAATTTTGGAGAAATTGAGGAAATTGAGGAAAATTTGGGGAAAAAAAAGATTTGCAGGCCCAGACTCCAGTCTAGATCCTACTCCAACTTTTAAGAGTGGCCGGATCAAGGACAAACCAGGAGTAAAGAGTTTAGGAAGATTAAGGAGGATCATAGAGGATTAAGGAGGAGAACCACAGGAGTTAGAATCAGAAAGGATAAGGAAAAGCTAGTTTGCATTAAGAGACTAGGAAAGGCAAGCATGGAAAGGTTAGTGTGACATTAAGAGGTTAAGCAAAATGATAGAGAAATTGTACTTGGGTAAATCGATGAAATAGGCTGCAGATTAAATCAAGACTGAAGGGGAGGTAAGTATGACTATGGCTATGGAACTTTTGAAATGAAAGAATTTAAATGAGGTAGCTGAGTTATTAAGGAAGTGATAATTGGCTGTAAAAAGTTTTAACCAGCTGGTTAGGGTTGAGAGTAAACATCTACTGCTGGGTCGTTTCAAGAAACAGGGCTGTAAATCTCAACAATTATTTGACTGTTCACTGAGTATGTGATGCTTGTATTTCAGCAAGAGTCTTGTTATCTTATCTGTCTTCCACGTATAGGCTGATCTCCTTCTTAGAGGACAAAGTGAAGGGATTTAAAGAATATCTCTCTATATTTCAAGTTGTTAGAAAGAATGAAGCACTCCTAAGGAATACAGATGCAAGTCTTCAATGCAAAGAAGTAAAAAGGGGTTTGAGATGGAGGAGTAAAGATAACTTTTGTTAAGATGATGGAGTTTGGAAGAATGCTAACTAGAGAAGAAACAGGAAGGGAAAGAAGAGATGTGCAATTAGAACTTAAAAGCAAATGTGAAGTTCTTTCTGAAGAAAGAGCTGGAAGCTGCTTTTCCTACCAAGAATATTATAATAGAGTGACAGAAGCTATCAGGTAAGAGATTATCCACTAAAAGGCAAAAGAAGAGGACAAAAGTGATTGGTGATTCCCTGCTAAGGGTAGCTTTTTGTCAACTTGATGACAACAATAAAGAGTTCTGCTGTCTTCCTAGAGGTAAATATCAAGACATAAGAGGGAACTTCTCAAGACTTATCAAAATCAATTTCAACTATCAACTTTTGATTATTTATGTGGGTGCAAATCCTAAAAAAAAAAAAAGTGTGGTTAATGATTGTGATTCTTGGGCAAGAAACTGAAGGAAACAGGGTATATTTGTTTTCCTGGCCACTGAAGGAAATGGATATTGAAGTGAACAATTAATTTTAGAAATAAACATTGGACTAAGAACATAGTGTCTATGAATGAGAATTGGAGAAGTGCATCATGGCTTACAGGATATGGTTGGACAGACTCCTGGCCAGAGACAGAATACACTCATTCTGTACCAGTCGAAGAATGTATTTGCCAGGTGTCTTGAAATTACAACCAAAAGGGCTTTAAGATTTAAAAAAAAGGGGAGGGGTGGAAGAGAGGAGATTGCCTTTGTATATTCACAAAGTTAAAGACCATAGGGATTAGTTTCAAAGGATGAAGAAGAACAGACAATTAGCAATTTATGGGAGATGAGACCCAAGAGGGTAGTAAAATGCATAGGTTCAAGTGGCTGAAAATTTAGGCAATAAAAAGGAGGAGCTAGAAGTCTTAATTCAAAGCAGCAAATCTGACTTCATAAATATCACTGAAGCTTGGTGGAATGAAACCTTTGATGAGACCAGGGCTAAGTATTTGAACATGCATTGGAGTTGTACTCTCTGCAACAGAGTTTGAATGCTTGGCAGCTTGGCTATAGAAAGGACCTTAGCATCTGATATCTTATCTTGCCAGGTGATTTTTAACATCTTCCTAAGACAATTCAAATGGAAGTGATTCAGTTTCCTGGAATGGTTGGTATATGGTCTAGGTTTCAGAGGCACACAATAATGATGTCAGCACAATGGCTCTGTAGATCTTCTCTTTGGTAGTCAGTCTAATACCTCTTCTCTTCCACAGTTTCCTTCAAAGTTTCACAAACAGTGAGCTAGCTCTGACAATGCATGTATCAATCTCATCATCGATGTGGACATCCCCAGAAACTAGAGTGCCAAGGTAAGTGAACTTACCCACAGCATTCAAAATTTCTATTGTAACTGATGTATTGTTGGTGTGGTGCTGACTGGTGGAGAACCTGTGTTTTCTTGGTGTTCATTGTTAGGCCAAAATTAGCACAAGCAGCAGAGAACTGATCCATGCTTTGCTGCATCTCAGCCTCAGAAGCTTCATTGAGTTAATAATAGAGGAGATTAAAACAGAACATGCAGCTCCCTAGACTTTGGGAAAGTAGATTTTAGTGCATTCAGAAGAAAGATAAGTAAGATTCCCATGGACAAAAATGCTTCAAGGGAATTAATCCCAGAAGGCATAGGAGATATTCAAGAATGAAGATCTCAAGATACAAAACAAAAGGAAGAAGGGGAAAAAGGGAAGATAAGGAATGAGAAAAAGGATCTATCTAAAAAGACTGATATTGATACACAAGGAACTCATCCATGAGCTGAGATTTGAAAAAGGAATATGCAGAAGATAGAAGCAAGGCCATGTACTGAAAGATAAACATGAGTATGGCACAGTTTCTATAAAAATTGGGTGAGAAATGCTCAAGCTCAAAAAGAGCTGAAGCTGGTGAGGGAAGCTAGCTATGGATTGATAAAGAAATCAATAGGTATTTATTAAAAATCTACCATGTGCCAGGTAATGTGCTAGGTGGGGCACTGAAGATACAAGTGCAAAGAATGAAACAATCCCTTTTTGCTGGGGTTGGAAGCTCAATTCCATGTGGACAGTCTCGGGCGGGTAAAGGTGGGAACTTCTAAATCTTAGAGTTCTCACGAGGCCCCCCAGGAAACGACTGGGAATTGAGGTGAACCGAGCTATCTCGTGTATTTCCGCCTCTTCCCATGAGAAACGTGATGGGAGAGAGCTCTCCCCGCCCTCGAGATTGTCCCGGATTGGAGCACACCTGTTGTTACCTAACAGGCTCGGTATTGACGTGCAAACTACACGACGGGAGAGCTTAAGTAGGGTCAGGAAAGCCTGAAAGTTCTCTTGGGCGGAGGGGCCACGTGTGAGGACACAAGGCTCCGTTTTTCCTCTTTCCTCTCTCCCCTCCCCCTCTCTCCCCACTTACACTTCTATTTCCAATCTCTTATTGTAAGATCTTTGCCTCCTTGGGAGATTCTTCGCTCCCTCCTAAGGAAGAATTCCCCTGCACTTGTAACCAGAACCCTGAATAAAGCTCAACCCTTGTTCGACTCTGGAACATCCTTTCTCTCATACGAGCATCCGGCTTGGCCAGCCGAAGACCTCGAGAGGTGAGGTAAGAAGACTCGGGTAGCCCACAGGCCTCTAGGCCTGGCACCTTTTCGTATGGACTTTACATTCTCAAAAGGGAGACAAGAAGTACATTTTTAAATACATACAGACATATGCATATATATAGGTAGTATAAATATAAAGTAAATAAATGCAAAAATATAGTTAAATTAGGTCAGCTGGGAAGGAGAATATTAGTAGTTGGGGAGGAATTGGAAAAGGCTTTATGAAGAAGTTGGTGCTTGAGCTGCATCTTAAAGGAAGAGAGGAGCTCTATGAGGAGGAAATAAGGGAGGGTGCTTTTCAGTCAAGGGGGAAAGCCAACGTAAAGTCTTAGGATGGGAGATTAGAGTCTGCTGTGTATGAGGAAGAAAGAGAGGCCAGTTTGACTGGTTCAAAGAGTATAGGAAGAGTAATGTTCAAGAAAATCTGGAATGATAGGTTGGGGTTAGGGTGTATTAGGCTTTAACAGCTAAACAGAGGAGTTTATATTTGATCCTAGAGTCAATAGGAAGCCAGTGGAATTGGTTGACTCGATTTGACTTGCATTTGTAGAAATTTTTTTTAGCCACTCAGAGAAATTACAGCCTGTTGGTGTGGCTCTGCCTTAGGTAAATACACATTACTTTACAAGCCTGAGAAAAAGTGCCAGGGTAGATCCCTGACCCATGGCTACTCAAATTCTGTGATTCTGAGTTCTCTAGTGTGAGAAATAAATATTTCTCTCTTATATTTAATAACTAATTATTATATTAGGACCAAGGTTTTTCCCATGTTTTCTACTTTCTCATCCAAAAATCAACCAGTATAGGAAATCTCTCAGAGATATACTCAGGCCAAGATCTAATCAGATTGTAAAAGATATTCTAAGTTTGAGCTAATGGGTGTATTCCTGTCAATTGTGTTTGCTGAGAGATATCTGGGAAAATGTTGATTCTCTCTATTATCAAACCAGGTGATACAGAAATTGATGTCTCTTTGACCTAGATTTGAGCTACCCCAAGATAGCACACTTCTCACTGTGTTAACCAATCAGAGTTGATCAGGCACCCCTTAAGAACATCTACTTTTCCAAGGGCACATTAACTGTGAGCCCACCACCATGAGAGGTCTTTGGTCTAAGAGAGACAACCAAATGACCAACCTTTTATTAATAATGTGCTGGTCTTATTAATAAAATGGTTAAATTACCCAGAAACTATGTCTCTGGAACCTTTTTAATCATCACACTAGGTGTATTCCCTCTGCCATTGGCATCATTATCCTTATCATCATTAGAATGGCACTTTAAGTTTTGAAGGTACTTTATAAGCATTATCTCATTTGATCCTCACATGACTCAGTGAGATACTACTGGTTGTCTACTACTAATTATTGCTAGCATTTCTTTAGCACTTTAAGATTTGAAGGGGCTTTCCATGTTATCTTATTTGATTCTCATAACAGCTCTGGGAGGCAGGCACAACAGAGGCTAAATGACTTGCCCAGTGTCACACAGTTAATAAAATTCCTCAGGGAGGATTTGATTTTAGTTTTTCCTTAATCCGAATTCCCCATCATAGTCACTGTGCATTTAGCTACCAAGTAGTGATTACTCTTAGAACGTGTAGGAAATTGTGTCCCTGTGCATACTGAGAGAGTCCTTTCTTGTTATTTACACTGTTATTTTGTTTAATGTAATGCTTTTTGCTTTGAATAAATTTGTGACCTGGTTTGTCCTGGTAAAATGGAACACTGAATGGGAAGCTTGTGAGCTGCATTTTTAGCTGATGTTGATCCAAAGAATCTTTTGAACTTGCTTTTTGTGGTCATGTTAAGAGAGGTTAAGGGCTTTGGTTGTATAAGTTTAAGCTATGATTATTAACACAGTGAATGATTTCTGACAACATGAATGAAACTGGACACAGGGTCATTATTAGGAAATAAATGGGAAGGTAGGTGGAAGAACGTCAAAGACAGATGACAGCTATCTGAAATGTGTATGTGTATCCTTTGTTGCCAAAGAAGACCATGCTGTCAGAGAAATAACAACATGACTTGCACTTGACTTTGTTTTGAGTGAGGGAGGGCTGTGCAGGTCAGCAGCCTTACTTCTCCTCCAGAGCCATCTGAATCCAGTGACCAGATATTCATCAGGATGACTGGAGATGACCCAGGATGAGGCACTTGGGGTTAAATGACTTGCCTAAGGTCACACAGCTAGTGAGTGTCAAGTGTCTGAGGTGAGATTTGAACTCAGATCCTCCTGACTCCTGTGCTGGTGCTCTATCTACTGCCCCACCGAGTTACCCACTGTCTGAAATATTGCTTAAAGCAAGTGCTGTCTGTATCCAGGAAGGATGGGGAAACTTTAGTGTTCCTCTGTCCCATACTTGAACCATCTGTTCCCAGGTTCCACACGTAAGGCTAAAACTTTTAATACCACCCTTCAGATATTTAAGGCTAGATATTTATGGCCTAGCTTTGGAAATTAGATACCATTTACGACATTGTTTCTATAGGAAAATATATTTTGATTTGAAGCAAAGTTAGAAAAGATAAAGAACTGAAATTGGAATAAAGAACTAAATTGAAATTTTGCCTCCTACACTGACTAACTATGGGTAGCATTACCTCTCTGAACTTCAGTCTCTTCAAAAACTATTCTAAAATAGGGTTAATTGTAGAGCCTACTTCACAAGGTTGCTATAAGGGTTTCATAAAAGCTAATGCATGTGTAAATAGGGCCATCCCATGAAGGACATTCAAAGTTCTTCCTCATTCTGGACAGCTACGTGGGAACTTTGGAGCCATGCATGACTCAGAGCTGAAGGACTTGTACTTTGAGATGTTGAACTGGAAAATCAGGGATATTTAAAAGGGAGGGTTCTTCTTCTAAGTCTTTCTTCCCTTCCAGCTGTTAGTCAAGTTAAGTGTTGTTTGCAGCAGATTCCCATAAAGATTTGGTGGAGACTAGCTTGGCATCTGTGGCATATATCCTGCCTAGATAAGCATGAATCTGGATTTGGACTACCTCTTTGTGTTTGTTTTTTCTTGATTTTAGACAAACTATGCTTGGAGAGATATGTTAAGATTTTCAGGCAACCTAGAAAGTTTGAGAGGTTGGAAGTTCCTGGGTGCCACTGGTTTGCTCCTGACTGACTGTGAGAAAGTCCTTCCTATTACTCCAGAAATCTTGGTTAAAAAAAAAAAACAACAAACTACCAACAAGAAGATTGGCCCAAATCTAACTCATTTTACCATAAAAACCACATTGTTCAGGTTTGGACAGTGCAGAGCTGAGGTGAAATGGAAAATGTCTAATCAGAAATCCTGCAGGCTATTTCATATTTTGAGGAGGTTTGAGCATCTCAAGGGAATATGAATTACTACTACTAATAAATTAAATTGTTGAATCTAGTTTTCAGTTGTTTTGTCAGGTTCTGTCTTTTGTGTCAATAAGCATATTTCTTTGGTATGTGTAAGAAATAAATACCTGATTTATGCTGCACATTGAGACTGAAACAGGAACTACAACATAAACCTTAAGTAAACTGTCCCCAGAAATTATGGTGTGGGTCTACCAAGCTGACTTATGTAAGAAAATGGAACCTAACCCCTTTCATCAGAGACAAGTTTCCATCAGGTTTGAACTGTCTGGATTGTGTGCCCACAATAAAAGAATTATTGCCTGGGATGGGCCTGGTGCCTCAGGCAAATGCCAGAGATCTGGGCTGAGGGGCTTTGGGGTCCAGGTCCCAAAGACATGGTTTTTTTCCTTTTTGGGGTCCAGGTCCCAAAGACATGGTTTTTTTCTTTTTTGGGGGTCCAGGTCCCAAAGACATGGTCTTTTCCTTTTTTGGGGGTCCAGGTCCCAAAGACATGGTCTTTTCCTTTTTTGGGGTCCAGGTCCCATCCCTACCAGATATGTAAAAGACTTTGCAAACCTTGAAGATGACTGGGAAGGAAGTAAAAAAGGATAGTTTGTACTTACCTTGTTAATTTCGTTTGTGAATTTTTATTCAAACGCTTAAACGGAAAATTTGTATTCCATATGATCAATGTGTTTATTTAATTGTTAATGGTAATTACCATTAGGATTTTTTTTTTTTAACAGTCGAGGCTTTTTAATTGTGTAATGCAGAGCGCACAGGGATGCTATGGTCTGGGGGCAGGGCGTCCCGCAGGCTCTTTACCGCAACACTCACGCCAAGAGCTTAGAAGGCACTTTGCTAAGAGGCAGCAACGATCCATTAAACATATTCCTGTCCAAAATCTAGTTAGGAGAAGGTGGGGGCAACGGAGGGGAAACGAGAGAACTTTGAGTAGCGGCCTCTTCTTGGGGGTGGGACGGCAGGGACGATGGACGGGGCTCGCCTCTGGAGCTCAGGAGAGAACCACAATTCCCAGAAGGCGGTGCGAACACAGGAAGAAGAGAGGCAGGAAGCGGCGCGAGACGCCGGCCCAGCCGGGTCCTCCCTCCCGTTGTCAGTAACCACAGCCGGCCCCGGAGCCCCGGAGCCCGAGCCAGAACTGGAGCCCGAGGCCGAGCTGGAGCCGACGCTGGCGGAGGGGAGGAGGTAGCTGCGGCCGTCGATGTGCTTGGGAGCTCCTAGCCTCTCTGGACCGCCATGGGCTTCGCCGGGGATGTAGGGAGCTAGGTTCCGAGGCTGGGCCCTGGCGGCGGGGAGGGAGCGGGGCGCGGCGCCCCGAGGATGGAGAGAGCGATGGAGCAGCTCAACCGCCTGACCCGCTCCCTGCGCCGCGCCCGCACCGTGGAGCTGCCCGAAGGTAGGGGAGCGGAGCGGGGTCGGGGACGAGGAGGCCGGTCCAGGGTTGCGGGGGAACCGAAAAACAACCCTCCAAGTTAGGCTTTTCCTTATCCGGGAAGGGGCCTTCCGGCCCCCCCGGCTCGCCTCTCCACCTCGAGAGTCGTGTGAAGTTGGGAGTTCGGGTGAGGGTCGGGGAGGTTATCTCCAGCCGGGGACGTGATGGGGGTGTGTGGTGTGGTCAGATGGGACGCAATGGTCAGAACTAACTTTCTTTTCATGCTCAGTCAGATTTTCGGGGCTTCTTAATTTAACCCTCAGTCCTTGATTTTTTAAAAATTATTTTGGTTACTGTTTGGATGTAATTGATTTCCATTTGAAGACTGCATTTTATTTTAGGCAGGAAGTGCCTCAGAGGTTCCACGAAGCACAGGAAAGTTAAGAATCTCAGTGCAAGGACCAAATTGCAGATGCACGCTTTTCCCTCGTGTTCAGAATCTCCTCCGGTTAAGTCGCTAGGATGGGCTTGTTTTAAATTGCTTTGTCATTTTGAAAATGCAGAGGGGATGGTGTTGGTACTGGTGACCCTCTGCTTATTTCCATAGAGCTTTCCTCACTATGACCTCTTCAGTTAGCTTTCAGGGATCCCCATAATGGTATATATGACTGTAGATGTGTGTGACACCCACCCACACATATGTACACATACACGTGTGTGTGTATATGTATGCATGCACATGTATGCATGTATACACACACATATATACACACACGCACACAGATAGTCTGATTATCAATCTAAAGATTGTGATGAAGTACTGCGTGCTCAAAAGAGGATATGAAAACTCTAAACAGGAAAGAATTTGTCTGAGACATATTGGTTCTCCTTAGCCAATCAGCTTTTGAGGAGTCTTTAACCACCTCAGGTTACTGCTGAGGTGTGATAGTTTGAAGCAGCATTTATGCTTGCATAAGAGCATTTTTGAATTAGTTTTTGGACTCCATCCTTCTTTGATCTGGCAAAGACCTTAGAGTATTGTTCTCTTAAGTCATCCTTGGCACAAATATCACAACCCTTTGAAAAAAAGAAGGGGTGGGGATTATTTCTTATATCTTTTTAAGAAAGTACTTAATATTGTTTAGGAAAGTAGCCCTGTGACTTTTGATTCATTCAAGGAGATAGTAGAATTTTAAATTTCTGCTAAAATGTTTTAGGTGACCATATATAACATTAGTTTATGTAAAAAGTAAAATTGTTTTTTTACTGGTGCTAGAGAGTTTTAAAGCATATTTTTATAATTGGCCTTAATGATTTGGGGAAAAATCTTATATAAAATTAACACCACTTTTAGAATTGAGGCAAAGGGAATATTTCTAAAAGAGAGATGTTCCTATTGTTCATTAATGATTTGCTGTTTGATTGTCAGTGCTTTTGAAACTACCTGGTACAAAACCCAAAAATTTAAATAACTTCTTATAAAAACAGACACTTTTCTTTCCTCTTACTGGTTTCTCAGTTACTTTTGGAAATAATACTATGTTCTGAGGCCTTGAGAAGTCAATTTTAATTATAGAGAGAAGCCAGTCTATGACCATATCATGCTGATTCACCCTCTAATATTTTAAAGATATTTTTCTTCAACTCTTTAACCTTTACTTTCTGTAACAAAGACTTTGATTAGGGTTATGGCAATTATAATAGTCCAGGTCCATGTTTGCTGTCTTTTTTTTCATTGTAATTCACTTAGCACTGTACATGTGCTGTTCTCGGAACACAAAAGGCCTTCAGTAAATGTTGATAAATTGCTTTCAATTCTTTTTAAATGAGTTTTTGAAAATACCTAGGTAATGCAGTTTCCTTTGATCTGAATGAACAGAGATGTCATGAATAAAACATGTTACTGCTGGGAACCTTCATATTCATTTTTCTTTTAGTTAGGGAGAATTAGTAATACTATATTCATTTATAATACTTTTAAGTCATAATTTGTGCAGAACAAGGGTCTTTTCTTGTTGATATTGTTTACTAAGATATGATCTAGTTGAGTTGATAGAGTTTAAAAGTTCAGATTTTCTTTTGGAATATGCGCAGGAAAGATCAAGAGTGCTGTCATAGCACTTTTCACTGAAGAACATTTTTTGAACACACTGTTTATGGCACTATTTGATATAAGCTGATATATTTTGGCTTACTTTTAATGTTTTTTTCCTTTGTAAACATTAGGAAAGTGTTTTGTTAATACTGAGTATGTTTTTTTAACCTTAAAGGCAAAGTGGCAAAATAAAAAATAGTTATATAGTAAGGAGGTTTTAGAAAGTGTGTAAACCCAATAAAACTTGTTAAACTGGAGTATGTATTAAATACTTTGATATATTTGTGATTTAATTGATGTACTCCCTCCATTGATGCAGATGATAACCTTTCCCCATCTTTCCATCCTATGTAAGTCTTGTCCATGACCTTCCATAAGTATTTCAGTAGGAATCCTTGCAACATCCTAGGATCTTTCCTTTAAATCTTTTGACATTCTGTAGATACCAATGGACTGTCATTTATATAGCCCTTGCTTTTGCCTCATGACTGACTAGACTCCATTTCCAGTCATGAATCTCTCTGATGATCTCCTTTATTCCATTTTTTTTGTGTTAGCTCCTTGTTGGTAATATGCTGTGGCCTCTTTATTTCCACTGTGTTCCTTGTGTGACCTTTAGGTAACCAGCGAGTTTAATTCTTTGGCAAAAAGCTTGCTTTACTAAAAGAATATTGATCTTAAAAGATGTCTATTTGTTTTAGGGGGGAAGATAATGTCATTCAAAATAGAACTGCACTACATCCCCCAGAAAATCTAGTCTTCTCTTCTCTTTGTGTTCTATTCTGGGTCCAGTTCGTTGATCATCTAAGTGTCTGTTCAAGATACATATACTGTTCAAGATATTTTTATGCTCTATGGGTTGTTCATCCAGTTGCTTAGTATATCCGAACAGTAGATATTCCTTATCTACTTCAGTTTTCCTGTATGTTAGTCAGAATGATCTTGAGTCATTATTTCTCATCTCATTTAGGAGACTATACTGTACTAGGGTTTGATGCAATCTGTTACCATATTATTCACAGGCATCATCTTGATCATCTCTTATTTTATGGGAAATCCTTCTTCCATTTGTGCTCTAGAATGAAGACTCTTAAATGACAAAAGAATCTTTAGCAAGTATATATCTCCCAGTTTTTTCCCTTGCTTGATAATTATCACCAGAATGTCATAGGACAAAGTTATTTCTGTTATATTTTTCAGGCTTTCTTATATGGTTTTGATATTTGCATGGGAGATATCTTTTTGGGGGAGACTCTTCGAGGCAATGTTTTGTGCTACTAGAATCACAGCTTTTTTTTTCTTAACATAGTGAATTTATCTATTTTCTAATTTTTTTTGTCATTTGTGTGATAGTGAAGATGTGGTCTGCTATGGAATACTGCTTTGTAAAGGATTACCTTTTTCCTTCTCAAACTTTCATTAAGCATTTCCTTCTTACATGTGAAGATTATTCTTATAAAGACTTAGTAAAAATGGGAAGGAGCACCTGGATTTGTAGTCATATATTTTTAGTCATTTTGGGGGAATAATAAAGTACATAATTTTCCCCAATTAATAATCCCTCTTTCAGATATCTTGAGAATCAGTTCCTCATTAGGTGCAAGATTATGTTGCTTTCTTCATGGTTCTTTGTTATATGTGATCTAGTTAAAGCTAGGTAGGCTTTGAATGCCATTTTTGGAAATGCTGCTTTTTGAAGAGAAACCTAAGCTTTTGGCATCATGGCCGTATTTCATGGTGACTCATGAGACAAAGAAAAAGACTAAGTTGTCTTCAGTCCTTTGTGGACTTTACTGCTTCTGCAGTGATAGAGTAGTGGGAAAAGGAGAGAGTGGGCTCTTTCTGTGTTTAGACTGTCTAAAACTGTGGACGTACCAAATCAGTATAAATCTTGCCATTCTCATAACTGGAACCAGAAGACAAAATGAAGATGCATTTAAGAACTGACAGGCCCACAGATTTTCCTTGAGA